>NC_080089.1:84929337-85532671 GCF_950005125.1 Chionomys nivalis
AAGTCAGGGCAGGAGGAACCTGGAAGCAGCAACTGAGGTAGAGGCCATGGAGGAGTACTTATTGGCTTGCTCCTCATGGCTTGTTCCTCATGGCTTGTTCCTCATGGCTTGCTCAGCCTGCTTTCTCATACAATTTAGGACCCCTAGCCCAGAAGTGGCACTGCCCACAGTAAGCTGGGCCTTTCCCATAGAAATCATCAACCAAGAAAACGTACCACAAACCAATCTGGTGAGGACATTTTGTCAACTTGTCAACTGAGATTTTCTCTTTTAAAAAGACATTAGTTTATGTCAGGCTGACATAAAACTAGTAAGCATACTTCATCCTTTCTGACAGGAAAAAAAAATGTGTTCATTTCTTATTTCGACTACCAGGAGATTTTGTCAGAAAATATAATAAAATGGTATCCATGACAGGGAATGAGCTGGAAAATCATTTCTGTAATTTTATAGATAAACCAGAAACATAAATACTACTATTACCTTTTTTTTTTTTTTTTTTTTTTGGTTTTTTGAGACAGGGTTTCTCTGTGGCTTTGGAGCCTGTCCTGGAACTAGCTCTGTAGACCAGGCTGGTCTCGAACTCACAGAGATCCGCCTGCCTCTGCCTCCCAAGTGCTGGGATTAAAGGCGTGCGCCACCACCACCCGGCCATAAATACTACTATTAAGGCTACTGCAACCACAAGGTATTTAAGTGTAGGCTGTAATCATTACATGCAAAGTCCAGAGATTTGCATTTCATTGAATTCTGCATCTTGCTTATATCCTTTCAATGTGAACTAGGCATACAATGTTAATAGTCAAATTAAGCAGAACATCCTTGTTCTGTAGACTTGAAAATTGGTAAACTGCACATACCCCCCTGGCATCACTTACGTACCGGTGGGACGCCTGCTGACCATGTAGCTGGGGTGACCTTCGGTTGCCAGTTGGCTCCACCAGTCAACTTCTTCTCCCCAGCATTCCACTGGAGATCTCCCCTAAAGGGCAAGTGTGAAAAACAAACAAAACACAAAGTTCAGAGGGAAAAATGGCATGTGGCTTCCTGAATGCTTTTACTTGGGTTTAGAAGTGGTCTGTTGGAACCTGGTGGTGATGTGAGTATAGATTAAAATTTACAGAGGATTATTACCGTATTGTATCTAAGACAGTACAAAAGCATTTAAAATAAAACAAATGTGTGTTTTCAATTCAGTGGCAGCAGGAACTTCATGTCACTTACAACAGAAAATGATGCCAAAAAATTCAACTGACTTCTTCATTCATAATAAAAACTTTAAACAGTATGCCATCAATCTGGACACATATCTTCTTGAATTTATTTTTGTCTTTTTAATTATGTGTATGTGTACATTTCTGTGTGTGGGTATGCACACGTGTGCAGGGATCTAGGAGGCCAGAGGTGTTAGATTCTCTGGAGTTGGGGTGACAAGGAATTGTGTGACCCATCTGTCATTTGTGCTGGGAGCAGAACTCAGATCTGTTAGAGCATTCTGTGCTCGTGACTGCTGAGTCATCCCTCCAACCCTGTAACTTCTTGGATTTCAAATGCACTGATGACGGCGTTCAAGAGAGGGCTTCACGCAGCCGTACCACACCTCTATCCTGCTCGGCGGTCACTGTGCAGCTCTAACACGCGCCTCAGTTTTGATGACAAAATATAGCCGAGAAAAGGATATACTGTTTATCAGTTTTATGAACCAGTTACGAAAATTAACATTAGCCAGAAATATAGGGCTGAATCTCAAACTCAAAGCTACTCTAAGCTACACAGAGAAACCCTGTCTCATAAAAACAAACATGCAAAAAACTCAAAACTCCATCCCAAAACATTTCCAGATGTAACAACAGTGGCAATCCTGGTCTGAAACACATCACTCTTTCTCAAAGCAGAGCAATAATTTGGAGATTTCAATAGACTAACAACAAGAATGTAAATTGAAACGAAAAACAACTGAAATTACCTAATGTAAGACTGGGAAATAACATACCCAAGTGAGCGAAATGTTTTTTAATAGTTTGGAAAGCAGATAATCCCCCCCCAAACAAACAAACAAACAAACAAAAAAACTACTTACTTTTTTGTTGTGGTACCAGAAATTCCAAGATCTACAAATAGGTAAAAGAAAAGAAAAAGAATTTAATCTTTATATTCAGCTTATATATTACAGTATTTGAGACACCAGGACTCACAGGCTTAGAAAAGGACTGTAGTTTTGCCTAGCGATGACTGTATCCAGTTGGGTGAAAAAGAAATTTTCTATTAGTGAGCAAAAGCAGAATTTTAAATTCTTTTATCTCACATCAGTCGTAAGGATCACATTTTAGTGTGGACTTGCCCAGGTCTGAGACTGCTATCTGAAAAGCCCTGTTAGAGTGGAGGTCTGTGAGCCTCCTCCTCGGTGGAGTGATTTCCATGATCAAAAGCTGTCTTTAATGAGAGCTAATAATGACTAACTGATCTCTGGGTCTAGACTGTTTACATGTGCGGTGTCGATTATGCTAAACACCCGCCTTCCTCCTGCAAGTTGGGTGCCAGGCAGGGTGTGCCCACATTAGCAGTCAACCAAACCCCTGGCTCCTCACACCCTAAGGGGCTTCCTTGGGCTGAAAGGTCTTATGCAGCTGTGTGCCCGTTTCTCGCTGCTGCGGTGATGCTCAGATGTGAGCCGAACCACGGGCTGGGTTCCAGGAGCCTGCGAGTGGACTGTGAAGGTGGGAGTGACCTTGGGAATACCTGGCTCAACCATTCACCCACACTGCACTTCACTTGCCAACTTGGTAAAGATGTATTGTGCTTTAGCTGTAGGTGTTATCCTAGGCACTTGGGATATATCAATAAAGAGAAGTATTAAAGGCCCCCATGCTGAAAAAACCTGCACTCTAACGGCATGACACAGATAAAACGATGATGTGAAAAAAGCAAATGATACGGGCTGCTAGAAGGGGAGGATGAGGGCGAGGAGCCAAACGGTGCAAGGCCTCCTGGAGAAAGCGAGGCTTTGCCAAAGCTGAGCTCTTGAGGGAGCAGCCAGCACAGTGCCCCTAGTAAGTGTGGAACTGATTTGTTAGATGATGATTTTAATATTTAGTTCTTGTATCTTTTCTAAGCATTACAAAATAAACTATACATATTAATTAATCCAAATACAGAAATATTTACACATCATTTTGATTATTTTTTAAAAATGACTTTTATTTTATGGGTATAAAATTCTGCTTGCAGCTGGGCAGTGGTGGCACACATGTTTAATCTCAGTGCTTGGGAGGCAGAAGCAGGTGGATCTCAATGAGTTTGAGGCCAGCCCGGTCTACAAAGTGAGTTACAGGACAGTCAGGACTGTTTCACAGAGAAACTTTGTCTTGAAAAAAAGAGAGAGAGAGAAATTCTTCTTGCATGTTTGTCTGTATACCACATGGACGCCTGGTACTTGTAGAGGAGATCCTAAGAGAGCATCAGAGCCACTGATGAAAAACAATAGCTTGTTTTCTTTTAAAAAAATAAAATTTTATATATATATATATATATATATATATATATATATATATATATATATATATAGCTTTTCACTATTATGTCTCAGCCCTTTGTAAAGGCCATAAGAATATAAATTGTATCTGTTTTTTTTTTCACTGACTCATCCCTAAGGCCTGGAAGAATACCTCCTAATCAAAAAATACTTGTTGAAAAATGAAACTCAGATACTATAAATATATTGTACTTAGTATAAATCTATTTTCAGATGGTTATATACTTCTATAGAATGCCTTTGAATGTTACCTGTGCAAGCCAGTGTGGGCTTTTTAGTGGTTGTTTTTTTTTTTTAATTTAGATTAAAAGTGAAGTGGGTATTCTTTGCAAGAACAATGGAATGGCAATGATTACCTTCTAAAGAAAGGCTCTGGGTGATCCACTCCTTAAGACACTTACCCATAAGCAAAACCAGGAAAAAGAATACAATTCTCACATGCTTCAAGTAAATAAAATTAGATTACTCACTGCCCACTAAGCTGGCCAGAGATGAGTCAAGGTCACTTCCAAGGCCTTTACTGGCTGCCATTGCAGGACTGGGTGGGACCATCGAGACAGGTGCAGGCTGCCCAGATGGTGCCATGGTTGGCATCAGAAGATCACCTAAACCATCAAACACTGGAAATCAAACAGACCAGGTTCAGAAAAATTGGAAAAAAGAGACAAGAGAGAGGTAATATGCAAAAGACATCTTTAATGAAACCATGGGAATACAAAAAATACATTTTATTATAAAAGGGACAACATAATTCGTATGGTTTGTGACCATGAACACCAAAAAGAACATGTTTACTTGTGTCTACTCAAAGTACATGAAAACGTTAATGAACATGGAGAAAGACGGGGAGGAAGGCTGTGTGCTCTAACGTACTGGAGAGAGCCCAGGGCCAGGCTGACACTCAGCCACACCCCTTAAGCTCTGGGATGGTACTAACATAGGCCTTTGCTGGAAGGGTCAATGAGGAAACATTTTCCCACACGTCTATTACAGTGGTGCCTCTCTGTACAGGCACTCCAGTAAGTGGTAGCCATTGTTAGTCTAACAGGAAAACTACTAATCACTTTTTATTCTAAATGGTAGTGATGTGTTGTGAATTACAAATAATTTTACCCTAGCTAACCTAAGATGCTCAGTCTTAAAGCAATCTGTAATTGAAAAAATATAATTCCCTCGTGTCCAATGAAATTAGCATAAAATAAATGGTGTTCTGTCAGCATCTAGGAATATGTGTCGGAAAGCCGCTTGGTCCCATTTTAGAGGCAGTTAATTTGGATTTTTCCCTTCCTTTTGTCACAATGTTTGGGTTATACGTTTTGGGCCTATTTAAAATAAATGGGATTTTAAGGATGGACGTCAAGAGCCACCATCGGTGTTCCTGATCCCCAGATGACAAGTACTACATGTTCAGTTCCTAGAATACAGAAAGACTATCCACAATACAGGCTTGGAATATCCATAAAATATTGCTAATACCTTATCTACATAATAACGTTGGGCTTGTTACATTCTTATAAGAAACTATGTACATCTACCATAAACACCACTACACAGTCATTCTAAGGTGAGAAAGACAGCATTCAAGTCAGCACTGGCAATAGAAGCATCCAGATTGTCAGGCAGGGGATAATATATTTAGGGTGTTTTTGAAACACATTTAATTGCCAAAAACTCACCAATTGAAAATTTGTAGTAAGGACCCAGCATGAGAAGAGGAGAATGGAAGAGAATACAAACAAAATGACAGCAGTGATGAAAGGTTAGAAGCAAAGGTACTAGTCGTGTCTCAACTTCATAAAACGAGGGTCATGCAAGCTTCAGAGGGTGTGAGCAACAGCAGGAGCGGGGTGTGTGTCAGGGTGTCCATACACTCAGACACTGTTCAGAGAGTCACTATAGAGTGTCTGTCCTCCCTCTACCACCGCTAAATCATGTGCGTGTGAGCTCGTGCAAAATAGATGGTGGGTGTGGTAAGATTTCTGCTGGAATCCAAAAACAGAAAAAGAAAGGACAGGAGGTTATTCTTATAGCTACCAAACGTGTCCTTGGAAATTTAACGAGCTATAGGCTGAGAGCCACCAACCAGGCTAACAATATCCACCTGTAAGTTTCCCACCGTCAAACTAACCTGGGGAGGTCGGTGCTATATTGCCAGAAACAAGGAAGAGGGTCTGAACAACCAGCGACTCACCTGATGGATCAAAGGAGCTGCTGCTTGAAGTTGAAGGTGTTGTTCCAAAAGCTGCCTCGAAATTGGGTTGCAGCAGGTTATTCTGAGCTGGAGTCACCGGTGTTGTAGAAGGGGCCATGAAAGAACCCCCAAATCCTGATGAAAAAAAAAAGTCCCAGAAAAATGTTAGCTGGAGATAGGGAAAAGACCATAAAAAACAGAGTTAGAAAAAGCTATGGGAGTTGAAGAAGAATGACCGCATGATTAGCAACTAGTGAAACCAGGAGGCATGTTGACCTGTCAGGTACGAATGACAGATTCAATGTAACCAGAAACGAGGTAGCTCTTGAAACAGGCACTCAAGTAGGAAATTTACACATTAGTGAACCTCAATAGAAGCTGTGCCTATCAGAATCTGTTATGATGAAATACTCAGAGCAAAGAAGGGTTAGACTTCAGATAAGTTATCGTCGCACTGAAACTTTTCAATGGCAGTAACAGGCAATTACATGTTTAGCTGCACACAGCAGCCAGTAATAAAATGTAAATAAGAAAATGGGCATCAAATCCTCAATATCCACATTTTTAGCTCCCTGGTACCACAGAGGGAAGGCATGTTCTCAGCACTGCTTTCAGGTGAGCCACTGCAGTGTGCAGCCACTCTAGTCTTCTCTTTGCAGCTCAGCCAGCAGTCCCTCTGAGCAGACAACCTTGACAGTTACTTCTCAAAATGCTTTCCCTGGCGTCCCATTCCTCTAGATTCCTCTATATAACAGCCTTCTGGCTCTGACTCTGATTGCTCCCCATCCCTGCAAACCAGACTGTTGCCAATCTCACAGCTCCTAATGTCACAGGCCCCTAGAAAGGAGTTCCATGACGTGCTGCTATTGATTGCTGCTGGCTGCACTCCACAGTATATATCACTGTCCTCAGCATGTGGAGCAGAGCTCCACGCCACTCCAGTCATGTCTCCATGCCTGTGTTCCCCAAGCAACTCCAGAGACAGCTGGCTAGGTCCAGGAGTTGCGTGCCTTTTCCTCCTGTCTTTTCTATTAATATTTAGCACAGTTCCTGAAATAGTAAGTTAATGGTTACTGAGTGAATGATAAGGACTTATAAAAATTAATCAGATCTCAAATTAAATATTTATTCTTTGAATTCTGGAAGCAGATCATGTCTCTCAAGCAACAGAAACAGAAGCCTAAGATGACTGTTGCTTTTGTGTAAAAACATGCAACCTGCAAGGAGGTGATAATGGTTTGGTAAGATTCAGTAGTTTTCTATTATAAAAGGGCTTATTTTTAGCAGAAGTCCATCTGTTTTTCTTTTCTTTTCTTTTTTTAACACAGTCTTATTATACAGCCCCTGATAAGCCTGGAACACAATATATAGACTGGACTGATAAACTCACAGAGATTTCCCTGCTTCTGCCTTCTGAGTGCTGGGATTAAAGGCATGCACCACCATGCCTGGAAGTCTTTCTTACAACCAAATTTGTTGTATATGCTTGTTTTCAAATTTAGTCCCATCATCTCTTCTTCACAAATAGATTGCAAAAATATATATATATTAACACTGCAATTCACAAAATCTATCTTTTCTAAAGTAAACTTTGGTCATCTTTTTAGCAGTGGGCAATAATATTCAAGTCACATTATCTGTATAAATCAAAAGTGATGTAAATTTTAAGGCTTTTGTGTTTCAGACAGTCCTTAACTATGCAGCCCTGAGTGCCCTTTACGTAGACAAGGCTGGTCTCAAACTAGTTGGGAACCTTGCTTGTGTTTCTGTCTTCTAAATGCTGAAATTACTGACATACTCCACCATACCCATTTATTTATTTTAAAAGCTCTTTATTTATATAGGTGGTGGGCCTAGTTACTATGTCTCTATACAAACCAAGGTGCTAGTTCTGCAAATAACCATAATGCCATGTTCCAAATATTTGTTCCATTTTATATGCATTAAACAAAGATATTTGGGTAATATAATAAGTCAGGTACCATTGTGAGCTGAATTGCAGATATGATGTTGACTTGTGGAGATACAATTATGCTGATATTCCATAATGTTTTTAAAACTAAGAACGTGACTTCCTGACGTTGTCATATTTACACAATCATAAGAAATGCTCTTTTTTTGGTAAGTAAAACAGGGAGAAACTGGCTTCTCAAATTAAACTTTACAAAAACTAAAAATGTAGTTTAAAATTTTTTTTATCAGGGTACTAGGTGAAAGTGCTGTCCAAGCTAAGAAGATCAGATCTCCCATGACCAAAGTAACTTACAGGAAATGATTTGATGCAAAGTAGACTGTAACACCCAAAACAAACTTGCTTGCATTAAACATTAATTTATTTAAGTAGGAAGCCCAGAGAAACATGAATGTTTATGCAATATTTTTTCCTATCAAAGAGTCAGAAGAAAAGGCAGTGGAAGGAACAGGAGAGCAGCGTCAACAACACGTTTAAAAAGTGCATAGACCTTGGAACATTTGTCACTAATCTCTTTTCTAGATCACTTTAGTAAGATTTTAGAATGGACACGTCTACTGAACAATTTAAGGTTTTTCTTTTTCTTTTTTTTTTTTTTGTGTGTGTTTGTTTGTGTGTGTAACATGACCCAAAGTGAGCCTCTGGGGAAAAAAAAATTCCTGTGCAGCTGCCATCCTTGCCTCCCCAGGGGTGCTTTAGATCTTGTGGCAATCCCCTAAAATCAAACTCCCTGGCTCTGTCACCAGCCTCTGACTTGGCATGCCGTGCAAATGTTTGCCTTTTCCCAAGATCCTTGGCCTCAGTTCCAGGTTATAGGCTTTAGGCCCTAGTGTTCTAAGCTTCTCTGGAAACAATATCTCAGGCTTTGGCCCTGGAGGGCTCAGTGAGGCAGTGGACTAAGGACAGTGGAACAGACAGTGTGGTCTTGTGGTCGGCCTCCTGTTTAGTGGGTCTGAGCAGCTCCAGTGACAAATCTCATCTATGCCAGACCAACAGACATCCAAGAACGACTTCTTCAGATAGCCAGGACAGTTGATTTTAACCACAGCTTTATAGCCAAAGATTTATAATCAATTATCTCATTTAAAAGGCAGCAGTACCGTTTCTACCAAGGAGCTCTGAAACTGCTATTTCAGTGGCCTGTTAAAACCTTACTGCTGGAACTTGAGAAATCTGAATTGAATGTATTGGTTTAATAAGAGGTAGAAAGTGTCTGGCCACGTTGAAGCTACTGTGAAATGCATCCAGGCTGAGAGGAAAGCCAGGCAGGCTGGCAGGCCTTGTCTCAAGTCAGCAGTGGTGGGGGATGTGAAGGGCACAGTCTTATGTTACACTTTAGCTTCCAGACAGCTAAGAGATTTCAAAGTGGAGGCCTGGTTCTTCAAAGCAGTCACTGTGACGAGATCTGGCAAATGCAAGCATCATTCTGGTCAAGGAGCCAAAGGGGCTATGAAAGAAATAAAAGAGCCAATCCTGCTGGAGAGCCCGAAGCCACCAAACAGAATTACCAAGGCAAGGAAGGTGAACAGAGGGGCTGCCTCTACTTCCTCCAGTTTCTGGAGGAGAGATGTGACCCCAAGGGAAATTTGCTACAGCACTGAAGGTTGGGGAGGATCCACTAGCTCTAACCTTATTCATCCCAAGTCTGAGAACGCTAGCATGCTCCCTGACCTGATCCAGCTGGTGCTGAGATCCTGTGCAATCCTAGGTTGTGAGCTATGGTTACCCTTGGTCAAAACTGGTTACTCTTCAGGGCTGCATGACTGCCAGGGTATTTAAAGTGAGGGATTCTAGACTGGGGACTCCCTTGTGCTTAGGTGACTCACACTCATTACCTCTTTGCTACCCTGAGGACCAAAATGCATCCCTTGCAGTGCCTCGGGGTACACTGAAAGCTGCTCTTGAGTGTCAAGAGGACTCTGCTAGACTAGTTTTGTGCTCCCTGCATGCAAAATTAGAAGCAAGGTTAGCATGCTGTGCATTTCTCTGCTAAGCTGGGTCAAAGCCTAAAGATGGGGCCTTCCATCTGGCCACTTTCTAAGTGTGACGCTCATTAAGTGCACTTTGTCTTGGCCCCAAGGAAGGCTCAGGCTTGGTCTGAAGTGTATTTGCATCCTTGAGCCATTCTTTTCATCAATCCGTTATACCTTAGTAAACTGTGCCCATCTACTTCCTAGAAAGCTCAGATCATCCAGTGTTTTCAGACAGAAAAATAAGCAGCTTGTCAAAAAGTTCGTGATGTCTGTCACAACATTTCCACAGGAGGAGAAATCTCTAATGGTTTCTCCTGTGGTGATTCACATATTACAAAACCAAATGTCAAACATTACAGCACCATTTACCACAGATTCCTTCCAAAAAGTATGAGCAGCCATTATATGACAGAATTGCTACACAAAGCACATTACCTTTTTGTCAAATAAAAACAAACAAGCTAATTGAAAATAAAATGGAAAGAATCATCAGGGGTGGTTTATATACATACAACTGTGGGTTTAGGACTAATTTAATAAATTCTAAGAAATAATAAACCCTCTATTATATATAGTTCCATAGCCTTCAATTTCATGTCTTGAAAGAAAAATTTAAAAATATACCTTGCCAATTATGTAGCATTTATTACTTATAAAACTATATCCAAACTTAACTTGTATAAAATGCCATTTTAATTGAATCAGTTACCAGCTAGTAGATCTGCCGATGCTGATGAACTAGAAACAGCCTGCGGTGCTGGTTGGGTTTCGGAAGCACTACTTCCAAATGCATCTATCCATTATCCATCATGCGGCAAGAAAGTAAGAGGGTCAAACAGTAAGTAACTAGGCAATTCAAGTGTGAAATACGTAGAGACATGCACAGACATGATACTCTGTATGGTAAGTCTGCCTCCTCAGTCTACGAGAAATGACTGGGTGAACCAAACCATGATCTAAGCAGTTTGTTTTATTTTTTATCTTCGGATAGGGTCTTACTTTGCAGTTTCTGCTTTCTTTGGGACTCCCCCTCGCCCCCCATCCAAGAGCATGAAGGTGTGTGCCACTAGAGTCTTCTCTAAAGAGTATAGCCTCTCAAGAGAGTTCTAGAATATTTAAAAATTAGTGCCTTGATGGAAGATTAAAAGATATACTATTCAAATGAATGTTTCAAAGTGATTTTCACCACTTATTAAAAGCAGGATTGAGATTTTAAACTTTTTAAACAAAGGTAAAAACATAATTTTCTCATTTCCCATTTAAGCTTCTAAACATTTACTATGCCCAGCTCAGCAGCAGCTGCAGCAGATCTCCTTGTACCTAGGTGTCTGAGCACCTTCAGGAGTATCTTCCTTGTACCCTCATATATCCAGCATGCCATATACCAGGATGCTCCAGCAACAATAGATAGTCCATGTGGCTACAATTTGCAAAGATGATGTTTTAGCCCAAAGACACTCACTTTTATGGGTACCCATGATTCACTTCAGACCTGTCTCCTTCCTGCAAGTTTATGGCTAAGAAAGAACTTTAGATTTTTTCATGCACACAAATACAATCAATATAGTTCATGTATAGTTCTGCTTTCAACTACTGTGCATACTACTACATGTATACCTGAACAACATCTCTGAGTTCACTGGAAAGATTTAATAACACTAAATTCAATGCAAATTTACTCCATGGTTTGAGTATGATGACATATGACTGGCTTGTTTTCAATTCCGAAGTACCCACTTCATGTCTATATCGCTTTTAAGAATGTTTATGTAATCAACATATCAGGATCTTTGAGAAAACAGTAGAGAGGAACTCCAATTAAGTGATTAAAAATCAGGATGAAGAAAAAGGCTGAAAACAGGAAGACTTCACATGAAAAATGTTCTGGCTTTGTTAGGGCACACAATGAAAGCTGCAACAAACCAATGAAGATGAAAGGGGTGATGGCAAAGAAATGAAAAAGGTCTGGACAACTTAAAGTTTACAAGTACGAGATAAACGCAACTTGAGAGTCAAAAGAAGCAAAAGAAATAGAATGAAAGAGGAGAATCTACTCAGAACAGAAATCACTCCAGATGTCTTAAGGGCGGAAGGAGGAGAGATACGCACCCCCGAAAAGGTCTAGCACACCCGAGGACTCCACCTTTGCTGGAGAGGCAGTGGTTGCAGGAGACGGCGCTACAAATGTGTCCACTGCAGTGAAGAACACGGGAACATGCAAGTCACCCTTGGAACAATAAAACCCAGAACCCTGACAGTGGCCTTGGGATTTCACAGTTACAGGAAGAGGGTTGGAAAATCTTAACGGTTCAGGAAAGCAAATGAGAGCTGACTCTTCAGTACTGAAGTTTCAATGGGAAACAGAATCTTTTCTTTGCCAACCTTATATTTGAAATTATAACAACCCTCACCGGTTGACAATGGTCTGCAGAAGGGAATCTTCTCTTAAGTAAATTCTTAGTTTTAAAACATGTAAGGCAAACCTATAGGGTATTGGATCATCATTCCCCACATGAGCCCCTGCCCCCACCCCACGCCCCGCCTGAGGCAGCTCTGAAGGCCTGACCCTGGCAAAGCACTCACCGGATAAGAGGTCAGCAGTGAGTGTACTCTCAGGCACCGGAGAGGCCCCTCGTGGTGGAGAGGAGAAAGCATCTTCCAAAAGTGAAAGAAACCAAAACCAAGTAGAAATAAGTAGCAGAAAGCTGAAACCAAAGTTACACATCTAACAAATGCATTATCACAGCAACTACAAAGGGCTTGACCAAGGATACATCTACAGAAACAGAGTTGAAGAAATGGTTGCTTTGGCTTTACCTGTACCAAACAGATCTATGCTAGGAGCTGCATCTGGCTTAGGTGCTGCAGCAACTTCAGGAGCAGAATCAAACAAATCTAAGACCAAGAACACACAGGCCTTCACTCAGTCTGAAAAATCAAGCCTATAACAATATCATTAGCCAGTTTTCTGAATGAGCATTTAGAGGAACGTTGGGTTAAGTAGCAAATGGTTTCTACAGAACCATTTACCTATAGCTTTCATGCATAAGAGTCATGAGTGCATTACAGGACCAGACTCAAGCCACCAGACGGGAGAAATTCAGTAACAACAACAAATTACCACCAAAGATATCTAGAGCAGGAGGAGCGGCGGCGCTGGTGGCGGTGGTGGCGGCAGCGGAGGTGGTGGCAGTGGTAGTAGCTGCAGTGGCGGTGGTGGTGGCAGCAGCGGTTGCCACAGCGGTGGGAGCAGGAGAAGGAGCAGTTGCGGGAACTGGAGGGGCTGTGCTAGCTGTAGGGGTAACTACAGGAGCGCTGGTCTCAGGTGGCTTCATTGCAAAGAGGTCCAGCTCAGGCGCAGCCTCTGCACTACCTTCAGATGGGGCAAAAGGGTCTTTTGGAGAGGAAAGTGGAGACACACACAGCATCAGTCAGGAAAAAGCAAGAGGCAGAGTCGTAACTACAGGTAAAAAGACACTTCACACACATTTACACACTAGCTAGGCCTCGGCTACATAGGGTCAACATCTTATTAGCAGAAGTCAGCAATTAGGATGCTTTTCTAAAGAAAAAAGAAAATACAGTTGGTACCACAAATTGAATCTGAATTATTTTGTAGAGTGCTGTGAGATTAGCCTATAGTTTTGGTTCAGGGATCATGATCTTTTGTGCCCTCACCTAATCAAGTCAATTTGGTAGTTCTGAAGGTTCATTAAAACATGCCAATATATTTGAACTCAATATCATAAAAGAATGCATTAGAGGGGAAAAACATTAAGAGAGCATACTTGCACTGAGAAAAATTGTCAATCTTGAGAAATTGCCAATTTTGATAAGTATGCACTTTATCATCTTAATGTTTTAAGTGTTGGCATTATTTGTTCAGTTGTGGTGAATGACAGTTTACACTAATAAGAAAATAAAATCAGGAAAAAAAAACATATGGCCATATCTAACTATGCAGGTTTCACATTAGGACAGAAAAACAACATACTGGCTCATGTGTAAACCCACCATTTCCTGAGCATGCATCAAGAGCTGCAGCAACTGGGGTTGGGGTAGCTGGTGCGGCGGCCCCTTCGGATGCTGCAGGGGCCTCCCCAGGAGAAGCTGCAAAGGCATCTTGGGTGCAGTTTTTAAAATAACAGAAATTAAAGGAATAAAAAGAGAAGAAATACCGTAAAAGAACTGAGTTAGGTTGTGAAGAAAGCTCCCTTATACAACACGAATGTTTCCATGCACTGTTGGTAATCACAGAACATTATTCTTTGCGCGTCTCCCTGTTAGCTAACACCTGAATGGAGGCATGCGGATACCACTGAAGACCATCAGGATCCAACAAGATTCTCATTGTATAAGGGTTCTAAAAAGCATGTTTTATGTTTCATTAGAAATTAATGGATGCAAAAAATCAAAACACAAAATAACTTTACTATGTAATTTAAGACATTAAACTTTCATGTCCAGATAATACCTCTTTGTTGAAACTTTTATACCTCTGACTTCTAGAAAATTCCAATGCCTTTTCTTTATACAAATAATATTAAATAGTTAATGGCTATGTAAACTAATATTCCAAAGTTAAAACTAGTCTAGTGTAGAGAAAAAAACATACTATTAGCATGAAAGGTTTAGAAGGGATTCACCAAAGTTTTCACTAACCCTGGAAAGAACGGTTGGATACAAGAGAAACTCTTCTGAAAGAAACAACCAGTTAAACAAAATAGGGCATGATGCTTAATGTCTTTATTTCTACTTACATTCATTGTTTTCAAATATTATTATATTTTCTAGCTATTTGGAAAGTGATTCATTTCCAACAGATTAAAAATATAATTTCATGTTTTATAACTGCAAGTGCATTATTTACAGAAGAAACCCCATTAACATACAGCTAGGCCCAACTCATGTTTTCTTTTTCTTGTTTTCAATGCTAGGGGTGGGACCCAGAGCCTTGCACACTACATTCCCAGCCCTAAATAAACACTGACGGCTGAGAGATTCAAGTCATTCCGAGTGTCTGCCCATGAGCGAACCGTATTATGTATTACATTACAGAGTTAATGCAGAAAGTCTTCAGTTGCAAGAACAAAGATGAAGGCTTCAGAGGATGGGATCAACCCACTTGTACCTGCCACTTGTCATCCCAAACCTGATTTCCTATAGCACCTACTGACGTGTCCTAGCAAACTGACCCTTGCTCCTTAAGAGAAACTAGACAACTATGGGAAATGTCACGCAATATAGCTGCTCTCTCAGAGATTCATTCAGTGTGGAAAGCTTGAAGAAGTACTGTGGTCAAGGTCCTTGCCTCTCAAGTGAATGCAGCAAGTAACAAACATGCCTAGGTATAAAACTTTTAAGCAACATCTTGAGTCCTTATGTTTTGTGGAATAAAAAATGACATTACAAGAGACTCATTTGCGTTAGAAGTTCCTTGAGCAAAGCACGGAGACCGGCCAGGTGGTGGTGGCGCACGCCTTTAATCCCAGCACTTGGGAGGCAGAGGCAGGTGGAACTCTGTGAGCTCAAGGCCAGCCTGGTCTACAAGAGCTAGTTCCAGGACAGCTAGAGCTGTTACACAAAGAAAACCCTGTCTCGAGAAACAACAACAAAAACACAAAACAACAACAACAACAAAACATCAACAGAGCACACATCCATTTGAACTGACCACTTCTCTCAGCTGTCCTGAGGGAAAGTCTGCTGCTCTGCTAGGGGTAGGAACCAGGTAACCAAACTGGAGATTCAGTGCAGACCCACTTTTCAGACAATTCTAGTGGGCAGCATGAAAACCCTAAGGGAGGCAGAGGGCAGGAGGGGGAAGTGCTCCCAATATCATGCCCCGGTTCAGGAATCTTTCTTTTCATGCCTAAACATCCACAGCTGGGGCCAATGGCACTGAGAATCACAGAAACCACAAGAACAAATGACTAAATTTAACTTCTGTAACTATTTCACATGGTGCCGTTTATGATCTCCATTCTCTGAGAACCAACGTTCAGAGATTTTAAGTGTTTTACCCACAAAAAAATGATGTGAAGTAATATGTAACTTGATCTAGCCATTCCGTAATATATACATACCTCAGAGCCTCTTGCTGCACACGAAAATCTATGGAATTTAAGTTTTTCAGCTGAAAAAATAACTTGGGTAATTTGATCAAGGCCATGCAGCAGTGGTCGGGTCAGAATTTGGCCCATTTCTGCTGGCTGGAGCTTTGTGTGTTTGGCCGCTACACTGAACGGTCACAAACCACACCCCGTCCACTATACTACTCATGGCTTCTAGGATAAATGTATTAGTAACAGGCTCCAGGAGATGCTTACAGCCTAGGCGCTTCCGGTCACTACCTATGCACAAGCAAAGTCTGCACTAACGCTGCCTTCTAGGAGAGGTTTCCTTCTCCCCATCAGCCACATATCTCTTCATCACTGCTCTTCTTAGTTAAGACTAAACACCAGCAACTTAACTGTTGACTCCCACCAAAGCTTCTCTTAAAGAAGCTGCCACCCATGTTATAAGCTTCTCTCAAATTCTCACCAAAACCTTTCCCGAAGACATGAATGTAGGAAAGGGATTTTTTTTTTTCAGTCTCTCCTCTGCTTCTATCACGTGGGTGCTAGGAGTGAGACTTGGGTCATCAGGTTTGGCAGAGGCACCTTCACCATGGGCCATCTCACCAGCCCCCAACTAAGATATTTTAAAAGAGCAATGCTGTCATTTATCAGTTACCTGTGGCTTGTATAAAAACTTAAAGCACAACGTATCTTATCATTCTGTTCTGTAAGACAACAGAAAGCAGGCACTATTTCTTAAAAATTTGCCTTAAAAATGAAAGATTTAGTAAATTTAATATCAGAAAAGACAATATAAAACTTAAATGAACTACTAACATAGAATAATAAAACATTATATAGTTATAAATTTGAATATTTCTTCTAAGCTCCCATTTCAAATGTACTAAAAGGCATAGATTCTTAATGCTTATGATGTTTAATGTTCTAAACTTTAATGTTTAAAATTTATATTTATGAAATGTCATAGCCATATTTTCCTTATATTAAAACTCACTATACTTATTTCTATAGAAATCTATATTGCTAGAGACATCACATAGAAACTCATAAGAGTATGTTTTATATCTCTGAGATAGAGGGCTTCTTATGTAGCTCAGGCTGGTCCAGAAATTACTCCATAGCTCTGGTTGGCCTCAAGTTTGCTATTCTCTTCCAACAGCCTCCCCAGTGTGACATTTTAAATCTATTCAAACAAAATGTGGCTGGTACCCATGTTAGAGATCCCAAATATTTTAAGCTGGCCAATGAAATGGCCACAGAGATTAAGTTTAGGATTTACCTAAGTCAAAGCTCTAAATGATTTGTTATAAACCAGGAAAGAACATGAAACAGATTAGGGGGAATTACTGAAGACGATAAACGATGCCCTGGTGTACTCAGAGACCCAACTGCGGCAGACAGAGCTTTTCCAGATGTCTGCGGCCAGGAGACAGTTCACAGAGCAGAGCGGAGAAATAGACTATGTGAGGAAGCCTGCAGAAGGGCTCATCCTCACGCATGTCCCTGCCTGGTGACAGAAGGGACAGAAGGGCTCATCCTCACGCATGTCCCTGCCTGGTGACAGAAGGGACAGAAGGGCTCATCCTCACGCATGTCCCTGCCAGGTGACAGAAGAGACAATGATGAAGACACAGGGCAGCTGGTTCTTGGTATTTCATTATGTGACTCTGTAGTACCTCGTCTTAAGACTTGTATTTAAAGGCAAACATAATGCCACCATGAGAGTATTTACAAAGATACAGATTTTTCTGCTTGACAGACACCAATCACAAATAGCATAATGGCTCAAACAGTATTTCAAAGAAATATCTTGGGCTTTATTATTCTGGAAAGCTGCAAAAAAATGCTGCAGTACAAAACTGCTGTCCAACTTGATCAATTTTTTCCATTGATCTTGCATGAGAGACCACTCAGACTCAATGCCAGCAGTGGCGCTGGAGAGAGCAAGGGTGAAGGAGTTAATCTTAAAAATTTAAGCTAAAACAACAAAAAAATTTAATTTTAAAAGATTAGGGCAACACTGGCAAAGAGCACTGTTTTGAGTGGTTCCTGCTAGTGAAATGCTCAAGGGTCTGCGCTTCTCTGCTTTTTAAGGAATGTGTTTCTCCCTGTCGGCATGAAGACTCAGCAAGGTGACAGACAACTTCTTCGGTGAGACTGACAGAAATGCTGTGTCTAGCTACTACCACCTGTTTTGGACAGCTTCAGCATCGAGGGCACTGCACAGCAGAGTGGTATGTGTCTGTGTAAGTGCTCATGCCCAAGGGAATGCACTGATTCTGCCGTCACCCGCCAAACCTCTCCTGGCTTCAACATCACTTGCTTCCTTCAATTTCTTTACAATATTTTCAAAAGGCCCTGGGAAATATACTATATGGTAATGAAGAAACACAAAACTATAACGAGTCTACCACCCCTTGGATGTGTGTATGTGGTACACACACGTCTCTGAGTTTGCATAGTGGCTTTTCTCAGATTCAAGTATGTAGATGAACTGGCTTCTCATGCTCATCTTATCTGGGCATATTGTGGGGAATTTTACAGGGTCAGAATTGGCATCTACATGAAAAGCCTATTTCTAATCAATCCTTTCTGAGACTGACCTGTACTTGGTTTTAATCAGCATGCCAAGTGCCACTTCAGATGGCCTTCAAAGTTCCAAACTCAAGATGACCCTGCATCTTATTTGGACACAAGAATCAAAAGTAGGTATACTAGCCAACTCTTTGACAAGCCATCCAAATTTTAATTCCTCACAGATAATTGGTTTTTTTGGGGGGGGCGGGGTCTAAATGTTAAGAAATTATTTAGGCTAGGATTGCTCTCTCATGGTCTTCAAATGTTCCCCAGGCTGGTTCTAATCTGGCCCCAATGCCACACCTAAATGAGTCAGAAGCCCGCGGTAACTCTCTGAGGCCCTGCTGGGAGGGCATGCGTGGGCCAGAGTCTGGCAGCGGTCAGATCCTGACATAACAGATCCTGACGTAAGATCCGTGTGTTCAAAGGGCCGCAGCTTCTGCTCTAAAGGTGCCAGAACTACAGGGAGAGAAGCTGATGACTTTAGCACAATCAAATGTATACGAACCAACACCGGGAAAGTACTTAACACCCTGCTATGTTTTTAGCATTGTGCAAGGCAATTCAAACGCCTTAAATCTCGGGTATGTCAGCCATCTTGAAAGGAGTCAAAGGAGCAGTGGTGTGACTGACTAACCTCCAAAGAGATCCACTTCGGTAGTGACAGCCGTCACGGTTGTGGTGGCTGAGGCAGAAGCTGAAGCTGCTTCAGTGGCTGCAGTAGGAGGGGAAGGTTCAGGTGCAAACGGGTCTGAAATCGGTGCTTCAGAGGGAGCAGAGGAAAGCGCAGCCAAGGAATCTGTATTTCACCAGAGACAGAGCAGAGGGGAGAGGAGGAAAAGACAGATAGACCAGACTCCTAAAGGCCCCAGGGAGACACTGCAGGTGGCGCTCCCAAGAGGAGCTAGGAAACATGGCTTTACTCACCCTCTCCCAAAAGGTCTATCCATGTCCACAAGGGGCAGCATAGGAAGAAACAAGAGTTCCAGCTGAAACATCGGACCGTGCCAATGTGCAAGCAGGGCGAGGCTCAGGCTCACCTGAGCTTCCTGCGCCTCCCCCAGGCCAGTAGTTTTCATTAGAGCACAAACACATTACCAACTCTCAAACAGGAAGGGACCCTAGACAATCCCCAGACCAACCTACCCAGGTTACAGATGGAAAAGCAGAGGGCGAGGGAGGTCAAGAGACTTAAATAACTTTGAAAAACCCAGCCTATATCCTGAAAGATAAAGTTTCACCTTCATTATCCCCTGCACATCCCCGTCACCTGCTGTGACTGATGCTAATCTGTAATTAGCAGAATTCTGTTGCCTGTTCTTTTTTCTTTCCCATCTACCCTCACTCTCCATCTTTGAGACTGGGTTCCCTATGTATCTCAGGCTGCTTTCTTATACAACTCAGACAACCGTCTAGGGGTGGCATTGACCACAGTGGCCCTCCCACATCAATCATTGATCCAGAAAGTGCCCCACAGACGTGCCCACAGGCACAATAACAAGTTTGCGCCAAGATGACAGAACAAACCATCGTGGCAGCTCTTTCTTAGTAACAGTGTCAGCGATTAGATAGTAAGAAACCACTATTTGTAAAGGATTAAAACCATAGACACAAATTAAAGTAGGAGAGTTCAATACATTTATAAGAGATAGAAAATCAAAGGCCTTTTTTTGCATTATAAAAATCGCTAGAAAATGTTCACTGTAAGAAATAGAAGTTAAATCTCGTAACAAAGAAACAGACATCCTTCGGTGAGCTACAACTGGCTCTGAAGACTAAATGTGCTAATTCGCTTAGAAGGCATATCCATCCCTGGAACACATCAAGTGTTCTGTAAGGAAAGCTAGGAGTATGAACTTCAAAGCACCTGTAAACCTTCTCGTGTCTGGTGTGTGTATTCAGCACAGCCTACAGATGCAAACCCCAGATTTTCTTAACGTGGTAGGCAGTAGACCACAAAACCACTTGATTATAGCAAATAATCCACGTGGAAAATATTAGTTCTATTATATCATAATATTATTTTTCAAATGCTTGCTGGTTATTAATTCCAGTATTAATAAAACCCTAGCCACAATCTTATATTTCTCAAAAAGCAGAAACTTTAAGTACTTATGAGAG
Organism: Chionomys nivalis; assembly: GCF_950005125.1. Taxonomy (NCBI): domain Eukaryota; kingdom Metazoa; phylum Chordata; class Mammalia; order Rodentia; family Cricetidae; genus Chionomys; species Chionomys nivalis. The sequence goes on from NC_080089.1 coordinate 84,949,784, forward strand.
GAAACTGAGTGTTTTTTTAGTGAGATACACAGACTCACAGTCCCTCATTTATTTTTGCTTCTGAAACACAGATTTATTATGGCTAAAGGCAAATGCTCTATTATACAGGCAAAGGGTGATTTCAAAACATCCCTGTGTTTTTTTCTGTCAATGGGCTTATTATCAGTCTAATTAAAAAATAAATATATGTGCAATTTTAAACTAGATTTATTAAAACATGAATTTGTTGAAATTTTGTTATCTTATACTAATATAAAAAATATTATCATTAAAATGTGTCTCCAGAAATGGAAATGTGTTGATAGCTATCACCCTATGAAGAATTCATGGACCTCTGAAGTGGTCTTCATCTTTGCATATTGAAATCCTTTCTAAAGGTCAGATAAGAATGCTCAAATAAGCTTCTGAGTTCACCTTTTATTGTCTAGTTATATAAAATTAAAATCCTACAATATTCAAAAGCAGTTGTGGCTTAATGTTAGGAAATAAGACTGGGAAATTGATTTTATACTTTACACATGACTAAGTACGAGACAAACAAACACATCTACAACAAAACATCGTCCTCAACTCCAGCAGACATCTCTTTCCTACTTCATTTTGTAAGCCTCTTAAGTTTCTTTATTTTTATTAGAACTTGAGGATTACTTATCAATGAATCTCCCCCTCAGCTTTTCTGTTGCTAATGATTGCTGCTGCAGTTCTGCCTGTCTGAGACACAGATACTGCCTAAATAGGCAGGCAGGCTGACTCCAAGGCCTTCCCAGCCTACTAAGTAAGGTCTTGGCATCGGTAATGAGACACGCTCCCTCTAGTGGGGAAGGTTAGAAAAAGAAATCACTTCAAGGGCAACGGTGAAGGTCACCAAATGGTTCTAGCATTAAAAGGTGTGAACACAATATTGAGACCCTGTAGAGACCAGGAAACTAAAAAGAGGCCATTATGAGTACAATGTGATGTAGGAAATGGGGGGGGGAGCCCCGGGGATTAGACGGCTCTGAGTAGGGAGAGGGGGGTGGGAAGGGGAGATGAGAGGACTAGGTGGAGGGTTAACCTGGAAAATAAGGGGTATGAGAAGCCATATAAAAACCTATTATCTTGTAATCGAATTTTAAAAATATAATTTACTTTCTAAAAAAGAGTTTGAAGAGAAATGAGCTGCATGGCTGGGAAAAGCTGGTACTGGGTGGGATGTCTCCTGACAGGCTGTTGTTAGTCAAGGAGACCACAGAGGCCCTCCATGCCACACAGCCTCTGGCAATTCCTTTGATTTTCTACCAGGATTAGTCAATAAGACCCCATTGCTGAAGATACTATATACCTTGGTTGTTTCACATAAAGAAATCAGGCTGGAAATGAGTTGTAAGATTCCTCCCTGCTGGCTAGATTCCATAGTCCTGGAAGGTTCTAGATTAGCAGCTGGATGAGTAAAACCACCAAGAGACTTACCCAGGCAATGTGTCAGGCAAGAAGCACCTAAATGTGCACTAGTGGCCCTACTGTTATGAGGGTAACCAGCTGCCCTCTGATTGGACTTAAGGCTCACTCCCCAGAAGGGAATCTATGCCTAGAACTGCAGAGCTCATAAAAAATGCAAACCAGAGCAGAACACGGGCCTCAGGGGAAATGGAATACCACTGTTTAGTTGAATTGCTACAGAATCAAATTGCCTTATAAATATTTTTATAATATGTTTATGCCATAGACAAACGCCACTCTCAGCCTTAATGAGAGAAGCCTCTCTTTGAGGTGAATGGGGGTCAGTGCACTGACTCATGGCTACATAGGTACTGAGAATAAGTAACAGATGAGTACTTAGCCCTGAATGAGGTATTCATTGTGTCCCCTTTAAGGTGTAGGGGACACTGTGGGAAAGAGGGTGAGAAGACAGCAGGGTTTGAAATGCCGCCATCAGGCATACTAAGCCACTGCACAGCAGCCGTGAATGCCAGCATCCGGTCTGTATAGTAGTGTATCCCTCGACAGTGCAGCACTGGAGGAAGGGCTCAGGGGGCCTTACTCCTCAATGCTAAAGAATTTGCTACTGATAGATTAGGGAGAGGGGACTCATTGCCTTTAGTCGTGTACCCTCTGGTGACCCCAGCAGATTCTAATGCATAGTTCCAATCTAATACTCATACGGATGGAGCCAATTTAACTAAACAAGTCACAAAGCTAAACAAGAGTCATGAACCTGGGAAAAGGATTGGTTGGGATGGGGAAGTCACTGACAGGACAACTTGACACAAGGGTTATCATAGAAAAGGGAATCTTAAATGAGAAAATGCGTTCATCGGATTGGCTTATAGGTAAGCACATAATCATTTTCATGTGTGGGAGGGCCCACTGTAGGTGGTGACACCCCTGGGCAAGCAGTCTTGGGTGGTATAAGAAAGCAGGATGATCAAGCCAGCGAGCAGTGTTCTTCCACGGCTTCCGCTTCCAGATTCCTGCCGTGACTTGCCTTTATGTTGGACTGTAAGGTAAGGTGTAAGCTGAAGTAAATGTGCCTCCCTAAGTTGCTTTTGGTCCCGGTGTTTTATCACAGCAATAAAAAGTGAACTAAGAGAGATGGGAAGGAGATAAGAGTGGGGTCAAGAGGGGCCACTGAGTCTATAATTTGTGATCCTAAAGAAGCTAAATAAGAGGGTGAGCCCAAGGAAAAACATATAGTTATCCTCCTGGCTATGGGAAGTAGACAAGATTGCCGGGCAAAAAATTGGAATCTTGGGGGTGGGGTGGGATGGGGGTAAGGGGAGATGGGGAGAGAAAAGTGTGAAGGAGAGGATGGGGGGAACTTGGGGAAACGGGATGATTGGAGATAAAGGAAGGTTGGATAGGTGAGCAGGGAAGCACATATCTTAGTTAAGGGAGCCACCTAAGGGTTGGCAAGAGACTTGAACCTGGAGTGGCTACCTGGTGCCAGGGCAATGTCCCTAGTTATTTCCTTGGGCAGCTGAGGATAGGGAACCTGAAATGACCCTATCCTATAGCCATACTGATGAATATCTTGCATATCACCATAGAACCTTCATCTAGCGATGGATGGAGATAGAGACAGAGAGAGGCCCACACTGGAGCACTGGACTGAGCTCCCAAGGTCCTAATGAGGAGCAGAAGGAGGGAGAACATGACCAAGGAAGGCAGGACCACGAGGGGTGCACCCACCCACTGAGACAGTGGGTCTGATCTATTGGGAGCTCACCAAGGCCAGCTGGACTGTGACTGAAAAAGCATGGGATAAAACCGGACTCTCTGAACATGGCGGACAATGAGAGCTGATGAGAGGCCAAGGACAATGGCACGGGGTTTTGATCCTACTTCATGTTCTGGCTTTGTGGGAGCCTGGACAGTTTGGATGTTCACCTTCCTAGACCTGGATGGACCTTGGACTTTCCACAGGGCAGGGAACCTTGACTGCTCTTGGGGCTGGAGAGGGAGGAGAAGAGGAGTGGGGGGAGGGGGAGAGGGGCAGGAGGAGGGGAGGGAAATGGGAGGCGGGGAGGAGGCAGAAAATTTTTTTTTCAATAAAAAAAAAAGAGTGGGGTCAGGGTGGTAATCAGATTATGTATATGAAACTGTCAAAGAACAGAATTAAATAATGAAAGTATGAATACATATTGACTTAAATGTATGGCAGAATTAAAAATAACATTCATGTAATATTCTTATTCTTATTTTTTTTATTTTTATTTTTTATTTTATTTTTTTATTTTCGAGACAGCGTTTCTCCGTAGCTTTTGGTTCCTGTCCTGGAACTAGCTCTTGTAGACCAGGCTGGCCTCGAACTCACAGAGATCCGCCTGCCTCTGCCTTCCGAGTGCTGGGATTAAAGGCGTGCGCCACCACCGCCCGGCTCATGTAATATTCAATAGTCTTATATAACCCAACAAATTTATAACTAAAACCATTTTTTTGTTACAAATGTTTTATTAAGTATGAATTTCATGGCTGAGAAAGATCTGACTTGAGGGTATGGATCTGAAAAGTTATCAAACAGGAAGACAGTATGTTGTATGAATGAAATCATCAACAACAAACCAAAAGAACGCACTTAAAAGCTAAAGCTCAGAACAAATGAGTGTTTTCAGGAAGAAAGTCCTCATGCAGGCTCCTCAGCCACAGTTGCTTCCGCAACTGAAAGGCAGTCGTAAAGTTAGGTGAAGTTTAAGGAGCAGATTTAAACATTTAAAAGCTATAGCCTTAACAGCTGACTATTCAGTACAGGAGAATGTTTAAATGTTTAAAATGTTCACATTTATTGCTGTTGACTTGAGTTCTGAGCTGCTTATTGTTCTTTAATTTTGTTACTGAATTGTGGGTAATAAGATGAAGAGATTACAAAGACCCGAGGATGGGCAGACTCAGGGAGAAGGGGCAACAAGTGCCAGTGGAGGAGCCAGAAGGCACCTCCTGCCTGGACGTTCGATTTCTGCCATCTGACCCACATACTGCGCTGCTCACACAGAATCCTCCCCTGGGCTTCTCCACAGTGCAATCAATATGGTTAGGATGTCTGGTCACTGGCTTTGCAACAACACAGCTAACGTGCCACGCAGCCTCCACATTCCTAGAGAGAAAGCTCCCGCCAGAATGTGCTTCTGGTGTGATACTGAACCGCCTTTAATAGGCCCACCCAGCAAACAATTATCTAGGGAAATGAAACTTCATTTGACTTTGTTACTTACTGTTAATTAAGAACACTGATTCTGAAATTTTATATGCTCAAGTTATTCCTAGTATGGCACACAGTCTCTCCATCTGCTGCCTGAATATCCAGATGCAGAACTCTCCGTTCCGTCTCTAGAACCATGTCTGCCTGTACTCCACCATACTGACCGCCAGGATGAAAATGGACTAAACCTCTGAAACTGTAAACCGGCACCAGTGAAATGGTTTCCTTTCTCTCTAAGAGTTGCCATGGTGTCTCTTCACAGCAACAGAAACCCTGGCTAAGACATTACACAAATCCCTATCAATATGCAGTTCCTCAAATACTGCAGACTAGCTTTATCGTCAGTCAGTTTTTCTCTGAGTGACTAAGTTTTCACTGTTGCTTTCACAGTTGTGTCAAATCTTAAACTTACTGCTAGTTTGCTGTTGTAGAGCATACCACTTACAACTATCTTAATTTTACTTTATCTTAAATGATTTTAATCAAATGTTTATGAAAAACTGTTTTTTCTGAGACTAGTGAATCCACTGGAATTGAAATGCCTAGCTGTGCTTCCTCTTGGCCAACCAGTGTAGGCTAAACCTTTTCTGATATAGACAGGAGTATAGTAGATTTTAACTCCATGGAGCCAGACACAGTGGGAATAACAACACCACCCCAAGCACTATACACTTGTAATATATCCATTTCTAGAAAACAAAATTTTAGAAATACAAAAATACTATTGTTTCAATTTTAAATAGTATATGGGTATTTGAACTTTTAAACTGCACTGTAGAGAATTTCTATGTCTTTCAAGGTGTAATCTGATCAGCTGAAGCCATTCTGATCGTTTCTAACCATATTTCTATCACAATTGTTGATAATCAGAATGCACAGGTAATAATAACAGCCCAGATTTAAACCACCACAGATAATGCCCCAAGATCCCCAGGTCTGTATGACTCACTCACCTCCCCATGCAGTGGCTCCCCCAGCAGCTGCTGGTGGTACAGGCGCTGCTGCGCCCCCAGTCGCTCCAGAGAAGTCTGGTTGAAGATCAAGGAGGTCGCTGGACGGCTTAGCAGCGCTGGAAGGGAAGCAGGACTTCACAATCAGACACTGAAACATTGTAATGCAAAGTATCTTTCAACAAAGACCCATGCAGACAATATCAAAGACTTGTGTAGGCCGAAGAGAGGCTTGGAGAATCACCTTTGTCAAAGCAGTACATTAGCAACACAAAGATTTTTGTAAAGGGCTTTGAGGGACAGGTGGTCTCCTTCACTCCTCAACTCTGCCATTATAGCAAAAGTAAGACACAATACAGAAGAAAAACCAGTCACTATGCTCCATCTCAATAAAATTTTATTTGTAAAAATAGATAGTAAGCTGGGTAAAATATTACAGGGTATTGGAACTCAAAACTTTGAGATTATCTTTTTTCTATTTTTTTAATGTAGAAAAAACTGTCTTAAGAATTCATAAACTACATGCTATTAAAATAAGTTTATTTTTCCCTAAAGTAGATGATAATACACCAAGTTTGCCTTTCAGTGGCTTATATTACTTTGAGTAAGCTTTTCAAAATTTATTCACTGGTGAAAAATCCCAAATAGAATTCTAAGTTTTGTTGATTAAAGGATGGGCTCAAAATCCCTAGTGTCCTGGAATCTTATTCAAAATGCGAACTTCCAGCTAATGCTGTTGTTACTTCATCAAAACCTTTATTTTAACACGACTCTCCTATGATTCCCAGCTACACTAGATCTGAGGCGCACTGACTACAGGCTAGAAGCCCTCAGAGCCCCAAGCTCCCCATCTGCCTTCATCTTTATTTACCCTTTTACATGGTGGATGCCAATCAATATTCAACTGAAGAGAGGAATCTACCACACTTAAACCCCTGAAGGCATTGCTTAATCACCAAGTTTGCTTCAGTAATAGACTTAAACACAATTAGAATAAATAACAGAAATGGGAAATGTTTTATTAGTAAAAGTTTAATCAGGAGGCACGTGTGGGGTCCACGGTTTGTCCCCAGCAACACACAAATAAGATTATTATAGCACTTGGCTTTGCCAAGCATGTAAGAGGCAGAAGTAAGCAAGTGTAGCAAGCAGTAAACACAGAAGCAGTAAGTAGATTTGTTGCTGCTTAAAACTGAGGTCTCTCAAAAAAAACTGAAGTCTCTAACTAGCGTGCATTCATAAGAGAGTCACACACACTCTAAAGCGAGGCTAGAATCCTCTCACAGTGAAAGAAGGAGGTGACCCAAAATTGTTATCTGTGGAAGCCCTTATGTGCTGGTGACTTATTTCAGGCAGTTCTGAGACTCAGTCATCCCTGTTTTCCCCAGCACACGACAGCCACGTGTACCCTGTCTCTTCCTACCACCTTAGCTGACTTCCTTCCATGGCCAAGCAATCAGCCTGCACCTGCGACAGGGTTTCACCACAAAGCCCAGTGTGGCCCCTAACTGGTTATGTAGTCCAGACTGGCTTTGAACTCATGATCTAACTGCCTTGGTTTCCTGAGTACTAGGACTACACGTTTGTACAACCACACTGTTAATGGTTCTGAAGCACTCTGAAACACCTTTTAAGTTTCTCACAGGAGGAGTTGATTTTTATTAGATACTGTGCATAGCATCCAACCTCTGAAGGACCGGCACTATATGAGTCTTCCAGAAGTTTCCCTCAATTTATGAGTGACAGCATTGGTCTTCCCAAGGATTGAGGGGATACAGACTTAAAGTCACTCTAAGAACTTACTTTACCTTGAAAAAGCAACCCCCAGTCACACAGTATCAGGACTGGATTTCACCTGGCTAAACTGTGTGGCATCAACACAGTACACAAAATACAGCAAAAATCAAATCAAAATATTAATGACCTGCTGTCTACATATTCATGAACTGACCTGACTGGGACCGCCGCAGATGCTGTTGCAAATAAGTCAACCGGTGGGGAGGTGTCGATGGTTTTAGCTGGTGTAGAGTTAGGCGATGTAACAGTTGTGACTGGAGACGACTGCAAGCAGAGAGCACAGCACAGGTCAACAGAGATGCATCAGAATCCCACGGAGCAACGGGCCACTCCCCTGGCCCGTAAACCCACGCCATTCCGAGCATAATCACTATGGGCCAAACACACCTCGAGTTAGAACAGTTACATGTAACTACGTAAAACAGTTGACCTAACTTCTAGTTGTGTATTTAAAATCAAGATAAATGTATTTACTGAACTTAAACTTATTAGGAAACTAGCTGTCAAAGATGGCCAATGGTGACAGCAGCTATAAAGCCAGTATTTCTGTCTAAATGTACTTCATGTGAATTCTCAGATAACTTCAACATCTGGACGTTTAACATAAATACTTCATAGCTGGCAGGGAATAATTCACATTTAAGATTCAAGTCACTCAGAGGCAGGCGGATCTCTGTGAGTTCGAGACCAGCCTGGACTACAGAGCTAGTTCCAGGACAGGCTCCAAAACCACAGAGAAACCCTGTCTCGAAAAACCAAAAAAAAAAAAAAAAAAAAAAAAAAAGATTCAAGTCACTGACAATGTGAGGGTATCGCCTGTATCTCATCATACTGTGAAATAAAATCTAAACCTTTGGACTGAGAAGATGGCTTAGCTGGTAATGGACTTGCTGTGCAAATACAGGGACCTGAGTTCTGTTCCCCAGAACCTATACAAGAATCCAGGTGCTGTATGTAGGATGTGTGTGTAACCCCACAGAGGTCACAGGCCAGAGACAGGCAGAGCTCTGGATCCCACAGACCAGTCAGTTTAGACAGATCTGTGAGCTCTGGGCTCAGTGAGAGAGCTTCTCTCAAAAGGTAAAGTGGACCTAGGATGAAGGAGCTACCTGATGTTAACCTAGCTTCCAGACACACATGTACACACGTGAACAGGTCACACATATACAGCAATTCTTCTGTTTGTTTGTTTTCTTTTTTTAAATATTTATTTATTTATTATGTATGCAATATTCTGTCTGTGTGTATGCTTGCAGGCCAGCAGAGGACACCAGACCCCCTTACAGATGGTTGTGAGCCATCATGTGGTTGCTGGGAATTGAACTCAGGACCTTTGGGAGAGCAGGCAATGCTCTTAACCTCTGAGCCATTTCTCCAGCCCTGTTTGTTTGTTTTCAAGACAGGGTTTTTCTGTGTAGCCCTTGCTGCCCTGGAACTCATTCTGTAGACCAGGATGGCCTCAAATTCACAGAGATCCGCCTGCCTCTGCAACCCAAGTGTTAGGAATAAAGGCGTGTGCCACCACTGCCTGGCAACACACATACATATCTTGTCTCCTATAAGTTTTATAGAAATGTTAATATTTTATGTATTAGAAAAATTAAAAATTTTGTGATCATTATACTAATTATATTTTATCTAGCATCTATAACTTTCCACAGATAAAATGCATGAATATCAGGATCAAACAGAGGCTCTGCCACCTTATTTCAAATATATCAGAGCTAAAGGAATCTTTTTTTTTTTTTTTTTTTTTGGTTTTTCGAGACAGGGTTAAAGGAATCTTTTTAAATTTTTTTAAAAAAATTTTACTTTATGTGCATTGATGTTTTGCCTGCATGTATGTCTGTGTGATGGTGTTGGATCCCCTGAAAAAAGAGTTACAGACAGTTGTGAGCTGGCATGTAGGTGCTGGGAATTGAACCCGGGTATTCTGGGAGAGCAATGTTTTTAACCATTGAATCATCTCTCCAGCCCTAAAGGAAGCTTTAAAATGTCATAAAAATCACTTTGAAACAAAGGATGGGTAAGGAAGTTATGGAAGATCTTTCCATTTTTTAGTGTCTTCTTCAGTTTTTTTTTTTTTTTTTCAAAGACTTAAAGTTCTTGTCGTACAGGTCTTTCACTTGTCTGGTTAGTTACCCCAAGATATTTATATTTGTGGCTATTGGGAAGGGTGATGTTTCTCTGATTTCTTTCTTGGCCTGTTTATCATTTGTATATAGGACGGCTACTGACTTTTTTTGAGTTAATCTTGTATTCTGTCACATTACTGAAGGTATTTATCAGCTGTAGAAGTTCCCTGGTAGAATTCTGGGGGCCGCTTATGTATACTGTCATATCATCTCCAAATAGTGAAAGTCTGACCTTTCCCTTTCCAATTTGTATCCCCATGATCTCCAAGGCTTCCCAATGGAACACAAAAGTTCATCAATGGAATCAGAAAACACTAGCTACACAGTTAATGGCATATTATCCATGCTGGACGCTAACTGCTCTTAAAAAAAGAAGAAAAAATACTTCAATTTTTAACTAATACTCGTAAATAAACTTAGTAAAAGTGATGGTCTATAAAGTAGCAGGGAGAATGTAAAGACACCACATATACTACTAATGCGGATACAGAAATGAAGGTGAGCAAAGGCCCGTGACAAAGGCCGTGTAACAGGAATCTCTAATGTAACATGGGAGCTCAGAAAACACAACACCAATGAACATCATCATTATGCAAAACAAAAATCAGAAAATTTTTATTTGGCTAGAATGTCAAAAAAGACCATCCTAAAGTAAGCCCTGATTTGGCCACACTAAGGAGTCATAGCTGGACATTTTCACACAGGTTTGTTTCTGTCTCAGAAAAACTGAAAAGATTTCTGCTTAAATTTTTTTCAGGCCCTGTGAGCATTTAAATAGCCAGTCAGGCACAGGCAGAGCATCTGCCATTTGGGAGTCGCTGGCACAGTCGTAATGACATCCCTGAATATCTGAAATGGCAGCATTACATAATGGAGATGTGTAAAATAAAAAAGCACATCTATTACACCTCTGCCTAAAATACAGTGGCAGATGTGAACTACAGGCCCGGGAGAGTATGTGCTCCTGTCAGGGAGACCCTGCCATTGTCCTTCGACGGCTCAGAATGGGTGGGGGGCGGCTGAAGGAACTATTATGATTACTCTAACAGCCATGCTTGGGGCAAAGGCACCTACTAACATTTTTTTCTGTATCATTAAAATACACATAACACCCTGTTCCTGATCTATATAGAGATTTATGATGTGTGAAAAGAATTTCCAATTAGCAAAACATTATACAGATACTTATGGTTTTGGCTGTCACAGAAGTACAAGAAAAACTCACCTATTTAAGAACTCAGGTTCTAAGAGAAAGCTGAATCACTTATAAATATAACTTAATCTTTTCTCAAAAAATATAAATCAAGTGATCCATCAGTCTTATTCCTAGCTGCACACCCAAAATAAATTGAAGGCGGAGTCTCAAACAGATATTTCTTTTTTTGTTTGTTTGTTTGTTTGTTTGGTTTTTCGGGACAGGGTTTCTCTGTGGCTTTGGAGCCTGTCCTGGAACTAGCTCTGTAGACCAGGCTGGCCTCGAACTCACAGAGATCCGCCTGCCTCTGCCTCCCGAGTGCTGGGATTAAAGGCGTGCGCCACCATCGCCTGGCCAGATATTTCTTTTTATACACATTTCTTAAGATTTTTTAAAATTTATTTTTCTTTATGTGTATTGTGAGTTTTAATTGTCTGCAAAAGTACCATGTGCATGCAGTTCTTACAGAGGCCAGAACAGGGCATCAGATTCCCCTGTTCCTGGAATCACTGGAGGTTGCGAGCCACTCAGTGTGTGTGTTGGGAACTGGGCCTGGCTCCTCTGCAAGAGCAGTGATTGCTCATAATTACTAAGCCATCTCTTCAGTCCTTCAACTAGATACTTCACAGAATAGTTCATAATGTTTGTCGTCTGTCATACTGAAAATCTGGACGTAACTCAAATACCTATTGGAGGAAAAATGAACAAAATGGTGTGTGTGTGTGTGTGTGTGTGTGTGTAACAGAAAGGTTTATTCAACCTTAAAAAGAAAATCTTGGCCTTTGAGGCTAGGCTGAGCGCTCAAGACATATTAAGTAAAATAAATAAATTACGAAAGGCCAGACTGTCTGGATCCGCTCAGATGAGGTATATTTGCAAATGTAGAAAGAACGGTAGTTTCCAGGGGCTGAGGTCAGGAGGTATGGGGCATTACTGTGTCATGCCTCTGGACTTGATGATGGACGATGAGAAAGGCCTGAGAGTGTGGTATGCTTGCTGTGTTGCAGAATGAACCACACTTGGTGCTTTGAGCTTTACACTGAACGACGCAGCATGTAAAAATAAGACACCCGAGAAACAACCCAACTTACCTTACTTAATGGAGAGGGAGCACCAGATCTAAAAGGAATACAAGAAAATGAAATGTGAACGTGCCTGAGGATGTCTGCGGAAGCAGCAAGTTTGGCGACCTGCCGTTCGGCGCTAGGGCCGTTTTCACGGCGCTCTCATAGCCACAGAGGCGCCCACACCACTGTCTTTTACTCAGTGAAGTCCCTGTCTCAATGTTTCCATTGGCTTAATATCTATCAATGGACATTCTTAAATTTTTTTTTCTTTTGGTTTTTTAAGACAGGGTTTCTCTGTAGCTTTGGTGTCTGTCCCGGAACTAGCTCTTGTAGACCAGGCTGGCCTCGAACTCCCAGAGATCCGCCTGCCTCTGCCTCCCGAGTGCTGGGATTAAAGGCGTGCGCCACCACCGCCCGGCTCATTTTTAAATTTAAAATGATTTTTTTCTCGATTCATTGTTGTTTATGTTCACCAAAAAACACTGTTAGAATTTCAACTTCTAAAAGGTCCTCAAGCCTTGTAAAAAGGCGCATTATATAAACTTATATAAACTTTAAAAATGAATACCTATTAATTATTTCAAAACTTAGAAAGCTCAAGAAGAAAATTATTCATTGCAATTCATTTAACTTCAACTCTTATGCATAAAGAAGGAAACTTAGAGAAAAAAGACAGGATCCCTGTGAGCCGCGTGAGTGAACCAGACTCAACATACATGACTACACGCCTGTAGCTTGTATGTGTTATTTTCATGCCTGTAATGAAAACTCTTTAGTAAAACTATTTCCATATGTTTGTCATAACTAGTGGGAGTATGACAGAGAAGAGCAACCTGGATGATTATTTCTGAGGAAATATGAAGGAACGGGACAGTCTTTAAAGGGAACACCGACTCTAGCACGCACTAGACAGTCATGCTTTAGAAACATGTGCCTGAACAGCTCACCCTTCCCTAACATGGGGTGGCATGAAATGAATAATAAGGAAAGAATGAAGGCAAAGCAAACTTTAATAAGAAGCTGCAGCCAGGGTCAGCTGTAAGGATGGCTTTCGTTCAGGAGCAAATACCAAAGTTAGTAACTGGAATTTTGTCCAATCCTATGCAAATTCCACCTATTTACAGACACTCTGTGCCAGCTACTATCTTATGAGTGCCTACAACTTCCCATTTGAAAGGCTCCACTGAAGTGAAGACATTCGGTGTTTTTGCATCTACAGAAAAATGGATTTTGGAATCTACGAATCTAGTACACCATTAAGGCTGAAATATCATGAATTTTTGGCTAAACTTTTTTCCCACTTACATCATTTTCCTTCATATATTTTCAAAAGGAAGGAAATTAGATATATCTTAAAAAACATTAAACAAAAAAATGAAAATGAAAACTTAATAAAAATAATGTTTACTTGGCAAAATAAAAGCAAAGAAAGAAACCACAAACACTCTTTGACACAGTCACTTTCTGAGAAGAAGTGAGTTTCACAAGCTAATTCTTCCTGGTACTGATATGATGAGTTACTGGGTATAATAAGCAAGAACTCCTGAAATATTCGCCAGCCAATACACAGAAAGTGGGACCGGCTTCTACTCCACAATAAGCCTATGTAAGAAAACTGATAGAACACTGCCCTCTGCTGTTAAAGAACTCAACCTCAAGATGTGTGAAGGACAATTGTAACGGTGTGATCACCCTTCACAAAACACCACAGGAACACTCTTACTAGTGCCTGTGGCTATCCCATGGACTAAACAGATGAGTGAGAATGGACTGCCTCTCCCTGAGCGGTCAGGACACCCGCTGATCACAATTCAACTGTCTCTCATCTCAATCTTCATCACTGGGGGGTAACTAAAAGAACACATCCTGCTGTTGTATTACCTGAACACTTTATACAATATCTAGCATTTTGGGTGGTATTAAATTGAAAATTCAAGTAAGAATGTATTTATGTACTCATTTCATAGTCACCAATGAACCAAAAGTCTTAAGAAACTGTCTTTGGCCTGACAAGAGAGCTCAGTGTATCACTGCTTTCTGCCGAATATGATGGCCTGAGTCTGACTCTTGGACTCATGTGGTGGATAGAGAGAGTCAGGTCCCACAAGAGGTCCTTTGCCCCTACACACACACACACACACACGAATAAACAAATAAAATGTAATTAAATTATCTTATTTGGAATTAAGCTGTCAACATGAGTGACCTCTGTTCCCATTGGCCCTATCTGGCCTTTGCTATGACACATTCAGAGGTGTTTCGATGGGGCCATCACTTACTGAAATCTACACCAAGACTGTCTGCTACCCAGAGTTTGTCCCTGGTCCACATTCAACCTGCCCTAAAGAAAACACACATGGGATGGACATGTGTTCTTTTCCCATAGGTCATAAACAGCTGCTTTTGGAGAATATTTTGTCTGATATTCCATCCTACTGTGCCACTGACACTTAAAAGAGAGAAAATGCTACCAGTTCTTGAGTACAGACAACAGCATTTACTACAAACTGATATTCATTTTTATAATTTCATGCATGGTGTGTTCTAGCTGGATTTTTGTCAACAACACCAGATAGAATTATCTGGGAAGCGGGAGCTCCACTGTGAAAATGCCTCCATCAGAATGGCCTGTAGACAAGACTATAGGGCATTTCCTTGACTGATGAGGTTATGTGGAAGAATCGAGTCTACTGTGGGTGGTGCCATCTCTGGGCATGGGGTCCTAGATGGTATAAGAAAGCAGACTGGGCAGTAAGAAGCGTTCATGCAGTCTGTTTCAGTTCCTGCCTGCATGTCTCTGTCCTGACTGATTTTCTTGCCTTGACTCCCCTCATTGACTGACTGTAAGCTGTAAGGTGAAATAAACCCTTTCCTCCTTAAGCTGCCTTGGTTGTGGTGCTCATCATAGCAATGGAAACTTAACCAGGACTTACAGAAATCTACTACATAGTAGATCATTGAGAAAACTAAGGCACTACTGATAATTTTAAAGGAGAATGAATGGCCTATACTGTAAATCTAAGAAAATAATCCTTAAATTGCTACAAATAGGCCTACAGACTTTTTTTTTATGAACACAGAAAATGTTGATGCTTCTTTCAAAGATGGAAATAGCAAGTTCTCAAGAGAAGAACCTTTGTTATTTACCTTCATCCCCAACAATAATTCCTATGTAGTGTTGAACATGAATGTTATCCACAAAAATATAGAGATATAAGAGCCTATCAATATCTTGCAAACAATTTTAATTACACAAGATATATTGGGTTTCCTACATGCTCAGTTCAACACTTAGTATGCCACAATAGAAATAAAATCAACTTCAGTTTTCTGTGCTATGGAATCATAAAGGAGAGAATACACAAAGTTATGCTATACAGTATTCCACATTATTTAATGCCTGTCAGTGGACATGGCACTAAAAGTGAAAGGCATTCATGTCTAATCTAGCAGTCTTTTTGTTTTGTTTTATTTTTCAAGACAGGGTTTCTTTGTAGTCCTGGAACTTGCTCTTGAACTCAGAGATTTGCTTGCCTCTGCCTCCCGAGTGCTGGGACTAAAGGTGTCTGCCACCACACCTGGCTTAGGCTTATCACAGCAGACATTTGCAATGACATATACATACACAAGGGGTTAGAAGAGTTTTGTATCGCTATGGGATGGCAAAAAAAAAAACAAAAAAAAAACCTCAAACAAGCAATCTATGCTCCTTGTAAAATTGCCTTGGCTTTCTACAGTGTACTGGAAGACAATCTTTCACTTATTTATTAAATGAAATAATGAAATATCTTTCCTAAAAGGCAGTTACTTAAACACCTAAGAGATATTGTTAATTATGATCCAACAAGACTCACAGGAAGCAAAACCATTCTTTCCAGACACCTTAGGAGAGAAAAAAAATACATAATAGAAACATAGATGCAGAAGATGGACACTAATCAATTTTCAAATTTTCAGATACCAAATATAGAATAGTAAGTGGTTTTGGTTACCAAATGCAAAGTCACTTAGCACAGTACTCACCCTTCACTTAAGTTCCCATGGAAGCACAAATACACAAAGGAGAAATGAGTTAACTATTACACCTTGTTCTTTCTTAAAACCAGATCAAGAAAAGACTGATTAAAATGTGTTTTCAGCCAATTACTGAAAGGAATCTGGCAAGCATAAAGTGATTTTAAAGAAGCAAGAAAAGTTATTCTAAGATGAATGAGTTTGGCTATGGACTACATATGGAATTTAGTTCCTATTTCTAAAAATGCCTATGGGTAAATTTTCCTCAAATTGGCCATACAGGGGCAAGTTCAGAGTCAAAGGCAGGCTTAAGAGGCTGTAGTTGGGGAAAAAAGGCTCTGGTGTAGGCTGCACTGGACATTTCAATTAGAAACATAGTGAGGTCGGCAGTGCCTGCCTGAGAGAGCAAGGGCTTGAGAAGCAGCTTGCAGTACACAGAAGGCACTCAACAGGGACAGACAGACTGAGGGAACATGCATAGGCAAGGTCCTTCAGCCACTGGAGCAGGGACCGTTCTCAACTCTCTGCGCCCGTTTGTCTAAGTCCCAGTCATCTGGCTTCCCAACTATCCCAACAGAGAGTGGCCCAGTATATTGTAATGTGGTGGTCTCACACCAACATCTGTCAACCACAGCTACACTGGACCACTGCCTGGCCTAAAAACAACCAGAGAGGTCTTGTCATCCATCACTGAGGCTGTGTGGACAAATATGCCCAAAAAACTTCCCTACTGAAAAGTTAAAACTATACCAGACACTATGTATAAAACCATATTAAACTAATTTGGCAGGAAAAACACAGCTGATAAAATAATTGGAAAAAAATGTGACATCAAGACATAAGCCTAGGCTCCGAGAGGATGCCCAGGAAGGGATCACAGAAGAGTTAAATATTCACAGCTCTGTCATTTGCAAAAATAAAAACACACAGACAACCCCAAATCTATGGCCAGCCGTTAGCCCTGCAACAACTAATCCCTGAGCTATCAGATGACCTAAGTGAACTCCACCTGAAGTTAGGACCACTAATGACAGACTGCAAGCTGACTGTGGAAGAGAGGCCTGCTTTCATTGTTCACATAATAAAGTGTAAAACAGTCCCTGGCATCTAGAACCAAAATTCTCTTGGAATTACCCATGTCGCTAAAAAGCCACAATACAGGGAAGCTCATGCCTAAGGAAGGAAGGCTTCATATATAGGTGGGGTTGCAGAGGGTCTTCCCAGGAGGCACAGGATCTACACCAAGAGACAGGCAGGGCCAAGGCTGAAGAAATACAGTGGGAACAAGGGATGAAGGCTGGAAAGAAGCAGACCTTGTATACAGACAAGTCTGATGTCCATTACAGAGGTGGGGAAGACAGGAACCCGGGCATTATTTTGTACACAATGAAGAAAGCAGCCAAAAACTAAGTACCCAAGCAGGAAGTCCTCAGAACCAGCAAAACTGCATGAATCATTGCCTGCCTGCTGCTCCCGCTACCGAGCGATGATTCTGGAGTAAAGCATCAGCAGCATGGTGTGCCTGAAGCTCAAGGAAGTGTGGCCCTGAAAACCACACTCGAAGGCTTCTTTTTTCTCATACTGCAGTTGGGAATGTCTCGGTACTCAAGGACGCTTATGAAATTCTGCTTGTTTTAGTCATAGCCAACCACAACAGCCTTAAGTTTTCAAGAGTGACTTCTAAGGGCAGGTAGGTCCAGTCAACCTGCTGTGAGCCACTGATTACTGGGCTGCATCAGTGCAGACAGGCTGAGGTCAGGTGTCACCTGATAGAAGAGGATGGGTAGGGTGCCCGAGGGAACCCTGGAGACTGGCAGCTAAGCACACCCTGAAGCTGCACTGGAGGAGGTGTCCCCCTGAGAACTCTCATTCTCATAAAGAACCACTTGGTGTTTTTCATCTTATTTACGATATACAAGCAATGCGTACTTGTTTCCAGGTTTCTTTCCTTCTAAGGTATTTAGATGTTGTTCAAGGGTCTCCATAAGACTGCTGGGAGCCTACAATAAGAAATAAAAATAAATGTCTGTGTAGTTCTCTTTCAAAGTAAGCACACTTTAACATCACTGTAACCCTGTATAGTGGAGGCCTATGTAAGCATCCTCACATCTGTGTGAGATGATTTCATTCCAGGTTCTTTGATATTTAGGGGTATTTAAATTCTGTGTATCTCAGATAGGTCCACCTTAAATAGACTTACCTCCACTGCATACTCAATGACATTACAACAGGGTTTCAGTGAAGGGTGTTTACTGTACTGGATGGGTGTTTACTGGTTACTGCTTAGGTGGACTAAGATCGAGTTCACTACCACTTCACACAGAACCATAGTGAAAAGATGCTTATTTACACCCAAATCCAAAACATACGTGCCCAAATATAAATTTATAGAAATTTGAAAATCCATTAAAAATTCATTTATGCATGACTGGTTAAAATATGAGGAAATATGATTACCACATTTTTTAAAGAGGGTTAAGTGGCAAAAAGAATATAACCTTAATACAGAGTGACAATTAAGATTTTCTAATTATTTAGGTATTTAACATATATGTATATATATATATATATATATGAGAGAGAGACAGAGAGACAGAGAAAGACGTAACCAGCAAATAGAATAGTGTATATCAACAGATTTGATATATTTCAATCCTTAAAAATTCTTCGTGTTTCTATAAATCAAATTTCAGACAATAAAAATGGTATTTCATTGCACATTCAAAGGGGGAGATAATGATTTCTACAAATATTTGCCCAATCTAGTCTTCAAGCATTAGAAATTGAATATACTTTTTCTTTTAGTGCAACTAGACCTCAACAGTATAGACATTCAGAAAAAAAGCAGTTTGATAAAACACCTGCTTACAACTATTGGTACATCCTGATGCTTGTTTTTCAACGGGAAATTAAATTTGAAGGAATTTGCACTAACCATGTTAACTGCTAAAGCACAAAAAAGTTGGCAAGAAATTCACATAATTCTATATTCTAATATACTTAATAACTAAATCAGATTCTTATTACCTTCCTGGACCTAGATAGAAGTGGGAGGACCTTGGTCTCCCTGTAGGGCAGGGAATTTGGACTGCTCTTCAGTATCAAGAGGGAGGGGGAATGGACTGGGGGGAGGAGAAGAGGAGTGGGGGTAGGGGGAGGGGAGCGGGGGGAGGGGGCAATATGTGGGAGGAGGGGGAGGGAAATGGGAAACGGGGAGCAGTTGGAAATTTTAATTAAAAAAGAATAAAAAAATGAGAAAAAAATAAATAAATAAATAAAAAATAGTCATAAGGCTTAAAAAATTTTTTAATTTTCAAGGTTTAGGTATTTAATATTAATTTTCATTTTTATAATAAACTAAAATTTTTAACATTTATGTGATTATTATATGTAATTATATGATTATAAATGCAAATTAAGTGTAAAATCATAATTATATGTAAAAGTATGTAAATAAACATATGACTTGATTCAAGTTACAAAAGTGGGACAGAAATGGATGCCCATATCAGCATTGTCAAACAAACTTAGACTTCAGAGTGAAAAGCCGTCAAGGAATCTAGAAGGTTATAAGATGATGCAAGATGGAATTTCAAAGACAGTTCAGGTGAAGACAGATTTATTCAACAACATCAAGCAAAATCCACTGAGAATAAATAATTTTGTAAGTTTAAAAAAAATGAATTTTTAACATGGTTAATGGAAATTCTCTTCTATACATTAGAGTATATATTATAAGGAAATGCTCATTAAATAAATATGCATTGAAACTTTAAGCAGAAAATATAACTGAGCTAAACCTTCTTAGATAAATCTCTATCTGGTAACTTCACATTCTTTTCAACTATTGATGTTAATGATGACAATGAAGATAGACCAAAGCGGCCTAAGAACAAACTCCATTTTTCTTTATTCCCATATAAATTACGTTGGGAAACAAGTATCAAGTCACAGAATCTCTCTCTTTTTTTAAAATATTTATTTATTATGCATACAATATTCTGTCTGTGTGTATGTCTGCAGGCCAGAAGAGGGCATCAGACCTCATTACAGATGGTTGAGAGCCACCATGTGGTTGCTGGGAATTGAACTCAGGACCTTTGGAAGAGGAGGCAATGGGCAATGCTCTTAACCACTGAGCCATCTCTCCAGCCCACAGAATCTCTCTTTATTATAAGACCCGTCTCCTCTGCATGTGAAATGAAATGTAAACACAGTATGGTTCTTTTGCTAAGTGCAAATTAAGAAGTTTATATAGGAAAAGCAAACACTATTAATTTAAAATGCAGAACAAAACACTGCTAGCAAAGACTCCAGAGGGCCCACAGTCTCCGGCCTGTTAGTACGGAGATTAAAACAAAACATCAGAAAGATAGATTATAACTTCATTCTCCCCAGGACATTTCTGTTCCTCAGCCCCTCTTTTTGGAGACAGGATCTTACTATGGAGCCTGGCTGGCCTCAAACTCAGAGAGATTTCCCTTCTTCTGCCTCTCGAGTACTTGGACTGCAGGTGTGTGCCACCAGATCTAGTGGGAAATTTTTTAATAACTGAAAAAACTGAATGCTGAGGTAGAGATCACAACAGCTGCAAAGGAGACATGCCAGGATGATGCCCAAGCCGACTTGCTCCAGGGAGTTACTCTACATATAATTAAGTTTGAGCCTTTTATCCTAGGGATTTTCAAAGTGTTTTAACATTTATATTTCTCATAAGGACATGTGATCCAAGAGAAGTTCTTTGTTGGAAAAAAAAAAAAGTCCTTTGATAGGAATGTCCAGGAGCACATGATGCATGCCCTTTTCACTGCTGGTGGAGATCAACTCCTCACACAGTAGGCACCGCATAAAGATGGCCTCCTCTGGGGGGGCAGGTGGCGTCCTGAACCTCAAATTAGGCAAACTTGCAGAAAGCCTCTGCCACAGTAACAGAAACTTAAGGGAACACTGAGAGTCGGTAGCATCTTTACTTTCTCGTTTCAGAAAAATGGCCAAGTGAATAGGTCAAAGAATAGGAATTGGCTTGTGACAGCTGACAGGTAACAGCACCAATGTCATACACTTTAAAATGAGACTTCTCTTTGCCAGCAGTTATCAGGTCAACCAAAACTCTGGGCACCAAACCCTAAGAGTTTCTTCATACACGGAGTTTAAAATTTGGGCACACACTCCAAAGAGAAAACGTTATTGTGAGAATTATTTGGTTGAAATAAATTCATTCAAGATAATATGAATCATAAATAGATTCATCTGGGCATCTGCCATGACTCCCAGAGTTAAAAAAAAACAAAACACTCATCTGCCATTTATACGCTTTAGGTCGTAAAACATGAAAACCAAGTTTAAAAAAACATAAAGGTAATTCAAGCCGGGCGGTGGTGGCGCACGCCTTTAATCCCAGCACTTGGGAGGCAGAGACAGGCGGATCTCTGTGAGTTCGAGACCAGCCTGGTCTACAAGAGCTAGTTCCAGGACAGGCTCCAAAACCACAGAGAAACCCTGTCTCTAAAAAAACCAAAAAAAAAAAAATAAATAAAGGTAATTCAAATCTGGATTAGATCTCAGAAACCACTCTAAGTGCTGAGGAGAAATATTCCAGTTGGGAGATCATACTCTCTTCTCCCTCAAAACACTACCTTAAGTGTCTTTTGGAAATGTAACTGATGGTCACGAATCATCTAGATGTGTTGATGCTATATGCACACCCATGCTTACTGTTCACCACTAAAGTGGGGAGTATGTGTGTTAAGTCCCTTTGCTCCCCCTTTTTTGAGAAGTTTTAATTCCCTTTTATTCTGAGTTCAAAAGGAAGTTAGCTCACCATCATTTCTTCAACTTAATTCCTATTTACTTTGCAAAGGAAAAACTGGTTTTTCTCCAATAGAGTTTCCCTGGGTACATCAACCTCATTCCAGCAGTAGATGGCCAACACAAAATGACCCCAGTGGTTACTTTTGTAGACTTTTTGTCTTATATTGCTTTGCTTGGGCATTTTTTTTTGTTTGTTTGTTTTACTGGTCTTTTGCTTATATATTGTGGCTTCCAATTTTGTTTTTGCATTTTTGTTTTTTTTTTAATTTGGTGTGTGTATGTGTTTGTGTTTTTTCTTTCTTTATTCTGGTTTGTTTGACTGCCCGTTTTCTAAAAATACAGAGAGAAAGAAGATATGGATTTGGGTGGGTGAGGAGGGTAGACATATCTAGGAGTTAGGGGAGGGGAAACTGATTGATGTGAGAGTGTCATATATCAATCTGTTGATTTCATTGGTTAAGTAATAAAGAAACTGCTTGGCCTCATAGGTTAAAACATAGGTGGGTGGAGTAAACAGAACAGAATGCTGGGAGGAAGAGGAAGTGAGCTAAGACTCAACAGCTCTGCTCTCTGGAGCAGACGCCATGCTCCCCTCTCCCCGGCAGACGCAATAAAGCTCCGACCCAGGATGGACGTAGGCTAGAATCTTCCCGGTAAGCGCACCTTGGGGTGCTACATACATGAACAGAAATGGGCCAAGCAGTGTTTAAAAGAATACCGTTTTTGTGTCATTATTTTGGGGCATAAGCTAGCCTGGCAGCCATGAGCCGGGCTGTGGGAAGAGGCCCGCAGCTCCTACTACAACTGATAAGAGATATTGTATGAAAAAATTAATTTCAATTAAAAAAAGAAAAGAAAATAATTCATGTCGAGTAAGTTTGTTCATGAGGTCAACACACAGAGGTCAGAAGAGGATGCTGGATCCTTTGGGGTTGGAGTTACAAGCCCTGTGAGCCACTTGACTTGGGTCTGGGAAACAACTTCGGTTCTCTGCTAGAGTGGCAGGCACTCTTAACCCAGGCCCCCCCCTTCAGCCCCTATGTAATTCTTTCCAGAAAGACATTTTTGTTCGCTCTGTGGCTAGATGAAGTAGCTCTAGAAGCTATGAAGGAGCCTGGCAGTGATCAGACCTTCATTTAAAAGGAGCTAATGGAGTCACACACCTTGTACTGCAGATTCATCTCTGGATTAATCCTGATTTAACACTATCTACAGGTTTTCACTTCAGAAAGTCTCATATTTCAGCTTGAACCTGTCCATACTGTTGGGGGACTGGGAGGTCCTAAATCTGTAGTTCAGTGTGAGATTCCCCCTTAGCCTGCAGAAGGGGCTCTAAAAGATAATTTAGGGAGATGTATATGTGGCTCACAATCACAAGGAAAATATAATCAACCTACTAATTAAGAAATTCCATAAGCATGCAGCACTCTCCTATTTAAATTTAAATGTGCATAGAGTTGCTGGAGTTTTTAATGGGGTGGTAATTTATACTGGCATTTATGCTGCTCTTAGCAATAAGGAAAACAGGACAGAACACTCTGGATTCTAATGACTCTATTATAGACTACCTTAGGCTCAGGAGAGGAGTCAAGTTGGCTTTCCAAGTTCTGACACATATACTGTACAACTTTAAATGTGTCTGCAGACTTCTTGAGCAATTACATAAGTTGCAATGAATACTATGGTATTATTAAAAATAAAACCCAAGGATGTGCCCCTTCTTTCAATGATCTGCTATCATTTTCAAAACTGAAAACCAACAGAGGTATTTATATAGTCCCTTGGCTCTCTCATAGTGTCTAGACTGCCCAAAAGGAGACAGCGAGGGCCTGTTCTTACCTGTCAGGCTCCCCTGAACTAAATAGCTAGTTTGTATTTATCCCACAGTGAGGGTTATGTATAGTATAAAAGAAAACTTGCCATTTCTAAAAACTCTTCATTGAACTAAACATGTAATGTCCATCTTTTATAACATGTATTATTTATCTGGAATAGCTAGGAAAAAATGCAATGTAGTTTTTTTGCTATAGATGAAAAAATGAAAGCATCAATTTTCTTATGATGTTACAAAGTAAATCTACTTCAACAAAAATATTCTTAAAATAATAATTCATGCATATTTAATATTTACCCATGCTCAAAAATATCACCACCTTATTCAGGTATACACTTCAATAGGTAACACTAAAAGGAGTAGAAATTTTTTAACTAATATTTCATCTATGCATGGGTTCTGTCTCCCCTTAACTAAAGAATATACTGCCATTATGTTCTGAATTATTCGATGAGCTTAATTTGTAAGAATTATTGATATTTTATATTTTAGTAATATAAAAAGAGAAAGCCTTCATCTTCAACTGTACTCATTCTTAGTAAAAGTAGTATTTACATATTATTTTAAATATGCAAATATTTCAAGAAATTATAAAGATGGCAAATTAATAATAGATAACGTGATATTATTTAAAAGTGGGGAATAGGACTAGAGCGACGGTTTAGTGTTGAAAGCACTTGCTGATCTTGTAGAAGTTCCTGGTTCAGTTCCTAGCACTCACATGGTGACTCACAGTTGACTTTAGCTCCAATTTCAAGGCATCTGACCCCCTCTTCTGGTCTCTGTAGACTCCTACATGCATGTGGTACACATGTGCAGGCTCCATACATACACACAAGTAATTAAAATAACCTTTCAAATCAAGAGGAGGGTTTCATTCTTTTCTACTATAATGATTAAGTTAAAAAAAGATACAACATTCACGTGACTCATGACCAGTGTGTGTTGCGGGATATTTGAGCAAACTGTGTAAAGATGCCTCACTGATTTACCTTGCCTGCCTAAGGCACCTGATTGTTTAATAAAGAGCTGAATGGCAGATAGCTAGGCAGGAGCGATTAGGCAGCACTTCTGGGCAGAGAGAGGAACTCAGGAAGAATGTAGGTGCCTGAGAGAGCTGTCAGAGAGACACGAGGGGAGTCGGACATAGAGAATGAAGGAGAAATGAAAAGCCACATGGCAGAATGTAGATTAACAGAAACAGGTTAATCTGAGTTATAAGAGCTGGTTGGTAACAAGCCTAAGCTAAGGCCAAGCTTTTGTAATTAATCTGGGTGCTGGTGGTTACCCCCAAAAGAACCCCCACAATACCGCTTCTAGTAAAAGGCATTTGTGAGGCTGAAATTTACCATCACAGGGTGTTAGAACCACACCCGCTCCTGTCAATTATACTGAAGACCATTTTCAACTTGGCATCTGTTTTCTCTGGGAGCCAGCCGTACACGTGACAGCTGATGTGGCTGGTAAGGAGGCCCAGACCTTACTGTCATTTTAAAACTGGGCCCCCCCCCAAAATAATGCCTCTATTAGCACCACTGAGAGCATTTATACAGGAAGTCCTCATCTTCATAGGGGCGTGAAGGTAAATGCAAAACCTGGACACCAGGGTTTCTTCCTCTGTGCGTCCCTCAGACCAGGGGCATGCAGAGAACAAGGACAGTAAAGAATGGTCAGTCACATGCTCTGATGGCCGGAAGTCACTTCTGAGACCCCGAGCCCTATCACAGACACAGTCACTGCTCTCATTGGTTCACATCATGAAGCTAGGTGTTCAGATGCCCTTAAAGAAGCGGCAGCTGACGGGAAGGAAATCTTCCTTTTCTCCCCAGAAATAATCAATAATTAGAAAAAAATTAGTAAGGTTGAATAATTTCTGAGAAAACTGGCTTGCTTAAACTCAAAATCTATGAAATATTTACAAAGTATGCCCATTCGTGGCAACCTATTACTTATCAATGTCTTGTCTACTGGTAGGCCCTCCACACACTTACCTGCGTGAGATCGGGAATGTCACCTTTGTCTATACCAACTTGCTGTGGATTAAAAAAAAACAAAACAAATAAAATTACTAATTGGGTTTTTTTTAATGACTTTTTTGGCATTTAATGTAAAATCACTCTTGGATTTGTTAGAACTACAGCCTATTCCTGGTGTAAATCAATTACTACTCTGAGTATCAAGCTTACTTTAAGCATAGTTTCCCCACTCAATATAATAAGGTAATACAGTTAAACTAACTCTTAGTTATAACAAGTTTATAGAATTTTACTAGAATACAAAAATAAATGAAAACATTCTGAAGTGTGAATTTTAAATATACCCTGTATGTTTCATAGAAGCCAAGAAATTATGAAACCATTCAAACAAAATTTAAATAATTCTATCTACGGAGTCCTTGGGGAATGGTTATTTTATTTTAATCTTTTGCTCAGCTTCTATCCTCTTTCACAGACAGAATCACTTTGCCAGTTTCTTAGACAGTCTTCCAGAGCAGCAGTTCTCAACCTGTAGGTCGTGACCCCTCTTGGGGGGGGGGTCACATATCAGATATTTATACATGATTAGTAACAGTTTCAAAATTTCAGTTATGAAGTATCTATGAAATAACTTTATGGTTAGGGGTGACCACAACATGAGGAACTGTATTAAAGGATCATAGCATTAAGAAGGTTGAAAACCACTTTTCTAGTTTATATAGAATCAAGGAAATTTGAAATATAAGTATTTCATTTTCCTCCACCAATAGCAGCATATAAGGTACACTAGGCTTAATTTTTCTTTTCGTCCAGTCCCAGACTAAACACCCCAGGGAACTTGCACACAGTTAGAATGGCCATTCCAAAGCAGCAGCAGAGCTAAGCTTAGGATTTTACACTTTCACTGTCGATCGTATCTTCATTCACGTATCCAACACACACACACACACACACACACACACACACACACACACACACACTGACTGGCTTTATATTCTCCTTCATGACTCATGTGTCCCCTTGCCTGCATTCTTTCCTTCTCTGTCATCTAATGTCACCTTCTCTTGGTCACCCTTCGAAGTGTTACACTATACCCACACTTCGAACTGTTCATGTATTCATACATGTATATTTAATACAGGCTGGATTCACACATTCTCTTTTCTTTCTAAGTTCGGGTCACCTCACTTAATATTGTATTTTCCAAGTCTGCCCACCTTCCTACAATTTCATGATTTCATTTTCTCTGCACTTTTCTATTTTGTATTGTATTTAATTGTTCATTAAGCTTAGGGGTGTGTCCATGTTAGCATAGAGAATGTCCTGCTTTTCAGAAGCACTGCATAGAACTTCCTTGTCTTATAATTTACTTAATGGATCATTTATTAACTAATATTAAAGTTTCTTCTGATTCTTAGACTATAACTTTATAACTTATTTTGTTTGTAATTTACTATGTAATTTGTTTATTAATAAAATTGGGGCTCAAATAAATTAAGTAGGTTGAAGAGCCTAAGACATGGTGAGTTTTCTGTTCTTCAAGCAATTCCTACAAGAAGGCTGGGGACTTTCGTGTATGCTGGACAGCTCAGTTATACTTTCTAAGCAGCTAATATGCATTCTTAGTTTATTGCTTAGCATCTGTGGTACCAGGAATCTAACACAGGGCCTCATACAAACCACACTGCACTCTATTGCTGAGGGACACTCAGCTGCAGTTATATCTTAAAATGATGTTATGAAAGCCTTCCTTAGACTCCTCAGGAAGATGGTTCTAACTACAGGTTAGCCATCAGGTAAGAGCTCATGTGATGTATGAGTGCTGCTGGGGACACACCTAAGGTCTGGACATCTACTGAAACTTTTCTGTATTGACTGATCATAACCAAATCATTCTATACTATCTTTAGTGTATTCAAATGGTATGGAACACTATTTAAACATAAAAGAAAACACAAATTATTATAGTTATCCCAATGAACTTCAGGTGCTTATTCTAGTAAAATACTTTTATAGAATTAGGGTCCATTCCATAAAAAGTCTTATAAATGTTCACAAAATACATTTATTATTTCATTTTTAGAGACAGACTCTTAGACTGACACCTTCTCTATGTATCTCTTCTGTACTGGCATAAGTTTAACATGAGGCACAAAGGGACACAAACACAAACTTACATAAACAACAAGAATCTGTGTCAGCAATTCTTTTCTCCTGAAGTTCTTGGGGCCTGTTTTGTTTGCTGTTTTAGAAAGTATGTGCAGACACTGCACACTGTCCGGTGTCCTTTAGGGAGGTATGTGCAGACACTGCACACTGTCCAGTGTCCTTTAAGGAGGTATGTGCACACACTGCACACTGTCCAGTGTTGTTTAGAGAAGTGTGCGCACACACTGCACACTGTCCAGTGTCCTTTAGGGAGGTATGTGCACACACTGCACACGGTCCAGTGTTCTTTAGGGAAGTATGTGCACACAGTGCACAATGCAGTGTCCTGTAGGGAGATATGTGCACACACTGCACACTGTCCAGTGTCCTTTAGGGAGGTATGTGCACACACTGCACACTGTCCAGTGTCCTTTAGGGAGGTATGTGCACACACTGCACACTGTCCAGTGCCTGCCTCCTCTAGAACAACAAGTGGGAAATGAAGAAAACTTCTGCTCAGAATGCCTGGACATAAATGATCCTTTCACAGAAAGAATTGAGCAATTTTTACTAGATTATACTAATAATTGTGGCTAAACCAAGGGGGAAAATCATACAAAATATAAACAAATAAGATCTGTGTACCAAGAAAATGTAGACAATTTTATAATAATGACAGAATAATAATAATAAAGAAGTACAGGCATGTGATGAATATCCCATGTCCATAGGGAACCTGGAGCCTCTCACATTGCATCCCAGGCTCTCTCTCTGAGTCAGTCAGTCAACATGTGAGACAAAACCCACTGGCCATCCCACAGGGGGCTACGTTAGCATCATCACTTCCAGTATTAGCACAAGTTAAGTCCTCGATTTTACAAGAGAAAAAAACAAACAAACCAAAACTCTAATTTATAGATAATCTCAGCAACACTGTGTTTTGCAGTTACGAGTAAATGTAATGCATATCCTTAAGAAACAATGTGTAATCTCCATAAAATTTATATTTTAGCATTTTCATTATGATTAAGTCATTGACAGGGTAAGGGAGATCAGGACTCATGATTTATACTTTATAAACAATAGATTTTTTTCTAAAGCCAAAGGTAGGGTTCAAAATACAGCACTCTCTTACAATAAAACAACAACAAAATGGTCATTAGGTGGCATGAGGCCTGGGCCAACCTGGAGACCAGCAATGATCTCATAACCCATGAAGATTTTGTTTGACTGCATCTGAGTGGGAGGCAGAAGTGCAGAACACTGTTCTGACTGACAGGTGGGGGAGGGGACTCTAAACTGACCTCTCATCCTCATACATCCTGGACACGTGCTAGATGTCTTATTCACCCAGACATGATGCTGCGCACTAGTTCCGATTACCTTAGCAACCAAGTCTGGACCACTTACCTCTGCGACCTTGAGAAATTCGGACACTCGCGTCATTCTAGTTAGAAATCGTTTGTAAATTTCTAGCGCGTCTTTACATTGTCCTTTCTTCATCTCAAAAAACTTTTCTACAAGAGATAAGTGATAAGCAATTTGAAAAGAGTATCCTGTTTTACTCTTAAGCATTCATTCCTTAAAGCTTAAGGCCTGAATCAAAGCATAGGCAGGAACACGTTAAAATCGGACAGAAAGAGAGAAGCAGAGTGGCTGAAGAAAGGCGTACGGCCACCATCTGTCTCCCATAAAACAATTTCAGCAACAAAGGAACAGAGTGGGGAGCATAGAGGAATCAGCACAACAGGTTAATTCATGATCCCCATGCTTCTGGATTTGTTTTAAAACCATTCCTAATGATAACCTCAACTCAAAGCTATGGCTGCATTCCACAGCATCCTTATTCTTTTGTTTCTCTCCTCTCTTCTCTTCTTCTTACGCGCTCTCTCTCTTGGATGCTGGAGACTGAAGCCATGCCAGGAGAGAGCCCTGTACTGGGTGACATCCCAGTCCTAGGGTTATTTTCTTACTCACACAAAGCGATAATCAATACATTATATACCTATAATTTATTAAATCTTCCAGAACTGAAGAATTCCTTATAATTCTACTCATGTCAGTTGATGTGTAGACTGGTCATAATTATTTTTGCCAAATATTACAGTGTGTTTTACAAAGTCATTTGGCTCACCAAATCTTTCGGGACTTTCTGCTTTGTGAGCCTAATCTTTTTCTCAACTTTACTGGCAGACAGCAATCACCCCCCAGCCTAGAACTCAGCCATTAGGGTTCTTTGCTTTGATTACGTATGGCAATGTCTTTTTCATATATGTTTAAAGGAAAACCATAACTTTCTCAGAGTCTTTGCCAGCCATTCGCCATTTCATGCTGTCCATAATTATCAGTGGACACAGCAAATGGCAATGCAATAAGCAGCCTTCTACAGTAGATATGAGCAACAGATAGCTTGACAGTTGCTTTACAAGTGCGTCACTTTAAATCTGTATATGGCTAACGTCACGCTACTTCTCTATTCTCTCACATGAGAATTCTTCATGTCATTCAGCTTGTAATTTGACTACCTCTGAAGTATTTTTAGTTTTCTTAAGAAAAGTCTGAAAAATATAATTAGGTGAAGAACTAATTACCTGGGATATCTACTCATTATCTTCTGGTGGTAGCCTTTAGTAATTCTACTTTTAACACAGACCTTAAATGTAGTGCATTTAAGTCAAGCCAAAGGCTCAAGGAAACAAAGATTGTTTTCTTCATGCCATGATTTGACAAGATCAGTCCTATTTTATTTATTTATTGTTCTTATTATTTTAGAAAGGCCCTCTGGCAAGCTGACCACACTCTTGTCAATGGTCCCCACCCATGCTCGTGGTCATGTAAATAAGCCTGGTCAAACCCAGTAGATCATAAAAAAGAGACATGGAACCTATTGGAAAGAAGAGGGGATCCATGGGGGTATTATGAAATCATCAAGAATAAACTAAAAATGTTCAGAAGTCAAATCTATCCTAGCCTGTTTTCTAATGTTACTGAGAGCATCATGCTGTTACAATGGGAGAAACCTTTTGTACTGTAAAAAAATGGAAAACTGGGATTTATTTTGAAAATTATACTTCTTTCTGTACTCCCTTTACTCCAGACCATTTTGTTCAAATTTCTTAAACTACTTCTCTTTACTGTCATCTAACTTATTTCTTCCTATCTGATCTTCAGAAGTTCCATGAGAAAAGAAGCCCAATTGAGAAATATCAATTTTCCCTTTGAATTAATACATCAACAGTGAAGCATTTTTCTTTGTCTCTTGCATTTTTCTGTTTTTTTTTTTTTTCTCTTCGTAAGTAGGGATTCAATGACAAAAGGCCTTCAATCACTCTCTCTCCAGGCTATAATCCACAGCTGTTTCTCTAACAGTGTACTAGTAATGACACAGAAAGGCCACACAGAGTGTTCTACCGCTAGAGCAAATCTATGCGGCTTCGCCATCCCCTGGAGTCCCAGGAAGGGTCCAGAGAAAATCCCGTTTTTTTTTTTTTTTTTTTTTTTTTGGAAGGAACCTTTTTCCTTCCTCATTGAAGATAACATGTTTTTCAGTATCCGAGATGATCAAAGTTGACAGCCGCAAAACTGTGATACAATTTCAGCATCGACTTTGGGACAGATTCCCACCTAGACTATAACTAGGCCCTTAGTCAGTAAGAAAGACATCTCACTTGGATGTCAGAGTTCCACTATGATAATCAGTTCAAGTTTTGTAGCGCCTGTCCCAGCTAGTTCTTATGTCAAGATGACACTAACCACAGTCATCTGAGAGGAGGGAACCTTCCTTAAGAAAATGGCTCCAAAAAATCAACCTGTATATGATTCGGCTATAGGCAAGCCTGTAGGGCATTTTCTTAATTAGTGATTGATGTGGGAGGGCTCAGTCCGTTATGGGTAGGGCCACCTGTGGGTGGACGGTTCTGAGGTCTGTAAGGAAGCAGGCTGAGCAAGACACAATGTATCAAACCAATAAGACGCGCTCCTCCATCGCATCTGCCTCAGTCAGCTCCTGTCTCCTATTTGAGTTCCTGCCCTTACCACCTTTAAGGAAGAACAGTGATATGGAACTGTAAGGTAAATAAACCTTTTCCTCCCCAACCTGCTTTTGGTCATGGTGTTTCATCAGAGTATTGGAAACCTGGACTAAGAGAGCATCCAAACTGTTTCCAGCTGGGCGGTGGTGGCGCACACCTTTAATCCCAGCACTCGGGAGGTAGAGGCAGGAGGATCTCTCTGAGTTCGAGGCCAGCCTGGTCTACAAGAGCTAGTTCCAGGGCAGGCACCAAAAGCTACGGAGAAACCCTGTCTCGAAAATTAAAAAAAAAAAAAAAACAAAAAACCAAACTGTTTCCAATTTCCACACAAAGTATGGTCATGAAGTCTTTGGTTTCAACCAATACACATTTTCATAAGGGTGAATCTTTTAAGCAAAACATATACTTGCCTCAAAACAATCAGGATCCCTATTTTGTGTGCCTATCTGCTAGTTAGACTGTTACTTGAAGAGGAGCAGTTCTGGCCATGCTGATGAAGGCCACACAGCAGAAAAAAGGGGATGCTTGGGCCACTTCCCCAAAGTCCTTAATACAAAACAGTTCAATGGCCCTGAAACTTTTTCCTCTCCTAATTTAGCCAGTAAGCTAGTGTTATCAAATTAAAAATTAAAATGACTCAAATAAGCTATTATTTTAATCTAAACAGAAATTGCCTCCTTGATACCATCTATGTATGAAATCAACGCACAGTAAAGTAAAACAGCAGCTGTCAGGGCAACAGTGGGAGGAATTGCACGGCTGAACTTGTCTGACAGCTAAGTGAACTGCAGGTACCAAATCCATTGCTCTTGATGAAGAAGTAAGAATAAGGCTAAGAAAGGGAGGATAAGAATGAATCAGTAAGATGTTGTTCCTGACAGGCTGCAGAGCCCAGGAAGATGACAATAAAGAGAACTGGGGTTGCAGGTTGAAAAGATGGATGGCTGAAAGAGAAAAGAGAATTAGGAGCAAAGAGCTGAAGAGTTCAGTTTCAGTGACTGTGCAGGGTCAGGGAAGAATCCAGCATCTGGGTTTATGAAACTACACACAGTAACAACCACAACTGACATTCACAGGAATGGTCAGAATAGACAGGATCCATTTGTGGCTCAGAAGCCCTAGGAAAAAGCTCACATCTGTGAGTAAGAAATTAATAGGAAAATCTGTAAGAAATTAATAGGAAAATCTGTAAATCTGCTTTAACGATGATAACATCTCTTACCTGAAATGAAAATTTATTTGGTTTTGAACTTTCTATTAAGGGCAAGAATCTGTCCCCAAAGAAGGCAAACATCTCCCCGTTCTCCCAGAACGATGTGCTTGATGTGACTGGCCCCACCCAGACTCGGCTCTGCACACCAACTGAGCTAGAAGATAACCCTGAGGCAGGTGCTGTCTTCCCTGCCTTTCTGCGGCTTTTCAGTCTACCGCTGACAGGCAGAAGCCCAAGCAGCTGGATTACCGCCTGCAGCATCCTGCTACCCACTGCCCAGCTTCCTGGATTTAGAGGAGTAATGATTAAAGTAACCGTCATGTGACCCTTAATCCTGGATTACAGCTTCAAGTGTCTGCTTCCCAGTTTCCCAGTGCTGTGAAGAAGCTTGGGGTGGTTGGGGCAGGGTAGCAGCTTCTTGTTTGTAAAGTAACCTGAACAGGAGGTTGCAGAGAAGCAGATCCTGTAAACATGGGCTCTTAATACTAGCCGTTCCTCCAGGAGACAGAGCCCAGAGCCCATGTCTGGAGGCTTCCATTAATTATAGGAACTCCCAACCTATATAAATTCCTCTCTAGATAGAAAATGTAAAGCAGTGTCTGTTTTCTTTTTCTATTTTTGTTTTGCATCGAAGTCACAGTATTTGGTACCCGAAGAGACGCCAAGAAGTAGACTCCTGTTAAACTGTCACATAGCCAGTTAGGGATCAGGTTTACAAGCTGGTTAGAATTGCAGGTGATGACCATCTCTGCCCACAGAAGGCTGGGATCCTCATAGACTGTTAAACTTCCTGTGTTCTTCTAGAGTGAAGCTTATCAAGGCATGGACTAGTCCATCACAGTGGGAGCAAGGCTAATAAGACAACAAAGTGGCTACTCTCACTTCCATTAAGGAGTTTAAGAAAAAGAAGGAAAACACAAGACTTGATGTTGGGCTTAAGACCAGGTCAAACAGTGGTACTCCAAGACAGCCCCACGTCAGTCGAGGCTTTCTGGGAAAATAAGATTTTCCTCATAGACAGTCCCTTTGTTTCCACAGCCCTCCCTTGCCAGGTGCTTTATGGCCCAAAATGTGATTTAGAATCCAGTAATTCTAGTTGATTAAGGGTAAGACACTAAGGTCTAAGGAAGGTTAAGACCAGCCTGTTCAGACAGGAAGAAAATATTCCAGCTGGTGGGAGGGGGTGTCATTTTGCTTGAAGCTCCCAAGCCCTCTTCCCAGCTGTCTTGCTGCAGAAACACCACGACTTCCCAGAGAAGAAAGGGAGGCTGTACGCAGAAGTTCCCCACCTATGCTGAAGTTAAGCAACTCACAAGGTTAGTCAGGCTGACTTCCAGCTCTGGCACCCTATGGCTGCAAGGGGAAGGTTATTCTAGGCTAGAGATTTCCAAGAGACAGACACGTACAGAGTCCGACTCAGGAGGGAGAATATATATGCCAAAAGAAGGTCAAAAATCTCACGAATTTTTGTGAACTGGAATCTGCCAAATAAAAATCAAGATAAACAAATTTAGCTATAGCTACACAAAAATACATTTTATTGCAAATATTTCTTAACTTATTAATTCTAAAAGTGGATTCGTGGAGAGATGGCTCAGCGGTTAAGACAGTTGCTGCTCTTCCAGAGGACCTGAGCTTAATTCCCAGCACCCATATGGTGGCTCACAACTCTCTGAACTCCAATTGCAGGGGGTCAATGCCCTCTTCTGACCCTGTGGGCACAGCTGATGGTGCAAAAGCATACACGCAGGCAAAACACCTACACACATTAAATAAAACTTTAGGAAGTATGTTGATCTGAAATATAAATCTAACTGGGTACCCCACTCCACCCCACATGCCAACCCATGACCATCAATCCTAATTGATAACAAATTGGAAAATTGGAATGAACTCCTAAAGCTGCAGGAAAGAAAGAACAGTAAATTAGGTTTGCAAAATGATTAGCCATTTATCAACTTGGGTAAACACGTCAAAGGCTAGGGGTTTAAGCCTGAGCATCTGGGTGCAGCTTATTGCAGAAGTTACGGAGAACTACTCTAGCTGGCAGAGATGCACCTCTCAGCTTACTGAGAATGCAGAGTCTCAGGCCCCTCTCAGACCTATGGAATTAGGAACTCTAAGTTCTAATGAGGACTCCATAGATTCTTGAGCGGAGTCCTTAAACTCTACTAAATATACTTTATCTAGTCATCAGTACAGTGACAGTTACAGATCAAGCACAGTTGGGACAAGAGCATGCCTGGACATTAAAACACACACACACACACACACACACACACACACACACACACACACACGTACTTAACACAAACAAAACCATAATTCAATTTTTGAAGCATTTTTTTTTTTGCAAAAATGAATGGATAATGTAGAGATTTGCCACCAGGTGTAAATGGTCAACTTCTGTGTGAGTTTTGCATTAGTTACAGTTGACAAACCTATGACGTCCCATCATGTCACCACCCAAGGTTCACAGCTGGTGTTACTGGTGACTCTGATGTCAAGAAATTCATCGTTCAGGTGTCACCCATCAGTACACTGCCCTAAATCCCCTGTCCTATGCTTTTTCATTCCACTCCCCACTAATCAGCAGTGACCGCTAAACTTCCCTAAGTTTTTCCTTAGTTTTAATTTCCAGAATGACAAACAACTGGAATCACAGGTGATGTTTTTAGATTGGCTTGTTGTTTTGGTTTTCGTCACTTGATGTCACAGTAGGTGGTGCCTTTTCATATGTTCATTTCACATTTATATACCTTTGCTGGTAAGGTGTCTTGACTCAATTTTTGCCTGACTGGTCCTGTGTAGCATTTTCCTTCAACGTAAAACTGTTCATCTTAGAGGGAAGCTCCTTAAGACACAGGATGTTCTATACATTCCCTTCTATTGAAGCTGTGGAAGTACTTTTGTTTGTGCTATAACAAATAAAGCTTGTTTGAGGATCAGAGTGTGGAGTAAGCCACTAGTTAGCCACAGAGGTCAGACAGTGGTGGCACACACCTTTATTCCCAGCACTAGGGAGGCAGAGGCCAAGGAATCTCTGTGAGTTCAAGGTCACCCTGGGCTACAATAAGATTGATCCAGTCTCAAAGAGAAACAGAGCCAGGTGGTGATGGCCCACACCTTTCCCCTATTTTTTAGTTTCTTGAGTTCACAAATTATATGCCCTGTAGTTTGGGGGACATTCAGGTGCTCTTCTCTGAGCTTTTAGAATAGGTGTTTAGGTGACAGACATGAATTTGGTAAAGTATGTTCTTCACTAGCTCACATTTTCACCTAATTTTGTCAGATTTAACTTGAGTTTATCAGGATGAAAGCCAATCATCAACTGGAGAGCACTTGTGCTTTGCCCCATTCCATCAGGGGCACAGAGAACCAGTTTCAGCTCCTAGAAGCAGAACAAGTGTGGTCGGGTCACAACCCTCACACTTGTCTGTAGTCCGCCTCCAGCAACGTGTCTGTCATGTTTTCATCCCTCTGCCCCAGTTCCCATGGCAGTTTTCACTTTAGAGTTTCTACCTGGTTAGCCAGGATTTAGCCAGGTATACCCAACAGCCTCCCAACTGCCTTGTGCCTAACCTCCCTTGTGAATCCAGAGAGTTAGTTTTCCAGCCTGCTTATGTGCTAGGACAATGTGGATTCTCAGCTCTTTACACATGAATTGGAAAACAGGAGTGGGCTTTTCCTCTTAGACTTTAAGGAACACTGATGATAAGATTTTGCTGCCTCAGGGGGACTGATTTGATTCATTCTTCCAGTTTGAACGGAAGCTTTATGACCAGGAGTTAGATCCAGGGAATGTAGAGAATGACCTGCGTGTATTTCCTTTGTTTCCTGAAAAGAGACATCCCGTGACTCTAACAAACTTGCCACGTGTCACTGACCCCTGTGAAGACACAGGAATAATAATTCTACTTTATCTCTGGGTAACCTACATATTTGGTTTGTGCAAAAAAAAATGGTTTAGAGTTTAACTATGGTAAGCTTAATCAAGCAATGAGCCCCCTCCTCACAGAGATTCAAATGTGTCCTCTTTCGCCAGGGGAGAATCCGCACAATTCTTGGTACCCAGGAGGTGGCTACTGAAGTAGAAAATGCATTTATGTCTACCCCAGTGAACAGAGACCATTAGAAGTCTGCTGTCAGCAGGCAGAGTGCGAGTGTGCAATCAGTGTCTCATTTTAAGGATATCAGTCTGTCTTGGTTGTCACAATCCCATAGGGCATTGCTCTGATGACACCAGGATGGTGGTACCTACTGAGCATGAGCTTCAGGTATCAGAGATGTTTGGATAAATGACATAACTGCTGAAGGGGGAGACAGGACAAGCCATTAATAAGGTTTCTGAGCATGTAAAAGTCTGGGTAGTTTAGAAAACTCTCTATGTCAAGGGTACATTTTGCAGCTGGAGCTCCCTGCAACAAAAACAGTCCAAAATCTGCTAAGCTTTGATTTGCAGGAAACACACAGAACATTGTGTGTGTTGCTGTAAGAAAAGCATCCCGCCCAATAACAGATAAGAGAGAGCTCAGGCAACAGGAAGTTCCACAACTGCACCAAAATTAAGGCACCAGAGCCTTAGTTCCAGAAAGACCTAGGGCTACTCGACAGTGTGCGACAGATTTAACATGCTGTGATACTCCTCTGTCACACTCCAGCACAGTCCCAGATGCACGACAGTGGAGCTGTGCCTTCTTCAGACAGCAGTGATGCCCTTAAGAGGAGCTGTTGTTGGTTTACTTCTAGAGACCAAGATTCTGACCAGTGGGAATCAAGTGGTCCTCAGACACAGAGTGGGTACTGTGTAATCTACCAAGCTCTAAAGTTGGGCAAACACAAGGATACTCTAGAATCCATAATAAACAGACAAGTTTATTATGGCCACAAATAAACAGACAAGTTGTAGGAACAGAAGGCCCATTTCTAGAGCACCAAGTCTCTCTTGGGCATAACCATTTCTCTCATTTATCCTTAAATCCTATCTGAGGCCTCTGGGGAATTCCTCATGACCAGCTAATGGAGGAAGAAGAAAATTCCAGTTTGGTACTAGCTGCAAGTAACAGTGTATAATATCTCTGCCAAGGGGTGACTTGGATAAGAGAATGAACCTTTCATAGCCAAGCCTTTGATAGGACACTATCCACCTTTCCTCTTGTAGCAAGACTTAGGGGACACCACCAAACCATGGGGAGCAACTGGCTATTGGGTTGGTTGATAGGCAGTTGGCAAAATTAAGCTGAATACTGATGACAAGGAGATCAGGATCGACCTGGTGAAGAGAGTGAACGAACCTTTCAACATAGATAAATATCATGAATCAATTCTTCCCACATGCAAATCAAGGGGCACCCACTACCAACAAGCTTTTACCAGTGAGGATGAGAGAACACTGTAGGAGAGGCAATGCCATCAGATGGGGACTGAGGAGGCCCAGCATAGGATTCCTGTCTTAGCTGGTGTGCCCCTCCTCATTGCTGGTCCTCAGTGGGACAGGTCCTTTCAGTAAGGAGATCATCAGCCTCCTACCTTGTTCTAGATGTCTACCCTAGCTATGGATTTATCCTCTTAGCCATGCGGCAACACCACTGAGAGTTACTCAGTATCACAGCATCTCACACAACAAGGCTTCTGCTGAGCTGAAGCAAAACAATGGATTCATCCCCCACAGAATCTGTCGGCCTTATCACAACCCCATCAGGCCCAATATGTCACAGCAGTCACTTACCAAGTAAATTAATGACGCCATCATTGTAGCAAGCGAAAAGTTTGATAAGATCTTTGAAAAGAAGCATAAATGCAGCATTTATGACACCGTTTGTTAGTTCATTGGGATGCACCTAGAAAAACGAGCATTTAACTTTAGCTGTACAGCAAGTTAGTATTTTTCTCAAATCATAATGAAGTGTCATGAATGACCACTAAGAAATTCACTCATATTTTAAAAATGTTGGGTGATTTAGTAAGCCTAGCAATACCAAAGGACTGGTCTCATATGCTTCAGTTATCTACGCTAGAACCCTTATTAAGGGAGAAGAAAGTTTAAAATAGATAGATTAAAAGAAACAAAATACATTAAGATTAACTGTCCAATAAAGATCTTACTGTAAAGTCTGTCAAAAATCAATGTGATGGTTTGCAATTTCTACTTAAAATTTCACAAGACTTGGTTGTTATGAGTAGGGCTCAATTATAGCCTAAGTCATGGAATCTTAACAAAGACTTTAAGCTAGAAGTATTTGAGGAAAGTGTTTCAGACAACTATCAAATTACAGATGAGCTGACAATGAGAGCTCAGAACTTTCCTACATGTCAAAATACCTTATTCTCATGAGTCAGGTACCCTTAACTGCTATTTTTGAGTTAATTATACATTTACATGCAGTTGTAAGAAGTAAAAGAGGGGGATCCCATATGGCATTGACCTAGTTTCTCCCAAATGTAGTAAAGAGCTCACAACTGTAGTTAATCACATCACAGGCAGGATATGAAGAACACAATGACTATGTTCTCAGTTCCCCAGGTTCACGTGGATGATACACTTTGGTTGTATTTGGTTCTCCATAACTTATCACACATATGCATTAATGTATCTATCACCACGGCCAAATTCACGTATCTTTTCTAAAAGTTATTTTTTTTATTTTTACTTTGTATATATGACTATTTTGCCTGTGCATATGACTATGTAACACTTGTAGGCCTGGTACTCATGGAGGTCAGAAAAGGGCATCTGATCCCCGGAACTGAAGCTATAGTGGTTGTGAGCTGCCATGTGGGTACAGTGAATCAAACTCACTTTTCTATAAGAGCAGCTACTTTCTTAACCACGGGGCCATTCCTCCAGCTTCAACAGGTATGTTTGTAACAAACAAATAATACTTCTTGACTTTGCCAGAAAAGATCTCTGATCTATGATAACCCAAAACCCCTCTCTCTGGTGGACATGTCACTTAAGTGTGCACATCAGATGGTTTCCGGTAGGAAAGCACAGTTATTTAGCTGAGGTACACGGCTAAGCACAACAAACTACATTCTCCTCAGAACAGAAGGCTCTGAGAATACCCTACTCATCCCTTTCTATGACCTTAGGAAACAGTTTGTAGAGTCTGGAAAAATCTGGGGGCCTAAGAGCTTGAATGAAATAATCCTGTAACTCATCTACATGGAGGTACTCTATTGCAAATCCCATGGTGACCCTGACTGACCTGTAGTCCCCTCAAAAGAAAGGCAAAGACCAATTATGCAAGAAACATTTCAGCTGAGAAACATACATCGAACTCCAGCAGCGCATCGATCTGGCCCTGCAGGATTGGCATGCTCTTCAGGAGCTTTTCAGGAACCATTGTCCGCATGACGCCATCAGCCCTGCAACACAGACAAATAGAAGCACACATCCTTGTGCATACTGCAGCTACAAGGCCATGTCTTTGCTCTGAGCTGTGCTCCTCATTTTCTTTGTAAATCTCTTGAGATCATTATCAGATGTTAAAAGGTGGTGCCTATTTGCTTAGATCCTCTGGAAGGGCAGTACATGCTCTTAAATCAGGGGTTCTCAACCTGTGAGTCATAATCCTTTGGTGGGGGACAAACAACTCTTTTACAGGGGTCCTATATCATATATCCTGTACGTCAGATACTTATGTTACAATTCCTAACAGTAGCAAAATTGCAGTTATAGAGTAGCAATGAAAACAGTCTTTTGGTTGGGGGTCCCCACAACACGATGAACTGTATTAAAGGGTCACAGCATTAGGAAAGTTGAGAACCACTGTCTTAGATGCTGAGCCATCTCTCTCGTTCCTCTACGGAGTCTTAAAACCAAAATAGTAAACCTTTACAAAGCTTTATCATTACTTTTACTTAGGGACAGACCAAAGATGTGCATGAATTTCTGGCTGAACACTTCAACCCAGATGAAATCATCTATTTAGAGGTAAATAAATGGCAACTGTATATTAAAACTCAATTTTTCTGCTTTGTTGAGGCCTTCTTAATCAGTAAATAATATCAATAATTAAATTATGGTATGTATATTTCCTTGGAAAGCATTACCTTTCAAAACTAAATCACAACATACACAAGTTCATTTTTACCTCAATTAAAATCTATATAAATAGTCAGGCAATAGTGGTGCATGTCTTTAATTCCAGCACCCAGGAGGCAGAGGTAGGCAAATCTCTGAGTTTAAGGCCGGTCTGGTCTACAAAGAAAGTTTCAGGACAGTCATGGCTACACAGAGAAATCCTGTCTCAAAAAACAGAAACAAAAACAAAACTTAATTCATAGAAGTAACTATTTTCATCTAACACCACTACACATTGAAACGAATCTTGTCAATTCTCTCCTTAAGTTAAAGATATTTACATTAAGAATGTTGAAGGGCTGGAGAGATGGCTCAAAGGTTAAGAACACTGGCTACTCTTCCAGAGAACCCTGGTTTAATTCTCAGCACACACATGGCAACTCACAACCTTTATAAGCAAGCAAAACACCAATGCACATTATATATATATATATATATATATATATATATATATATATATAGAGAGAGAGAGAGAGAGAGAGAGAGAGGAATTACCAAAGAAATTTAAAAAAGAATGTTAAACAGTTTTAACAAACATTCACATCACATAATGCCCGAGGAGCAAATGAGATTTTCATGCATGAGCACACAAAGTACCACACAGCTCCAGGGGAACTTCTATCATACTAACTCACTAAGCTGTTGGTGACTGTGAACTTCTATCATACTAACTCACTAAGCTGTTGGTGACTGTGAACTTCTATCATACTAACTCACTAAGCTGTTGGTGACTGTGAACTTCTATCATACTAACTCACTAAGCTGTTGGTGACTGTGAACTTCTATCATACTAACTCACTAAGCTGTTGGTGACTGTGAACTTCTATCATACTAACTCACTAAGCTGTTGGTGACTGTGAACTTCTATCATACTAACTCACTAAGCTGTTGGTGACTGTGAACTTCTATCATACTAACTCACTAAGCTGTTGGTGACTGTGAACTTCTATCATACTAACTCACTAAGCTGTTGGTGACTGTGAACTTCTATCATACTAACTCACTAAGCTGTTGGTGACTGTGAACTTCTATCATACTAACTCACTAAGCTGTTGGTGACTGTGAACTTCTATCATACTAACTCACTAAGCTGTTGGTGACTGTGAACTTCTATCATACTAACTCACTAAGCTGTTGGTGACTGTGAACTTCTATCATACTAACTCACTAAGCTGTTGGTGACTGTGAACTTCTATCATACTAACTCACTAAGCTGTTGGTGACTGTGAACTTCTATCATACTAACTCACTAAGCTGTTGGTGACTGTGAACTTCTATCATACTAACTCACTAAGCTGTTGGTGACTGTGAACTTCTATCATACTAACTCACTAAGCTGTTGGTGACTGTGAACTTCTATCATACTAACTCACTAAGCTGTTGGTGACTGTGAACTTCTATCATACTAACTCACTAAGCTGTTGGTGACTGTGAACTTCTATCATACTAACTCACTAAGCTGTTGGTGACTGTGAACTTCTATCATACTAACTCACTAAGCTGTTGGTGACTGTGAACTTCTATCATACTAACTCACTAAGCTGTTGGTGACTGTGAACTTCTATCATACTAACTCACTAAGCTGTTGGTGACTGTGAACTGGGCCTTTCAGGATCAAGGTCAGTTGGCATGTAAACTTAGTTAAATAAGTCATGTATGCCTTGAGGATTTGCTGTGCTTAAATAAATAAGAAGGGAGAGAGTGAGAGAGCCATACCCTTTCTTCACTCTGGCAAAGTCAAAGGCCATCTGTCTGTAGGAGAACGCCTTTTCATTTAGGTATCTGCTGTAGCGCCTTATGAAGGTAGACATATCGTAACCTGGGAGAGAGAGGAGACGGGGCCGTGAACAATGCCTTCCATTGTACTCTGCATACTAGGAATTATTTTTAGCTCCTCAAAATAGACAGGGGTTGTCATGATTGCCTCTGACACGGAACTCAACATGTGACGGCAAGTTTTATTTACCATCCTGCTTGCAGGCCAAGAGTCTTCCGTGGTGGGGGTACCCTGGCCATTTGACATGGTGATTACTCTGTCTTGTACAAAGTCTTTTCTGATCCTCTTTTTTTTAAAAAAAAAATTTGATTAAATTTAATTACTTCTTTTATATGCAATTCCTAGGGAAGTCTATTGAATTTTCATTGTTTCTGGCATATGCAGAAATAAAAGGTCACAGAATTGAATTGTGACTCAATAGCT
This sequence comes from Chionomys nivalis, assembly GCF_950005125.1. Classification (NCBI taxonomy): domain Eukaryota; kingdom Metazoa; phylum Chordata; class Mammalia; order Rodentia; family Cricetidae; genus Chionomys; species Chionomys nivalis. Next base: position 84,992,916 of record NC_080089.1, read on the forward strand.
ATTTCTCTGGAGTTTTAAAAGCAATTTCTCCCTTAGACAAAGTTGGCAGAACTTGTGTTCACTGTTACAAATACCAGCCTGTTTCACACAGGCAGTAACACACAGCCATCTTGTATGGGTCTATCTACCCTTACATGTATGTAATAGCAAGCAAATATCATGAATGAACCAGAGGAATTTTTTTCTTTTTCATTTGGTTGACATCTTTAGTTCCCTCATTGCATGAACCTTTATAAGCAAACCGTGAGACAGAATTACCAGGGTTCACTTTTTAAAGTAAACACTCCAAGTGACAAAATAAAATTAATATGTAGTTGATATGCTCAACTGTTGACAATGAAATAATTAATTTAATAGTTACTTTCATATTCTGTTCTTAAGTAACCAATGGAACTATCTGTAACAATGACTTTGGATTAATGCCCACCCCCAGATTTTATTTTCTCACCGTGGGATCCACTTTTATCCAGAAAGTTGCTGAGGTTGAATAGCGTATTTCTAGAGGCCAAATACTGAATAAATCTCTGAAAAACAAAAATTAGGATTATATGCCCATATTTTCACATCATACCTTTAAGTGATTTCTGATGCTAAAGCAGTATTTGTTTATGTCTACAATGCTTTATTGTGCTCATTTAGTTAGGAAGCATCCTATGCTGCTAACTTTGTCTAAGGGAGATATTGCTTTTAAACCTCCAGAGAAATAGCCATTGAATCACAATTCAATTATGTGACCTTTTACTTCTGCATACGCCAGAAACAAGGACAATTCAATAGGCTTCCTTAGGAATTGCATATAAAAGAAGTAATTTAATTTTATCACTGTTTTTCAAAAGCAGACATTCCATTAAGGCAATTTTCATTTGAAGACACAAAGGAATACTTCCCGTAGGAAGCAGACCTCCTGATCCTTTCTTTTAACATTTTTATGTGCTAATACATTCATATAGAATATACATTTAAAGGCTTCTGTATCATTCTGTATCCAACTCGAAATACAGTTTTAAGGATAGCTAAATCCAAGGTTGAAAGTGTACTCAAAATGAGCACGAAACACTTGGTTCTTCTTTCCTCCTCATTAGTGAAAATTCAAGGGTCTTAAACTCTACCATCACATTTTACTACCCCCACCTCTACCAAGAAACAGTTGTGTATTTGGTTACCTCATTTCCATGCACCATGAGATGGTGTGTGGTCACTAAAGCTTTAAACACCACCACCCAGCTACTGTTTGTTGCCCTCTCAAAGAGGGTGTCAGCCATCTGCGGGATATTGACATTGGTCTCATTGGTAGCCTGGATCAAATCTATGAAAACAGAAAAGATCCAGTAACTATTGTATATATAAAATTCACTTCAAACTTGACTACAGCATGACTTCAAAATTACTTAGACAAGAATTAATTGAAAAACATTATACTGTACCATTCTTACATATGAACACATCACATATATATTTTAACCAATATATTCATTTACTCTTGAGCTCTTGTTTTCAAGTGAATTCTCTTCTGTTTTGTGCTGGTTAGTCTTTTTGTCAGCTTGACACAGACTCAGGTCATCTGGGCAGAGGAAACCTCAACTGAGAAAATGTCTCCCTAAGATTGGCCTGTGGGAAAGTCTTGGGAGCATTCTCTAATCAACACTGGCTGTGGGAGGACCCAGCCCACTGTGGGCAGCACCATCCCTGGGCAGGTGCTCCTGGGATGTTTACAAAAGCAAACTGAGCAGGCAAACCAGTGAGCGGCGCTCCTTGACAGCCTCTGCTTCAGCTTCTGACTCTAGGTTCCTGGTGGAGTTCCTGTCCTGACATCCTTTCATGATGAACTGTAACCTGTGGCTGAAATGAGCCCTTTCCTCCCCAAGTTGCTTCCGGTCCTGGTGTCTTATAACACCAATGCAAAGCAAACTAGGAAACTGTTCCTGTCTGATTTTTTTCTCCTATTTGCTGCTACAGATGCCATGTTTTTAAATGACAAACACCAGGCGAGTTAAGACTCCTGTCACTCCAAGTGCAATGTCTCAAACGTGAAGATGCTAATCTAACACACTGCTAGGAGGAAAAAACAGAAATGTATTTTTATAACACAGTTTATAAAATTATACTTCTCTTGGATCTGAATTTTAAAGCATGCTAACAAATACACTGTTATGAAGCATACTAGCAGAAGCAAAATAGTGAATGAGCAAAGGATCTCAGTATATTCATCCACTACACTCATCAAGCTCTCTGAGGACACCATACAATGTTTTGTTCTGATCTGGCCTTAGACAGTAAGACAGAAAAGCTATGTAATACATTTCACTATTCACATCCAATCTAACAACCCAACGGAGCAGTAGGCCTTCAGTTTAATAGAGAGGGAAGTCTTAGGGGGTACATCTGGAAAAAGCCAGGAAAGCTTTCTTTCTTTCTTTTTTAAATTAATTTGTTTATTTTATGTGCATTGGTGTTTTATCTGCATCTATGTCTGTGTGAGGGTGTCGGATCCCCTGGAACAGGAGTTACAGACAGTTGTAAGCTGCCATGTGGGTGCTTGGAATTAAACGTGGGTCCTCTGGAGGAGCATCCAGTGCCTTAACCACTGAGCCATCTCTCCAGGCCCCAAGAAAGTGTTCTTGAAGGATGAGAATTGCAATAAAATAAATATTGGGGGAAAATATCTTGGCAGGATAGGGAAGATGGCTGGAACTTCAAAAAGATGTGAACTAAGAATTATATAATAATAATAATAAAAATATTATATATATTTTGGTCTATTCATAATAAAAAACAATTGTTAATATCTGTAAGTTTAGGTTCTGGGAGCTTTTGGGAGTGATTTGTTTAAAAATCTTATTTGTGAAACGGAGAAATGCTGGGCATTGATGGAAGCATTGTAGACTTTGAATGACGAGCAGGGTGGGTTTGTCACTCTGCATCTCCATCGTGAATTTCCTGGGTTATCTGCAGTGTGTGTGTGTGTGTCTGTCTGTCTGTCTGTCTAGCAGTGCACATGAGTGCCAGTTCCCGTGGAGGCCAAGGTGTCGGATACCTGAGAGCTGGAGTTACAGGGGGTTGTGAGCCAACCAACATGGGTGACTGGAATCTAACTAGGGTCCTCTGAAAGAGCAGTATGTGTGTGCTCTTAACCATCTCTCCAGTCTTAGAAGGCTTTAAAAACATTTTTATGATTTTAATTGTGTGCTCATGTATGTCTGTGTTTGGGGATATGCATGTGCGCCGGTGCCCTCAGAGGCTAAAGGCGTCAGATCTTCTTGAAGCTTGAGTTGTGGGTGGCTGTGAGTCACCTGACATGCATGCTGAGAACTGAGCTTAGGTCTTCTGGAAAAGCGGCATGTATTCTTAACTGGTAAGCCAGTTCCCCTCCACTGAGAAAAGCCTTTTAAACACACATACGGCATGAATTCTTCAGGACTGTACATCTCCGAAGAGCTGTGGTGGTGTGGGGGTTAAGTATATGAAGATAGATGTGTGTCTTGCTTAGGTTGTGGAGTTGCATATGGCCAAGGAGGAGCCACAATATAACTTCACTGAAGAGCTGGATTTCATTTTAGAGACAAGGAAGGGATGGGGGCCTCTAGCAGGCAAATACCAAGACAATTTGACTTTTACGGAACAACACAGTATACTGTACTACTAACTGCAATCTCCAAGGTACACACAGGCACAGGATAAAGGGAACTCACCCTTGCATGGCAAGTCAGGCTGAGAGAATAAAAGAGGAAGCTATGAAGCTCAGACACGATGAGGTGTGGTAGAAGTGAACTAATGAGAATTCAGGAAAGGTTGGTGGGAGATGAGGAGCAGAAAGAAATAGCAGGTGAAACAGACTTAGAGGTAGAGGAATAGGCATTAGAGGGAAAGAGAACAGACTTCCCGGGCAATTTCAGATCTCACCCTGGGGACCAGTCAATTATTTATTGAAAATGGAAGAAAGTTGTTTTGAAGGGATATATAAGCTATTTTTATGACAACCTTGAAAGAGCTGCTGGTCATCTATGTTGAAATGTGTGACGGGGACTGGGAACATTTGGCCTAGACACAAACTGGGAGTCACTGGTGGCGAGAGCTGAACTACACACAGAAGACGTAACCAACAGAACATGAATAAAAAGGAAAATTAGATGTGTAAATAAGAATCAAATCTAAGAAGTCTTAGACTATTATTTAATATCGTCAAGAAATCCCAGAAGCAGTTAGGGGTCATCTGAGTTGAATACTACACAAAGTCCTATTTAGCTGAACCACCAAGTAGACCATAGAGCTGACAGACTAGCTGCTGTGCTTGTCAATGAAGCTGTCAACCCAGGCTCATTGGAGAAAAAATGGAAAGAGCCAAGGAAAAAACTATTGCTAGGGGGAAAAACACAACAGGAAATAGCAGGCTGAGGCCAAGTAGAAAAATCCAGAAAGAAATGAAGTTGATAATATGGATTATACAGAACTAAGAGATTGAAGCCCTCTGAAACCATGAGCAAAAATATATCTGTCCTCAGGTTGTTTCTGCTGTGTGTTCTGTCAGTGACACAAAAGCAACCCATGTTACCTTGGCGGTTACTGGGTTACCACGATGTCGCACAGGCTGGCCCCTTACTTTCTGACTCCACTTCCTAGAAGCCAGAACTCAGGTGTGCACCTCTCCACACCCGGCTGTTATGTTTATCTTTCCATGTACTGGATCAGGCTGACAAACTACTACAGCTTCCTGGGAGAATCTGGCCTGTTCCCTGTTTGTGTGGATCTTTGTTATGTCATCTGAGGCCACCTTCACTCTACAGTAATGAAGGTGAGTGGTTGTCACGCTCAGCTGAATCCAGTGGTCCTTAGTCTAAAGCATTTACTCTCTGGCCCTGTGTAGGAAACATCTGACCCATGTCTCACACAGAAAGTCTGCATGAAGTGTTGGTCTTGCAGAGCAATGGCTGCCTTGAGGAAAGGCAGCTGTGTGATTAAGTGTTTCTCTCTGAACCATTAATTTAAAGGAAACTTAAGAGACTTCAAACTACAATGATCAGACTTACTATTCAGCCGTAGTTACTATCACAAAATAAGAGAGTGGGGCCAGTAAGATGTTATGTAAAGATGCTTCTACAAAGCCTGACAACTGAGTTTGATCACTGGGACCCACAAGACTCCTGCAAATTGTTCTCTGACCTCCATAAGTGCCCAGTGGCATGTATATGCCCACACACAACATAAATGCACATGTGCACACATGCGCACATACACTCACACACATAGACGCTCAAATATATGAGAGAACAGAAAATACCTGTTCTTGGTATTTAACTTGAAAAATAATAATTTCCTCTATATAATGTGTTACATGTCAGTAAGTTTATTATTAATCAAAGAGGACTATTTTGTAACTTTCCCAAGTTAGTATTTTTCTTTTTTTTTTTTTCTTTTTCTTTTTGAAACAAGGTCTCACTTAGTAGCTCTGTCTGGCTTGGAACTTGCTATATAGACTTAGCTGGCCTCAACTCACAGAGATTCCTTTACCTCTGCCTCCCAAGAGCTGGGGTTAAAGGTGTGTGCTACCACTTCCATTTTTAAGGGGTGGGCATGGTAGCACACATGCTTTAAGCTCCACTCTTGGAAGGCAGAGGCAGGTGAATCTCTGTGAGTTCAAGGCCAGTTTGGTGAGTTTCAGGACAGCCAGGACTGTTAGACAGAGAACTTAGTCTTGGAAAAGAAAAAGAAAAAGAAAAAAGTCATCTATATTGAGGTCATCAATAGTTTAAGAGTTAAAGGGATCCCACAGCCAGTCTAAGACTGTGATGTTTCATTCATAGAACCAGTTCACTGTTGGTTGTCACACACCTTATTTTAGAATGCCTTTAAGAGGTGACCATGTCAATTGTGTTCCCATAAGCAGATTATATATGTTTCTGCTCTGTTACCTCATTAAATAGTTTCCATTTAAATTATTTTAAAAAATTAAGAAAAATCAAGGTATAGTAACAAACATACAGAAAAAAGTTAGTGATGACTAAATACTCTTTATGTTAAGTTTGTTTTAACTTTGAAAAATATCCCTGGTATTCTTTTTGTTAGTTTGAATACAGTTTTACTGAACATAGAGTTGACCTAAAAGGTGTACATTATTTGACAAGTACATTATTTGACAAGTTTCAACAAACACCCTCTCATAAAACTATCAGTGAAATCAAGATGTGGCACACACCCATCACCTTAATGGACTCCTTACACCTTTCTAAAACTCCTTCCTTTTCCTCTTCCTCCTTCGCCATCCCCTTGGCGACTTCAGTCTTCTTTCGGGAAATATAAAGGTATATGTGCTTTATAAATGTTACATAAAGAGAATCGAGCCATTTCCTCAGGAATGGTGTGGATTCTGTTCATCCGAGTAATTAGGCTGAGATTAGTCCATGTTGCTACATGTATGAATAGTCTCTGCCACTGCACTGCTGAGTGGGTCATTACACAGACACACCACAAGCACCTGGATCTATTTACCATTTTTCTCAGTTATCAGTTTTTGGCATTACACTCAAATCTGCCATGAGCCTCTCTATATAATTGTGTGTATGTGTATATGGGCATGTAGTTTCATTTCCCTTGGGCAATTACTTGGAAGTAGATGAATTGAGTCATTTTCTGATACTTAACCTCAGGAAATTACTTCAAAAAGAAATGTATCAGGGCTTAATTCTCACTGGAGGTGAATGAGTGTTCCATCCCAGGACATCTCTGCCAAGGCTTGAGATAGTCATTTGTTATCCACCTTCCTCCCGCTACTTAGCAGCTATGATATATCTCATGGTGGAGTTTGTTTGCATTTCCATAATAACTAGTGGTTTCACTTATTATTTTTAAGTTTTTCAATTGCTTCAGGCAGTAGAGTAAATACAACCCTCCTCCATTACTCTATCTTGCCACAAAATATAAACCTCTATTTGTGGTTATTTTTAACAATTGAAAATTTGTTGTAGGAATTCTCTTTGAGGTAAGATAATTCATCAATAAGAACGAAAGAAATAGAAATAAGTGAGAAAACTATAACTCCGTAAACAATTATTCTCTGAAATAATAAAATGGCAACAAGCCTGAACTGTTCTTAGACTCATGGTTCCCTTTGTTTTCCAGGTCTGGGTGGCACTGACAGCCACTTGAACCATAGGCAGAGATCATGACAGGTCCCCCGTTACTTCTTGCTTGGAGTGTCCTATAATCTCTGCTCCGGCTTACCTCCAGCATGAGCAGATGTATTTGTGGGAATTTAACTGCCCGTGGCTCCTCTCTTCTGACCATAGCCTCCCTGGAGCCTCCTGCTGTCCACTGAATGAGCCCCAAACATTCCAAGGATAAATCTCCTACCTTATATTTACACCCCAGGCCTTTACTTATCCTTGAACTGTAAATATAAGGTTTGTACGTTATAATTTACCTTGAGAACACAACCTTTCATTAGAAGGCTCAGTTACCTTACTAGTCTTTTCTATGCCAAAAATTGTGTTCCATCAAAATTATTCTGAAACAATTTCATGCTGTTCTTATTGCCTAGACGGTCCCTGTCATCACTGAACTGAAAGTTCATCTGGGATCAATCTCAAACAGTCGACCCCATGAATTTGTGACCTTGCCGTCATAAGAAAGAGGCTCTGGCCTTGTCTCATACAGTGTAAGGTGAAGGGCATTGGGCTTGGGGCCAGAGATCTAGTTTGCAGCCTGGCTTCCCTACTTATGGACAAGCCAATGTGATGCTTGTATAAATCTGGTTGGCCCCTAGCCATGGGGATACTATTAACTACTTTACAGGACAGACACTGTCATTTATGCTAACCACCACCTTAACACACCTCGACTGTAGTCCTCATCACACAAAACTGTAATTGTTACTTCACCTGTCTCTCTTCCATTGAGCTCCACGTCCAACAGGAAGGAAGAAAGTCCTATCAGAATCCCTGGAGCTTTGGTACCAGCATTGGCCAAGATATAGAAAAGATGGTTATCTGAGATGGCTATACTTAGCCTGTTATTTTAGGCAGAGGCACGCACTATGCACACTTATTATCATAGCACTCAGGATCTAAAGGAGGAGGCCGGCCAGTTCAACGTGAGCTTGCGTTAGAGGGAGAGATTGCCTCAAATACTACTTCCACTAGTAATTACTATTTTTATTCAAAAAATTAGTGCTAAGTATTAGAGGCTGGTTTCTCTCGCTAGCTCTTACTGGATGAAACATAATCCGATCACACAGAATGAGGAACTTTCTATTCCACTGTTATATATACATAAATCAGTCTAAATTTATAAAGATGTCTTCTATTCCATTTAGAAATCTCAAGTGGTTGTAGAGCAGTAATGGCACACACCTTTATCCAGCACTTGGGAGCCAGAGGCAGGTGGATCTTTGAGTCTGGGACCAGTCTAGTCTACAGAGCTAGTTCCAGGACAGCCAAGGCTATACAGAGAAACCCTATCTTGAACTCCCCATCCTCAAAAAAAAAAAAAAAAAAAAAAAAAAAGAAATAAAGAAATAAAATTTGAAGGGACTGGTAAGATGGTACTTGCCACCAAGCCTGAGGACCTGAGTTTCATCCAGGAGCCACATGGTGGAAGGAGAGAACTGACTCCCTCATGTTGTCCTGTGATTTTCATACATGCATGTTGGCATACATGCCCCCCTCCCCAAGATACAGACAGACAGACATAGATATACACACACAATAAACAAACAAAATTTGTATAAAATTAAAAATAAAATACAAAAAAATCTCAACATTTGTTTGAATTCTATCAAACTACATGAGGATATAAATTTCCTCCCCCGAATGCTAGAATGGAGAACAAGGAAGGATTGGTCATTCTTTACAACACAATCTAAACTTAACTGAACTTAAACTCACAGAAATGAGAAGCTACACACCAAAGCCCCACAACAGATAAGTTATCAAACTTTAGACATTCCATAACTCAACATAGCTCAAAATATTTGTTGTGAGGTATAACTAATATTCATTCAAACACTTAATTGTAGTTCTTTCAAATTTACTCATTTTTGTGACCCTTTCCTTCTTTCTCTTCTATTATAGATTGCATATTTATGTCCCCCTCACATAGGTGAAAACTGTAATCACATTTGGAGGTATTTGTCTTTGTAAGGTAATTAAGTCATAAGGATGGAGTCCTGAGAAAAATGAGTTCGCGCCCTTGTAAAAGACACCCGAGAGGGCGCCTCTTTGTGGACACAATGCAGAGTTGGCAGGCTGACAGCATGACGAGGCCGTTCACCATGGTAATGTCTCAGCAGCCATGCTAACTTCCAGTCTGCAGACTGCGAAACCCATGCCTGTTGCTTACAACCCAAGCAGTATGCTATGGCAGCCCTCCCTCCCTCCCTGCAGGCCAGGTAGCAACATCAGACAGATAAACACACATGTGTTTTACGATTTGAGAATAAAAAATAAATGGACACTGCACTGGCAGTTCCATTAGTCTGTATATTCTGTTATGTGCAGATAAATGCATGTTAACTGATACAGACTAACAAAATACAGCAAGACAAAAGGAACCAGGCCAGTGATCCCCAAAGTGTCTTCCAGCTGTAATAACCTTTGGTCCTAGGGTAATTACGTCTTTTCAGAGTGACAACCTGGCACGGTCTGCCTCTGGGCTAAAGAGCCCTTTGCCTAGGATACCATCAGGTGAGTCATGGCGAGAACAAGGACAGAGGGCACAATGGAAAGGCTCTGTTTAGACAGGAAGAAGGGATTATCTTGTAGGAAAGGCAACCTAAGAATGCGTAAAAACACTACAAACATGAAGTTTGAACATAGGAGCTCTGAAGTTACATGGAGAAGCCCAGGACATAATAGAAAATACTGGAAGAAGGTGATTGAATTTCCTCCTGTCCCCTTCTCCAAAGCAGAGAGCGGGAAGAAGACACATTGGAAGGATGGGACTGCCTATGAGGGTTCTAGTGGGAGCAAGACTGCAGGGGAGGGCATCACAGGAAGGGGAAAATAGCAGAAGGAGGGGAGGGCAGCAGGGGGAGGGGAGGGCAGCTGAGGGAGGGGAGGGCAGCAGGGGGAATGGAGGGCAGCAGGGGGAGGGGAGGACAGCGGAGGGAGGGGAGGGCAGCTGGGGGAAGGGAGGGCAGCTGAGGGAGGGGAGGGCAGCTGAGGGAGGGGAGGGCAGCTGGGGGAGAGGAGGGCGGCTGGGGGAAGGGAGGGCAACAGAGGGAAGGGAGGGCAGCAGGGGGAAGGGAGGGCAGCTGAGGGAGGGGAGGGCAGCTGGGGGAAGGGAGGGCAACAGAGGGAAGGGAGGGCAGCAGGGGGAGGGGAGGGCAGCAGGAGGAAGGGAAGGCAGCTGGGGGAGGGGAGGGCAGCTGAGGGAAGGGAAGGCAGCTGGGGGAAGGGAGGGCAGCTGAGGGAGAAGAGGGTAGCAGGGGGAAGGGAGGGCATCAGGGGGAAGGGAGGACAGCTGAGGGAGAGGAGGGTAGCAGGGGGAAGGGAGGGCAGCAGGGGGAAGGGAGGGCAGCTGAGGGAGAGGAGGGTAGCAGGGGGAAGGGAGGGCAGCAGGGGGAAGGGAGGGCAGCTGAGGGAGAGGAGGGTAGCAGGGGGAAGGGAGGGCAGCAGGGGGAAGGGAGGGCAGCTTTACATCTAATATCCACTTATGAGTCAGTACATACCCTGTTTGTCTTTCTGGGTCTTGGTTACCTCACTTGGGATGTTTTTTTCTAATTCCATCCACTTGCATGCAAATTTCAATATGTCTTTTTTTTTTTTTTTTTTTTTTAACCACTGAGTGGTACTCCCTTGTGTAAATATACCACATTTTCTTCAGTTGAGGGGCATCGAGGTTGTTTCCAGGTTCAGGCTATTATGAATAATGCTGCTATGAACACGGTTGAGCAAATGTCCTTCTGGTATGTGTGCATCCTTTGGGTATATGCCCTGAGCTAGTGAGAGCTCACTAACTCTGGACTGAGAGCAAAATAGCAAGGGGAACCTGCTGCATGGGACTAATTTAGGCCCGCTGAATGTGGGTGACAGTTGTGTGGCTTGGGCAGTCTGTGGGGCCAAGAGCAATGTGACCAGGATTTATCCCTAGTGCTTGAACTGGCTTTTTGGAGCCCATTCTTTTTGGAGGGATACCTTGTTCAGCCTAAATACAGGGAGGGAAGACCTTGGTCCTGCCTCAAAGTGATGTGTCATACTTTATTGACTACCCATGAGAAGCCTTACCCTCTCTGAGGAGTGAATGGGGGATGGGGTGGGAGGAAGGTGGAGGAAGCAAGAGGAAGAGAGGGAGTATGAACTGGGATTGGTATGTAAAATGAGTAAAGATCATTTTAAAAAATAAATTAATAAAAATACATAAAAGAAAAGTACATATACTTTCACCTTTTATAAAAATGTCTCTTTATGCTATTTTCTCTCCACAGGGATGCTGGAGGGTTCATGAGAAAGAGAACATGTATAGTTTTTTTTTTTTTTTTTTTGGTTTTTCGAGACAGGGTTTTTCTGTGGTTTTGGAGCCTGTCCTGGAACTAGCTCTTGTAGACCAGGCTGGTCTCGAACATGTATAGCTTTTTTAAAATCATGTATACAGTATTCTACCTGCATGTACGCCTGCATGACAGTAGAGGACACAAGATCTCATTTTAGATGGTTGTGAGCCACCATGTGGTTGCTGGGAATTGAACTCAGGTCCGCTGGAAGAGCAACCAGTGCTCTTAACCTCTGAGCCATCTCTCCAGCCCACATATATAGCTTTTCAGTGAAGATTTGGGGCAGCTTAACTCTTTTCTGTTCACTAGAAACTGCATGGCGGGGCTAGAGAGATGGTTCAGAGGTTAAGAGCACTGGTTGCTCTTCCAGATGTCCTGAGTTCAATTCCCAGCAACCACATGGTGGCTCTCAACCATTTATAATGAGATCTGATGCCCTCTTCCGGCATGCAGGTATACATACAAGCAGAACACTGTATACATCATAAATAAATAAACCTAAATATATGATATTGAGCACAGTCATCACTGAGCCCCTATTTCCTTGTTACAATAACAGGCTAACCACAGCATCCCGCTGAAGCTGTTTTATTAAATGGGAAAGGCAAATGCTGAGCACAAAGCCTGATAAACTATAAAGAACATGTATATCCGTCTGTCTGTCTGATGCACAATTACAATTCGGTTCACCCTTTGGCCACCTATATAAAAAGCACTTGGCAGACTTTTAAGTAATTTTAAACTAATCCAATTCCTTGTTTAACAAATATTTTTGAATGCATACTATGTGCCAGGCATTGATTTATGAGCAGCTAGACACAGAGCCGTGAAGAGGAGATCACTATCGGGCTTCACAGAGCTTACATTCGAATGCAGAACACAGACAGGCATAAGCACTGTGATGGAAAATAAGGAATGGATGGCTAGATATGCAGGTAGATTTAGACAGATGGGACTGTTCAAAGGGGGTGATTAGGAACGACCTCCCCAATGAAATGACCTTCAAAAGGACCTAGATGCAGTAAAGAAGCCAGCCATTTGGCGATTTTGGGAAGGAATGTTCCAGGCAAAAGAAACAGCAGATGCAAATGCCACGTGAGTCCAGATGAGCTGACAGGCTCACACTAAACAAGCTGGCCCTGTGGACAGAGAACCGTGAACAAGGTAAAGAGGGGCGGTGAGAACTGACCATGCTCAGGACACAGGAAGGACCTGACACTTTATTCTGAGCCTTTGGGGAAGGAAGGGTCAAGAGGTTTTTGACCAGGGCATTACCATGTTCCAGCCTACATTTTGAAGAGTCACTGCAGCAAGTCTATAATGCTTGGCTGAGTGAGGGGAACTTAACCTGCCGAGACAGGCAGGGTTCAGGTGAGAGGTGAAGGTGAGCTTGCCTTGATGTGGAACGGGACAGAAGCAGGAAACACAAGCAAGGATTGCAGACATATCACAGGGTGAGTCAAGAGGATCAGCGGATGGATTTGTCTGTGATGGAGGAAGAGGCATAAGATCCACAAAGGAATGGAGAAAGACAAGGTCACAGTGTCCAGGTAGCAAGGTAAACCGTGTCTAGTGTGCTCTCTGGGGAAAACAGCAGAGAAGCAGTGTGGGTGCCAGCGCAGAGCTCTTGTTTCTCTTTCCACCCACTTCCTTACTGCACTGCCCTCTCTGACCTCACTCCCAACCTCAGTACTGTAGCTGCACCTGCAGACCCATCAGCAGCCAACAGAACACTGAGGAAAGACCTCAGTAGAGCGATCCCATTTAAAGAGCCACCAATAAATGTCCCCTAAAGTGAGCATAGTCTAGTTCAAGACAGGCATTAGGTGCTTCTCAAAGTTAGCACGAAGGTTTACCAACCAAGTGTAATGGGTGGGGAGGCTGGTCATGATGCCTCTTGTAGGAAACTCTCAGACATGAGACATGAGACGGCCAACTTGAGTCTCCAACTGCTTGCATAACTCAAAAACCAGGGCTACCACCAGGATTACCTCAGGATGAGAAGGAGTTAGGGTGGGGCGGGGGAATGCCTAAGGGTCAATCCTTAGGGGTCCAGAAAGTTTTATTTAAAAAAAAAAAATTGGAAGTTTAACTTTCTGCTATTTAGGATTTGAAACGGCTACTTAGGTCACTAGAAATGTAACCCTAAGCATGTTACTGGGTTTCTTCACCCTCAAGTTATCGTCTGTGAGGTGGAAATGATCATTACATAGCCCACCTGCCACCAATTACATTTCTTTGATAGCTTACCCTCTTCTGGGTGTTTTCTTGTAGGATTTTAAGAACTCTACTTTGAGCTAACACTTGGTAGGACCGTAATTTCTAAGGGCAAGCAAAAAGCAGGCAGTACTGTAGATAAAGGAGATGATCATGCAAACAGAACACCTGTGTCGAGCACAATGCAGACTCACAGCCCAGACTCTAGGCGGCAAGAGGGCTGGAATGATGTGCTAATGCGGTTGCTAGGGAGATCCTAGAAGATGCTGCAGTTTCGGTTTCAGATTTCCTGCTACCACCACATGCCGAACACCTATGAATAGCTGGTCCTTAATCATGTCAGGTCCTATTTACATGGCAGTCACCGGAGGTTGCATGTCATGGAAACTGGGGAGAAACATATAAGGGTTTTTTCTAATCCGAGTGGAAGGGGACCTCTTACCTACAAACTACCAAACATATATATTTTAGAGAGCTTCTTTTAGAGAACAAATTGTCCTGATGACAAGTTTGCCATATCCTAGCACTGAGCAGCCTGTGTGCTCCTCATACCCCAGACACAGCCCATCACTTCCTACATCCTCAGAGAAGAGCCAGCTCCTAAGCTCTCTCTGTTCAGTCCCTTCTTCGCAGAGCCCTTGTGGCCATAAGGAAAAACAGCACTGAGTATATCGGACTCCAACAGCAGACACCCGGCATGGGCTCTCAGTTCCAGTCAGGATTCCCACCCACATGTGTGAAACGTATGCTTCCTAAAATTAAAGTTGTTAGAAACAGCAACTTTAGCCACAGTATCTGGGATTCTCTCTCCATTCTCTCAGATCAAGATGGCACCGGAATACTTTGCCATTTTCCCCACCAAGAGTAAGTATCACCCACTGCCCTCCAATCCTGCGCCTCTGCTAGGCACAGGCTCACAAAGCCTTCTCTGCAGGACTTCACTTCTGGTCTTGCTCACACCCCTCTGCTTCCATCTCTTCTAGGCAAGCATCATCTTCGACTTACTTTCTAGAATATCACAGAATATAACCTTAGTTCTTTTTTTTTTTAAATATTTATTATGTATACAGCATTCCTTCCATGTGTGGCCACAAGCCAGAAGAGGGCGCCAGGTCTCATTATAGATGGCCGTAAGCCACCATGTGGTTGCTGGGAATTGAACTCAGGACCTCTGGAAGAGCAGTCAGTGCTCTTAACCACTGAGCCATCTCTCCAGCCCATAACCTTAGTTCTTAATACAACTTTGTTGTCTACTGAAGGATTTCAGTAAAGAGAGAAACATATTATCAAGATAAAAGGACAAAAAATTTTTAGTAACTTCTCTATGAATGCTGTATTTCCTGGACAAAAGAAAAAAACACAGAAAGGAAAACTGAAACAGGATTTTATAGTTCTTGAGAAACACTGAAAAGAGTTATTTGGTCATGACAGCATAAGCCTACAGTCTCAGCCACAAAGGAGGCTGAGGTAGTAGGATCACAAGCTCATGGCCAGCCTGCCTGTCTTAAAAACAGAAATAAAAGGGCCAGCAACACAGCTTAGATGTATAAAACTTGTCTAAAATACGCAAGGCCTTAGGTTAAACCCCCAGTTTTAGAAAGAAAGGGGGGATGGGGAAATGCTTTAGAGAAGTTAAGATCAGTTGTAGATGAACAAATGTGGGGGAGTAAATAGTGATCAGAAATGCAGAGCTCACATACAGCATCAGGAGGAAGATAAACAGGCGCCACTCCAGGGTCCCCTTACCAGGCAGCCCCTGAGAACACAGACCAGCCAAACTTCCCTCGAGGGTGACAGCCTGGAGCAGTTCCTAAAAGGCAACCCAAAAGGATCCCTTCATCACTGGGCTTTTTCTGTTAATAGGGATGTCACTTGCCAAACCGGTAGCAGCTAATGAACTAAGTCACTTCACCCAGGTCTGTGTCAAGCCCCTTAGTCTTAGCAATCTCCTGAGACAAAGTCGAGTCAAGTGGTGGTGAAAATGAGGGCAGCACCGACCTCCTGTGACAGGGAAGGAAAAACCAGACAGACTTTTATCCCAAAGTGAGGTAACCTCAGATCTTCATCCATCTTCTGCCTGCTAATGATGACCAGCTCTCAGGGCGTCTCCCAGTTTGGGATGTATCCTCCAAACTGGTGCAGATCATTCCCTGGAGAATACCTTTCCCAAACAGTGTCTAAGGCATGAACTGACACTATGCCTCCTTTGTCACTCACTGCCAGACACAGTAGCCAGCTAATTGATTCCAAGCGTCAAAAGAGAGGCAGTATACTCCTGGAAAAGTCCCCCAAAGTTTTTCTTTCCTTTTTCAAATTTAGATGACTCCAAATATTTTCTTTTTATATCCATCAGTCAGAGATATTCAAGTAGATCACTGTAATTTAGGGCCATAGCTTCTGGGGTGGTCCTGCTATCTTACAGGTAGCGACCTCTCCCAAAATAATTGATAGTCGGTGACAAGGGCTTCAGGACGCTTCTATAGCTTTCCTAAAAATACTCATATGTTTGTAAAACCTCACTGCAGAAAAAAAGAACACAGCTCTAGAAGGAAGTGATTTCTAAATTTAAAAAGCTACACGAAGTTATACATTACCTGTGTCCTTTTAAATATATTTTTATACGAGTTAAACTAAGTCAAATATAACCATGCTTCCCACATGGTTCCTGCACTAAGCACAGATGATGCTTAATTTACTCAGCCATTAACAACTCTTCATAAGGACATCCCCTTGCTATTTCTTTATGGCCTTTAAACATTTAAAAATGATTCAATTAAATGTATTTACCAAACCTTCAGGGTAACATAGCTAATCTCCATCAAGAAGAAAGCAGAATATTTCACAATAAAGTCTGAACACATTTATGATGGAAACGATCTTACTACAGCTCCCTGTCCCGACTCACGTTATCTGTGCCTCAAACTTTATCCTTACTAGTAATAATGCAGACAGTTCAAATACACAGTTCAGAAGGAGTAAGCAATGTTTAAAAGCTTCAAATTCTGCCTGGAAGTTTCCTCCTGCTTGGGTGACTTCTGATCTTGCATCTTTATTTCCTTTGATTCAAATACTAGGTGGGAAAATTGGCATTGCTATGTTCCACCAAGAACAAAGAACTCTAGTGACTGAATGCCTGTATACATGGTCCATGGCTAAGTGCCCTGTGCTGCCTAGTTTTACAGCTACTTGACACAGGATGGAGTTATTTGAAAGGAGAAAGCCTTCATTGAGAAAATGTCTCCATAAGATGGGCTTTAGTAGGCCCATAGGGCATTTTCTTAATTAGTGATTTGTATGAGAGGGTCCAGCCCATTGTGGATGGGGTCACCGCTGGGCTGATAGTCCTGAGTTTTGTAAGAAAGCAGGCAGAGCAAGCAAGGGGACCAAGCCAATAAGTAGCACATATCCATGGCCTCTGCATGCAATCCCACCTTGTTTGAGTTCCTGTCCTGACTTACGTCAGTGATGGAGCATGACCAAATAAACCCTCCCTTCACAAGCTGTTTATGATCATGGTGTTTCATCCCAGCAAGGGTAACCCTGAACTAGGCTATGCCCCTACCATGAGCAGACTAACTGCCTTACAACAGGGTAGTCCAGGATCTGCATCACTCTGCTATACTGTATCCACACTTAATTCTTCCCATCTATGCCCACTGTAAATTGTATACAACTCTGTAAGTGCTTTCTAAAATTCTCTAGTATCGAGTCTTGAACAGTTTCCTTAGCTCTGGTGCAAATGGATATCCCACCGTGGGAGGTAAAAGCCCTTAGGCACCTGGTCCTGGAAGAAGGCAGGCTGAACATGCAGGTAAACAGCTCTCCACACTCTCTGCATCAGTGCCTGCCCTAACTTACCCCAACAACGGAGCAGGACTGGAGAGCTGTAATGCAAAATGAACTCTTTCCTCCCCAAGGTGCCTTTGGTCACAGTCTTTACCCCAGTAACAGATACAGAACAAAGACACACCACCTTAGCTCTTGTCCCACCATGCTCAGCTCTTATGCACCTAACTTCATACTAAAGAGTGGGAGCTCTTCCTGAGCAGCGAAATTCCCGAGAAAGAGAGACTATGGGATAAACCACCTTTCGACAGAACCAGAATAAATGCCTCATTTTCTTCTTGGGGGTACCTAAAATAGTTATTCCAACTCACGGAGCCTGAGTCATTATTTCTTAAAAACCAGAAGCAGTTCAGTTGCACATTAGCACTAATTACAGTCATGAGAAAGCTGAGCTCCACTACCCCACCCGGTGAGAGAGAAAAATCACGACAATTATTCTGAAGCTTCTGTGCCTCCTTCTCAGAAGATAACCAACACATGGCAGCAAAGGAGGCTGTGCAATGTTGGCAGAGAGCTTTAGATCTCTTTGAAGCTCCACACTCCTTTGCTGCCTTAAACCCTGTGCGGGGGGTGGGGGGAATCTGTCCCTTGGTGTTTAGACAAGGCAAGAGCTATGGCTGCATGTCATAGGGTCAATGCTCAGGCAAGTTATCATATGGACCAGAACATACTTAATGCCAGGAGTCATGTGGCTGTGCCCTCAGAACATGACTGTTGGCCATGGAAAAACCCTTCCAAGCTACCTGCAAATACAGAGGCCCCACACTAGACCAAGGGTACAGGCCCCTTTCCACACTGCAATGATGCTTCTAAGTAGAGTTCAGAGCATTAGACACAATGCCTACTGCGTCCTACATGGCACAAGGAGAATCAAGGAATTCACAAACACTTTGAATTTCCCTGTCAGCAGCATTCACTCTGTTGCTATTAAAAAGCAATGGTCCATCACAACGAGGATTCATCCCCAATTTCAGTAACTTAGGACTGTTGCGCTCTTCTCAGTCCCATGGGGCAGAGTGGAACTGGGCAACAGGTGTGTGTGTATCTTTTCTTTCTCCTTTTCATCCACACTGAAACCACACTGGTGAACAGCTCCATCTTCAACTGCAGTCATACTTTCCAATTTTCCTACAGCCTCCCAACCCTGAGTGTCTGCTTCCAGCTGCTGAGGAGGTCCCACCATGGGGATCCTTGTCCCTCAGTCCTCTCTGCATGTGACAAGATGGAGGTCCTCAAAAACTTCTTGGAACTAAGTGTGCCTATCTTCTCTCAAAATGTCAGCGTTCCACCACTTGCAAAGGAAATCCCTTCATCTTCCTCTCTCAGTCAGGCTTCCACCTAATGAATCCAGTGTCTGTGCTTTCAGCTCACTTTTCCTTAGCTCTTTTTGCTGCTAATGTGTTGTCAATTAACTTATTACACTACTGCATACTGACCCTCTCACTCCTGCCTACAACAAGCCTGATGCTCCTTATAAACTTTACTTACTGACAATATCCAAACTCTCCAAATATATAAGAATTCTTGAGTATTTCTTGTAAACCAAGTACGCACTCAGTTGCCTAACTCGTGTTCCTGCCCACCCTGTAGCCAACACTGAGAGTTAAGTCATTTGCTTTCAATATTAAAGTAGAGACTCCTGGGGGAGAAGACATGGCTCAGTGGGGAAATGAAGGCGTAAGTAATAAACAAGCCCACACCAGTTTGGAATTATGATTAATAGGGTGGTATTTATTTATTTAAAGGGGAAAAAACTTACAGATCACCGTCCCAGACAACAGCCCTCTGCGCAATTAGGAAGAAGTCTAGTCGCCTGAACCGGAGCAGGAAGTAAAGAGAGCGAGGAGGGAAGTAGTCGCTTTTTTAAAGGGAAAGAGACCACGCCCCAATGGGCTGGTATCTCAGCGGCTATTGGCTGACGGAGTGCTCGTCCCCGCAACAGGGAAGAGCACTGGCTACTTTTCCAGAAGACTTGAGTTTGATTCCCAGCAGCACTTGGCAGTTCACAACTGTCTGTAATTCCAGTTCCAGGGGATCCAATTCCCTCTTCTGGCCTCCATGAGCACCAGGCACACAAGTGGTGCACAGACACACATGAAGGCAAAAACTCATACATGTAAAAATAAATTATTTTTTTTAATAAAAAGAGAGAGACTTGTTTAAAGCTCTGATACAGCTTTCTGCTTTAAACTGTGGCTGATCAATCTTTGTTGACTAATTAATAAATTATCTAAATTTAATGTACAAGTTAGGTCTTGTATTTCTCAGGGATACAGTTACTTTCATTTTATATTGATGGTGTTTAAAGAAACCTAGGCAGTTTCAGGCACAATACACATCAGCTTAACTGTGTCTCAGACCAGTGATACTTGTCTAGAGTCACTGAATGTTTCAACAAACATAACAAATTCACCAATCCCTATCTCCATTAGTAGAATACAAACTTTTCTTTATTGCTATTTCCCATGGGAACACAAGAATGAAGTGGATGTCAACTTTTAAAGAGTTTACTCATAAGTAAATAATAAATAGTCGCATTCTAAGCAATGAATATGCTAATTAATATGTTGTTGCTATTGACAGGCATGCCTGTCTACTCAGTCACTCTAAATGTCTTCCTTCAAGAACAAGCGATGCTTATTTATTTAGGGGGCATTTTCCTATGAAAGTATAACTCCTTACTAAAATATGCTTTTTAAAAAATTGGATTTAAAGAATGGATGCAATGCAAGTCTTAACCTGGTGGGCTTAAACTGAGTGAGCCAGGCATTCTGCACCCCTTACCCTTGCTGTGAATTCTGTGGCTTCTGAGCTGGTCTCAGTTTTTTGGCATCTGCTGTTAACGAGGTAGAGCGAGGTCATTAGGTAACTGTGGTAAAACAGCACCCATTTCAAATGAACGCACACTCACCAAGTGTGTTTAGTTGTTCTTGTGTAATAACAAGACAATGTGAAAATTTTTTTTCAAGAAAAAGTACGCAGCAAATCATTACACATTTTTCAGAGAATAATGAGAATGTCCTACGTGGGCCATACGTACTTAAAGCATGCCTGAAATTCAACTGAGGTGGGATTTCCAAACCACACTGCCACCATTGCTCACTCATGACCTCAAGATGCTTATCTCTGTGATTAACAAGTTAAATTTCTTTCTGGGTATTTGCTTTTTAAATTTTTTTTTTACATAGTTTCTTTTTTTCCTCTTTACAAGTTCATCTCAGGAGCAGGCTCCCTTACTTAACCCATGCAGACCTTGGGGGGAAAGGCACTCACTGGAGGTCAAGGGAACAGTCTGTGCCAAGGTAGAAGCATGTCTGATTGTTTGGGATAGTGAGGGGCTAGTGTGTCTAGAATCCACATGAGCTGGAGAAGCAAAGTCCAGCCCCTACTCATCACGGAAGGTCAAGATAGCTTTGGCCGAAGGAATGGGGGAGATAACTGCCTAGCTGCTATGCTGAGGAGGCAGAGGGGGAACAGTGGGTGTGGAGAAGGACAAAAACAGAATCCGGCAGCTGTTCCAGAAAATCTTAAAGAGACAGAGGTGGCTAGGCCTATGATAGGTGGAGCCAACAAGTTTTCCTGACTAAAAAATGTAATGGGAGAAAGAACTTCAACATGAGCACAAGGATGGGCTAAAGTTGCTACCGACTGAGCGGGGGACAATAGAGAGGGATGGAGTATTAGTGGGTTGAGGCAGGGAAGATGAAGGGTTCTGTGGTTTCTGTATTTAAACTGTGAAGTGTTGACAAATGTCTCTAAAGCCAATAATTCTGGCTATGTCATGAGCTGACCTTGAAAATGTTAAGCAGCACCTTTACATTCTTTGTGGCCACCAGCTGCGGGATCAGAATGTCCATCCTCCTGCAGTTTCTACACTCTGTTTATGGGTAGCGGCCTCGCTGGGACACATCAACACTTGTTGCCTCTCCTACGTAAATGTCAAACTCCTCTCCAGTGTGCTAAATCTACGGAACCTACTTTCCCATTCTACAAATCTGACCATAGAACTCTTTCAGGTTCAAGCTCTGGCTTGTCCCAGCTTTCCAATTTCCTCACAGCTTCAGCTGTTTTTCTTCCTTTTCACCATACATTCAACACACCAGAGCCAGGCATGCTTCCCTGTCCACCAAACTTCCATCTGCCTCTTAATACCCAACCACACACAGGACTGAAAAGCCTTTGTTAACTCCCGCCAGACAAAACTGTCTGTTCTCTCCTCATAGTACATCAGTCACTCTGCTGATACTTCATGAGGACTTATTTGTCGACACTCAGAAGCTTGCCGCTGGGTCCTGTTTTGCAGCAATGTCCCCGCAAATGCTGGTTCAGCGGCTTCTCTGCTGACCAGCCCTTTGAGGATGTTCTGCGTTGACCAGAGGCGATGAAGGCATCTGTGCTCCTAGATCCTTCATCTTCAAGTGTGATCTCATCAAGGACCAGAGTGGAGCTTAAACTACCATTCATCCCTCCTACAGCAAAAGACAAGGCCATTTAGGACCACCCAAGAAAAGGGCAGCTGGTAGATCACCGGCCAGCATAGAAACCATCGAGGTCCTACCAACCTTCCCTTTCTATTGCAGTACTGAGTCCTAAAACATCAGACTTAGTAGTGTAGCTCTCCTTCTACCAACAAATGCCTTAGCATAAAGACTTCATGTTTTGATTGCTTACCAAATTATAGAGCCGTAAGTGCTTTTAAGAAAACCAAATAATGATATACTTTGACTTCCAATAGAAATGCTTAGTAAAATAACGATAGATATGATCCTCATGACATTTTTCTTCTATTCGGTATGACAACAAATGATAAACTGCTTAAAAAAACTAAACACAAAACAAGCCAGAAATTTCAGAATAATTTAGAGATAAAAAGTTTGGTAGCTTAGAGAATGCTCTGCAGGTAGGGTAGACTCCCTATAATTTGAAACCTCGGCACAAAAAGAAGCAGAGGAGAAAAGAATGAAGCCCAGACAGAATTCTCTATGCAATCCTTGAAATCACTCTAGATATTAAGGATGGCTGGGTGTGGCAGCAAATTTCTTTAGTTCCAACACTCAGGAGGGGAGAGGTAGGGGAATCTATGGGTTCAAGGCCAACCTGATCTATATAGCAAGCAAGTTCCAGGGTACTCAGGGGTATATAATGAGACCCAGTCTTAAAATAAAAACAACAACAACAACAAAGAACCATAACAACAAGAAAAACAAATAAAACAAAAGCCAAATGAAACAGGAACAAAAAGCAACAAGGGATGTGATGCTCACACCATTAGTTCTTAGTGGTCCACGTGACATCTTTGTCCCCAGGCCTCCCATTCTTCCCATGAGTGCCATCATTTCCTTTCTTTTCTGTCTTATTCTAATTTCACATTTAGTACTCTACTTTGGAAGGATGGTAGAAAGTTTTATCTAGTTTCCTACCATTGATACCATTGACTTCTTATTTTCTTTTGACTTCCTTTCAATTTCTTACTTACTTTATCTTTACCTTATATCTTGAAAGATTTCAACTTATCTTCCTATTCTACCCTGTCTCTGAACTCTCAATTAAAATCATTTTTGCAATTATTTTAATTATTAGAAAATGCTCTCAAGTACGTTCCTGAAACACAAGGATAAAGGAGAAATAATAATTTGAGGGATTTCCTGCTTGTTATAACATGAAAGCAATATTTTGAGTAGCTGACATATTTTTCTGAGGACTCCCCTGATTACTGTTGTGCCTAACAAATCTCCTCTGAGGGATGAAGAAGTCTGGGGTTCCATGGGACACTCTACTGAACTCCTCTCCCTCTCGGTACAACTCTGAGAGCCTTGCATTCTTGGCTGTCTAACTCAAGAGACTAGACCTGAGTGTTTCAGACCTCAAAATTAGGAAACATTTGCTACAGGTTTGTAGGTCTAAGAGAACACTATGCGGCTCAGTTGCACATTAATAATGAAGTACCTGATTCTACTCATGCAATAGATCCA
The DNA here is from genome assembly GCF_950005125.1 of Chionomys nivalis. Lineage (NCBI taxonomy): Eukaryota > Metazoa > Chordata > Mammalia > Rodentia > Cricetidae > Chionomys > Chionomys nivalis. The sequence goes on from NC_080089.1 coordinate 85,016,433, forward strand.
TGAAATAAGGGTTCTATTTGGTTGGTTGCAAACAGACAATACCTTTCAGAAAAGAGAAGGCTGCTCACACTAAATCCCCATGCCTCTCCATAGGAGTAAGTTTCAAAACAGGAAGGGCAGAAGGGTAGGTAAGAGGCTCAGTCCTCCCAGCAGGCCATGTCTAGTTCATGCCTTTCCACCTTACCTCTTCTGCTGTATGTATAAAAGAAAAAGGGTACCTACAGAGTTACTGTGGCTCCCATGTATAACTAGTGGCCCAGAAATAAGTATTAAATTATTATGGGGAATGTATACTTTAATGTTGACATAAAAATTAGATTTCTAAGAACTTTCATGTAACATAAAATTATTTGAGCTTCTCCTGCATTGCTGGTGGGAGTGCAAGCTGGTACAGTCCCTTTGGATATCAGTATGGCAATTTCTCAGAAAATTAGGAAACAACCTTCTTCAAGACCCAGCAATACCACTTTTGGGTATATATCCAAAGGATGCTCAATTGTGTCACAAGGACATGTGCTCAACGATGTTCATAGCAGCATTGTTTGTCATATCCAGAAACTGGAAACAACCTAAATGCCCCTCAACCGAAGAATGGATAAGGAAAATGTGGTACATTTACTCAATGGAGTACTACACAGCAGAAAAAAATAATGACATCTTGAATTTTGCAGGCAAATGGATGGACCTGGAAAACATCATTTTGAGTGAGGTAACCCAGACCCAGAAAGACAATTATCATATGTACTCAATCATAAGTGATTTTTAAACATAAAACAAAGAAAATCAGCCTACAAATCACAACCTAGACAACAATGAGGACCCTAATAGAGACATACAGGGATCTAATATACATTGGAAGTAGAAAAAGACAAGATCTCCTGAGTAAATTGGGAGCATGGGGACCATGGGAGAGGGTTGAAGGGGAGGGGAGAGGCAGGGAGGGGAGCAGAGAAAAATGTATAGCTCAATAAAATCGATAAAAAATTTTAAAAATTATTTGTGCTATAATATTATGTCATTCAAAATAAGATAATCAAGATATTATATGTAAATAAAATGAGTCCGACCCAATGGAAAAATTGCTAAAGTTTAATCTGTTCATGTATTTTCAGCTCTAACTTCCTATTGCTAATAATTCTTGAACTTTAAAGATTAAAAGTTTAGCTAAAAACTAATAGTCTTAAGTCAAAGATGTTTGCCTTTTTCTACACTTTTAAATAGAGTCTAACAATCACCTATAACTTTAGCTCCAAGGGACCCAATGCCATATTCTGGCCTGCATGGGCACCTGCACACAGTGCACATATCACACAAAGGCACAAAAGAACACATAGTTAAAAATAAGACAAAAAATGTTTAAAAAAAAAGAAGAGCCCACAATTAAGAGACTTACAACTTTGACCTTCCAAAAGTTATATTGCTCTTGGTCAATTAGTGTATCATGCTATCAATTTTTAACCATAGCCACACTTACTGACGCCAAGAATTTCTTAAATATAAAATTTTAAATGACTCAACGATTCAACTAAAGCTTTCCAGGATGTCTTCCACCCAAGCGAGAGGTATCAGTGTCCTTTACATTGTTCATCTACTCTGCTGCTGCTGCTGAATTTCTACTCAGTTTGATCGCCTCTATCAGTGCCCAAAACCATCAATGCTGTTCAAGTATATTTCCCTATAAGCACACACAACATAAATACTGAATCTCATTGTAACTATTGATCATTTTAAAAACTATTTTTCACTATTAGGTCAGATAATTTTCCAAATATTTTTCAAGTCTTTCTTAACAGCATATATTGGTGCTTAAATCAAAAATAGTAATTTAATGCCCCCCCCCCATTTTCTTTGCGTCTTTTTAACTGGACAACAGTGTGAAACGAGAACAATCTGAACCATCAACCGTAATAACAAGGCCACTTCAAGTTTTGTTCTTCTCATTTCCATGTGTCTTAAACATTTCGGGGGTCAAGTGCCACTATTTTTCTTAAATAACCAATTACACTTTTTTTAATCCCCTATTTGAAAAGTTTAAAATAATATCTAAAAGGAAAGGCAAGTCTAAAACCACAACACTGAGCCTTAGAAATCCACAGCCACCAAGCAAACCATGATGCATATCCCAGGCTTTTGTATTTAATTTTACGAGATGATTTAAACTGAACATGCTACATCTATATCCTAATAATTAGTGTTAACGCATGCCACTAGCCCAAAACATAGGAAAATACAATGGAGACTTAATTGCCTTTTCCTCCCTTTCATACAAAAACAAAATAAAACAACAACAACAAAAACCCAAAAACCTAATTTCTTAAGCAGATACCACAGAAAAGCCCAGAACAGCTGAAGCCAGACTGTTCATTAACAAATTCATTGCTGCTTGCTGTGCCTCAACCTTTTCCTCTAATAGGAACCATTCGTAGAGTCATTGGGTTGGTTTGTTGCCACTGATTTTAGCAAACATATTCCTTTCATTGTTACCATAACTTCAGGATGCCATAGAAAGGAGAAGACTAAGATGTGCAAGAACTCAATTTATCTGGCTAAGATCAGAGCCAGAAGGCAGCAGAATCAGGGTTAGCCTGGGTCATCTGTTGATAGATTAGAGCTCTTTCTAAGCTGTATGCTTCACACCTCCCAATGTCGCTAGTCAAAGAGTGTGTCAAAATAAATGCCTTCATTCAAGCCTATAACAGGCACCCTGGCGAGAAGCAAATGGGCTCCAGACAGTCATCTGATTCCACATCCTTCATATTTCCCTTGCTATTATCCAAAGATAGGCAGGATAGGGGTTTATCCCTGTAATGAAATAGCTACTGAACTTCCTTGACACAATCTCAGGGGATTTTACCTGTTTCTGTTTTGTATTTTCACATCTTACAACACTGGGTGGATAAGCAAGCAATGCCATGCAAAGGTGGGAAAGGAAACATGAACCTTGCGGTAGAACATGTGAAGAAATCCTGACCTCTGTCCTGTTGGCAGTGGCAGGCACTGGATGAGCCCTGTAGCTTCCTAGGACCCTGACCTCTCCTCTGCAAGCTTGGGAAAGGGACAATGACCTCGGAGGGTCCTTCTAAGGAAGATCTCAGCTGTGCTTCTATTTGCCATGCCCAGCCTCTGCTCATACTAGCCCCACTTCCCCTCTAGAGAGCCCTTTCCCCCACTCACCGAAGTGTTATGGGAAAGACAGAGTGCCAGTGTGTCTTACATTAAAAAGTGAATTGAGATGAACTTTAAATTTAGAAGGAAATTCTATCCATGTAGGTACGCAAAAAGAGGTTCAAAGAGAATATCTTGCATAATTCACTTTTTAAGATGATAGAGTACTACCAGACATGATCGCCCAGAAAAATTTTCAATTTTAGATGCAAAGCTCAAAACAGTCCTTTTACTTTCTCAAAATAACCTTACCTGTCGCCATTAATGCTTAAAAGATAAAATAAATTGTCGCCTTTTGTAGGTCAGAGGCTGCTCTTTCGTTTCCTGGCCACCCAGACCCAAAATAATCACACAGAAACTATATTAATTACAACACTGCTTGGCCAATGGCTTAGGCTTCTTACCACAAGGCTGTGGCTTACTGGGTAAAGCTCCAGCGTTGTCTCCTGTGGCAGCTACATGACATCTCCCTGACTCTGCCTTCTTTCCTCCTCAACCTCTGCTTGGAATTCCTGCCTTGTTCTACTTTGCCCTGCCATAGGCCCAAGTAGCTTCTTTATTCATTAACCAATAAAACATCAGGCAGATCTAGAGAACTATCTTTTAGGCGTCTGCCACGGATGTACTAGTTGATATACTTGCATATTACTAGCTTAAAATCACAAGGCCACCAGAAGATGGGTCCCGAGCTCTGATTTGTCCACACGGACTGCAAACACTAGGCATCTGCACAAATTCAGCGAAAAGCTTGTGTTATATTTAACATGGAAAAATTGCCCAGACTAGGGGTGCTGCACTGGCTTCAGTTTACATATCAACTATGTTTGAGAGTGGAAATTCAAACCATTGCATACAGGTAAAAGTTTAAGACCAAACCAAACGACACAGACCAGAGCGCAAAGGCCCATCTGTCATGTGTGCCAAGGGCAGGGAACCAGTGCCTGGCCACTAGCTACTCCATCTACCCTCTGGAAAGGACTCAGTTCAGCCAGCTCACTGTACACCTGGATAACTGTCATGCTGAGTGTAGTGAGAATTCCTGAGATCCCCAGGTACAAGAGAAATATTTCTAATGCCTTTTCCATGGGCGCGGGAGGGTCAATGTCCTGTGTTCACAAGCTATTTTCTTCTGCACTCATGGTTAGAGACTATCCTCTAACTTTTTCTGAGACCACTGGCTGAGTTCTTGAGAATGAAAGAGATAGGAATGGTATCTAGGTCTAGTCCCATCTCTTGGAATATTTCCTTTTCTGCCTTCCTCATTAGTTAGACTTCAGTGGATGAGTCTAAGGCCCTAGGTAAGAGACTGAAAAGTGCTATCCAAAGCAGACTGCAACAAGAGTCAGAAGGAAAATTTGCACCTGGTCCCTAGCTCTTGGGACTGATCCCAAGATGGTAGTTTTGGCTGAGCTTGACAATCATGGTGTGTTGGTTAGATTTTTGCTGACTTGACACAAGCTAAGGACATCAGGGACGAGGGAACCTTAATTGAGAAAGTGCCTTCTTAAGACTGGCCTATAGGCAAGCCTTGACTGATGACTGACGTGGGAGGACCCAGCCCACAATGGGTGGTGCCACTCGTGGGAAGGTAGTCTTGGGGTCTATAAAAAGGCAAGTTGAGCCAGTCCTGAGGAGTAAGCCAGGAAGCAGCATTCCTCCATGACTTCTGATTCCTGATTCTAGCCTTGAGCTTCTACCCTGACTTTTCTTCATGAAAGATGACAAACAGTAAGATGAAATAAACCCTTCCATCTCCAAATTGCTTTCGGCCACGGTATTTATCACAGCAACAAAGTAAACTAGACACATGGTGCCATGCCTTGGACATGGAGCAACCTGAGAAAAGAAATCAACTGTCTGCTATAGCAAGAAAGCTAATTTCTCAGTGAGGCTGCGATGATAGCAAACCACACTTCCAGACTCATTGAGAACGTTGTCCTGCAAAAATAAAGTTTGAATCACTGATTCCACATGGAAAAGAAAGAGAAACCAGATGTGGGAAAAGAATTCTGAATAAGCATCTGAGGGTCCAAATCCATCCATGCCCTTTCCTCATAGTGGTTATAAAGGACAAAATGTTCCTTCTTTTGTTATAACCAGTTTGTCTGTATTCCTCTAACACAGAAACAAAACAGTCATTATTGACAAGGGTACAAAGTAGAAAACACAAGTCCTTCAATCCATAGAGAACATGTTGGTGTATAGTCTTCCAGAAACACGTCACCAGTACATGCTTACACTAAAATTGGAACCATGTCTTCATGTTCCAATTTCTATGACAAATATACTTTAATTTTCCATTTTTGAGGTTTTCCAGTATTTATTTGAACACATCGTTGCTTTTTTAAAAAGTACTAAGGAATATATACAAAGATATAACAAACATTCATGAATTCTCTATTTTTCCAAGATAAAACCTACAGAAGTCAAATTAGTAGTTCAAAGGGTTATCAGGGGTCTCAGCTGATACTGACAACATATCCTCCCAAAGTTGAAGACTAATTTATACTTCCACCCATCGGTCACTCATACACTTTTTCATCTGAGCAAGCGAGGCTGAGCTGAAGTGAAGAGACACTTCTCTCAACTCACAACATTAGGTTATAAAATTATGAGTACAATTTACAAATAAAATGGTTAGTTGTATGAAGTGTGTGATATATATATATATATATATGTATACACACACACACACACATATATATAGAGGGGGGGCAGATCCTTGGCATGGTACAATGCCATGACGACACAGACATAATAATATATACTATATACTACAGAACCACAAAATGCTATGAAAAAGATAGATAAAGATTAAAAACTTCATTTAGAGGATAGTGAGAACTTTTACTGAAAGGAACAAGTAAATAAACACTAAGCAAAGGACTGATTCAAGGGTTAAGTGGTTTGTTCAGCCTTTTCACTGCTGAAGACTCAAAAGTAGCTCCCTGTGGACCCTTCCATGGACACACTCATGCTCGTATGAGGCCTGGAGAAAACAGAACATTACATATCAAAAATGCTTAAGGAAAGGGTCATAAAACCATGAGCACAGGGCAACTTTGATGGGATAAGAAAAACAGAACACAACACAACTACATTAAGCCACAGTCTATTGAATTACCACATAGAAGCTAGAACAGCTGCAGCCTGCATACGCTGATGCTAACCAGGATAATTAAGAGTTGCAGCTGAGGTTCTCACGCATGCATCTACCAACCAGAATGAGGCCAACAAAGCAATGACACACTGGAGGAGTGAGTTGCTCAAGACAGTAAGAATTACCAGTATCAACACACAGAAAACGTGTGATTTTGCCCCTGGAACTCAACTTCTTACTGTAAAAACTGGGCATCCAGAGCTACCTAAGGTTTGCTAGCCCTGAAGGTTCTGCAGGTGGGGGTGCAGCCGTTCAGAGGCCATGTTTTCCAGATCTGACCTCTCACACTACTGGCTTTCTGCAGCTGTCAGCTTAAGTTCCTAAGGCGTGCCTTCTCTGCAGGAGCCGCTGTTTGCTGAGCAGCAAGCAGCCTTTGTCTCCACCTCACCCATGTGAGTTCCTTTGATCCTTCAAGTCCGACCTTAAACACCATTTCCACAATGCACCTCCACTGTGGTCTTTCTTTGCCTGCTAAACCTTAATGCATCTGAAATCACTGGTAATTAGGTCTTTCGGTTTCCGTCTTCCCTACCAAGCTGCTAGCTCCCTTGATGCCACAGGCAACATCTTACTCTCCAGGGTATCCCTGCCTCCTGGAACAATTCCTGACATTTGGTAAATATTTATCAAATGCATAAGTAATGCTATTATGCTAAATAAATACTCAAAGTCTCAAGACTGAAAGTAACTTCCAATTTCTCCAACTAAGTGGAGAAATACTCTGACATTATTGTCTCTTTACGAAGGTAAAAAGACTTTTCTTTTTTTTCTATTTTTTTTATTAAAAATTTCCGCCTCCTCCCCGCCTCCCTTTTCCCTCCCCCCGAAATGCTTCAAGTCACTCCTTTCCCTCCCTCCCTCCCTCCCTCCCTCCCTCCCTCCCTCCCTCCCTCCCTTCCCCTTTTGCATTATTGGTGATCAAACCCAGTACCTATATGAACCAGCCACTGATTCGTGCCAGCCATAGACACATGCCAGTCATGTTCAGTACCACTGAGCTTCATCTCCATCCCATCTTCCAAATCATGAATGGGAATGTTATGTTAGTAAAAAGTATTACTGAATTTTGAATAATATGATTCAAAGTAATTGAAAGTTTGTGGCTACTCTGAAATTATGTTTTATTATTTTAAACTTTCCTTCCCATGTTCAAAATACATATTCATAAATCATAGAGCAGTCATTGAAAGTAGTACTCAACCATAACTAACACAAAGAAAGTAAAAGCATACATTTACACACAGAGAATGCTGAAGAACTTTCTATAACATTAATTCTTAATTATTAATCATCAGAGAAATATAAAGGAAGTTCACATACACTTCAAATACACAACCCAAAGAGTACAGGCATAATCAAAATTTAATGTTTTACCAATTTATAAATCCTGACCATTAACTATATGTTTCTTGTCAAATTTATGATTTCACTCAACCATTTTTTTAAATTTTGGTTCTTTGGTTTTTGGTTCTATGTAGTTCAGTGCGATCTTTTTGAGCTCATTATCCCCCTGCCTGGGTTTCCAGAATACTTGAATTATAGGCACACACCATAGCCATCTGCCAAAATATAATTTTTATCATATCCCAAGAATGTAACTGGAAAGAGGCTAACAGGCACTATGCATTAACTATTTACATTAAGCAGTATAATGGGCTTTTAAAACTGATTTTCTGAGATATCCTATTTTTAATTGATTTCATGGTCTTTTAACCAATGAAGTTTTAATGTTATTAGGTAAAAGCATGTGGGGAAAGACCTAAAGTTAGGAAAGAATGAAGTTTGTAACAAAATTAGTTATCCAGTTAGTATTTAAATCCCCAAACTAGTTCCCATTCTGTCTGGTGTCAGAGGAGCTTGAGGGAGCTCTGACCAGGGGGAGAAACCCCCATGGACGCCCACTGCAGTTCTGAGACGCACAGGGAGCCATCCCGGCCCTAAGCAAACACACCCAAGTTGGGGGTTAGAAACAAAATGTGCATAAGACTGAACGCAATGCAGTGTACGTGATTTTAGTGAACTAAAACACAGTCAAGAGTGAACTGGAGGGAGGCAGACTGAGAACAAGAGCAAAGCAGGCAGGGCTCATTCCTAGTGCACAGGTGGACCACCAGGGAAAGACATCCTTCCACGCACATCCGGCTTCCTCAGAAGGTAATGAACGAATGCCCAGGACCAAAGCACAAAGAAAACCACTAGGGCAGAGCAGCCCTGAAGTGAAGGGAAGTATATGTTGAATCCGAATGACCTCCAGGTGCCATCATCTAACAGCTTCGTGGGCAACACATGCCCAGTCTTCCGGGACTAAGAAACGAAGACCCACATATATGGTGCTCAGGTTCCAGGGCTGCACCCTTAGTAAAATTAACACACACACATACACACAAAGAAGGTTCTTTAGCAAAGGGAAACAATACAATGTGTCACATTATGGCTACACTCAAGGAGGATGAGGGAAAATCTCTGGGGCCTTTGTAACCATAGCCTTTCCTGTCTCAAGCTTGTGATGAAAATTTATACCATAGACTGACACCCCAGTATCTCAGAAACTTAGGGCCATATAGCCCTGATTTCACAATTTTTCAGGTTCAGCAAAAGCCTGAGACACGCCACACACTAACACCCCAGTATAATCTGGGAAACAGTGTTATAGTAACAACATGTCTGTCATTGAACACACATACTTCAGGGTAGGGGATATGCAGACTAGCAGGCCAACTTCTGTCACCAAAGATTTACAAAACCAATTTCAGTTTTCTGAGCTTTTTAGATTTTTAGATATGGATGAAAATCAAGAACACAGGCCTGCATTAGATGAGAAAACAGAAATCAATCCAGGGTCGGACACCTGTGGGTCTTTCACGCCGCAAGCACGAACTCTATCTAGCGGACACCATGTTCTCCGGTATTCTCACTGACAGACACCTAGCAAACACAACTTCAGAAGCTAAAACTATGAAACATCTGAGAACACCATGGGTGAGGGTCAGGATCAGGCTGAACTAGACGAAAGCACGGCCTCAGGTAACAGATCCATGTAAAATAGAAGATAAAATTGGTTTGGCTAAAAATGGGAAAAATTTAAAATGGGATCCAAAAAGATGAGCAAGGAACATATGCCATCCCCAAATGAACAGATCTGAAAAACTTGAAAACTTAAAAAATTATTAAGTTATAACTGAGGGTGAATAAAAGCTTTAAGACACAGCTAAAGAGAGGAAAAATAAAGTAGACAGAATCAGAAAAATGAGGCATGCTGAATAGAAAAGTACTGGAAACTATGAAGAGTATATTTAGACTTGAAAGGATATAATGTGTACTATATCAAGTTACACTTGAAGGTCAGAGACAGAAAGAGAATGGGTGGGTATAGGGAGTAATCAATGATAATCGAAAGACTGAGAATTTTCTAGAATTGATGAGAGATGGTAATTCTCAGTTCAGGAAACCCAATACAGTTCCAAAAGGACAGACAATAGAAAGCCACATCTACACACACATGCTAGAGAAGGCCATAGCAGTTTAATATTCTTTAAAGGAATCATAAAGCGGGTAATCATTTAAAAGCAGGCGGACCAACGATTTTTAAGGAGCAGCAACAGAGGCCAATGAGTGAACTGGTATTTGCACACAGGAACTGTCATCCTAGAGTTGTTCAGACTCTCTCTCCAAGCCATGATGACAATAAAAGCTGTTTAGACCGACAGCCTTACTGAGGAAACCTCAGAAGGTTACAGTTTGAGAAAACACCAGAAAAAGAAATGATCCAATACAAAGTGGTGATGGCTACCCAAACACTGCCTCTACCAAACAAAACTACAGGAGCAGTCAAACTTGGACCACAATGGCATACAACGCAAAATCTTAAAATTTCCTAAATTTCTTTTATTACAAAAATATTACCAGATACGACCAATCTAAAGACTGAAAAATGGTACATATAGCTTCCAAACTGCAAAAAAGGGGAAAGTTAGAACTGATATAATTCAGAGGGAGCCAAGACAAGCATAGAGACCGAACAGTGGTGAAAGTGGCAGTCTCGGTACTTGTGTTAATGGCTAGCAGCAGTAGTGGTGGATAAGCAAATGCCGTCTCCCCAGATGTCCCCAGGCTTCCAATAGCTGAAGCCTTAGCCACCAAAGCCTCAACACTGATGGTTCTAGGACCTGAGAATGACAATGTATTTGTGTGTCAGAGACAGCGCTCAGGTTATCAGCTTGGCCAACCGAGTGGGTGATGGGCACACAACTGCAATGCCAATAGCTTAAGACTGAATTAAAGGCAAAGCCACAGGATATCTGAAGAGGGTAACAGATCTTTGCAGTCACTACTTCAAGAAAGTGGGCCGTAAGACATAAAGCATGGTTGACAGGCTGGCTGTCAGACGACTCCATGAAGTCCAGGTGGTTTTGTTTGCTCAGATGAAGATATTTAAAACTGGGTGTAAAACAGCTAGAATGTGAGATTAAGGATTCTGATGACAAGGAGAATAAGTCACACTTGAATGAGGGCAGTTATAGTTGAAAATAAAAGTGCTAATGAAAGGGCAGTCGTCAAGTGATCCGGCCAAAAGGTCAAACAACACCGAGCAGGTGAGGAGTTGTCCTCTGACTCTCCTGGATTGCTGGACCAGCACATTGACCAACCCTTTACAACACAGATTCACCTTCACCGTGTGTTACAGAGAACCTCGTTACACAAGGAGTCGGTGTCCTCAGGCAGGTAGGACAAAGGAGGAGACAGTAAGAAGGCAGGGGCACAAAGCCTGGACTTCAGGGTCTACATTCATCCTACTGCCCCAAGGCAAGAGTCCACGTCTTACAGGTCAGGGTATACTTGACAGCAGGGCAGAACAGTTCCCACGTGACCCACCACATTATACAATTTCCCCAAAGAAAACACAAGTAAACAGGTTTCTAGGCAAAGAAAATGGAACTTACAAGAGAAAAGAAATAAGCCTAAATATTTTAATGGTAAAAAATGTGGCTTTCCAAATGACTTAAAGTCACTATGATTCTATTTGAAGACTGTTCAAATCTGCTGGCTCAGGAGCAGAGTCACCAAAACACAGCTCTGTAGTGAACACAATGGTGGCCTTCAAGGAACACGGCCCTGTGTCACTTCTGACCTTCCTTACCAAATTACTGAAACCAAATTAAGCCCTGAAGAATACCCTAACCTATTTGAAATTAACTTAGAAGAAGGAAGTAAGATTTTAAAGGATCTTTGTGGAAAGCTAAAAAAAAGCTATAGAACCTAACATACAGACTACATCTCAAAGAAGTATTTAGCAGCCATTAAGTGAATGTTTAACTAGCAATGCACCAAAATTCCAGATTTCATTATAAAGAATTGCATGTTAATATTGCAATTAAGATTACTTTACCTACTTAATATATATGTATATATATACATATATATATATATAGCCTTCCATTTTCAACTCACTAGAAAACATAAATTAATCAGCTTTCTAAAGACTAAGAATATAATTTTGTGGTCCAACATGTGTTGAGCATGTATGAGATTCTGAGTTCAACCTCCAGCACCAACAATAAGAAGTTTTTAATTCATAAAAAATCTTGCTATTCCATTAGGTGATGAACAGCACACTGCTACCTATTACCCACAACTCCTTATTTATAATTGACTTTATTTTAAAAAAAAATAGATATCAAAATATTACACTGAAAGTAACCAGACCCAAAGTTCATACAAGTCACTGAACCAGAGTCAAGACTCTCTTCAAGTCCTCTATTTCTCTCCTAGAAGTCACCCAACTCCTCTTGTTCTCTTTCCCCCAGCCAATATGCTAGGAACAGCACAGGCCCCCTCTAGGACTTCCAACACAAATTATAGTCAAATTAAATGCTTTTCAGATGTGTGTTTCCCCCTTCTCTTCTTGACTATCCAAAAACTGATACAGACTGTTTAAAGACATCTTCACAATTGGGCTAGGTCTTCTGATATAATCTAGAAGGCACACAGTACACCCAGGTATAGGAAATAATAGAATGTTTCCAGACAATGGGAAATAGTTAAGTCAAAACAACTAGTTGATGATAATTATCCTACAGAGCCAATAATATACTTACATTGAAAATCACTCAATATACTCAATATCGTTTATATTTGATTCTAATTTTATTCACTAATCATCACATCTTTCAATATATCAAAAGAATACATTTGGTACAAATATAGTAGCCACTGTATTGGCACAGATTAAATTTCTTTCTCTTCTGATTTTTAGTCTTTTGAGACAGGGATCTGATGTAAACCTATATGGCCTTGCTATGTAGGCCAGGATGACCTTGATCTCCTGTTCCTTCCATTTCTACCTCCTAAATGCTGAAAATACAGACATCCACCACCATGCCTGGCTCAAATTGCACTTCTATAAGTCAAAATATATGTCAGGATTACTAAGCATGCAAATATATACTAACATAATTAGAGAAGACTAGTTTTGGGGACTTGGGGGGAAAGAATGATTAATAAACTTTTAGTATCTCTCAAAGAGATTCAGGACTTGAATCACTTTTCTGTGGGATAAATTCATTATCAAAACCTTTTAAGAATAATAATGAGAGAAAAGTAACATTTCTGGTAGGCCAATGGGTTTTCCTTTTGCTTTGGTGTGATGTTATAGATGAGCATGCATTTGAACTATGATTTTTTTTAACTATGATTATTGTGTATATCTGACTGATATATACAGAAATCATCCATCAGCATTAATCATTCAAATGAATCTTACACCAGAGATGCAATACATTCTGAATTTCCCCCACAGATGGTTCTTGGGACCAATTCCGTATTTCTGTTAAACCCCAGAGCAGTACTTGCTACCTACAGGACCAGTACTTGGTTAAGTACTTGGTACCTTCTAGGGTTTTCTTGCTATTTGACTTGGGCTAGCATTGAGGCTAACCATAACACAGAGGAGGATAGCACACTGCCATGTAGCATATTGGTAAGGAAACTGACGGATGCCTGTTAAGTCCTGGGCATTTTATATGCTACCAAATACACACATGAAGTTACAGAGGAAGTAAGGTGAGGCTGCACACGTCACCCCAGAAAACTACTATTGGTGAAGTCTCTGAGTGTGCAAGTGGGGCAACATGATTACTGGATGGTGGTAGGGTAGAGAATGAAACTTGTAGATCAACTGAGAAATCAAATCTAAAGAATTCTTTAGATTACTAATACTTACCATATTTTTAACATTTGGTATACAGCTACTGACTATGTGAATCTGTCTCTCCCTTCAAGAAAGGTACTGTTGCCAGAAGAAAGAAAATCTGGGCTACAGATGCAAATTAGTGGTAAAGTGCCTGCCCAGCATACACAGGGCTCTGGGTTCAAAACCTAGTTCCATATCTAAAAACAAAAGCAAAAACAAGAAACATACCCAGAAAAACCAGCCCTGAGAAACTGACTCTATTTACCCCCACATTTTACCCCAATGTTAAATTATCTCTTCAAAAATGCAAATCATATACTATTAAGCAACATTGTATAAATCACCATAATTAGCGATAATTATTTTTAGTCTCTTACTCTAAAAATACTAGTTTTTAAGCTAGCACTCTGATATCAAATATTAATTTCATGAAGTTCTAAGACCAACTAATCCAGTATTTTAGGAAATCACATAATCTTAAACTGTATTCATTATCTCCCAACTGAAACTCCAAACTAAAAAGGTGCAAATCCAACTAATAATACATTTTATTATTTTTTGCTTCAGACTACCAACCTGTTCTGATCTCTTCCCTCCTAATCATTATATAATGCTTCAAAACTAAACTTGCTTGGATGCTTCGGTGTCTACGGACAAACTTAGGTAATGCATCCACACGTCTTAATAACAAGAACAATGTACTTTCCCTCTGTCTTTTAACTACTGAGAGTGCCTACTGCTTCATAAAGAAACTTCACGAAGAATTCTGAGCATGTAACCAATTTAAATTAGCAATTTTTCACACAGTCTTTTAGCAGGAGTGTGACATCTGACTTTTCAAAGTCCACCCAAAGTCTAAGCTCAAGGGGAAGATCATTTATGTTTTTGTTTTGTTTTGTTCTTAGCGTTTCTCTGTGTAGTTTTGGAGCCTGTACCGGCACTAGCTCAGTGGACCAGGCTGGCCTCGAACTCACAAAAATCTGCCTGCCTCTGCCTCCTGAGTGCTGGGATTAATGATATGTGCCACCATACCCCGCTGATCCTTTATATTTTAATGAAAAGATAAAACAATAAAAAGAAAAAGCCACTAAACACACTCCTCAGAGGTGGTTCAGTTTTGAACCCAACAGAATTAAGAATGTCTCAGGTAGAAAGATTATAATGTATATGTGAGTTGTGAAGTTCACACACAACCACAAAAGCAAGGTCGGCGTTTTGGAGACCAGTTAGGCTAAGCATTCCTCCCCTTTCCCAACAGAGCAGATTACCAACCACAGATGGCAGGTAATGCACTACTTAAAAGCAGTCCAGGTTTGTTATCCCAGCTGAAAAGCTCAGTAGCCAGCACAAGAAAGTGTGACACATAATTCTCCTTTTAATTCAAAGTCAGTTCCTAGTTCTGGTTATTTCTTTTAACTTGGAATCTCCTACCATGATCCATGTCTTCTAAGGCACTCCATTCATTAACATATGCTGGGGTATTGGAAATACCCTACTTTCAAACCCGTCAAGCGATGTTTCCAGATCCATAGGATAAAGGTAACTAATTAGATTTGGGAGATAATGATGTCTTCCTGAAATGATCAAACCCGAGAATGCTCTCTGACATCCATCAATATGCTGATCTATTATAAGAGTGGCAAACCCATCACCTACTCAGTTTTTTATCATGAGCTCTTTCTAGGTTGACATGACCACTAAGATGTGAGTCAGTGTTCCAGAGTTGGGAAACTGATGGAAAGACGGCTAAATGATTCAGCATGCTGCAGCAAAATGAGCTGGTCATGAATTTATAATTTCTGCCCCTGTGAGGTGTCCTGGTCCTGGTAGCCTCTCTTACCCAGTATTCTATGTATAACATAAGATCCTGTAATCAATAGATTTTGTTAAACATTGCCTCAGGGAAGGAGTAATAATGTCTTCCCCTCAGACAAACTTCTAGATAGAAAATTCGTCAGTGCTACCTGGCAGCTCTGACAATGCCCATTTGTGAGCTTCCTCAAACTTTGCTCATGCAAAGGATGGAGCTGGGACTGGCGGTAGGGGTGGTGGTGCCATTTTCTCAGCAACACAAGAGGCAGAAGTATTGAAGTAAGAAAAATAAAATGCAAAATATAAACATAAGACCCCAAAACAACAGACAAAAAAAAAGAGGTCAAGGGAGTGAGATGGGAAAATAAGCATGGGCAAATATTTTTTGTGCCAATGCTGACCTTTAGCAGTGAACATCAGGAAAGGACAGAAGACTCTAGGCAGGTCAGACAGACAGACAGAAACTGCAGGATACTAATTGGGGTAGCTTTGGGGATACCTCACTGCCCAAAGCTTTCTAAATGTCACTATTCACCCTTCAGCAGCAAAAGATTTACTATACTACCTGAATGAAAGCTTCAGAAATACACAGATTCCCAAACCAGAATAAAGCTTTCTCCACCCACTGACCACGGGGAATTACTATACATAAAGCGTTTTTCATCTAGAATTGTACCGCCTCTAACTTGGAGAGTACATCCATTTTGTGACCTAAACAATTATCCCACCCAACATTTTTCTGAGAATAGGACGAAGGAATATGCCAAGATGTTTGGGATGAAATCGCCATTATCTGTGAAGTGGGAGCTGCTCATCCAATAGCCTGGATTTATTCCAGTTCGGATCAGTGTAGTGACATATCACACACACACACACGCACACACACACACACACACACACACACACATTCACACACAGATCCTCAGCAGCAGCACAGGAAAAAGAAGAATTTTACAACTATCCAAAATGCACTTAAGAAATTATAGTGACAAGTGTGGCCATCCATGAACCCATCTCTCTTTTATTTTTCCCTTAACCTACAGAGAGTGGAGAAAAACAAAAGATGATTCAAAAGACATAATCCAAATGTACATTTTTATGAAGAGGGGTGTGTGTGTGTGTGTGTGTGTGTGTGTGTAGGGTGCACGTGCGCGTGCGTGTGTTTCCTCCTCCTCTAGGACCTTGGAGGTCATCAGAAGGAAAAAACGGCTTGATAGACAAGGTCTCAGGGCCTACCCTAGGGGACATCTTCAAGGCCAGGGAAGAGACAAGCTCAAGAGCAACCCGCTGGGCAGCCGGTTCCCAAGCCTTCAGGCAGTATGACAGAGAGCCAAGACCACGCTGCGGGCCTTTGAGGCCCCTATGCCACGCGCACGTTCCACTTATATAAAAGGATGCTTACAGTCCAGGTGCTTCTTCTTGGGGCCCATCACCTCATGAGTGGTGGCTTTGCAGACGGCTCTCGCTACAGCAGAGCCAGTCACGCTGTACTGAGCGGCGGCGATCCGATCCGTGAGCGTTTGGCCCGACATCTTCACCGGCCGCGTTTACCGCCTCCTCTTCTGCAGGAAATTAAGAGGAGACGGTCCCGCTTTCACCCGCACTGCCTGGGCTGGAGCACCCCGGCCTTGCCTGCTCCCGCCGCACGGCGGCTCTCTCCTCCGCCGACCCCGCCCTGGCACCGCCTCTCGGGACCAGCTACGCGCCAAGCCCTGCTGCTGGTCCATCGTGGTCCAGCGCTGTCAAGCACCCGCAAGGCAGTCCTAGCATCGTGCCACTGTCCCGCTTCCCCACACCCCGAAGCGGCCGCCACCTTTCGGCCTCGCTCTGTCAATCAGCGCTGCCCGCGCAACCCTATCCCGTGGTGCGGGACCCGGTGCGCTTCGGGGTTACTCTGGACGCCGCGCCCAAGAGCGCGCACCTCTCGCTACCGGGGGGCCGCAGCATGTTCCCCTCCCCCCCTTCCCACGGCAGCCCGCAGGGCCGCGGCCACCTCCCTTCTGTCCAAGGGCTGAGGCGGCTCGTCCTCCCTCTCTCCCCATCCCCGTAGCAGGGCCGCCCAGAGCCGAGACGCGCCTCACCCTTCTCCGCTGGGAGCTCAGAGAGCCGACAGCCCAGGCCCCGCCCGGTCGCTAGCGCGCCACCGAGCTGTCACCCGGCTGCCTCTGCCCTTCTCCGCGCCCGGGGATTATCCCTCGGATCCCCCGGTCCCGGCGCAGGGGAGGGAACCTGCTTGGCCCAGCGTACTCACCCCGCCCCGAGAGCACCGCAGCCCGGACGCCGCGCGGGGTGGCTGGTTGCAGCCGCGCGCCTCCCCAGAGTCCCCGGGCCGCGATGCTCGCAGCCCCGGCCGGGTCCCTGGCTCAGCTCCGCGGTCCCCGCGCCCGTACCCTCCCGCAGCCGCCTCCGCCAGCGCCGCCGCGTCTCTCTAGCGCTCGGCGCTGCGTCCCCATCCCCGCCCCCACCTCAGCTGGAGCGCCTGCGACGAGTCAGGTGACGGCGGCCGACGAACCCGGGCCAGCTCTCTGCAGAGCGCCGGCGGCCCCCTCCCCGCCGCTCCCGCTCGCCGCCCCCTCGGAGCCGCGGCTTTAAACGCGAGTGGGGAGGGGGGAGACGCACGCGAGCGTCCCCGGCCCGCGACTGCGGAGGGGAGGGTGGGACGGCAGGGGCGCCGCCGCTCCGCAGCTCGCCTCCTCGTGCGCGCCCCACACCCCCGCGCGTCCCCGTGTGGACCCCGTGCACGCGCCGCGCACACCTGCGGGACAGCTGCGAGAGGCGCCCGGATCGCCGCGGGCGTGGGCCTGGGGAGAGAGGGCTGTGAAGGCCGAGACAAGGGCGGCCGCGGCGTGTGCTGCCCACAGAGCCCAGCCCCTTCTCCCTACAAGCGCGTCTGTGACCAGCTGGCCGGTCAATGGCAGCCCAGGCCCAGATGGGCAGGGAGATTTGAAATGTCAGATTCTGTGGCCGGGCGACCGTTACCTGCGCGCCCTCAGCTCCTTGCTCCTGCTCAACTTGTCTCAGTTCCAGCAGGGAGCAGAGTGGGCAGGTAATTCTAGCAGCTTTATTCTTAAAGCAATACTGTGGTATGTGGGAGTGGCAAGTAAGTAGCAAAGGCATTAGCAGAATCCCAGATTACGCTCGACTGGAATCATTTGCACTCTTAAAATGTAGTTTCTGCCCTTTAAATATGTTGGAGCATCTTATGTCATTTGAATGTCGAGTGTTGTTTGCGTGGGATTGGACTCGCTTAATAATTTCATGGGTTGACATTTGCAGAGGTCATTATCTTAACCTATTCTTTTAAATTCCCAAAGTGAAGGTCAGAATTTCCCTTAAGAATTCTCCAGCCATGTTTCTGGCTTTATGCAGGTGACCTCTGTTCAGCCCCCAAGGGGTATATGCCTACTTATACACATCAGAGTTCAGCCCTGTAGTGTTTTTTCCCTTGGTCCGGGTTCAATACACAGCTGCAAAGTCCTCCTGCAGGGACTGATTCCAGCAGCTCCTTGTGACTAAAGAAAGCCCAAGATCACTGCCATGAAGTTCCCTATACTAGTACCATATGACCCCACAGTCTCAAACTAGATATTTACCCCAAAGAAATAAAAACACAGCTTTATCTGTAAATCTTTACTTGAAATTTGTAGTAGCTTTATACAATGGCCTCAAACTGGAAAAAAACCAGTCTATTGGTAAATAGCTAGAGAAAACACGGCATATCCATACAACAGAATACTACTTAGCAATAACAAGACAGGAATGAACAGTGTGGACGAATCTCAAATATACTATGCTTCATGAAAGTGGCTCAATCATTGGAAATATTATTTACTGTTTTGATCCGTTTATGTAACAGACTAAGAAAGATGTAATTGCAAGCCAGAAAATATATCAGGGGCCAAGGGTCAGGAAAGGGGACTGACTTCAAAGGGCCAGAAAGAAACTTTCTAAGAGTAGTGGAGACGTTTTGTATCATGACTAAGGTAGTTATTACCCAATTGTATGAACCTGAAAACTTTAATTGGTGAATTTTGTCGCACAAATGAGAGCCTAGAAGATCTGATAAGGAGCTGGAGCAACCATATGGATATTGCCTAAGGTAGCCTTTATAGTAGGGATGTTAACAGGAAGACACATTGCGTAACATTAAACTCATCAACAGTCAATTCCGCATCCAGACATCTAGGAACAGAGCTTCAAACAGGATGATACAAAGTGGGAACTGATAAAAGGAGCAACAGTAAATCCACAATTACAGCTGACATTAGCATGTTCTTATATATTTACAATTGCTAGGGTAAGTATACAGCAAGCGATTGAGGGTATGCACGATTCAAAATAACCCCAACTTACTTCAACTGTCATATAATATAAAACATTTTATCTAGCAACAGTGGGACATATTCTTTTAAATGCATGTAGAATACTCTCTAGAATAGATAATATTGTATAGTATAAAGTTAGGTTCAATATATTCCATAGATTTATAGTCAAACAAATTGTGAATTTTTTTTTTAACCACAGTGGATTCAAAGTCATTAACAGGTAGAAATCTGAAAAATCACTAAATTAGACTCTCAAAGTACCTGTAGGTCTAATTTTCTCATAAAAAAAACATTTAAAATTACTTTGAATTAAATGGTAATAAAATAAATATAACATTTCAAAATGTATGGTCTGTAGAAAAAGCACTGACTACAAGAAAATGTATAGTATTAAAATGCTTATATTAGGAATGAAGCTGGACATTGTGTAGATTAGATGGTCTCAGCTCACTTTCTGATTTGAAAACCCACCCACTCACACCAATCCATGAGCTCAAAAGCTCACCAATCCCTGAGCTTGAAATTCCACCAGTTCCTGGGCTTGCTCCAACCTCAGGACTTGAAATCCCACCAGTCCCCACCCTGGAGTTCCCCTACCCCCAGGAAGCCCTATATGAGCCTGCCTCCTGCTCGGTTTCCTGCTGCTTCTTTCCCTAGCAGAGGCAGCCACCATCTTGTGTGAGGTTTGTTGTGCAGTGTGACTTTGTGGTATCTCTTGACTCCCAACTACCAGGATACCTTTTCCTCAGAGCTGCAACACTTCCACTGGGGAAACCCTTCCCCTCAGAGCTCTAACACTTTTACATGGTGGTGTATGCCTCTAATCCCAGTGACTGAGGCAGGAGAAATGCAACAAATTTGAAACCAGCCTGGGCTACATTGTAAATATCAGGTCGGTCTTACTTATGTAGCAAGACCCTATCTAAAATAAACAAGCAAAATAAGTAACAAAAAAAAGAGGAAAAAAGAATTAACTGTTAAGCATCAATCTAAAGAAAAAGAAAAAAAATAAATTCATGTTGTGTGACAAAACTTTTCCTGGGGAGATGAACACACTTGTCTAGTCACTTCAGATGTAAAACCCATGACTTCCCAAAGTACAGATATCACCAAAGAGTTTTATTGGGGTTACTGTTGCAGTTTGAATAAAAATGGTCCCAATAGGCTCATGTATTTGAATGCTTAGTTATTAGAGAGTGCCACTATTTGAAAATGATCGGTGATGTGGCCTTGTTGTAGGAAGTGTGTCTGTCACTGGGCAGTTTCTCTATGTATCTGTCTCTGTGCCTATGATCAGGTTGTCATTTTTAGCTACTGCTCCAGATCTGAATGCATGCTGCCTTGCTCCCTGCCATGCTGACAATGTACTAAACCTCTGAAACTGTAAGCCAGTACCCAATTAAATGCTTTCTAATAGTTGCCTTGGTCATGGCATCTCTTCACAGCAATAGAACATTTGCTCGGTTACTTATAAGAATATGGGTAAGAGGTTACTTACAGTAGCAGAAATGACCCAAACAGAACTGCATCACGAAGACTCACCCCAGCATGGGTGACAGTCCACAGAGATGGGAAACCTGAAAAATCCATCAGCTATAGAAGTATCATATACATATTAATAAATTGTGTACAGCCGGGTGGTAGTGGCGCACGCCTTTAATCCCAGCACTCGGGAGACAGAGGCAGGCGGATCTCTGTGAGTTCGAGACCAGCCTGGTCTACAAGAGCTAGTTCCGGGACAGGCACCAAAGTTACAGAGAAACCCTGTCTCGAAAAACCAAAAATAAAATAAAATAAAAATAAATAAATTGTGTACAAAGTAGGATCAGTATTTGAAATACAGGTTTTGTGAGGATAGTCTCACAGAACTTTGAAAACAGTATTATGTTTGAAGGGACCAGCATTCAGCACATAACACTCCAAGACAAAGTTCTAAGCACAAAGGAGATTTATTTACCCCTGAGAGACGAAGACAGAAATAGAGGATAATGGAGAAGAGGAAGGGCACAAGAGAGAGGGTGAAGGGGTGTTGGGGACTGCAGACTTTCAGACCCTGAATTTTCTGTGATCCGTTGCCTGCTGAAGTAAACAACTTGTTTTCCTATGCTTGCATCTGCTCTGAGCACGAGACAATCATGAGTTCCTGATGGTAGTGGAGAGGTTTCTGGTGGGCTTGCAGCTGAAAAGTCCTGAGAGCTAGGGCATGGCCATTAGCCAAGGAGAGCCCTATAAAAGCTGCCCTGGAATACAATAAAAGGGGCATTCTTGTTTCAAGGGGGAATTATTGTTTCAAAAATGACCCCCCCCCGTGTGTGTGTGTGTGTGTGTGTGTGTTTCAATCTCCAGTCCCTTGCTCTACTCACAAATCGTCCCATGGTAGACAGGTGGTATGCTACAGGTGGACTGTATAGGTGGAGGCCCCAGCGAGATTGGGAACTAGGGATCCCTGAAAGATTGCCCTTGGGAATAGTGAGGGTGAATTGAAGATGGCTATGTGTCTATGTGTTTTTTACTCCCCAGGCACTTGCCTGATAGCCATTCTGAGTGGTGCAGGCACCTCAGGAGGCACCACAGAGATGGGGAAATAGGAACACTCTGAGGGATGCCCTTTAGAAGACTGGCCATCAAGGAAGTAATAAAGGAAAGGCAAGAGGGTGAATTGAAGGATGAGGGTGGATTTTTTTCAAGTCCACTCTGATAGTAAGCATAAGAAAAATAAGCCACGTAAAGATGGGATGTGCAGAGAGAATCTGGGTTATGAATATTATTGTGCTTTTTTTTTGACTGGAGAAAGACATTTGATTCTGGGGACTGCTAAGAAAGGTATCTTGATTTCAAAACATGGGTCTAAGGATTTGTTGCTTTCGAAAAGAGGTTCTGTTTTTACTTCCACAGAAGATGAGAACCTGTGGAATCATTCTAGATTGATATGGTTTGATGGACCGAGACCCCCCCAAAAGGTTGCTGTGGACACCCCAAAAATACTTTGCCCAATAAAAAGCAGGTAGCAGTTTGGAGAGAAGTATGGCCAAATTCCCTAAATGATTGTTTACTGAAGGTTGTGGGGTCAGGGAGCAGCTTGGGGAGGCTGTTGGGCTTGTACGATCAGAGATGACCAACAAGTACAATGGGCCCTGGTCAGGAATCCACTGGTGCTGATGCCAGTGGGCCTGGGTAGTCCCATATGGCCGTACTTCCTTTCCATTGATTGGGCTATGGGACAGCCAGCCATTCCCACTAATTGGGGACACAATAACGTTTACTGGTATGTGGAACTTATCTGGCAGTTTGTATTTTCAGACCGTTGGCTGTGCAGGATTCTTCCTTGTTTAATGGCACAGCAAAATGGAATGAATACCTTGTAGTTCAACCTGAGTCAAAATAAGACTTCTCACGCAGCTGTCTGTAACTAATCATACCTTGAATGCTCAAGTTAAGCAGCTGTTGAGTGAATGAGATTTCTGCCGCTGTGGCCCAGGTTCTGGGCTTGGTCCCTGTCCCAGTGAGTCAGTTGGTGCGGGGACGTCCCTGCTGAGACTTTGGGATCACCGCG
This sequence comes from Chionomys nivalis, assembly GCF_950005125.1. Lineage (NCBI taxonomy): Eukaryota > Metazoa > Chordata > Mammalia > Rodentia > Cricetidae > Chionomys > Chionomys nivalis. The sequence continues at coordinate 85,039,637 of NC_080089.1, forward strand.
GTGGCCACTATTGTCACTGCTGCAGTCTCCGAGACAGCCGGAATTGCCACCAGTCAGATGACTGCTGTGGCTAGCACTGTTGATCCCCCTAGTCAGACAGGTTGCCACTGCCTTAGAGATCTAAAATTCCCAAAATGAGCATGTTCACTAGGGCATCTTCAAACATATTGCTATCATATTTGTGCTATGCCCATGCCAGTCCAGAACCTTGGTCTAATTATATGAAAATGATGGGGCTGTTGGGTACTGCAGACCCTCAGACCCTGAATTTTCTATGAACCCTTGCCTGCCGGAGTAAAAAACTTGTTTTCCTATGCTTGCAGCTGCTCTGAGCACAAGACCATCATGAGTGCCTGATGGCAGGGGAGTGGTTTCTGGTGGGCTTGTAGCTGAAAAGTCCCAAGAGCTAGGGAATGGCCATTCGTCAAGGAGAGCCCTATATAAGCTGCCCACAATAAAAGGGGCATTCTTGTTTCAAGGATGATCCGTGTCTCTGTCTGTCTGTGTGTGTTTCAATCTCTAGCCCCTTGCCTGACTTGCAAACCATCCCGTGGTAGACAGGCGAACTGTACAAAGGAAGAAGGGATATTTGTCCCAGGGGGACAAAAGATTGCCTCTGGATAGAGAGGAGACAGAATGTAGCACGACTGATAAAAATCCAGAGACAGAATCTGGGGTTCAACTTGAAGGTCAGAAAAGCAATACAGTCAGCCACTGGCTCTTACCTCGACCTCAGTCAGAAATGGTGATCCTGCCTCCAGGAAGCTGAGAATGAGACTGTGTGTGAGAGCTGTCTCCTCCTGTTTTATATTTCTCTCTAGTGCTGAGAGAAAACCACTACCGCCTGGTTTCTATGGCAAACTAGTGTGGTTCCTGGGATTACAGATGTATGTCACCACTGCCTGGTCTATAAGGCTGATAGTGTGTCTGTTTTACTCTCTGATCTTCAGAGCTTTATTTATTAAAACACAATGAAATGTCACTACAACAGACATGGCCCATAAGCAAAACTGCAGTTTATAAATGGAGAAGGGGATGAGGTGTTTAATTTTGATTGGGCATATTTATTAGAGGAACCAAAGGAGGCTTTTGATTGTTGAACGTTAATACTTTGATAGCTGGACCTTGGTGGGCAGCCTCAGAAGGAGGAAGTGGCCAAATAAGAGAATAGACCTTGGTGGCTAGGTTTAGGAATGTAATCTAATGGTTTTTTAGCAAGGGAGACAAAATCAGGGAGAAGGGCCTGCAGAGCCATGTTTGCCATACTTGGGCTGGCAATATTTCTAATAGCAAATATTAATAAATATCATAATCTTACATTGAGAAGTCCACCCATGAATATGTTCTATATTAAAGAATAAAGAAAATTAACTAAAACAAAGAAATGAATTGAGTAAAAAATAATTCGTTGTCAACATGTTTTCTCTGAATAAAAATATTCAATAAATCTTAAGCAAGAATGAGAATATATTTGATATTTTTACGAGTTAAAAATCCTTGGGTCTTTCTTGGTAGTTATAAATGAGGGTAAGCACAATAGACACCACAATTTTAATGTGTATATATACATTTTTATTGAGAAAATATATTTATACATATATGCTACTATACAGAGTTTGTTTCTGTCTCTGACTTAATACAACTTCTCTTTTGAGTAGCAGATTGAATATAGGAAACCTAAAGTATTAATAATCATGAGTGAAGGATGGGGATGCCACTCAACTGGCAGAGTGCTTGCCTAGTGTGGCACTAGACCTGAGTTCAGTTCACAGTACTGCATAGACCAGGGCTTACAGTCTCTGTTGACACAGGTGGGAACGTCATTAAGATCATTGTCTGTTTATATGATACGACAAATATACAGGAAATAAAGAGCAATAAAGTTGTAGGCCTGATTTGCTCAGGCACAACCTGAGCTGAAGCTGGGACATTCGTATCTTTCCACCAGAAGTATACCATTCTTTTTATATATATATTTATTTATTATGTATGCAATATTCTGTTTGTGTGTATGACTGCAGGCCAGAAGAGGGCACCAGACCCCATTACAGGTGGTTGTGAGCCACCATGTGGTTGCTGGGAATTGAACTCAGGACCTTTGAAAGAGCAGGCAATGCCCTTAACCTCTGAGCCGTCTCTCCAGCCCCGAAGTATACCATTCTTAAATAACACTGTAGGGTGATTTCATGCCAGAGATGCTTTTCTGTCCCAGTAGAATAAAGCATGGGATGAAAAATAATTGCTGTGTATCTAATTCCACACACAAACAAGACATCTCACCTAGACACAGAAGAAATCAAGAACAAAACACACATTCTGTCATGCACAGAGGAAACTACTGTTTCTTTTTTATAAGATGACAAATGAAAGAGACCATAAAACATGAGCATTGTAGCGTGGCAAGAAAAATTGTATGTTCCGTAGAATATCAGTAAGGTTGGAGATTCACACAACTAAATTGCCCTATGGAAGTGTAACCCTTTATCCATAAAACCATTCAAGTTAGTTAAGAAGAAAGGTAATGAAATGCTGTGCTCCAAGCCAAGACAAACATGTTTATTGTTCAATAAATTCATTGCTCATTCAAATTCAAGTTCATCGCTCAAAATTCAGGTGCGAAATGGACTCCCCCTAGGGAGTAGCATATTCAAAGTACTGTGTACATTTTATAGGCACATAGCATGAAACAAATAAATAGAATATTTTCATTTTGATTCCCCATTTTAAATCTAGTATGAGTGTCTTGTATGTGTTGTAACAAGCTTTGAGGGTTAAAACAGCATTTTAATTCTGTCTCACAGTTCTGAGAGCTAACAAGATTTTGTCGATTTTCTCTTTTGAACTCTTTCATGTCATTGCCATCAAGTGGCAGTTGGAGCTGCATTCCACAGAGTTCTCTGTTGCGCTGTCCTTAATGGATCACGTGTCCCCACGTCTGACAGCTGGAAGGCTGATGGGTGAGAGCCCAGCTGGAGACACCGACACCGGACATGTCAATGAGATTGGCTGGTCTTAGAGGAGTAGTCTAGCGTGGTGGTTACACATCCCCAGGCTAAAGGTCTCAAAAAGCATAGGTGGAAACTGGAGAGTTTCTTGTGGCCTGACCACCTAGCATTAGTATGACGTATTGATCAAAAGCAAGGTAGAATGACTGGAGAGATGTTATTGCCATTCAAGCTTAAAGCTCTATGTTTAAATCCCTAGTACTCATATAAAGACCCAGGTCTGGCAGTGTCTGTAACCCCAGCACTGGTGGGGACAGGGTAGAGTAAGAACATGGAAGGGATTTCAAGGGACATATGAATGCCTCCAGTTGGCCATCCTGTATATCTAGGTTTAGTGAGCTGTCTTGTCTCAAAAAATAAGGTGGAGAATGACTGAGGAAGGTACCTGATGTCTATCTCCAATCTCCACCTGCTTCATACATACATGTATAGGCAACACATGCACACATGTGTGTGCAAACACACGGGGGAAGAGACAGAGACAGAGGAGAGGAGAGAAGAGAGATGGAAAGACAGATCGACAGACACAGAGAGAGAGAAGAAAGAGAGAGAGAGAGAGAGAGAGAGAGAGAGAGAGAGAGAGAGGGGGGAGAGAGGGAGAGGGAGAGAGAGAGAGAGGGGAGAGAGGGAGAGAGAGAGAAAGAGGAGAGAGGGAGAACAAGGTAGAGATAGCCCAGATTCAAGGAAGAGTTGAGAAGGGATTTTACTATTCCTGGGTGACCAAGTACTATGGTGACATAAAAAATTGACCTTTGTGATACCAGTACCCTAAGAGACATGAGTTAGTGAGTCACATAAGATTCATTGAGAACCATCCCAAAATTATCATCCTCTGCAAAAGTATTTGGACTGAAATAACACATTGGATTGTGCCCATCAGTTATAATATTGTCTTTCACACAAAAAACTTCTATAATATTTTACATCTAGCTGTCCACAATTCTCCAATCTTTCTTAAATCTTCTCATTAGTCCCGTCTTTTCATACAGGAGGAAATTTAAGGCTGAGTTGAAGTGCTTCCCCATCTTGCATAGTGAGAAGATCGCAGAGCCATCCCAAACCCAGCTGTTCAGCTGGATCTACTGTCCATTACTCAGCACCACTGCAGCTAAAAAAGGAGTTACAGTAGCAATATAGCTCCCATATCCTCATAAAACTAATTATTCAGTAAGAAAAGATCCATTTTTAAAGTTATGAGTGAATGTAGCTGATCTCTTAGGCTGTACGATCATCAATCCACACCCCTGACATTGGTCCTTAGGTGCTGTGCAGCTTCAGGCGAGTTCTGCAGCCTTTTCTGTGGAATGGGTGTGGTCATAACATTTGCCTCAAAGGACCATAGATAGTGTCAAATTATAATATGCCTACAGGGGCTAAAGATGACTCGGTGGTTAAGAGTACTGGCTGCTCTTCCATAGTACCAAGGGTTCATCCACATGACATCATACAATGGTCTATAACTCTAGTCCCAGGGGACCTGACACTCTCCTCTGGCATCTGTGGGTACCAGGCATACACATGGTGCACAGACACATGCAGGTAAATACCCACATACATAAGATAAATAAAATATTTTCAGGATAAAATGCCTACAGAGCCTGTGTGATTATTAGTACACTGTCAGTAATTGTTGATGAGCTAGTTTGCTTTATTGTCTTGGTAAATGTTTTATTTTATTCTGAGCTCTGAGTTTATACAGTTCTCTAGTTGATATAATGTTCTGCTAGGGTTATTTCTAAGCTGAAATACAAACTAAGAATTTTCATCGTACTTGAGCAGTGAGATGAGGTTTATTTTAGCAATATTGTGAAGAGGCCTGAGTTCCCAATATTCTCAGGAACCTAGAAGAAAACACATAGTTTATGAAAGTCCCCGTGCACAGCAACAGAAGTCCCTGTGCACAGCAATGGAAGTATCCATGCACAGCAATGGAAGTCCCTGTGCACAGCAATGGAAGTCCCTGTGCACAGCAATGGAAGTCCCCGTGCACAGCAATGGAAGTCCCTGTGCACAGCAATGGAAGTCCCTGTGCACAGCATTGGAAGTCCCCGTGCACAGCAATGCTGCTGTAAGTAAACAGGGAGCTTACTTTCCTTTTCAAATTTGAAGAGATATTGGGAAGGACATGTGTTGCAAGGAGACCACTTGTTTGTTTCCCAGCCACCTGGCAGCTCAGAACCAAAATAATCACACAGAAACTATATTATTTAAAACACTGCTAGCTTCTTATTGGCTAACTCTTACATATTACTCTAACCCATCTCTCTTAATCTGTGTATTTGCCATGTGGCTGTGGTTTACTGGGTAAAGTTCCATCTGGCATCTGTTTCCGGCAGGTGCTCCATGGCTTCTCTCTCACTCCTCCTTCTTTCTCCCAGCATTCAGTTTAGTTTTCCCCACCTACCTCTATTCCCTGCGCAGGCCCAAGACAGTTTCTTTATTAACCCATAGTACTCACAGCATACAGAGAGGAATCCCACATCAGACATTTTCAAAGAAGATGCTTTTCTGACTCAAGACAATATGACCCTGCCAGTATAAGAACTCCAGGCAAGAGCAGGTGAGAGCTCACGCACATTCCACTGGGTGTCTTATGAGGAGTTCCTCTTGTTTGCTCATTTCCTTTGTTTTTTGCTATTTATGTGGCTGTGGTATAATTGACAGTCTGCACTGCTTCAGAGGAATGATCTTGACCTCTCTGAATAGCTATAGAGAAAGTGCATGTATTTATCATTGCACATCTCCAGAACACCACAGCTGAGTGTGAGAAGAGCTCACTTCCTCAATTTGTGTCACTAGAATACACGTTACTGGTCAGCTCAAGAAGCTCTCATGCAAGAACCCTCCCCTCCCCCGTATGTATGTATATGTATGAATTCATTCACGTATTTCTTGTCACACTGTTGCTAAATTTCTTCCCTGGGAAAGATGTAAAAAGTGTCTACCCCTTCTCCTAAGGTCCATAAGACCAAGGTACGAGTCCACCAAAGTTCTCGCTGGGAAACAAACGAGTTTACTAGGTTTACTTACAAAGCAATGCATGTGAGGGATTTTGACCAAGAGCATGGATGAGCTTACAGCAACCACACTGGAAGATCTCCACCCACCAAAGATGATGACTCTACCACAGTTGCATAGATGGAGCCCCCTCTAGTCCTTTCCTACCTGTGTGCTCTAGCCCCTCCCTGAGACCACATGAAATTGGGTAGAAAACATACAACTGGTTCAGAAGAATGTCTAGATACTCAAGTGAGGGTCTTGTGACCCTCCTTTCTCCTACTGAGTTGTGTCCAAAAGTCCACAAATCCAGCTATGATGATAGGTTGCAAGTGGGCACAGCTGAGATGACAAAGATGACATTAGTTTTGTTGGGAGAATAGTCCTGTTCTGTCTGTCTGTTTGTCTGTCTGTCTCTGTACTGTATCTGTTTCTTTCTTACATTTTTACAACAAACTGTTTCCTTTTGTCTAGTGAAAAGAAAATTAAGGAGAAATGGAAAGTTTAAGTTGTTTGATGTTCTATACAACGAAATGAGCATGGAATACAATGTTGCTGCTTAAACTAATTTTGGCTGGAACAAGGGCGGCTCTAACTCTTTCCAAAGTATAATGCACTTAACAATATTGAATTTCTCTTTTATTTGCCTTGGGTATTTTCTTTTGTCCAAAAACTTAAGCTTCAGACATTCAGGAGTCCTGTTAAGGACAGAGCATTGTTGTGCGAGCTTCAAAAAATTAGCAGACTCTGTGTGTATGGTTTATTCAAATGTTTATTCCAGCCACATATTAGAAAGTCTCCAAGTTAGCCCCTCCCAAGGCACAATGAAACAAAATATGAATTTTCTTGCTTTTAAAATGTTGGTTTTGAGAGCTACTCTCTCAGCTAAGGATCACATTGTCATTTTAAAGTAGGAAAATAGGTTAAAATAATAGTGCCAGTGATCTTCCCAAGAGAAACAAAAAAGAGCAAGTTGGCTGTTGAGCTTTTCAAAATTTAGCTGTTTGTTGACTCGACTAGTGAGTGTCTGTCTTCAGAGCCTAAAACTGCATTGATTGTATTTTCATGGTGAATGACTCAAAGTGAATATAACGTAAGATGTTCCCTGGCATGATCTGTGCCTCTGCATTAGATGCTTACAGTTAGATTGCTCTTAATAGAGATTTGCATTCAATGTAAAGACTCAGTGCCCTTAATGAATGGATCATCCCTTCCATCTGGTAGATACAAAGAGACAGCCAATTTGTTTCCTTTATTACTGACTTTATCCTGCAGTCCCTGTCAGGTTGTTCACTCAGATTCAGCTGATAAGACAGAATGAACATGACACTGCAAGAAAACCCTAGTTTCCAATCCATGGCCAAAAATAATGAAGTATTGCTCGAACAAGTAAATTGATTAGTTTTTTATAAATATTTGCTTTTCATTTTCTGTGTATTTACATGTGCACTATCTGCAAGAAGTGCACATAGAGGCCAGAAGAGGGCATTGGATCTCCTGAAACTGGAGTTAGAGGCATTTGTGAGCCACCATGTGGGTGCTAGGAACTGAACGCTGGTCCTCTAGCAAGATCAATCTGTGTGCTTAACCACTGAACCATCTTTCCAAACTTGAAAAATGTAGTGTTAATGCAAGAAATTTCCTAACGATGTCAAAGGATCTCGTGTGACTAGCTCACCAAGTTTTGAATATATTCATGTACCGCTACTAGAAATACTGCTGTCTGTACTTCTGACATTCTGGAGAGAGCTTCAGTCCTTAGCCAGATGGTAGCTGGTGAGAAACTTTCCTTGGTATCTGCTTGATTTATTGCTGCTCTCTGTCCTTTGTCCTTGGATTTATTATTGATAGTCATCATAGCACGGTCCCTGGTAAGGAGCTATAGCCCATTCTGAACTGTGTATATAAATATTCTTTGGCTTTTTTCCAACTGTAATTGGTCTATGTGGTTGATTCTGTCTGCGACCTGTTTCAGATGCGCAGGCTCTTGCCTGTAAGCTTTTAATGATGATTACATCTGCAAAAGTACACCATCTTTCAGAGGCTGGAATCTTCCCAGAGCCTTGCCACTTACTGGGTATCAGTAACTCATGACACCATCTCTTGTGTTTCTCCCTTGCTGTAGTTGTCTGAACTTCAACTGGCCACTATGGAGGTCTCCACGTGGTCACCCTCAGCTGCTGTAGCTTAGTTGCTGCATGCTGCGTTTATGGGCAATCATTTTAATGAAGGGAAATTGGCCAGTTGAGAGATTGACTCACTGCCAGAGAGTTCTCAGAGGCAGGAAGTGAGTGACACCAGTAAGCTCTGAGTGTCACCAACACCTGGAAAGTTGGGCACAGTCCTCTGGAACACATACCTCATCATATCTAGACGTTGCCAGTTTCCGTAAGGCCTCTTTGACACAGTAAGCAACAGTATCTATTGGTACACTGTACTGTGGCTTTAGTCCTATGAAGTGTACAAAAGTCCTGATTAGGTAGGGCTAATGGGGGCTGCCAGACAGGATTCTCTGAAGTCGGAACACTGGAGATGTGCTCCTTCCAACAGATTTTATCCAAGGTGGGATTTTTCAGAAGACAGCAATCAGCAGAATTATTTGGGAAATAAAATAATCTGAGTTTCCTTTATAATACTAGAGATCTCTTGGGCTAGTGCAATTTCTTACACTTGTGGAAGTTTATTGTAACACATCTGTATTTTTTTTTTTTGACAGCTTGTAGGAACTTTATTTTCCTTCCACCTTTTTTCCCTTTGCTCAGGTGTCTGCAGAGGAGCTCAGGACCACTCAGTGGTGGCTCCAACCCACTCGGTGGCCTGCGCTGTGGGAGCTGCTGACCAATCCTCAGTGGTTGGCTGGGCACTCCAGTCTTCAGTAGGGAACTGCTGGATGGGCACCGAGGGCACCTGCACCCCCTCAGACCAGTCAGCCACCTCTGGCTGAGCAGCAGTGAACTCAGGAGCTGGTGCAGTCCATTCGCCCTGAAACTCCTCCTTGGTCACAGCCTTCTCAGCAGCAGCCTGTTCTTCCTTCTCAATCTCTGGGTCTCTGTAGAAGTAAAGATCAGGCATAACCTCCCATGAGTGCTCACGGGAGATAGTGCCACGCATGCGGAATACTTCCCGGGCCAGCATCCACCACATCAGGCCCACTGAGTGAGCTCCCTTGTTGTTGCATGGGATGGCGATGTCCACGTAGCGCAGAGGTGAGTCTGTGTTACACAGGGCAATGGTGGGCAGGTTCACGTAAGACGCCTCTGTGAGGGGCTGGTTGTCAGCCCTAGGATCGGTCACCACTAGAAGCTGTGGCTCCCTGAAGGCTGCCTGGATCTGGTTAGTGAAGGTCCCTGGGGTGAAACGGCCAGCAATCGGAGTGGCTCCAGTGGCGGCAGCAAACTTCAGCACGGCTCGCTGCCCAGTGTTCCTGGAGGAGATGGACGCTGACATCAGCAGGGTTCTCGATGGCAACAATAGCCCGAGCTGCAAGCAGCAGCTTCTCCCAGGTCCTCTTCAGGTTGATGATGTAGATGCCATCACTTTTCCTTTTGTAGATGTACTGCTCCATCTGAAAGTCGAGGTTGGTGCCACCTAAGTGGGTGCCTGCAGCGAGGAATTTGAGGACATCCTCCTCCTTCATCTGCAGGACATCAAGGGCTCCGGACATCGTGTAAGTTTCCCTTTAAGTTACATCGGGAACCAAGAACAACGCCGTATGGACCTGTCCCGGGGCAGCGAGGAAAGGGACATCTGTATTTTTATAATGAACAAGTTCAGGCGGCTTAGGCTACTTTAACTGTTTCTAAAAGCATGTACTCTGGCACTTAGGTTCATCTTCAGAAAGATGGGGAAAGAAGGGAGGGCACACAGACCACAGCTTACCTCTGGGTTCAAGGTACAGGCACCCGAGCCTGAACTGCACATATAAAGATAACATTCAGTGAGCCAGAAAATGCTTGGTGCTCACTGTTGTGGCAAGCAGAGACTCATACAGGCAACAAGGGGCCGGGCAAGTCTGCCCAGGAGAAGCAGAGCCTAGTTAGCAGAGAAGGTGGGGGTTAGAATTCCAACGTTGGTAGGAGTGCTGGTAAGAGGAAATCTAGAGCCAGGATTAAAAGTCATTCTTAATTAAATATCACCCATTTAGTACAGGCCTCGTCCTGATGTGCAGTAGACTACTGTAATGCAAATGTGAATACAGTACCATGCAGACAGAGGAAAGAAATCGTGGTCAGAAGGAACTTGCTCTTATTTTAGTCTCATTATCACACTCTGTAGTTCCATGTGTAAACTGTCTTCAGGCATTCCAGAGAGACTATTAATAGATGCAGAAGTATACTTCTTTATAGTGCTGAGCATATGATTAAAGCAGAAAGATTGTTTGGGAATTTATATTTGACATAATGTATCTATATATATTTAATACACAGAGGGGTTACTGTCACTGATTCTTCTTGCTTTTAACCTTATAGCAAAACCAAGTTTTAACAATACCATCAACTGAATATTTCTTTATATAATCATTCAAATGTCTTTCCTTAAGCCTTTTTAATAGTTTGCATATAACAATTTCTTGACCACGAATTTCTCCAATTTTGTCTGTTCTTGTACTGCCTCCCTTCAGTAGATGAAAAAGTATTTGAAAAGTGATCAGATAAATCAATGGACCAGTAGTGAGCACATACTGAAAATATAATCAATATCTAATAAATGAATTTAATTGGGAATCATGGGTCATAATATTGGCAATAGGAATTTATTTTTCTAGAAAATTTAATTTCTGAAATAAGTCAGTAACAGTTGATTGAGGTCATAGGAACAGAGAAATAAAACAGGAAATGTCCAATACCTTTTAACCAACCAAGTTGCCTTTCTCCAAGGAATTCTAGACATTGTCACAAGTAGCAACTTGCCAATTACACATTAGTTCTTAAAATACCTCCAAGGCTACAAAAATATTCTCTCAAGATATATTTGAAGGGCTAATGGCTGCTGTGTTGTGCAAACACTATAATTCTAACACAGTAGGACATTCTAATGGGTACCTGTAGCAATACTGTTAAATAGCTACGCTGTTTTGTGACTCATGATCCTGACCAAGTTTCATAATCTTCCCTTCCTAAAGTTTGCTCAAAGTTTGATAGTTCATTGACTCAAACACTTTCTCATAAGCTTTGAATAAGCTAATGATGTGTTTCTGCCCAGGAGCAGTTTTCATGTTTGGGTATTGAAGCATGTTGTGTGCTTCGTCTAGGGAACCACGCTGTTGGGAAGCAATTATTCTGAGCTGACTATATTAAATTGCAACCATGGATTGATAAACCATCTTCCAGTGCAGCTTGAGATAATGATGTGACTCTTTTATTCAACAGATAATCTGTTGAACACCTACCTGTCACCAGCTTTTTACGAAAAAGTATCCCATGTTCTATATAGTCTAGCAACAGAAGACAGACAATAAACTACTAATTACCTAAGATGTTAGAAAGTGTCAAAGGCCAACTGGACACCAGGAGGCAAACCTCCGAGCACACCTGCAAGCCACTGCCTAGATTAAGATGAGACTCTGAGAATGTCTGTGGGACTATCTTAGTCATGTGAACTGAAACAGGAAGACCTAGCCCTAGGCAGGGGCTTCTGGGTTGTAGAAAAGCGGAGAGAGCAAACAGGGCGCTTGAGTGTATGCATTTGTTTCTGCCTTCTTCTGACTGTGGACATAATGTGAATATCTGCTTCAAATTCCCAGTCTCTTTACTTTCCCACTGTGATGGACTGTGACTTGAACTGCGAGCTCAAATAAATCCTCTCTCCCTTAAAGACCCAAGTGACAAAGGCCGTGACCAAAGAGGGGAGGATCTACAGGTGTGTGGAAGGCGGGTGCCATTTCGGAGTGGGCCACAGTGTGTCCTGAGAAGTCTGACAGCAGGTGAAAGACTGAGCCTCTCGTGTACAAGACATTGATGCTGATTGTTGTAGAATTCTTATAGAATAGTCCACACATGCCTATGTGATGATATCATTGCTCTCTTTAAAATCCTCCACTTTTGTGGCTTTAGTGGAGCCTACGAGCACCTTAATTTCTTCTGTGGTGGTGGGTGATTGCTGTGGTCTCACCTTCAAGGGCCAGGTCTCCAGGACCCTGTCTCTTTCTTTTGATTATTCTACTTAGCTGTAATGGACTCAGTTCCACGAGCACGGATAGTTTGTCTTATTGGTCTTTCGGTTGTTTTTATTTATTTATTTTTTGATTGGTGTTTTAAGAGTACTTTTCTTTGCCTTCATTCTCCAGATCAGCCATTTCTCCACTAGCTGATCCCTCCACCACAGGACTCTGATGGTCTCATTGTACAACTTAGCTGTCATCCACTCCTTTTTTTCAATCATTAGTAATTAATGGTTTGCAATGATTTATTACATTTTTCTTTTTTCCTGGCAGACTGTAAGCTCCATGACAATGGAGCTGTTGTCCAATGCCAACCTTGTTCATTTCTACAAGCCTAATACTTGACACTTCCCTCATTCTCAATATCTGCTAAATGAATAAAGTCAACTCCAAATGTGGCAGGCTGCAGGGCTACAAAGAGAGAATGCTTTTGATTAGGTTGGAAAAGCACAAATCTAAAGTGTTCTTTCTTTATAGACTTAATATTCGATCCAGTTAAGTTATAAAGGCTTAAAGTTCTTAAATGTCAATAGAATTTTCTAGTAAATGGAGGCAGAGCAGAGTTAAGTCTCAGAGGTGAGGATTGTAGGCTGGGCAATGCGGTTGTGAGGATTCCTCCCCACACATTCTGGTTTTCTTCTCTTCTGGACCTGTGGTGGAAATGTCCCTCTTTGAAGTCAGGTGTGGTCTGGTAATTGTGATCTGTGAATGGAAATGGGGTGTGCACCTTGGGGAAGACTTTAAGAACAACAGTAGACAATTAGCACCACTGTCTTTCTCCAGTATCCGCAAGTGCTTTAAGGGACAGCTGATCTGTTAATGGGTTGGTAAGTGGGGACACTCCTGAAGCCCTAGCTTTTTGTGAATGATCCTTCCCGCCACACTGCTGTGCCCACCTGCACCCAGCTCCTGCCACCGCACTGCTGTGCCCACCTGCACCCAGATCCTGCTGCCACACTCTGAAAGAACTCTGCTCACCCACCTGTGCAAAACCTTCAGGGACGCTCTTTAACTAAAAGATTAAATACAAATCCTCAGCAGAATGCATTGCCAGTGGCATTTCAGACCCTTAGTCCCTCCCCTCCGGCTTTTAAAAGCTTGGTGCCAGCCATTCTCCACAGCCCCATGCGTTACTGTAGATGGGCGTCAGGAGTTTTCAGTGTGCCACAGCAGCCCTCATTGGATCTATGGCAGCGTAACACACCAGGCCATGGTGGCAACTGCCGGATCTTGAAAGTCCTTTTCACTCACAACTGACCTAGTATGAGTCAGGACACTATAGTTGCTATGGAAACTGGCTATGCGTTTCTGCTCTCAAATGCAACTTTTCTGGCCCACCTTATCCTTAACAATAGAAAAATCTGTGTGTTTTATTTGTACCAAACACTTTTCCATCTTGAAATCATATATGCTATGTTTAAGAACATATATGACTCACAATTCCTGTTTCTTAGACTTTTGGACCATTACGTATTATCTTCCTTATAGGATTTGATTCTGAAAAAAAAAGGTCAGGTTCATCTTTGAACTCCCAGAAAATAGCCACATGTCATGCTTTGCAGAGGCTTAAACGGGAAACCCCACAAGGCCACTGTATTTCCCATCAGGTCCAATCAGGAGCAAACATATATCTTGACATATTTCCTGCCCACATGGGATCAAGCACTTCCGGTACAGATAGGTCAAGCAAACATAGCACACGCAGGAGCTGATTATTAACTGCGAACAGAACTCTTCGCCTGCAAGATAAACTTTTCCTGTTTTGATCTCACAGGACGCATGTGCACCATGTGTATGCAATCACCATGGAAGCCAGAAGAGGGTGATAGGTCATGCTGGAACTTTAGTTACAGACCGTTGTAAGACACCAAGTGAGGTGCTGGGAACTAAACCTGGGTCCTCTGCAGGAGTGGCAAGTGCTCGTAACTGCCAAGCCATCTCCATTCCAGCTAGGACTCTTTTGCCTTTTAAGTCTTCTCTCATGCATTATATGCTGACCAAAGTTTCCCCTTCCTCCTTCCCTTTCAGTTTCTCCTTCCCTGCCTCCCCTTTCCCCCAGACTCACCCTGTCTCTTTCTCTCTTCAGAAAAGATCAGGTCTCCCAGGACATCAACCAAACATGGCCTACCAAACCACAGTAAGACCAGGCACATACCGTCACACCAAGGCTGAACAAGGCAACCTACTAGGAGGAAAGGGTCCCAAAACTAGGCAAAAGAGTCAGAGACAGCACCCACCCCCATTGTCAGGAATCCCACAAGAACACCAAACTACTCAGCCATAATATATATACAGAGGACCTAAGTCAGTCTCCTACAGAATCCCTGATCTCTGCGAGTGCCCATGAATCCTGGTCATCTGATTCTGTGAGCAGTGTCCCTGACCCCTCTGGCTCCTGCGATCCTTCCTCCCACTCCTCCACAGGGCTTCCTGAGCTCTGTCTACTGTTTGACTGGTATTCTGCATCTGCTCCCATCAGTTGCTAAATGAAGTCTCTCTGGTCTCTCTGATGATGACTCTGCTAGGCTCTGATCCCAGAATGGCATTCAGGCAGGACCAACTTGAGGTCGAAGATATTAAGGCTGGGTTGGTGTCCCAATCTACTTGAGGTCTTGTCTGGTTGCAGAGCATGGTTGGTTCAGCGCCTATGTCTGTCGTTACTAGGAGTCTTTGCTAGGATTACTCTCGTAAATTCCATGGAGCTTCCATTGCATTAGGTTTCCACCTCGCCCTGGAAATGCCTCCCAATTCTAGTTGCTTCTCCCAGTGTTTTCTACACCCATCTCCATCCCTCCTGTTTCCAACCACACCTGCTCCGGTCCACTGGTGAGATCTATCCTACTTATCCTTGGGTTCCCCCTTAAGCCCTCGTTGCTTAGCCTCTCTGAGTTTTTGAACTGTAGCAATGTTATCTTTTAATTTATAGTTCATATCCACTTCTAAGTGAGTATATACCATGTTTCTCTTTCTGGGTCTGGGTTGCCTCACTTGGGATGACTTTTTTCTAGTCCCATCCATCTGCCTGCAAATTTCATGATGCCATTGTTTTTAAAAGCTGAGAATACTCCATTGTGTAAATGGACCACATTTTCTTTAGCCATTCTTTGGTTGAGGGACATATTCTAGTACTTTTTTAAATAGAGAAAACCAACCACTATCAATCAATATTATCATATAAGTTCTGCATGGTAACCAACTGCATCATGATTGAACGTTATGAAAGTTTCAGAAATTGAAGGCCTCAAACTGTGCTCAGAGAGCCCCAATCTCTAAAAGTATGAATTTTCCTGGAAACAATTAGGGAGGGACAGTGCTATAGTGACACACCATGAGGCGCTTTCCATCTGGAAGAATCCTCCTTCCCCTCAGAGGAAGTGGAGCTCCAGACTTCACAGATGAGGAAGCAATTATATTCTCCAACTGCTTCACCCGTGAGCTCCTTACTAAACCAGGAGAGAAACATTTTTCAGAAGACTTGCTTCCGTGGCGCCATTTTTGTGTTTGGTGGAGGAGAGCTACCTTCCTGCCGTGTATGACTTTGGAGCCCCATAGACTAACATACCAAGAACTGCCACCCATCAGGATAGTTAATGTCACTGGTGGTCAAACAGTTGTGACAATTGCCAAGGAAATGACCCAACCTGTGGGAACAGAGCTGTATTCACCCTCACCGCACTCTGCCCAGTGAAGCTATCCCCTCTGCCCCAGTCCAGCCTCAGTGTTCTCTGCCCTTTCACCTGCTCTTGCCTTCTCACTGGACACCCTGCTCAGCAGGGTTCCCAGCTTCCAGCCCCTCAGTTTAGAGTAGTGGTTCTCAACCTTCCTAATGCTGAGTGAGACTTTCTAATAGAGATCCTCATGTTGTTGTGACCCCCAGCAATAAAATTATTTTTGTTGGCTGGGCGGTGGTGGCGCACGCCTTTAATCCCACACTTGGGAAGCAGAGGCAGGAGGATCTCTGTGAGTTCGAGGCCAGCCTGGTCTAGAAGAGCTAGTTCCAGGACAGGAACCAAAAAGCTACGGAGAAACCCTGTCTCGAAAATCAAAAAAAAAAAAATTATTTTCGTTGCTACTTCATAACTTTAATTTTGCAACTGAATGGTACCTCAGTTTCTAAGACCATTGGAAATTTGTTTTCCGATGGTTGTAATCCACAGGTTGAGAACTGCTGGCTTAGAGTCTAGCTGTTAAGAGGTCTTTGCCTCGGTGTCCCTTGCATGGCTATGGGTTTACATGGGTAACTGCACTCCATTTACAGCACAGCCTTCAGCCTTAAGTGGAGGATCTAGACATCTTGTCTTGAGCCATAGTCTCTGGGGAAAGAGGGAAAAAGCCAATTAGACACAGGACTCTGTCTCATTCATTCAACTTCCTGGTATGTCACCTTCCTCCCAAATATAAAAAACTGCAGCAATTTTAGGGCTCCCAGCTGCCTCCTTTAAAGAGAAGTCAGAAGGACTGGAGTCTGCTCCCCTCCCTGTCTGTCGTTATAACGGGTGACTCCTAATTGCTTGAACTGTTTAAACCTAAAATATACTTTTCTTTAGATCACCTCTTATAAATATCCCCGGGAGTCACTGGGGAATGCATCCACCCTCCTCTACGTCATCAGAGTGGCCAGCTCATTCCGGGACTCTCCAAGTCGTCTTTGTCATTTCTAGTGAATCATGCCACTCTTCATACCGGACTAGTTTGTTCTAAGCCTGGATGCTTGGCCTCTTGGCCCTCTTGGCCCTTCCATGTCTCAGCACAATCGGGGAGCACAATGCATTTTGAATGGTTGGGAGATGATAAGTTCTGTAACCTCCACAACTTACCTTTAAGGGGTTGTATTACTTGCTTTTCTCTTGCTATCATAAAAAACTATGACTACAGCAAGCAACGAAAAGTTTTATTTTGCCTTATGGCTCTAGAGGTATACAGAATCCATCATGGCAGGAAGCCTGCTAGCAGGAACAGGAAGCTGAGAGCTCACATCCATAACTGCCAGCACAAAGTGATGAGCAAACTGAAAGTAAGGGAGTCTTTTTACTCTCAAAACCCACTCCCAGTGGCATACTTCCTCCAGCAAAACCCCTCCTAAACTGCTCCAAATAGCATCACCAACTGGAGACAAGGCATTCAAATATCTGGTCCAATGGGAATGTTCTCATTCAAATCATTAGAGAGGCACTTCCCAGCTCCATACAGGTCCCTGTGTTTCTGGAGGCCAGGGTACTCACTAGTCCAGCTAAAGAAAAAGCATCCTTCACCTTCCACTTAATGCCCCCCACTTCTTTAGCCCCATATCTCATAAACTTCTCTTCTTCCTCTTCTTCCCCAAGGACAAGGCCTGCTAAGTCTTACTGCAGTAGTATTTATGGGGACAATGTTTATAATAGAAGCAGGGCATGGATCATAAACCAGACAGGTAATTTAATCTCAGTGAATGAAAACGCATTTCCTATGTTTTCAGATATGGGAAAGCACTGACATTTGGTATTTGCCCATGTTCTGAGAACACGTGCAACTTTCAAACTCCGCAAAGGTACAGTCTACCTAAAAATGCAATTTCTGCAACAGAAGATGGTTCTCTTCATAGCTGTGTGGGTTTGTGGACACCCAGTTTTCTCCAGGAACAATGGTGGGAACCTTTCTGCCATTAAAACTTCCATTCTGGGCTGGATCTTTAATCAATCAACACTTAGGAAGCCAAGGCTGAAACAGAGGCAGGAGGATCTCTGTGAGTTCTAGACCAACTTTGTCTACATGGCAAATTCCAGGACACTCAGGGCTACATAGTGAGATGCTATTTCAAAACTAAACAGATCCAAAAAACAATTTCCATTCTGAGGAGTTTCCCAAGCAAAGGGAACCTGTTCCAAACTTAGTCACTATTTCTAACTTCAAGAACCAAAACATTCAGCAGCCTCAGCTGACTGTTCCTTTTCTAAAAATAATAATAAAATCCAGTTTTGTGATTTTTTTCCTTACAAAGGATCCACACTAAGAAATGGTTAATATCTACATGTTTAAGTATCTTCGCGTCGTGTGTGTGTGTGGTCTGTGTGTACAATTTTAGTACAGACCTCTTCTATGTCCAGCATTTAATTACAGAGCACACATTGATACAGATAGAATTATTTTCTCAGTCTGGTCACTGATAAAAATATAGATCTTAAGCTGCAAGAAGTGATTTGATGAGTTACTAGAAGCAACAAAAAAAATAGTAATTTTATAGCACTCTAAATATAAAAGGTATTTAAAACACAAAATTGTAATAGTTTGTTATTTTTAAATTTAGAGTTACAAGAAAGTCGAACGGTAAGTGCATATTATAAAGTAATTGTTTCTGGAGGAAGCTGTAGCTCTATGGTAGGGTATGTTAAGTTCAGCGTGTGTAAAACCTTGGGTTCAGCCACAGGCACTAAAACAAGAAAGGTATGGGAGGGAGGGAGGGAGGGAGGGAGGGAGGGAGGGAGGGAGGGAGGGAGGGAGGGAGGGAGGCGATATTAGAAATAAGAAAAGTATCAGCTGTTGTAGTACCTAGAAAAATTCAGTTCTTATTTTGCTATCTTTCCGTGCAGTATTTCTTCCTACTGATTCAAACATGACTGCGATTATATACTCTCCTAATCGTTCCATGCTGTTTGAACTAAAAGTGTTTTCCTGTCTTATTAAAAACAGATATATAAATGTCATTTTGATGAACACAATAGTGTGATGACCTTTTCAGTCTCTGGGGTTGGAAATGCGCGTGTTTGTGCATGTAGGGTAATCTGAATAGTTTTACCAGAAGCGAAAGTGCTGTCACAAGCCAACCTGACTCACCATATCAGTGTAAGAAGAGACCTTTCTGTGACTCTAAAAGGCAGATTAAAGGGTGGTCTCTAATGTTTGCCTCTAATCTGAGGTCAAACTCTAGAATTCTGTCTTTTATAGGTCAGTGAAGATTCTCATGAGTCCCAAAACAGCCTCTACTGCTGTGGTCCGGCTGATCAGGCCATTCGGTACCCGCAGCCACAAACCCAAAATTACTCTTGGTAGCCTGCTATCCCCAGGCTCAGTCCTAGGTGCTGTGGGACTAGCAGATCTAATGTGGTCCTGCTGATGCTCAGAGCTTGCTAACCAGAAGTTACCTGGAATTGTTGTGCAGTATTAAATCACTGAGTTAGATCAGTCGTTAGCTATGTAGTTTGGCAGTATAGCTTATAAAATGATAATCTGATTCTTTGAATTGAATCAAATGAGAACATGTCCATTTTGTTATCTGGCATATATCATTTCTCAAACCTTGAAAATTAAAGAGTGTCTTTTGTAAATGGACTAGGAAGCATAAAAGCAAGCACAGAGCCTGTTTAGGAGTGGATGCCGGATTCCAGGAGTGAATAAGTAACTTGTCAAAACATAAAGTACAAGATGTGTTGTTAGCTGTGCTTTAACTAGAAGATGATATTCCAGGCAAAGAATTCTAAACGCAACATTACCAAATGAATGCGGCTTTTTCCTCTAACAGCGATGTCATCTAAGAGTGGACATCCCCTCCACTTAAAATAAGGGGCGAGGATAGATTTCACAGCAGCACCAAATAACCAAGTGTACTCGTTATTCTAATCTGAAGAGCAGGATGACCGAGGGAGAGGCCAAATGCACGCTTCTGAATGTGTATTTATACCCGACACCTGCTGCTGAGCAGTGGTCGGCCTCATTCCATGCGAGCTGTGCTAAAAGCAGACATTTTATCACAAGTGCATTAACATTTCAGGTGCATTAGATAATGCTCCTTTGTGTCATTCTTTCTAGACTGGATGATTCTGAAGACTGAAATGTCACCGATTACAGTATAAAAACCATCTGAGACTTCTGTTAGTATGCAGCTGAGTTTGCTCTATTGTCCTAGAGCAAAATTTCACCATTGTTGCAATATGTGACTTAAACATTTTCCATTATTTTCACTCCATAGTTATATGCATAATATTTTCAGTGCTGAAAATAAAATCCAGGACTTCATGCTTGCTAGACAAATACTCTTCCGCAGTGCCATATCCTCAACACACACACACACACACACACATTTCTAAAATGACCACATATGCATTATTCACTGTGTTGTTTCAGTGTTTTGTTTGATGCCTGCATTAAAATAAATTACTATGTAATGTAGATGGCTAATATCACAATAAATCTGGCTCTTTACATGCATGAAGGTTTTAATTCCTCATTTATTAGCATTACTGTTTGATTGCAGAAATAGCTATATATTTTGCAGGCTTGTTTTTATTAGATTTTTAACAAAAGTGGCAGAGATTTCATACACTGTATGAACAAAGTAGAAGTTGATAATTAACTCGAGAGCATAGGCTCTGTACACGGTATTTGCTGACACATTAAAGCGGAAGGATAGACTTCACACTGGGGTAAAGTTGTCAGCTTGGTGTGGAAAAAAAGATGCTGCATTAAGGAACCAGACGCAACACTGGCTTTCTCATACCACGATTTCTTGTTTCAGGGTTGGAATGTCGTCCAATTTCTTAGTTACAAAATGCTTACTTTTTTTTCAGTGTTGCTTCCAGAAGTAAGAGATTACTGGATCAGTTAGGCGTCCATTTCTCTAAAGGCACAGAAACTTAAAAATAGAACTCTATATTAGATTCTGTTTATTGAGGGGGGTCACACTAAACATTTTGGCTATGGAACACTAGAGGAAAATACCCTGACAGCTTGCTTATTTCAAGTTTTGTGGACACATTTAGCTAAGAAATGCCCACAACACTAGGAAAATAACTAGGAATGTCAAAGGGAAGGCGAAAGGGTTTTGTGCTCCTGTGCTCCCTGTGCCTAGGATTAGCCCTGGATAGGATGGGATTATTTTTCACATGTGGTCATTTCAGACTTTTCATTCCAAGTTTTAAGTTCATAAAACTATTTTGAATCTGAAGCACTGATGGTTTTATTCTGTTATCACACAATGTCTGAGGCAGGAGTTGGCTTCAGTGAGCGATAAGATCGCTGGGTTCTAGTTGAATGCACCTGAAATGTCGTGCTTCTAGCTCTACTGAAATTGATTTTAAACAGGTCAATGAAGATTATAAGAATTACCAAACTAGAGAAGTAAGAGAAGTTTTCTGAAGGCAGAAATACCCTAGGATAAGTGGAAAGAGATCTGTCTTTAGAAACAACCAAAATAGACAGTTTCATTATTTACTATGAAAAAAATCCTGCTGTAGTCTCAAGATAATTTCAAACATACCTTCATGACTATAGGAAAATCTGTCTCCTGACAACACTTACCAGAAAGCTATTTTCATTCAAAACATAACAACTGGCAACACCCAATGAATCAAATAAAGTAACAGTCAGTTCTACTTTCCGAACTATCCACAGCTCTCCTGAGAAAATTTGCCAACTCTGAGCAATATTGAGAAACTGTTGAACTTGAGAGTGGGGAAGCTTCTCTTCTTACTCTACAGGACTACCTGGGTAGAATAAAGATCAGAGTCCATGGGATAGCCAAGGAAACTTTGGAAAGTCTAAATAGATAAAAAAATTCATATGACAGAAAATCCCCAGGGATGTCTTTTCCTTTCATGACACAGAAAATATATTAGGATTCCTGTCATAACATAGACGTCTAATCTCTTGTGAGGAATCTTAGAACCAGTACCCTGGAAATAATAAGGGGTTATAATCACACTGTTAAACACTTTAAAAATTCACATTGATAATTGATGAACTACAGCTCAATTAGGAACAAGATGCCACTGCAATTGCAGTATCACTATAGATATGAAACAATGCATGCTTTTCTGTTTTCATACCCCCACCTCTTTATTTAAGCATACTTGTAGGCATCAATGGTAAGAAAATGAAGATTCTCACATACTTCCCTGCACACCTCACAGTCTAGGTGAGAGAAAAGCATGTCCATCACGGTCATGAAGCAAAGTAGCAAGTGGTCTACGTTCTTCCCGCTCCCCTACACGTACAAGACACCTGGAACACAGATGTTGTTTATTCTACCTGGAAGAAGAAAGAAGAATTCGAGGAAATTACTTAGGAATGGTAATTTAAAGCAAATTATAACAGATGTGTGTGTGGCATTAGCAGATATGTGGCATAAAAATAGAAGGAAAGTGTAGCTGCTCTTTACCTTTTAACATGAAGAAGTTAAGTCCTACAGTTGCAGTGCTGATTCTTTGATCTGAGGGAGGTAGGCGTTCTTAAATGCTGAGAGTTTGCCCATCATCATCATTCTTGAAGGGTTAGGCAAAACCTAGCTGGTACTTGATTTCCTATGATTTTGAACATACATTGGCAATAGTAATGGAGATTTCTAAATGAAATCATTTATACCTATATTTCTATAAATTTATTTTAAAAAATAAGCATTCATTGTAAAAACTAACATGCACTAAGCATTAGTACTATCTAGTATATCCATTTTATATAAACTTTTGAAGATATTCAATGGGCTAAAAATTTAAAAATCCACATGGAACTATGGAAACACGCCAAAGACAAAAGTGTGAACATTTTGTTCAAGGAGCCACGTTTGAAAAAAAGATATGGGCAAATCGGAATGCATTCAGAAAAGGGTGATGGAATCAAGTTGAAGACTGAGTTTAGCTGGGAAAGAGAAAGGCAACCTGAGGCGCAAATAGCATAGTTATCTTCAGAGACTTTTAGTGCTGTCTTATAGAAGACCTAATAGACTTGTGTAAATCCAGCTGCCCTGCTCACTTGATGTCACACAAAGCTAGAAGATAGGATTATAAGAGCTGAGGTCATATATAATATACTTTAATACTATGTTCTGTCATGAAGATCATGAAGTCTTTAGAGTTGGACCTGTTTTTCCAGATGAGATAGATAACCCATTGGGGATACTGCAGAGGGGCTTAAAGGTTTGAAATAAACGTAGTCAAATATCTCTCCCAAATTTGAAAGTCCACGACTTGGGTTATTCTCTTTAGAAATTCCTACTTGGCCTGCCTCCTAAAGAGTTCTCTATGCTGTGTTGCTTCTCTTTTGTATTTGTTTAGGATTTGTTGAGTTTTAGGATTAACAGTGATACAGGGTAGGTAGGGTAAGACATCAGAATGGCAGCTGAAATAAAAAACCGATATTTAAGAATGAAAGGACAATGTAGATAGACACTGCTCCCATCAGATTCTTCACCAAACAGCTGGCTAAAGAACAGCTTCCATCATAGCAACTCTGCTGATCATCAAAACTTTCTAATGTGGAAGAGTTTTAATAAAGTAAATTCCAGTAAAAGTTAATTACGTTTGAATCCTCAAAAGGGGTCCTTGAAGGTACATTGTAAAACTTGGAGAAACAGCAACGAGATCATGAAGTTCCAAGCCTTTGGGGATAAGGGATCCACTTGATATAGAGTTTAAAGTAGAATCTTTTTATTTGTAGAAAGTTAACTTCTAAACCGGGGAATTCCTGTGACTATGAAAGACCTGTCCTTCCCAAATTTTAAGATAATAATGTATCTACTGCTTCCTGATTTGGTGATTGTCACAGAGCAATGGAATTTGCTTTGTGTGAGTAAAAAGAGAGTCAAGCCTCAGAATACTGTTGCAATCACTATGAAGTTCTGCTTTTATTTATTTTTTTATGTTTTTAATGATTTATTTATTTATTTATTTTGTTGAAAAGATTCCCGCCTCCTCCCTGGCTTCCCATTTCCCTCCCCCTCCCCCACTCCTCTCCCCCTCCCCCCACTCCGCTCCCCCTCCCCCCACTCCGCTCCCCCTATCCCCACTCCTCTCCCCCTCCCCCCACTCCATTCCCCCTCCCTCTCGAGTCTGAAGAGCAGTCCAGATTCCCTGCCCTGTGGGAAGTCCAAGGTCCTTCCCACTCCATCCAGGTCCAGGAAGGTGAGCATCCAAACAGGCTAGGCTCCCACAAAGCCAGTACATGCAGTAGAATCCAAACCCAGTGCCATTGCCCTTGGCTTTTCATCAGCCCTCATTGTCCGTCATGTTCGGAGAGTCCGTTTTTTATCCCATGCTTATTCAGTCCCAGTCCTGAATGGAGTGGGGGGAGGGGAAGAGGAGTGGGGGGAGGAGGAGGGAAATGGGAAGCCGGGGAGGAGGCGGGAATTTTAACATAGACTCTTTTACAGACAATATCTATAGTCTGAATCCGTTTATAAAGCTCATGAATGTCAGTAGTTAAATGAGAACTTTAAAGTTGATTCTTTACAGAAGAATAAATATCATAAGTTTTGAATTTCCTATGCAGACCATGGGATTTTATTTTCTTTACTCAAATTAGTAAGTACTTTAAGGGTCTGTGCATCTGTGTTAAGACCATTGGTCCTACCAAGCTGGAACTCAGGCTCTATTAAGTGTTCTTTTAACCCAAATATGAATATTTCTTCACTTTATTTGCATAGTTAGATTTACTAGTTGTCTAATGATAAAGGGATGGTTAAGTATTTTACAGTCTCTAGTGAAATATTGGGCAATCACAAATGTTTTGACTATAAAAGGCCTAATTACATAATGGTTATCTAGTATGATCATATGAAATTATGATTAATATTTCAGGAAATAACATGACACAATGTTTTGTCATGGTTTAAAATAAAAGGGCATGCTGAACGATAGACACAGGATTATTTCAATCACATAAAAGTTAGGAGGAAGTAAACATGTTGGTTATGCTTTAATGGGGGTAGAGGTATAATTTTTATTCTTTAAAATATTTTCTTGTTTTCTCCATGTAGCACCTGTTCTGACTTTTATTAATGAGTAATTAGAATAAAAAAATGGCTCAAGGAGCTTTTCTAATCAACCAGAAATTCCAAAGATGAAAGAAGCAATGTTTTTAGAAACCTTACCATGTGGTAAATACCTTTACATGGCTTAATTGGTTACATGGATTCGATTCACTTAGCAAAAACAAAACAAAGTAACAAACTCATGAACAAAAGTAGCTTTTCTCTCTGTTTCATGCAGGCATTTACTAAGCAGTTTCTATGGCATTGCTTAGAAGTATCCACAAACTATGGAGTTAATTATACTTCCACGTATTGTAATATAACCAGGCTTCTCATTGGTTACTGGTCAATATTGTACTAATGCCAAAAGTGCTGATTTTTCTAATGTCACCGTGGACTTTGATGCCATTGTTTTTGACAGTCAATCAAGTCACTGACAGGTTCTGTTTGGGTATTGCTAACTGGGTGGCACATATAACACAGGATATGATTGATTACAAAGTTTACTGTGTGTAGGGTGTTTTGGGCATCTTGCTTATCTGCAGGCTCTGGGCCATTCAGTACCAACTGGGACCCAAAAGTACATTTCTAGGACACTTATTTTTGGTACCTAGATTCTAGAGAATTCCAAGGCCTCCCACATCTTCAAATGTTCACGATTCCACCCCTGCCTTGATGTTTTCCACAGATGGGGGAGACTCAGGGTAGCTATTTTCAAAAGGTCACTTCATTGCCTCCCCACTAACAACTTTATCACCTTGAATCCTTTGGTTGGAGAGTAGCAGCGAGGCATGCAGTCCGCCACTGTGACCGTCAGTATGGAAGAGACTTGGGACAATGACTTTGGAGGGAGGAGGAAAAGGAACCACACTGACATGCCTAGGTCAGCCGCTGCATCCTATTTTATTGACACCACATCCTTCCTAGCCTTCACACTGGCACTAATTAAATAGGCCCTCAGGCTACTGTGTGGCACAGCATCAATTATGGAATTATATTGAATTGCCCAGCTCCTAGGGACTATTTTATGCAATGGACTTGTGCCAGGCACTAAAGGCAATAAAATAAGGTTATATATATATATATCTCAAGCCACTTGTACTTGGTTGAATAGATAGAAGAGAGAGAGAAAGCAATATAAAAAGCTAAAGAAAATTTGGGCAATGTCATTCTTCTTGACCAAGGACAAAATGTTAACACTGAAGCTCTTTTCTGGGTAATGTGAATTTAATAAAAAGAAATATCTTATTATCTGGCTTACTCTAATCAAGGTAATTGGATAAGATGAAGAGTCTCAACAATATGTTCAATGCTAAATAGCAGCATTAATTTTCTTAGCAACACTTAGACCCCTAGAGCCCTCCTTTCCTGTCTGGAATGAAATGTGTCACTTATCAATAGGGTGGACACTACAGTCTGGATCTTACAGGTCCCCCCGAGGTCCATGTGTTAAAGAGTTGGTCCTCAGACTGTGGCACTACGGCACGGTGGAACCTTTAGCTGGGCTATTGAGGGTGTGTCCTTGGGAAGGGTGCTGGAACACCAGGCTCTCCTCTGCCTCACTGTTTTCCCAGCCACCATGAAGAGAGTAGTTATGGTTATAAAGGGCCTGCATACCTTGCAAGCACTTCCCATGATGCACTGCCTCACTCCAGGCTCCATGCAGCAGGCCCAGGTAACAGGCCAAGACTATGAGTTAAGCATAAACCTTTCTCCCTTTTATGTTGACTGTCTTAAGTATTTTGACCCAGTATTGAAAACTAATACAGTTGATATTTCATTTTTCTATTTTCAACAGGCTCAAAGGCATGTATTTGGATGAAGAATATCTTATAATACTAGGCAGCTTTTTGTCTTTATTTGAAGAAATAAATCCGGGCTGTGGAGTTAGCTAAGTAAGTAAAGTGTTGGCTGCCAAGCATGCAAACCCTAGTCCAGGTCTCCATCACAGATTAAAAACCCGAGTGTGGTAAGAAGCAACAGTAACTCATTCTGAGGCAGGATGGAGACAGGCCAATCCTAAGGCCTTCCTGGTCAACTATGCTAGCTGAAACAGGAGAGACTCATAGAGGAAAACACTGGGCGTTGACCTTTAGTCTCCACATGCACACATATAAGTGAGTACATCCACATGCAAACATGCAAATGGCCACAAATGCCACACACCCAAAGCAAAACAATGGAGTCTATAGAGATGGCTCAGTGGTTAAGAGTACTGAATGCTCTTCCAGAGGATCCGGGTTCAGTTCCCAGGACCTATGATAGCTCACAACCATTTATAACTCCAGTCCCAAGAGTCTAATGCATGATCCTTCTAAAGCATTGCACATATGGTTCCCAGACACACATGCAAGCAAAACAATCAAACACATCAATTTTTTAAATGACAAAATGACGCAAAATAAAAAAGAAAATATATTTCATAAAGCAATGGGAAGCACTCTGACATTCCTTTTCCTAAAATTGGCATTGAAGATATTTTTATTGGCCTGATATCTGTTGTACACAGTGTGGCCTTAGAAATTTAATGCATAGAAACAGACTTCCAGTCACCCAACTGTGAAGCTCTGATGATTGCATCCATCCTTCGTCCTGTGAGCCACACACTCCTTTAGGCTGCTCTCCTGGTTAGTGGGCTGAGAAGGTTAGTCTTGGTGAGACTAGATCAAAAATCAACTAAGAGGCAAGCTGCTAGGCACACCTGTGAGGGGTTTTCTTGATCAGGTTATCTGAAGTGGGGAGAGGTACCCTAAATGTGGTCAACAGATAAAGGAGGTAGAGGAAAGAATGTTTCTTTGGTTTGGCCGGATTGCCTTCACTGTGCAGACAGTATTGTGTAAGCCAATTTAAAATGTCTCATATATATGTATATATGTGTATATATATATACACGTATATATGTATGTATATACGTGTATATATGTGTATATATACATATATATGTTCTATTCCTCTGGTGAACCTTTTTTCTAGATGGACAAGTATAAAGTACTGGTGACATGGTACTTAGTTCTATGATAAGACAGAAGAAAGAAAGCCCAAGAGAGAAAGGCATTGATAGCTCCAAAGTAGGGATTTAAAAATGCACATTGGAAGCCAGGCAGCGGTGGCGCACGCCTTTAATCCCAGCACTTGGGAGGCGGAGGCAGGCAGATCTCTGTGAGTTTGAGACCAGCCCGGTCTATAAGAGCTAGTTCCAGGACAGGTTCCAAAACCACAGAGAAACCCTGTCTCGAAAAACCAAAAAAAAAAAAAAAAAAAAAAATGTACATTGGAACCAGGCGGTGGTGGTGCATGCCTTTAATTCCAGCATTTGAGAGGCAGAGGCAGGCCGAAATCTGTGAGTTCGAGACCAGCCTGGTCTACAAGAGCTAGTTCCAGAACAGACTCCAAAGCTACAAAGAAATCCTGTCTCGAAAAACCAAAAAACAAACAAAAAAACAAAACAAAATTCACATTGGTTTAATTTTTGTCTCTAAAAATTAGTGCTAGAATGGAATTAAAACTACGTATTTCTGGGAATCTGGCCTCAATTCATAAGATGGTACATGACTAAGGAGTTGTTTGAGAGATGGTGCCTGTATTTCTGGTATCTGGCTGGGCTTCAGAAGGTAGTACCTAATGCAGGGTCTAAGGTCAAACACATTTCTAGGTGATGCTAGGATTTCCTTTCTTTATTCTGTTTCTCCCCAATAATATTTAATAATTTTTAGAATTATATTCAAGGTGTGTCATTTTCTTTCAAAACCTTTTTCTCATCTCATCATTTTTGACAATCAAACTGATTTCTTTCAAAATTACTTTAAAGAACTGTTTTATTTCCTGCACAGTGCACCAAGTGCTTAGGTTAGTGAGATTTGGGATGTTTTTCAAAACAAATGGGAAAGGTTTGGCCCGTGTTCTGGACCATAAACCCAGATAAGGCCTGAAGGGCGTCTTTGTTCTTTCCAGTGATGTCTGAAATTCAGTTTGGAGGGTAAGGCCTCCTTCATGGCTGCGTCTACACTGGCTTCATAGACGCATTGATGTTCTTTCTGCTGCCTCTCAGAAAAACCTTCATGGCCTGCTGTCAACACCTCTGGGTTTGCCTCACAACCCTGTCACAGTTAGAGGCATGTGTGCCTATCTTGTGTCTGCCCGCCCTTACACAGATTGATTTCAGCATCTGGAAATACCAGGAGATCACAGATGACAGAGCAGAGATTTGGAGCTGGCACTCAGTTCCCAGCAGTTTGGGAGGATTCTAGCTCCAGTGATTGACAGAGCAGCGAGGGCAGACAAGGACTGTGCCTTAGGGTGACAAACAGGTAAAAGAAGGTTTACTGTCAGCTCCAATTTACCAGCCATCGTGGGGAGTATGAGAAAATAGTGAGTAAAACCAAAATGTCACTGGATGGCATTAAAACATAAGATTAAAGCTAAATCCTAAGAGCCAGCCCTTCTACCAATAGAAAACAGAGCAGGATGCAGACAAAAAAGAGAAAAACATCCCCAAGCCACAGAATATTTTCTATAGGTAGTGACTCCATGGAAGGGTTGGGCATGAATGGCAAGGGGGAGAGGGAAGGCAGAAGAGAGAGGGAGAAAGGGAACAGAGAGAAAGAGAAGAGAAAGGGGAAGAAGGAAAAGTACATGGAGAGAAGGAGGTGGAGGGTACCTGGAGAGGAGACAAGAGAAAGAAAAGGAAAAGGAGAAGGAGCTGGGGAGTAGGAGAGAGAAATTCAGAGGTTCTCTCCAGTTTAAATTGCTGAAATACAACTGATAATTTCTGGTGGCTCTTATTAATCTTTATTACTTCCCTTGTGTTTGAAAAGTTATCAGAGCTCACATATGTGAACTTCAGCTGTAAATCTTTAAATCCTTCCCATACACAAATCTGTTCAAATCGACCTACTTCCCTTCCTTGAGCTGTGTCTTAACTGCAACGACTACTTGGTAATACCTCCCCTGTTTGCATGGGCGATGATTTGAGTTTTGTTCTTCTTAATTAATTCCATATGCATTTGTCCAAAGCAGAAAATGTGAGCACATTTCTACCTTAATTATCTTGTCATGTAGGATTAAGGCATTGAGTGAACAGAGCAAATATTTCATAATGAACCAAATCCTGTGCTTCTCGCCTGAGAAACAAGAAACTCTTCTCCAGCTGTTTTAGAATACTTCTATTCCTTTTCTTTTTTATCTCCCCCTCTTCCTTTTCTTTTAATGAACAGAAAGTTAAAATTATCAGGATTTGGAACATGAACACTGTATATATCAAAATATTGGTTTAACTAATGTCAAGTGTGGATGTAGAAAATTAGATGAGAGCTATATTTTATTTTCTACATTTTCTGAATACTCTCATGTCATTAAACATAGTAGGAATAATCTAAGAAAGTTTTTATGGGAAGAGAGATATAAAGGTTAAAATTTTAAATTGTCAACTGAACACAATATAGAGTCACTTGGGAAGGGACTCCCAATGACGGATTGTCTAGATCATATTGACCTGTTGAGTGCATCTCTGGTGAATTATCTTGATTATGTTAACTGAGGTGGGAAGACCCACCCACTGTGGGTGTCACTACTCCCTAATCAGGGTTTCGGAAATATGTAAAAGTGTATAAGAATGGAGAAAGCTGGTGTTGAAGGGGAGCTGCAGGCTATGTTCCTGACACCCCAGCTCCTGGTTGCCTGGCTAGCTCATGCCCCAAAATAACAACACACAAACTGTATTCTTTTAAACACTGCTTGGCCCATTAGCTCTAGCCCTTACTGGCTAATTCTCATATTCCGATCAACCCATCTCTAACAATCTGTGTAGCATCAGTCTTACCGGGAAAGATTCAGCATGTCTGACCTGGCGGCTTGCTTCATTTTGTCTGCTCTGGAGAGCAGCAGCATGGCATCTGAGCTCACTTCCTCTTCCTCCCAGCATTCTGTTCTGTTTACTCCACCCACCTATGTTCTAACCTACGAGGGCCAAGCAGTTTCTTTATTATTTAACCAACGACCTTCCTCCATCAAGCTGGAGTATAGTGTTATAAAGAGATAAAGCAGAAACTGGGAGAATTAAATGAGGAGGGGATGGGAGGGCAGGGAAATGGAAGGACTATGGGAAGGGATGACGAACACTAAAGATCTTTTGGGAAGGTGATGTGGAAGCCTCCTTCTGTAGAAGCCTCCTAAAACAGAAACATATATGAAAGGGATTTAAATGGCGTCATCCTATAACAGGGGAAACATTGCCCAAACTGGATTTCTTATGCCACCAAATAAAACCTATAATGCCAGGAATGGGTTACATCTTATTCAGGTGTTGGTTGAAGTGGTCTCATAGACACATACCCCATCTTGAAGCATCTCATATAAAAGTAAGGATCAATATTGAACAGCTACAAACCCCACAGTCTGCAACAATGACCTGCTTACAAGATACACTGGCACAATAGTGGCTCCTGCTTCTGTGGCTTCTCCATGGTGATGGACCACAACCTGTGAGCTGAAGTAAACCTTCTAGCTGCTTTTCTCAAAGTACTTATCACAGCAACAGGAAAAGCAACAAAAGCAAGGTACAAGTGTTTTCTTATGCTTAGAACGAATATCAGGTAGTAGGTGGAATCTACAATGCGAGGGTGTGCTGTGAACAGTGTAAGTTAGGATTTCATGTGTAACGTATAGTATTGAGTGCTGGTGAAATATTTTCCCCTGGTGACAGGAAAAAAATATTATTTGCATAAGTAAACAAAGCTAGAAATCAAGAGAATGCCACATTACCTCACCACAAGTATCTTAGTTTTGGTTCTATATGCTAACGGTTCTTAGAACTAGAGTAGAACTAGAATTTTTAAAGGGAAAACTTAGACCTTGGTGAAGTTTAGAGATAGAGTGGTTTCCTAGTGCATGGATGTACTGTTTAGTTTTCTCAACTTGACACAAACTAGAGTCACCTAGGAAGAAGAAACCTCAGTTGAGGAATTTCCTCCTTCAGTCTGGACTGTAGTCTTGTATATGAGCATTTTCTTGATTAGTGACTGATGTGTGATGTATGAGAAAGCAAGCTGAGAAAGCCATAAAAGCAAGCCAGTAAGCAGTGTTCCTTGATAGTTTCTGCTTCTTGTTCTTGCCTTGGCTTCCATAGGTGATAGACTGTAACCTGTAAGCCAAATAAGCACTCTTGCCCAAGTGGCATTTGGTCAGAGTGTTCTGCATTGCAGTACAATCACAGAAAGTAATACTCAGTTTAGGAATACGTCTGTATGGTCCTTTGTGCTAATGCTGCGTTCAATGTCATTTCTGTAAAATTGTCCTTATTGTTGCATATATCATAGTTCATTTTTTACTATTGTCAAACATCTCACCATATCAGTATAGTACTCGAAGTCCTAGCTAGAGCAATAAGACAACAAAAGGAATGCAAATTGGAAAGGAAGAAGTCAAACTTTCACTATTTGTACATGATATGATAGTA
This sequence comes from Chionomys nivalis, assembly GCF_950005125.1. NCBI lineage: Eukaryota > Metazoa > Chordata > Mammalia > Rodentia > Cricetidae > Chionomys > Chionomys nivalis. The sequence goes on from NC_080089.1 coordinate 85,071,967, forward strand.
TACATAAGTGACCCCAGAAATTATACCAAGGAACTCCTACAGCTGAGAAACACCTTTAGCAAAGTAGCTTGATACAAGAATAACTCAAAAAAATCAGTAGCCCTCTTATATACAAATGAGAAAAAAAATCAGGGAAACAACACTCTTCACAATAGCCGCAAATAATAGAAAATATCTTGGGGTAACCTTAACCAAGCAATTGGAAGACCTGTATTACAGGAACTTCAAGTCTTCAACAAAAGAAATTGGAGAAGATATCAAAAGATGGAAAGATCTCCCAAGCTCATGGATCAGTAGGATTGACATAGTAAATATCTTACCAAAAGCAGCCTACAGATTCAATGTATTCCCCATCAAAATTCCAACTCAATTCTTTACAGACCTTGAAAGAACACTACTCAACTTCATATGGAAAAACAAAAAAACTCAGGACAGCTAAAACAATCCTGCACAATAAAAGAATTTCTGGAAGTATCACCATCCCTGATCGCAAGATCTACTACAGAATAATAAAACCAGCATGGTATTAGCATAAAGACAGACACATTGATGAATGGAATCAAATTAAAGACCCAGACATAAATTTACACACCTTTGGACACTTGATTTTTTTAAAGATTTATTTATTTATTATGTATGCCTGTATGCCAGAAGAATGCAATAGATCTCATTATAGATGGCTGTGAGTCACAATGTGGTTGCTAGGAATTGAACTCAGGACCTTTGGAAGAGCAGTTTGTCCTCTTAACCTCTGAGCCACCTATCCAGGCCTGGAACTTGATTTTTAATAAAGCTTTTATTTTCTTAATGCTATCTTTTGATATGCATGCTTTACTTAATATAGTCTAATTTATTATTGTTGCTATCTGCTCAGATTTTATTTTACGTAGGAAATATTTGCCTTGCAACAACAAATAAATATTCTAATTCGTGTATAATTTTTTTATTTTTATTATTCTTTATTTTTATTATTTTAATGCTCTTTAGTAAATCAATAATGTACTTGGAATTCATATGAATTAAGAGTCAAGATTATTTTTTCCTTTATGGATACCCAACCATTTCAATGTTTTTTGTTTTGTTGTTGTATTTCTGTTCTTTAAACAGATTGGTATATAACTTATGTTTCTTCAAATATTGTCAAGCTTTGTTACCTAGGTTATGCCGGTTTCATAAGCACACTGGAAAATGTTTCTGTCTCCCTATATGAAAATTTTGGGACTGATCGGTAGGGTGGCACACCCATTTAATCCCAGCATTTAGGAAACAGAGGCAGTCAAGTTTCTGAGTTTGAGGTGAACCTTGACTATAGAGCAGCTCTAGGCCAGCCCAGGGCTACACAGAAAAACCCTGTCAGGGGTGGAGGGAGAAAGATAAGAAAGAAAGAAAGAAAGAAAGAAAGAAAGAAAGAAAGAAAGAAAGAAAGAAAGAAAGAAAGAAAGAAAGAAAGAGAAAGGAAGAAAGGAGGGAGGGAGGGAGGGGGGGAGGGAAGGAAGGAAGGAAGGAAGGAAGGAAGGAAGGAAGGAAGGAAGGAAGGAAGGAAGGAAGGAAGGAAGAAAACAATTGTGTAAGATTGGTATCTGTTCTTCCATTAGACATTTGGAAGAATTCACTAGTAAAGCCATCTGAATGGTTTTCTGCATGGGGCACTACACCTGCTTCCTCCCTATTCTCTCACCTGCTGGACATCGAGGCTCCCCTGCCTCCCTCCCTCTTTTTTAAAACATTTTTCCATTTTAAAGCCATTTTCAAGCATCAAAATGAAATTAAATACAATTATGGAAAATTAGTTCCCTCACATAAAATTCTAGTTGTAATTTAACATACCAGGAATCAGGTTATTTCTCAACAAAATGCATTTAAATGGATGAAATGGAAATGAGTGCAGGTGTGATAAATATTCCTTCCTTTTCATACAAACAAAATAGGAGTTCTGTGTCTGCGAGCCAAGGACAGATTTGCTTACTTGTTAGATTTCTAAAAATTCCCTTTCCCTGATAGGTTCCTGGGTGCTGGTAAAAATAACCATTGTAACTAAACAAATAAAAACAGTGTGCGGGTTTTTCTTCAGACAGAGATGGATTCCTTTTTCAAGGAAACAGAATAAACAGGTTGGCTTTGTATGTTTGCAACAAGGCTCAACACCATCTTCCACAGGAGGAAGGGAAAAGTGGCTCCCTCCACTAACCCAGCAATGCAGTCAGAGACTAAAAGGGTTCAACTCTTGGAGCTGATTGAATTTTTTTTATGGAGAATCAAGCTCTCATTCACATGTGGATGTGTGCGGACACACACATGCGTGCGCGCACGCACACACACACACACACGGTAGGGCTGGGTTTTAACCTTCTACGCTTTGTTCAGCTCTTGGGACCTCCCTGACTTCCATCTGTCCTGTCATCACAACTTAACAGAATGCAAAATAACCACATACCTCTTCACATAAGAAAATGAGTAACCAGTTTGACAACTGAAGTTCTGAGGACCGGCCGTGACAAGGTTTCCTGTGGGATAGGGAATATAGCCTCAAAGGAGTCATTAAAGGATGGGCTCTCTGGGGACTGAAGAGATTATAGGAGATCGGGAAAAGAGGTCATCAGAAAAATCAGAGCCAATTTAGGGGCTTTTAGGGAAAGTTTTTGATCAGGAAGAAGTAGTTTCCAAACGGCTGCTTTGGGATATATAATTTGGGATACTTTTGTAAGTAAATAACAGTTTGCGTGGGTTGAAATAACTAAATGACTAAATGGGTGTTGAGAATGAGGATGAATTTGTGGCTTAAAAAGGAGGATTCCACCCTCTCCTTAACCAGAAGCTGAGGGAAATAGCTCTGGTAAACCAGAAACTGACAAGAAGGGGAGGACCTGCTAGACCGCCGTGAGATGCTTTGGCACTTGCCAGTTTATGCCGAGAAGAAAGCACTGTTCTAAATTCCTGCAGCTGTAACACACCTGTATTAGGTGGAATGCAGAGCTTGTGAATTCGATTAGACCTGGCTGAATGAGTTGGGAGGAGGGCCACAAGAAAGCCCGTGTGGGCGTCGTGTCTTCAGAGAGAGCCTTTGGGCTTCTGGGTGCCAGAGGCAGAAGCTAAGTGATCCTTTGGGCGTGCTTTGTAGTTGCTCTCGCACAGAGGCCAAGATGAGGCTTTCGACAAAGCTTCCAAAAGAGACCCATTTGGCTGCGTGTGAAGATTCCCCAGGGAACCTCAGATCAGTGCTGTGACCTAGTAAGCAGGATTTGTAGCTTTGACATTTTGTGTTGCCATGCCTAGCTTATCCCATATAGCATCATATCTTCCAGCTTCTTCTTGTTTTGGCAAATGACAGTACTTCTTTCTTTCATGGCTAACTGGTATTTCACTGTATATGAGGAGCACATTTTCTTAGGCACTTGTCCACTGATGGATACCTACACTGGGTCTGTGTCTAAGCAATTGTGAATTGTGTCATGGGACTATGGGAGTACAGATATTGTGGCAATGAACTGAATTTCCTCTGGACACATGCAAGTAGTGGAACTACTGAAGTCCAATGGCAGCTCCATTCTTAATTTCTGATGGACATCCGTATTGTGCTCTGCAGGGGTGGTTTTGTTCATTTACACTCCCACCAGTAGTGTGCCGGGGTCTCTTTCTTCACATCTTTATGAACACATGCTGTCTTTATGGCACTTAAAATAATAGACTCATAAGTGAGTCCTCATCAGACACTGACTTTGCTGGCATCCTGATTTTAGACTTCTAGGCTCCAGATTGGTGATAAATAATAATAATAATAATAATAATAATAATAATAATAATAATAATAATAATAGCAACAACCACTCTACCAGGTATGAGGTGATTTTTTGCTGGTTTTAATTTGAATTTTCCTCATTAGTGATACTGACCATTTTTGGTCTTTGGGGAAATGACTTACTTATTTATGCCAATGAATGTAGATGGATTTCTGTTCCTTCTGAGGAAAGGACACAGAAGCTAAAGGCAGGAGAGAAGTATAGTGAAAGAAAGGGGAAGCACAGTTGAGACCTGCCTTAAGCTGCCACTGAGTCTCTGCTCACTTTAGTTTGTTCTTCATGATGGGAAGGATGAAGAAAATCCCTCTCTTCCCTGCTAACCCTGACCTTTGAGAAAGTCCCCTCTGGATCTTGTCCTCCTGAGGTCTCATTCTGGCCATGACTCCATTGCATTGTCATTGCAAACTGTGTAGACCTGAACAGAAATCTGAGAAAACACTATAAATCCCCGGTGAAGCAAAAGTGAAACATGCCATCAGCAATGCTGAAGCCTGCATGGGCAGCCCTTTTATATTGGATTTCATGGTCTGAGTTGATGAGGATGACTGACCAGGTCTCTTTCTCAAGGAACAGGTTCCACCAAGATGTGAACTCGGATCACTGGATTCAGAGTCCAGAGCATTAACTGTTGACCTGTAGGAGGAGACGCCCACTTATTTGTTCTGGCAGCCCGGCTAGCTTAACCCCGAAATAACCACACGGAAACTGTATTAATTAAATCACTGCTTGGCCCATTAGCGCCACCTTCTTATTGGCTAACTCTTACATCTTAATTTAACCCATTTCTACTAATCTGTGTATCGCCACATGGTAGTGGCTTACGGGCAAGGTTCTGCATCTGACTCTGGTGGCAGATCCATGGTGTCTCTCTGACTCCACCCTTCTTCCTCCCAGCATTCATTTTTGTCTTCCCTGCCTACCTAAGTCTGCCCTATCAACTAGTTCAAGGCAGATTCTTTATTTATTTATGGTAATCTCAGCGCACAGAGGGGACTCCCACATCAATTAGCTATTACACCACAGGAGCTGGTACATAAATCCCTGGTCCCAACATGAAAACTATAACTAAGGAAGTGATAAGCATATCATTGAAATCCAGATGTAGATCATAAAAGCCAAATTGCAAGAACAAGAAAAATAAAAACAAAGATATTTTCAGCTTTAGAAAATTGCTTACTAGGGGCTTGGAGTGGGCCTCATAGTAGAACTCTCGCTTAGTGTACACAAGACCCTGGGTCCCATCTTCAGAAGCACTAAGTAATAAAAGAGAGTTCCTTAGTAAAGTTTGGTATATCCATGAATTACACATCAATACTAACAGAAAGTGTTACAGGATGATAAATAAGAAGCAAAGATTATTTTGTTTATGATTATGTATCTGAACTATTTTTATTAGTTTCTTATTTGGTTATGGATCTGACACCCTCTTCTGGCCTCTGACACACACACACACACACTTAAAAATAAAAGCCCATGACATTTTATTATATCAAACTGACAAAAAGTTCTATGCCAAGAGATAGAACTCTCTTTACTATTTTCTTTTTTTATTTGCTTGTTTTTGAGACAGGATTTCTCTTTGTAACAGCCCTAGCTGTCCTGGAACTAGCTCTTGTAGACCAGGCTGGCCTTGAACCCAGAAGATCCACCTGCCTCTGCCTCCAGAGTGAGGATTTAAAGGCATGTGCCACCAGTGCCTGACTATTTTCTGGATTTAACAAAAACAATTTCTTGAAAAATGCAGTTTATAAGAATTCTCAATATTTTCAGATAGTTCTTAATAAACATGACTTAATATACTTATGTGAGACTCAAAAGTATTGACAAAAGAGAACATTGGTTTGTATTAGAAGGATGGACAATACTCAAATACATTTATAAGAAATAATTGAAAGTCTATAGCAAATGCTAGAGGCCACATCCCACTGACTCAATAAGTCATGGGAAGAATTTCTTCCCTAAAACATTTTGGAAACGACCAAAATTTCCAAAGCATGTTTTCCCCCTTGTTAAATAAAAGAAATATTCATAGTCAGTTCTTGGATTCTCTCATTATAAAAAGCAGAAGTTTAAAATCTACTATCTAAAGTGATAAATATATAGTAGAAAATCTGTTGTGTTATTTGGGGGGAATTCCACATACTTTTAAAAGTTTCTTTTATTGCAACACATAAAAGTGATAGTTTTCATTGTATGGTAGCATGAACTCAACACTGCCCCAGGAACAAAATCAGGAAATTATGCTTTAAGAATACATGCCACCATGTCTCATAGCTCTGTATGTGTGCACAGGCACGTGTGTGTGTGTGTGTGTGTGAGAGAGAGAGAGAGGGGGAGAGAGAGAGAGAGAAGAGGGAGGGATGGAGAAAGAGAGAGTTATTATAAAACCTTAGCTACCAAGCCAATCATAGGAGCAGAGTGGGTAGAGCATGTATTTGACATGTGTGAACCCCGAGTGGCAGAGCGTGTATGTGACATGTGTGAACCCCGAGAGGCAGAGCATGTATGTGACGTGTGGAGAGCCCCAAGTTCAATCCCTACTGCTCAAACAAAACAAAATAGCAAAAACATCTAAGAAAACATGAAAGCTAAAACAATTTTATCCAATAAATAAAAAGTTAATTAAATATTTGAAAATTAATTATAGCAGCCCATCATATTAACAGGCTAATGAAGGAAAATGTCAAAACATACAAAGACATATAAAAACACTTAACACAATTCAACAGGCACGACATCAGAATAGATGGAAAAATATTGGTTTAGTAAAGAGTAGCTACAAAAATCCTATAGCTAACATTGTATGTAATGAAGAGAAATGAGCTTTTTTTCTATGACTAAGATTAGGGAAAGGACAACATACCCCCTTTTAACATTTCTTTTCAGTCTTCTATTACAAATTCTAGCAATGCAATCCATCATGGAATGAAAGGTGTACTGGGAAAGAAAAAAAATCTTTGTAGCCATTAAAATGAATATGAAAAAATATCCATGTAGAAAATTTGAAAAAATAGCCAAAAATACTCCCAAATCAAAACTTTGAAATTAATTAAACAAGGATTCAAAATATAATAAAGTTAATATACAACAGTCAGTTGCTGGGGCTCGAGAGATGGCTTGACAGTTAGAGCACTGAGCACCCTTCCAGAGGACTCAGGTTCAATTCCCAGCATCATATGGTGCCTCACAACTGCCTGTAACTCCAACTCCAGGGAATCTGATGCCTTCTTCTGGCTTTCATGAGCACCAGGCACACAGATGATGTACAGCCATCATGTACAGACATACATGCATGCAAACAACACACACACATAATATATATATATATATATATATATATATATATATATATATAATTGTGATAGTTTCAAAACTCAATCCTTGCACTGTATACACAGGGCCTTGTGCTCAATCCTCACTACCCAAACCCAAACCAAAACAAAGCAAGGTCAAGTGGTCTTCTAGATGCTAGCAATAAACAATCAGGATGTAAAACCCAGAACATATCACCATTTAGTTTATCTCCTTCCTTCCTCAAAATAAAATCTAACATGTATTAACATGATGAAATGTGTCAAAGAATAGCTAAATAAATGAGAGACATTATCGCTCCATGGCAAACAAGACAATATTGTCAAAATGTAATTCTTTCCACATTGATTGATAGCTTAAAAGGAATCTTTTCTTGTTGTTTTGTTTATTTGTTTGTTTTTCTGAGATAGGGTTTCTCTGTGTAGCTTTGGAGCCTGTCCTGGAACTTGCTCTGTAGACCAGGTTGGCCTCGAACTCTCAGAGTTCTGCCTGCCTCTATCTCCCAAGTGCTAGGATTAAAGGCGTGCTCCACCACTGCCTAGATTTCAGTGAAATTTTAATAACATTGCCAGTGAAGCCATTTCATGGGTATCTGACAAACTGATGCTAAAGTTTGCCTGGAAGACAGAAGGCCAAGAATGGCCTGTAGTGGGAGTGGCGGGCAGCTTCCCGCCACCCGGCCTCTGGCCGCCGGCTAGCTTTACCCAAAATAATTAGACGGAAACTGTATTCTTTTTTTTTTTTGATTTTCGAGACAGAGTTTCTCTGTAGCTTTTTTGGTTCCTGTCCTGGAACTAGCTTTTGTAGACCAGGCTGGCCTCGAACTCACAGAGATCTGCCTGCCTCTGCCTCCCAAGTGCTGGGATTAAAGGTGTGCGCCACCACTGCCCGGCAAGGAAACTGTATTCTTTTAAACACTGCTTGGCCCATTAGCTCTAGCCTCTTACTGGCTAACTTTCACATCTTGATTAACCCATTTCTAATTAATGAGTGTAGCACCATGAAGTAGTGGCTTACCAGGAAGATTCTTAACCTGCTTCCATCTCAGAGAGGAGAGGCATGGCGTCTGTCTCACTTCCCTTCTTCCCAGAACTCTGTTCTGTCTACTCCGCCTATCTAAGCTGCTGTCCTATCAAAGGCCAAGGCAGTTTCTTGATTGACCAATGAAATTAACACCTAGACAGATGACCCTCCTCTATCAATGGCCAGCTTAACACTGAAGATTGAAGTAAACAGTCTGATCCTATCTAATCTCTTCAAGACTTAGGTTAAAATGACACCAATAGAGACAGTGTGTTATTTATGAAATGCGAGTATTTGGAACTGGATACAGATCCCAGAAATACACTCATCTTTGCACAGCCTCTGATCTTTATGCAGGAGCAAAGGTACTGCAGTGAAGCTATTCTCTCTTACACGTATCATTTGATATTATATATTTAATATATTAAGTATTATATATATATATATCCAAATTATATACATATAAATAATTTTTGAAAACATTAACACTGTGCTGTAACTTTGGGAAAAAACTACTATGATTTGTTGTGTTGACATTGTACTGAAATGAACAATCATTTGGAAACTTTGAACCTATTTTCTATTTCTATGTGGGTAACACATATAAGGTCTTATTTGGTTTGATTACAGATTATTAGTATAAAATATTTCCAAAATAATGAAAAAAATGAAATGGTCTCAAATATCTGGACATACATATGTAAAATAGTAAAGCTAAATACAAGCCGTATGCCCCTCATAGAATTTGGAGAAAAAAAAATGGATCACAGGTCAAAATGTAAAAATACAAAACCATAAAATTCTTAGGGAATAGCGTGAGAGAAATCTTACATTCTCTCAGGTGTAGAACTGTCTGAAGCTAGGCTTCATTAAGGTTGAAAATTTCTGCATTGTGAAAAACAAAATTAAAGAAAGATGAAGACATGCTACCAACTGAGGGAAAATATTTATAAAAACACATTTAATAAATATCTCTTATTCAAAATATGCAAAGATCTCATAGAACTCAAAAATAACAAAGTATATAACCCAACTAAAGGAAAGACCAGAATAGATGCTTCAACAGAAACACAGAGACCCATGTGAAAAGCATGTGAAGATGTCAGTAGGAAATTACCAGCTAAAGTGAGATAGCCTGACCTGACAATCCAAATGGCCAAATCCATAGCACTGACAAGTCCTGGTGGGGATGTGGAGCACTGGGAATGTTCATCTACTGCTGATGAAAGTGTAAGACACCAACCTGGCATCTTACAAGATTAAATATGCCCTTATCATAAAATTTAGTGATTATAGTCCTTGATATTTGCCTAAACTAATTGAAAACATAAAAAGTATATGTGTGTGTGTGTGTGTGCATGCGCATGTGTATGGACAAATGAAATTTAGAAGCAATCAAGATGTATGTTAGCAGAATAGATAAGAGTAAACATATAACATCCGGACTTATAATAATGGAATATTATTCCATACTATAAAGAAATGAGCTATCTAGTGTGAAAAGGCATGGAGCGGGCCTGGGAGGTGGCTCATCAGTTAAGTGTTTGCTGTACAAACCTGACCACATGAATTTGATTCCTTAACCCACAGTGGAAGGAGAGAAGCGACTCCCGGAGATTGCCGTCTGATCTCCACCTACATGCTATGGCACATGTATGGTGGCTTTCACATGTACAGCACCCCCCCCCCACCCACACAACCTCTCCACACACAACTTTTTAAAAACGTTTAAAAGAGAAGGGCGTAGAGGATGACTCAGTGCATATTGTTTAGTGCACATCCTGTGATTCCAGCAATAGGGCATTTGAGAAGAGCAAGATTAGGGAGAAAAAGCAAAAGATCAGTGGTTCCCAGGCTTTATGTTGGGGAGAAGGATAAAAAAGATGGGGTCCAGACGATGTTACAGGGTAAGACTTTTATCTTTAATGCTCTACTGATGGATGCAGGTAATTATATATTTGCACACACTCTAATACAAACGTGAACCCCTCTGTAAACTGTGGTCTATTGTGAGACAGTAGACTCCTCCATCGTAGACCCACTCTGGGGTGTACTTACACATCACCAGTGGAAGATGTGTAAGCTTGCTTTTGGGGGAGTGTGTGGCAACTTTCCTGTACTTTTTCACTAGGTTTTCCTATAAGCCAAAAACACCTCTAAAAGTTTATTGTTTTAAAAGTTGATTAGAGATTTGTATGCAGGGAGCATGGGAAGAAGTGTTGCTTCATGGGAAGAAGTGTTGCATCATGGGAAGTGCTGCATTGCTTCAGTCAGTCACATGTTAGAACAAATTCAGGGGGAAGCTGCACCAGCTCACTGCTTCCTCCTCCTCCTCACTATCAAGATTCTGACTTCTAAGGCTTACGCCGCCACTCTCTATTCTTCCCTTTGGGTCAAAAGCAGCAACCACAGCAAGACAAACTCAGAGAAACAGCACAGAGATGCAGTTGTACAAATATGCATACCAACCCTGCTGATTTAAATGATAAGAAACTGATGTCCTTTGGAGACTTGGCTAGCAAGCCTCTGTGGGTCAGGTGGAACTCAACTACTCAACGAACAGAATCATGGCTTCATGTTTTACTGACATGGAGGTTTTTGAATCTAGTAAAAATTAATTTCTCCTAGCACTTACAGACCTCTTTATATTTTCGTTAGATTATTTTATTTCACACATATGTCTGTGCACTGCATTCGTGCTGGTGTCCATGGATGCCAAAACATAGTGTTGGATGCCCTGGAATTGGAGTCACAGACAGTCGTGAGCCACCATGTGAACTCTGGGTATCCAAGCCTGGTCGTCCACCATGAGGATTCTGGGTACCAAACAGTAACAAATCTTCTTAACTGTTGAGCCATCTCTCCAGCTCCTCTAAAGAGGCTTACTCCAGACCTGGTCTTAAATCATGATTTACTTGTTCATTTGCATGTCATATAAACATACAAATATTACTAACTTGACATTATTGTTTATGTGGTCACAGAAGAGAAAATGTGTCCTAGAAGTTCATGATTGGGTGAGACTTTTAGAAGTGTGAAAAAATTTATAAAATATTTCATAACACACATTTTATAAATTAGGAAACTGAGTGACAGGTCATTTAGTAATCCGGTGAAGACATCATAGCCTAGCGAAACTGACTCCATAAATGAAGAGTTCTGAGTTCACAAAATATAACACTTTGGCCTCAAAGGCGACATGAGAACATTTGAAGACTTATGGTTTTGTCAGTTTCTGAGCAATACGAAGCCCTAACTTGTCCAGAAAGAGTTAACATCGCCCCTCCCTGGCCTCTCAGCACAGTTTGGGTTTGCTACAGCCTGCTTTCAAGAGCCACGCACAGTGACAGAATGCAAAGAGACAAGGAATTTATTGCAGGATATGACTTCAGTTTGGTCTCTCCTTTAAATAGAAACCAGTGCTATTTAGAGAGCAGGGGTGTTACTGAAGAAAACACATCAACTTTACCCTCCAAGTGTATTCCAATACTCTTTTCCTGATGAGACCAGAGAGTAAATTTGTTGAATATTTCATGATGGCTGCTTTGTGGTTCCTCCCAAGCCTCAACAGTGTCTATCTTGAGTGACAGTCATTCTTGAAGCATCATGTTCCATTTTGTGGGCAATCTACACCACGCCAATATCCTTAATGAGGGAGAAGAGGAGGAAGGCAAAGGCACCGCTGATTGAAGCAGCGTATTTGGCTGTGTTCTGAAGACTGATCTAGGGCCTCCCACCTGCTTTGAGCTGCATCTCTAGCCCTGTTTTGGTTTTCCTTTTGGAGGCAGATCTCACTAGAAGGCCCGTGTAGGATTCTAACTTATGATCTTCCTGCCTCAACCTCCCAAGTAGCTGGGATTGCAGGCCTGAGCCACCAGGCCTGGTAAGACACATTATTTTATATTAATGCATGAATCAGTTTTCAGAGATAGAATGTGTCTTTACCAGAGTCAAACAGGTAACAAATGATTGTTCTTGTGTGAACCAGGTGTCCCTTCCCTGAGAAAACTGCTCGTTTGAGTCAAAGGAAAACAGTGCCTCATTATTTCCTTCACTTCACGCAGTCCCTGGATTTAATCCCGTTTTTCACATTTCATTTTTGTTTCTTGCCTTTGAGACAGAGTCTTTCCCTGTCATTCAAGGTGACCTTGACCTGATGCGCCTTCCCCCCCCCCCCCCCCCCGCAGGCTAGGATTACAAGCACACATTATTTTGTATTATTATTTAGGATTGAAGATCTTTGTTATGATCTGTTTGGATTTCTCTTCCCAACAAGGCTGAAGGGCCCCTACTCTGAATCTCATTAAAGCATTCTGAACTTCCTGGACGATATTTCTTTCCACCCCCAAATCCACCCTGGTTGTACTCCTCTCAGCTCCTCAAAAAAGGAATTTTTGCTAACAGGGAGTTTAAGAAAGAAATGTATTGATTTTTTTCCTGTCTGTTCCTCTTGCTTCTATTAACGTTAAAGCTGGCATTTTCAGAGTGAAGTATTACATCTTAGAAGTTCAGTGCTGAGCTACAATTTGCTGTCAATTCTGATGAAGCATTAAAAGATGCTTCTTCTTGTTACTTTGGAATATTTGTTTATTTCCATAACATTTTCTTTATACATAAATGTAAAGAGCTTGTTTATATGAGGCAAGCAAATAACTTTGCAAAACCATTAGATGGCAAAGATTGTATATTGATTGGCCATGGTTGACACTGATCGTTTCTTGTATAAACTCCTGCCTGTGTAGCAGTTTCTTATCATGAATGATGGCCGTGGGGATATTTCAACAGAGCAGTTACACCTCAATCAGTTGTAGAATCTCACAATCCAGCAAACCAAGGCAGAAAGGCATGGTTGTGTTATGGAAAGGGAGGTAATTCCTATGGGAGAAATTTGTCCTTGCACAATACAAAGATAAGGCAGCAAACTCAAGGCATTAAACTTCTGTTCAGAACTGTAGAGGCAAGCACAGTGGGCTGGCACAAAGTATTCCTATTCTCTTCTCTGCATCACTTTGAAGACCGGGCCATCACCAAGCCTACCCTGTTACATTATAATTATTTCCCTACAGCTCTTTCAAACCCATGAAAAGTATGCTCTTCCTAAAAACAAAAGCCACAGTGAGCACCCTCCTCTATCACTCAGGACCAGCCAGTCACAGGCACTAAGGCATTTTGGCTGATGAAGATGCTGAACCAATCAGTGAATCTGAAACATTATGTGATGCTCACTGTTTAATCCCCACGAGGCCTGTCTCGTTCAAGACCCGATGTGCGAATCCCGCTGAGTGTTTCTTTCCACATTTGGCTTAAAATAGGCCCTGGATAAGGAAATGAGATGCGGTGTGGAGTGCAAGGGATCCTTTGACAGACAAACCTCTGTGGAATGTCAGCAGCAGCCTTGTTCAGAGGAGGTATTTCACAAGATCTCTGTCAAAGTTTAAACACATACGCGGGAAGCTCCCAGGGAAATGGGAGTTTCACATGACAGAGTCTCCAAAAAGAGCCTGTTCCTGTCAGGCGACTCACCTCCCACGTGGAAACCACCAGAAATGCCTGCATGTGCTGTTTCCTTAAGGCATGGTTAGAGGAGGCTTTCAAGTTTGCCCTGTTGCTATGTCTATTCCTCACACGGTAGGTGTCACCTGAGTCAATGGCGCTAGCTCGTTTGGCACTAGGTTTAAGGTCCCCTTGGGCCTGTCTCTTGATCTGATAGGAGAGTATGCTGTTGGGATGAGATATATCAGTACACATGCCAAACGCCTGCCCCTTTATTGGTTCCGTTTGGCAGCAATAATGTCAACTATTCATTAAACAATGGCTCAGACACTCCTATAAAGTGTTTTACAGATACTATTTCATTTGATAATCTCGTGGGGTGGGGTGGGGTGGGGGGCACATCATTCTTTCACAGACTAGAAACAGCTGATGCCAACAGTGTGCAGTAACTTCCTTGTTCTTGGCCACACGTCTGCTCCAGAGCTGGGATGTGATCTAACCACAGGCAATCTTTTTCCAGGCCCACTATGCACGGCATTGTATGTAACCCCTGATGTGTTCCCTACTAAGGATCTTATTTCCTTCAGATAACAACAGAAATGACAGCAACTTTCACGAGACTAGGGAGGCTCCCAGTTCTCTGCTTCTGTCTCACTCAGCCTTATCCAAAATTGACAAACTGAATGTAAAGAGCAGGGAGAATCTGCCTGCTTACTGTGAGGAGGAATAAAACATCATGCCCCGGACACACTGCCTTTGGAAACGGTCTATAACTTTCAGTATAACCAGGATGGCCTTGAACTCCCATCTTTTTCAGGGTTAAGTTCAGAAGTTTTAAGAGGCTGTGCGCTAATTGAGGTCTTCAACAAAGTCCATAGCTGTGATAATACATTATGAATGTTTGGGCTTTGAATGTATTTTTAGCTTTTTACCACAATGCCCGATGTGGCGTGCCTACATCTCTCATTAACTTAACAGCTCGTCAGCACATCCCAAGAATTCCTAGACGAGTGTATGCGCGGACTTGACCTAACATGTACAACAGGACAGACCTTTGTCACAAAAAAGCAAAAGAGAGATCCCCCCCACGAATAAAATATAGTACAGAGCCAGGAGGAGGGATGTCTTACACACATCCTAGAAAAGACAGACCACAACCCTCAGTCCGGCTGCTTATGAGGTGGGAGTAGTCGGACGTCAGAGCACAGCACTGGCTTAACCCCCGTGCTGCAGTTCTTATGCACTTCTTTGTTTCCTTGGAAAATAATAGTCTTACCTTGCTCTAGCAGCTCTAGCAGAGAGAATACTTTTCCAAGCCTAGAATACTAAACTATTTTTCACATTCCTAGGAGCCTGCTAAACACCCGAGTAAGCATATTTGAATAATGCTCATGGTGTTCCCTTGCCCAGCCCCTGCTAGCCCACTGGAGATTAACCAGTTTTGTGCCTTCCACCAACTTTGTTTACCTGTCTGCTTGGTCCTTAGGTCTCTTTGCCTTAGTCACCCTTCCTTGACTCTCACCTTTTTTTTTTTTTTTTTTTTTTTTTTTTTTTTTAGCTATGGATTGCCTTGCCATCTCTACTCTCCTCCTCCTTCTAACCGACCCAGTGACCTTCCCTACCAGCTCACAGCAGGGATAGGACTGGCTGCCTTTCCTCTTTTCTCTGCTTGCAAGTCATCCATCACTTATGGACAGTTCAGATGTTACTTTCAAGAGCTTGGAGGGCAGGATTTCCAAGGCAGAGTGAATACCCCCTGGTCTTACTTGTGTTTCTCTAGCAAGAATTGTGTAGTTGTGATGCAGTAGTTGTGAGAGTGTACTACAGTGACTTGTCCATTTGGCCTTCTTATAGCCTGTGTACCTTTTAGACTGTGAGCTCCTAAGCAAGAACTTTAACGCCTCTTATTTTTATAGTGCATATGAGTTTAGTCTAATAAATGAGAATATAGACTTGAGAGTCTGGTAAATTGTCCACATCCAAGATCTATCTCTAGTAACTGGAGAACTTTGCTCAGAAATAGTTTCTATTTTCTGTCTCCATCTTTTTTCTTATAAAGGAGAGGATGGTTATATCTACTCCATAGGTTTGTTTTGACAAGACAGTGAGGTGATAGTTGTTGTGGGTTATACTCTTATACACTGTAAAGATTTGTCATTCGGATTAATTTAACAAAACACTGATTGGCCAGTATCCATGTGGGAAGTATAGGCAGGGCAACCAGACTAAGAGAATTCTGGGAAGAGGAAAGGCAGAGAGACACAGTCACCAGCCAGACACAGAGGAAGAAAGATGAAAATGCCTTACTGAGAAGAGATAACAAACCATGTGGCTATATATAAGAACTATGGGTTAATTTAAGTTGTAAGAGCTACTTAGTAATAAGTCTGAGCTAATAGGTCAACCAGTTTATAATTTATATAATCCACTGTGTGTTTATTTGGGACTGAATGGCTGTGGGACTGGGCAAGACAGACACTCTGTCAACAAAATAGTTGTCAGTTACTTAAGATACATAGGATAAGCCTAGATTCTACTGTTTTTTTTTTCTTTTTTCTTTTTTTTCCTGCACTAAGGCAATAATAATGGTAGAAGGCTCAGGAAGGTAGAGCTACATCTCAGCAAGCGGAGAGTGGAACTTCAGTCATCTATTCCAAGAATTCACCAGATAGTTCATGACTGGGTTTCATTTAGTCACATCTGAAAAAGAAGTGGGTGTTATTACAGGGTAAAATGGAGGAGTTTCCCAATGCAATAGCTACTGAAGAAGTCCCAGACAATGACCAAGTCTTTCTTTGGGGAAACAAGTTTAAGAACTGAATCCAAAGTCATGCTGTTTGTGACACATTAGCTGATTCAGCATTTATCCAGTGAAGAATGCCTAAATAATATGGGGTTTACTACTGAGAAAAAAATCTTAGCTGAGCCATTAGTATAAAGGCAAGCCAGAACCCTCACTGGGGAATTACAGGTGAGGTCCAGAAACAGGAAGGTCTTGAGGTCAGAAATGCAATGGAAGTCAACTGATGGGAGCAAGGACAGATCCTCGAAAGAGTCAGCAGAAGGAGTGTGTGAAGGATGGAGACCCCTGATAACTGCCATCCCACCACTGGAGAAAATGGCTTCTCTTTGAGCCTGTGTGATGATGAAGCAGAGATGCTTATATCACAGGGGATAGGCAAAGATCGCTAATTTCGTCTTCTGAAAACTGGCCTTGTTGTGAGGGAGAGCAGACCCCCTGTTTTGTGTCAACTGAAGTCCAGTAATGCCAGCAGTATTTCTCTGTGCACAATGATTTGGTAGGTTGTGTGCTGGGGTTTTAATAAAGAGGTTGAGAGAGTTTTAAAACCTTTAAGCCAATATTATGATTTCATTTTAACCTATAGGACTCTTGTCCATGAAGTAAAACCAGACACAAGTAAAACATTATTAAACACACACCCTTCCCCAAACCCCAAATCTTTATGTATATTCATCTTAGAAAAAGTAACACACCAGTAGTCAATGGTACAAAGTTAAAGTGTAGAGCGGATGATTCCTGGGGAATATTGGATTGAAAAACATATGGATCAGTTTGTTAGAAATAAATCAAGCATTTCATTTTGAGCAGAATCCTGAGTTAAAACACAGATTTACTTTTTAATCTGGGGAAACTAGTAAGTTTTTATATAAAATAGAAAATATATTTTAGTCTATTCTGTGGATACTTTGATACTGTATTCAAAATCTTTTTCCAGATTAGATCTCTCTCTGTGTGTCTCTCTGTCTGTCTGTCTGTCTGTCTGTCTGTCTCTCTCTCTCTCTCTCTCTCTCTCTCACACACACACACACACACACACAGGTTCTACAAGATGGGAACCACCGTTTTACAAATGAGGCAACTACAGATAACTCACCTAAAACTAGAACTGAGATACGAGTCCATGGTTTTGCATCCCCCCACCTGTCTCACAGCCCATCCCCCCTTTTTTTCTTTATCCTAATACCTCACTGTACATTCTACTCTTATTATTTCACCCTGGACCTGATTTTATGAGTTTTCCAGGAACTCAACCAGTCATATTAAGTTGTGTAAATAGACATTAAATACCATCGAAGTTCCATTCAAAATGCAAATATATAAAACCCCAAAGAACATAAACTCTTATTAATGGCTATGCCCTGTATATTTAGCATGCATTAAGTACTCAATAAACATTTGATAGAGGAAAGGAAGAGGAAGAAGAAAGAAGAAAGGAGAAGAATGGGAGGTAATGTAAATGCAGAAGTCAGGCATGGTAGTACTCACCTCTGCTCTCAGCACTTGGAAGCCTGAAGCAGGAGGATCCCAAGTTTCAGATCATCCACTGTTCATTTTGATTGACAGACCTTTACAAGAAAACATACACATAAAAAGGAATCCAAAATGTCAAGGATCAATACATATGAGAGCCATAAGCCTAGAGGAATAGTATTGGGAAGACTCAAGTGTAGGACGTACTAAATCCTGTAGAAATGCTGAACAACATTTTTCAGGGAGTTTTGATTGATGTTTTTCTCAAGCTAAGTTCAAAGCAAGAATAGCACAAAAGTGATATGGCGAGGTCCGGGGCAGATGGTGCAGTATTAGCAGATGGCAGGGAGAAGAACTCAACTAACTGCCTTTTGTATTTCTTCTATCACACACACACACACACTTACACATACACACTCACTCACACACTCACTTACACACAAGCACATACACACTTACTCTCACACACACTCACACACACACATACATAGTCACTCACACACTCACTTACACACAAACACATACACACTCATTCTCACTCACACACACACACACACAAAATGTTACTTAACCTGGGACTCATAAAGTAAGTGCTGTTTAGAGGGCACTGTCCCACCCATATATGTATATAGTGTGTGTGAGGCAACTATGGAAAACAAGCAGCTTCTTCAGGTGTTTTGAAGACTCCAGCTTCTCAGAAATTATATCTAAGATTCCTGGTTACAGGGCCTGTGTTTGTTAACATTTAAGCGCATGGGAAAGAATTCAGATGGCAGAAGTAAAAAAAAAAAAAATATTGATTGATTTTTTTTTTTTGATATTTGATTCTGAAACAGCCAAAATTTGAAGAGTGGATCTTGGCCATGCAGATCAATGAGCTGAGGCCCAGCTAATGCTCACATAAATGATTAAGCAGATGACAGTGAATATTATGGAAATTCTATGACCTAGCTGCAGCCAGGCAGAATATTGACTGGAGGCAGTAGGAGCAAAGAGCTTTTCTGATTGTCAAGCCGAAAGAAAGGAAAAAAAAAAGAAGGAAAGGAGGAAGGAAGGGAGGAAGAAAGGAAGGATGGGAGGAAGGGAGGGAGGACGGGAGGGACGGAGGGAGAGAGGGAGGGAGGGAGCAAGAGAAAGAATGACCAACTTAAAACCCTGAAAAAGAACAGGAATGGAAATTCAGATGGAAATCCAGCAAAAGGAGTGCCCAGGACAGGGAGGGCAGGTGTAGAGCTGAAGGTTTGTGAGCCAGGCCAAAGCTGGTGAAGACAGGAAAGTCGGGCTGGCAAATTAAAGTAGGATTTAGAGAGCGAAGCTGTCGCCTCATATTCTGAGCTTTTGCGGGTTTCTGGGCTGCAGAGGACCATGAACCTTTGAAAATACCCCAGACAGCTGAACTGCACCTTCCCAACATTTTCCCAGTCAGTATACCTTCCAAATATTTTAATTTCATTCTGTGGAAAAAGGAGAGATGTTTTGGAAACAGACCAAATTTAATTTGAAGTGCTGTGAGTTAAGATGCTTGCTGTGACCCGGATATCGTGTTTTGTGAACTCTGCACAGGGAGAAGGCAATGTTTGTAGGAGTGAGATTTTTGATACTATGAAGTCACAAGGGAAGAGCCCTTATGGGCCTGATTAGGACCTCTGAGAGAGGCTCCACACAGACCCCCCGAGCACTTTGCCATTTGAGGACACAGCCAAGAAATGTAGCCATTAACAAGAAAGTGGGCTCTCACCAGACAGATTCCATGGGTGCCTTGATCGTGAACTTCCCAGTGTCCAGAAGTGGGGACAGTAGATTTCCATTGTTTATCAGTCTGTGGTTTGCTGTCACAATAGCTTGAGCACCCGAGACAGGGCTGCCTCAGAGTTACCAAACATGAAGCCCCACAAAGGAAGAGTTACAATAGGCAGAAGATGAGTGTTCTATTCATGCTTTGAATAAAGGATGTTAGAAAGAAATTAGCCCCCATTTCCTGTGTGCAGGCAGCTGTCC
This sequence comes from Chionomys nivalis, assembly GCF_950005125.1. Classification (NCBI taxonomy): domain Eukaryota; kingdom Metazoa; phylum Chordata; class Mammalia; order Rodentia; family Cricetidae; genus Chionomys; species Chionomys nivalis. The sequence continues at coordinate 85,091,863 of NC_080089.1, forward strand.
ATTGGAAGAACCCCATTAGAATATCAGTAGAGTTCTGCTAAGATGTATAGATCCCTTTGGATGGGCAGAGTGTTTTATATTTATACAAATTTTTCTTCTGAAAGTTATGTGGCTCAGTCTATTCTTAGGTCACTGTTCTTCAGATTAAATTTCCTATTGTATTGTTGTCATCTTCGAGTATGTGCATGGCTAGGAATAAGATTGATTTTTTTTTAATCTCCACAGGAAATGTCTTTATTTATAGAACCTTTTATTTGGTACTCCTGTCATTTATGAGCTTCTCAGGCTTGTAATCAGCAATGGGTAAGGAAATGTTTATATGTTGTGTTTATCACTGGGACTGTGGAGATGACTGAGTGGTAAGACATTTGTCATGCAATCATGATGACCTGAATTCAGATCTCTAACCTGCAAATAGAAGCCCGGTGTGGCTATAATCTGAGCTGAGGGGACAGAAATAGGAGGATCTCTGGGGCTTGCTTACATTGACATCTGGCTTCTAGATGTACACAAACTTACACACAAAGAGGATATTTGTTGTGAAGTTAAACACCCTCACTGATTTTATTAACTCAGTCTCAACCAACCCCCAGTCTCCGTCCTCTCTGCATTCCTCCTCCTTGAGCATCCCCCCCATCTCTAACTCTGACGCATTTTATTAGTTAAGAATATTTTTGTGCGGAAAAATTATTAGAACATATACACTGACTGATGCATAGGTCGCAAACAGGTCTTACCCATGTACAAGTCCTGAAGTTGGCAGGACAGGACACTTGGCAACCTGATTATGTCTTCAAGGATATGAGTTATTTCCTTCTCCCACATAACACTATCTTTAGTGTGCCAGCTTTCAGCTTCATGATTGCTGCCGCATGGCCGCTCCACCTCTTACATCTATCATGAGAATGGTAAAAGTCACCTGTTTCTGCTTCATGGACCTTGACTGGGTTACACTGCCATCTCCACACCAATCACTGGAAGATGCCAGGATGGGATTTCTTTTACTGTTTATTAATTATAAAATTCGAGGACTAATATAAGAACCCGAAACAGTTATCACAGCTGAGATGCACCTGCCACACCACCTCCCAGCTCCAAAGGGGCCGCACAACCTCCTGGCCCCACCTATTCTCAGGGCCACTCTCTATCTCTTGTTCTAGGTCCCCCAAGGACTCATTGACCCATTCTGAATATGAATTTTGCCTCTCGAACCAAACACCCTATTCAGTTGGATAGCAGACCATGACAATAATAGAATTCCCATAAGAATGCCAGGGAACTGTAATGGATGTGACTGAAACAAACAAACAAACAAGTAAGGTATTTGTCACACTTTTCTATTCCTCCTGTGACTTTCTAAAATGTAGCAAAGATGGGTTAGTGATTCTTGACATACTTAGAGTATGCGAAGCATGTTTATCTACACACATACATACATGCAAAATATCATTTAAACTAAACAAAATTCTGTGCAGTAGTCTTTACTCTTCTTGTTTTAAAGTTAAGAAGAGAGAGGCTTGGGTAGCATAATGGCTGCTAAGTGGTGGGAAGGAAACGCATGCTTGACAATTGATTGTCTGCCAAGTTGTGGAATATATTGCGAAGAGTCAGCTGGGACGCTGCTTTCTCGTAAAATCAATGATACAGAATCCTTTCTTGGTAACGCACGTGCCCCAATGCCTGAGCCTCTCAGAATAAAGTGAACCTCTAAGATGAGATGTCAAGGAGGGAAAGAAAGCAACCAGACAGTAGTCTGGAATCGACAGCGGAAGCGCAACATTATACAGCATCTCTACCACAGAGATACATGAAAATAACCTCAGTTGTAGCAAAATATAGAACAATCAGGGTATGCTGGGTTTTAAGAACCACGTTTTCTATTATTTTAACTTATTTACTAAGAGATGTATAAACATTTCATTTTTAAAGGTTGTATTTAACAGCTTGCTCAAGAGATGTCTAAATCTGTAACATCTGGTTCTCAAGGCAGTTTGTATGGATCAGAGTGCCCAGTTAAAGCCATTTTGAGTCAATATCCTTAGTATGAAATGGAAGCAAAAATTCTTGCTATATGTGTGATTATGGGAATTAAATAAACCCATCTATTTGATGAAAGCTCTTCTTGACTGACAAAGTACTGTGTAGATGTAACTCATGTGTAGAGTAAGAAAACAGAGTGTATCCCGGAAAGATACATATGATTTCGAAGAAAAAGGGAAAAACATTTCAAAGTGTATTTTAACAGTAAAGATACCTTGGTAAAGTATAGGCAGTAATGGAAATGGGTTAAAGACTACAGCAAACTTAAAAACACCCCCAAATTCTCCGTGCCTCCTCCCTCAGACTGACTTTGTGACTTGCTTTCATCAACTAAAAGTGATAGAAGCTCCCCATGCATAAGCTCAGAGACTGGGCATGCTCAGCTTGCAGCTGAGCTCTCACCCCCTCCAGGAAGGAGCCTAGGCTAGCCTGATGGAGGAAGAGAAGAGGCATGGAGAGAGGGAACCAGGTGCTGTACCCAAGAGCTGGCCAGCCTCCAGCTGACTCAGCGGACATCTGGAGATGCTTCAGGGAGCCCCAGTAAGATATGAGTCAAGCCTGCTCAAATCACCATAGTGCCTCAGATGAGCTCAATCTGAATAACTGATCTTCAGGGCTGATGGCTGTTTAGTCAGTGGCAGTTGAGGTATGGTACCGAGAGAAACCCCTCATAGCCTTATAATATGTTCAAGGGTTTTTGTTGGGTTCTTCCTCATTTTTAATCTCAATGAATCTTTCTGAGGGCCCTGTGATGCTCCTAATTATATTTTCATTTTTTTAAGGGAACCAAGGACTCTGGTTAGAGGGATGTGGTGAATATTAAACTGAAGGACACATGAAAGAACAGATACAATTTGTGTAAAACTTCACAGAAAGTATGCTGAAGGAAGGACAAGACTGGCCTCTAGAAGGAGGACTTGAGAGGCGAGGCGTAAGGGGGTCTACTGTTGAGTAACAGTCTATTCCATGTTTGCACTTATAAAGCTTGGATGATTTGAATTTGTGGGAAGTATCACTTTTGTGATTCCTGTACTTAAATTTCAAAACCAGAACAATAAGGAGATCTCTTTTATTCACCAGGTTCTGAGCTTGTCTTGAATAGTCACGAGTAGCACATCTATAACCGCCCTTGGTGCTTTTGAGAGTTAGGTGTTCTTTCTGCATCTCGCAATAGTCTGTATCCAAAGCTCTTCACTGCTCTTGTGACTATTAATATTTACTGTACTTAGTTATGGCATACTTTATCTTCTTCATTTGAACTAATAAATCAGTAGGGGGAAACCTAAATCTCTCTAAATTGCGTACATGGAAATGTTTTAGTGATGTATGATGTTAATATTAAAATTTATAGTGGAAAAATTCTGCAATGTCATTACTTATACAATGTACTTTTTATTAAGAGGATGAATATGAAAATCAAGAATCCCCATCATCTTCCAAACTTCCCATAGTCTCTCTTTAAAACACCCGCTCACTCTAGCTTTGTACAGGTGCTTGTGTGTTGTGACACATGCGTGGAGGTCAGAGGACACGACAACTCTCTGGAGTCTGTTCTCTCCTGCCCCCTTGTGGGGCGGGGGATGGAACTCAGATCTTCAGGATTGCATCTCTCATGCCTATGCTCTGAACCATCTCATTGACCCTCTGTTTTTTAGCTTTTGAAATGTTATGTTTTCCTGTGTGCATTATAAGTGAGAAAATCTGATAACAATGCCTGCATGCAGCAGATGCTCCTCACTGCTTTGCTTGAAATGTCACCAAATATTTTATTTCCCTGGGAAAGAAGATTATTTTTGAGATCAGCTCTTATTAACAGTTAGAGGGACACCAACAGAATGGCCTAAAAGGGAATGTAGAAAAGCCAAAGCTTATTCTACAGATGCAGGGTTGGCACTGCGAATCCAGATGGTCGCATTTATCTTTGGTTCCCCATCTCTTGGATGCCTCATTCTCTTCCTTCATTCCAGCTTTCCCTTCCCACTGTTGATGATGGACACATCTTTGGGGTACTATCCATGCTAGTAAACATGCACATGTAACAACAAGCAAGGAAAACGAGGCCAGGAATTTGAAAGGTAGCTGTGGGAGGGTGCATAGAGGAGACTGGGAGGAAGAAATAAAAGGGGGAAACAAGCTAAATAATAATCCTAAAAAAAATTTAAAAATATTTTTTAAACTTTATGTATTTGTTTTGTGTATATGTGTGTGCCTGTGGCGTATGTGTATGGATGTGTTCTATGCACACATGTATGGGGTGAGTGTGAAAACATGTTCATGCACATGAGAAGTCTACTGGTCAATGTTGGGCATCTTCCCTTCTACCTTATTAATTCTTGAGTTAAGTTTCCTAACTGAGCCTCGAGCTTACCAAACTGGCGATACTGGCTGGTCAGCAATCCCCCAGGATCTGCCTGTCTGGGCCACCTGCCCCCAAGTGTGGGGATTACAGATGTGTACCACCATGCCTGGCTTTTTATGTAGGTGTCAAGGTTCTGAACTCATGTTCCCATGCTTATGTGGCAAACATTTTACCCGCTAAGCCATCTCCTCAGCCCTGATTTCCACTTTTCTTAATTAGTTATTAATTTGATGTGAAAGAAGGTTTTGCCTGCATTGTGTATTAGTACCACAAGCATGCTGGTATCCTCAAAAGTCAGATGGGAGCAACAGAGTCCTTAGAACTGTCCTGACAGAGGATGTGAGCTGCCGAGTGTGTAGTGGGAATTGAACCTGCATCTGCTGGAAAGGCAGTCAATGCTCTTAACCACTGACCCATCTTTCCAGCCCCCACTGTCTGTTCTTACAGAGACCAAATTCTTTAATTGAGTGGATGAAATTCTGCTGTAAGAAACACTTAGTGGGGGGGGGGAGGGCGCATGTGTGTGCGCGCACAGAAAGGAAGACACTGAATTCTCTTTGTACCGCAACTCTGGTTTATGCATGCAACCTTAAATCACCAAGGCTTTAACCACCCTGTTTACTTTGCCTTTTTCCTTTCTAACTTAAAATAAAAGCCATCTTAAACTCCAAAATGATTGCAAGGATAGAGACAAAGTTTTTGCTTTTCTAATGGTGTCTCCTTGAACTGATTTCAATACTAATGTTAGATGTTGATAGATGTACTGGTTTTGTTCCTTGGTTTCTCCGTCTGTTTTCATCGTCTTTGGCCCTCATCTCAGTACTCGCCCTCCATGCCTTTTCCTGGCCTAGCTCTTCCACACTTGCAAGCTTCTGAGTCAATCCCCTCCGTCCCCCGGCTTCTCTGTTGGGATTCTATACTAAACCCCTAATAAGTTTTCCTTCTGGCCTCAAGAGTTGCAAGTTGACTCTTGTTGCATTTGCGTTCTCAGCATGCGGTTCCTGGCTTGGCTTCTTCTATAGCCTTAATTCTTGGCAAAGAGCTTCTGCCAGTCTCAGGTCCCATTTAGACTTTGAGCATGTTTCCTTTATTGGTTCTGTGGCATGAGCACTAAGACATCTTGCTTCAAGACAGTATGTTTTCAGGTGTGTGTGAAGCAGATACATGTGTGGATGTGCATTGTGTGTGGGGGTGGGTGCATCTGTGTCTGTTCACACGGAGGCCAGAGGAAGACACTGGGGGTCTGTAATCTCTCTCTCTCTCTCTTATTGTCTTAAACAGAGTCTTCCAGAACCTGGGAATTGCTGGTTTTAGCTAGGTTGACTGGCCAGCAGAGCTCTAGTTATCCCCCTGTCTTTGTTTCCTGCAGTGCTGGGGTTATAGGTGCAGGTGCTTGTGGCCACATCAAGCTTTTTCATGGTTGCTGGGGATCTGGATTCAGGTCCTCATACTTGCACAAGTACTCTTACCCACTGAACCTTGTGTGTGTGTGTGTTGTTGTTGTTGTTGTTGTAGATTTCAAACTAAATGCAATAGTCAATGTGAAATTTTGATGGATACACTGGAAAAAAAAACTAGCAGGACAGCAAATGAAATTGAGCAAGTGCTGACTTGAAAGAGATGATATATTTTGAGGTTTCCCCTTAACTTTTACAGCCATTTTTCTGTTTTATGTGTGTGGGTGTTTTGCCTGTATGCATGTATTGTATTATATACATACCTGGTGTCCATGGAGATCATAAAAGGGCTTCTAATCATCTAGAACTAGAGTTACAGATGGTTGTGAGCCACCATGTGGGTGCTAGGAACCAAACTCAGGGCTTCTGAAAGTGTAACAAGTACTCTTAACCACTAAGCCATATCTACAGCTCCTACTCTGTCTCTTGAATAAAACCAACAGCTCCTAACTTGTCTCAGAGATTTTGTGACACACACTTAAATTTTTATGAATTGGCATCGTTTGGTCTGGTGAGATGGCTCAGTAGATAAATCACCTGCTATGCAAACATGAGAACTGGGGTTTGAATCCCCAGCACACACATAAAGTCTTGGTGAGCATGATGCTCCACCCGTGACCCACCCCAGCACTCAGAAAAGAGAGGAGCCTAAGGACAAACTGGCTAGCTAGATTAGCCCAAATTGTAAACTCTGTATTCAGCAAGAGACTCTGCCTCAGTACATAAAGTGGAGAGTCAGCAGGGAGACTCCTGTCGGTCTTTGGCTTCTGCGAGCACTTATACACATACACACACACACACGTGCAGCGACATATGTGATCATGCATGCACATAAAGTAGACTGCTGTTGCAATTGTATTCTTAGGGTATACAGCATTCCTTCAAGTAATACAATTCAGTGTGATTTCTGAAATGAGTGTGCGGTTCCACATGCTATGGGCTCCTTATGGCAGCAAGTCCCATAGAATGTCATCTGTCCCATTCTGTGAATGGTCACTGTGAAGGTTCCTGCATGTGTCCCCACATAAAAAGGCTCCTCAGCTGTTTCTCATCTGTACCCTGAACCATTGATCCCACCATAGGACCGCATCCCTTCTCTGGGAAATATCGTTTTTCCACCTCAAACCACAAAGCTCAGGCGGGTGTGTGGTAATCTCTCGGTCAAATTTATTAACAACCCTAGACTTTTCCAGAAACTATAAATGCCTGTCTCTATTATCATCTAGAGAGAGAGAGAGAGAGAGAGAGAGAGAGAGAGAGAGACTTGAACTATCCGATAATAAACATTTTCCTTACAAAAATATAAGCTTAGGGTCAATAGTTTCGGAATCTTCAGTTGGATTCATCGCGTTTAACAATTTAAACAAGGTTCGTCGTTCCCTGTAGTTCACATGGCTAAGTCTAGGCCCCTTTTAGCAAATATAAACAAACATTTAATAATTTGCTACTCCGTCTGGGCAGGTGAGTTCTGTGGATAAGAGCTGATTTTAAGCTTCCTGGTGGATATACAGGTGTGCAGCCACGTCTGGCTTCCTGAGTAGTCTGTGTTTTTATGCTCTTCGGTTCTCTGCAAATCCTCGGTATTCTTTCACACATATGGTCCACTCAGCTGTTAGATCCATGACTGCAGAAGCATTTTATTTTTGTGATCATTGATGATACTTTCCAGAGCTCTGTGGCCAGGAAACCATCTGTACTGGCAGCTCATAGTCTTCTGCTGAGCCTTAGCCACACTCTTTCTCCCATCCTGAGGAATGGTGTTCAGGAGCGGAATTCCTGATGAGGGTTGGGGTAACTGGGGGGCGGGATGAGTAGAATCAAAGTCCCTCAGGCTGGGTTTGTCAGAACCCTTCCTCAACATTTCCTTCTTTTAAAAGCCCGTCTGTCTCCTCCCTGCTCTGTCGTGTCGACCCTCCTTTCCCTCCCTTTCTTCCTCTTCCAGTCCTCCCTCCTTCTCCTCCTTCCCCCTCCCTTGTCCTTTTCTCCCCTCCTTCATTTTCTTAATATTTAGAACAGCACCAGCTTTCCAAGAGTTCAGGTGGTGACATCATGTGTCAGGGTTGTTCCTGCTCTTCCTGAGTCCTGGAATATGCTCCAGCCCTGTCTTATTCGATCCGCCGGGCTTCTCACTTTCTTCACCTCCCCCCCCCCCCCGAGGTCTGGGAGCAGTCATCTTCTCAATTAAGGTCATCTTTAACTAGAAGCAAGCTTGAGTTTTGAGTTCCTTCAGCTGACCTTGACTTCTGCCTCAGTGTTGGTTCAGAGTTTCTGGGGCTGGGTTTCGTTTGCTCTCTGACTCCATACACACCCTTTCTTCTCATCAGTATTCTGTCATTTGATGCCCAACAAACCTTTAGTATAAATCTGTGGTATGCCCAGTCAGCCGGGCAGTCTATATTCCTTTATTATGTGACAGGCCTGTATGAATAAATTTTTCTTAGAAAAATATAACAATAGTGTTCCTTAGAGCCGTGTTACTGGTACAGAATGTTTTATATTTAGCAAATATAAATCATATAATCTTGTACGCAAGAAGATTCCAAGTCACTATTTTGCAATGCACATGTTTACTTAATGTTCAGAAATTGCTCCCTAACCACCAGAGTGATGATTAATGGTTTCCTCTTGAGTTTTTTTTTTTTAACTGTTAGGTTGGCTTTGGGGGTTACAGGGTGCACTCTAGTGGGGTCTACTTGAATTACAAATAGTCTTGGTCCCAACTCTTTCCCATCATTTTTAAGAGAACGGGACATGGCTTACAGAAACAGGAATTGGTTAAAAATACACTATCTCATAAAAAGTGGAGAATCTTTGTTGAGTAAAGTAGCATGTATTTAGGGAGGAGACAGGCCCAGCTTCTTCTATTGCCTCTAATAATCACTTTATTTGTGTTAGTCCAGAGGAGAGATTTCCACCTTATACCTCTGTCTAAAGGAAAGAAATTAGGTGACACAATCATGTTTGTGTTTGCTTAGTTTTCAAATAGAAGTCAGACACTATTATCATCAAATACTTACGAAGTGCGACTTGTATATTTGAAATTGTACTTGCTGTTATCATTTTTGGGGCTACGGCATATGTTATAATTACTGACTACTGCATATAACTCTCTTTGTGTGCATGCACATGTGTGTGGAGGCAGAGGTTGACAATGGAGTTACTTCTATATCACTTTTTTTTTTTCCTTACAGAGTCTCTCACCTGACTGACTAGTGAGCTTCAGGACTGGGCCTCTCTTCACTCCTCATTCTGGGGTTACAGGAAGTCACTGCCATGTTTGGCTTTATGTGGATTCTGGAGCTCTGAATTCAGGTCCTTATGCTTGCAAAGCAAGCAGTCCCTCCCAAGCCATCCCACTGAGCCATCTCCCCAGCCCTATAACTGTATTTTTTCTTACATTGATCTAGAGCTCCTAGAAAGGGGCGATACTATGTTAAAAAAAAAAGGGGGGGCATTCTCTCGTTAATATTCAGGGACCAGAGACATCCAGCGTGGGGTGCACAGTGCTGCACATCTGGTCAGGAAAATAATCTAAGGAGCCTGACTTTCTAGCTTGTGTTGTTGGGAGACTGGGAGGGCAAGCCAACAGACTGTCTGGGCCTCCTTGTTCTCATTTATAAAATTAGAGGGCAGCCAAACATTTCATTATTTGCTCCCTTACTTGATGCTGTGAGTCTGCATTGTTCATAAGTACGCAAACTATTCTTCAAAATCCCTGAAAATCTACAAAAACTTAGCCTATTCTCACATTTATATTAAAGTCACATCTGTATCTTGTCATTTTAACCCTATTAACACGAGATATTTATTAACATAACCCAGGCAAGTAAGGATGACCAAATAATATTCTTTGAACATTTCTGTGTTTCCATTGTCTTGAATTATGGGAATGTAGTGGTCATGGGAGGCTGGTAGGGTTCTTACTATATACTTGAAATGAGCCTGAGAAATTATTACTCATGGCCTGTTCCTCATTATTAGTATATATAAATGTGTAATATATCAAGCATTTTATAAGTGCCCAAGGTTTTGTATAGACCCATACTAAAATGTAGACAGATCTGAGTAACAATTTCTTAAAACTCAGAGAAAAAATAGTTTTTGCTAAGTGAGGCAAAGTTCAGGTAAGACTTAGTCACATGAACGCTTTCTTGAGAAAAGATCAAGTCCATTCTCTGCTCACCACTAAGCTTCTGTACTGCATCACTGGGTCATTAGGAGAATGTTGATCTAATTCAAAAGTGTCCATCCTTGTAGGTTCCTCAGTTCTCCAGAGGAGTGCCTGCATCCCTATGCCTAACTGAGTCTGCAGGCTCCACTCTCCTCTCTAGGGCACAACGTTCAAAAGCATTATTGAAGGATGAAAAATTAAATGACACATGGTACATAATTCATGCTAGAAAGGAACTCCCATTTCACGAATGTCTTTCCAATAGTTCTCTGTTTTCCTTTTAGCTGGCCATGGTCATCAAACGGAGGTAGCTTCGAGAGTCACTCCTTGGTTTAAATTATAGATATTAGCATCTGGTGGGCACTGGGTACTGTTTAAATGCCAGGGCTAGTATTTAGCGATGATTTTAAATATTTTAAGTGTGAAAGATTTGGCCATTTCTTTGCGTACAAACAGGTTTTAGAGACTGTGTGCCGGCTGCTCCTCCATAGAGAATGGGCTCCAAAGAGCCAGTTCATGCACTAGGGATAAATACTGGTTCCACTGCTAGTGATCTCAGCAACTGCCCATGCCACACAACTGTCACCCTCATTCAGAGAACCTAGTTTGGTCTTATGCTGTTGCCTCCGCTGTCAACCTAGGGTCAGTGAACTCCCACTAGCTTGAGTCAGCTGTTTCTCTGAGTGTTCCCATCATGGTTTTGGCCCCTTTGCTAGTAATGTCGCTCCCCCTTCTCTATGGCTGGACTCCAGGGGTTTGGCCCAATGCTTAACTGTGAATCTCTGCATCCCATACTTAGTGGAAGAAGTATGTCACTGAGGGGTGACCTTTGAGAATTCAAAGAATCACATCATTTCCAGTTTGTTGTCTTCCTAGTGCTTGTGGTTCCAGATGTAACCTTTCAGCTGCTCCTACCACTGTGCTTGCTTACTGCTTCACGTCCCTGCTGGATGACAAAGGGCTCTTGTTCCTTAGGTCCAAGTAAGTTCTTTCTATAACTTACCTTAATTGGGGTGTTTTATCACAGCAATAGAAATGTAATGAATACAGATATTTTGGCTCAAACTCTTTTTTCTCTTAATATTGTTATGATAGTAGTTAAATTTTAACATGAGTTTGGAGAGAGTGTTCAATCCATAGTAATATGCAATATCAACCCACTTTGGGAACTTTAGTAAGCTAAGCTGCAGAACTAAATGAAGGATCAAGTCGAGTGTAATTGAAGAATTTCTCATATAGACACTCAGAACAAGTTCTGTACTTAATTAACTTCAAAGAGACACTATATTTAGTTCTCATTTCTCAGAGTTCTTCAGTTATTATCTGTCTTCTAAAAATATTGGTGGAAATGAATAATTTTGCTAATCTTTCAAAAATAGCCTAACTTGGCACATGCCTTCTAAACTTGGATAATAGGTAGACTCACAGAGGAAATATAAAATACTATAAGAGAATTCAGATACTCAGAAATTCATATGCAGTCCATTTCAGGAAAGAGTTGGTGTAAGTCCAATAGTAATTACCTCCGACAGAGTTCTTGTCTACCTCAGGCATTTCCTGTCATTCAGGGGCTATAAGTAAAAATCGTGCTTAGAGATGTCACAATGTAGTGTCAAACAATTGCTCAAACAATGAAATATAGTCACAAACATCTAGCTTGTCTTTCCTATAAACACTAAACAGCACAAGAAGGATAAAATCACATCCACGGTCATGAAATACTCTGCTGTCAAATACAGGAAGGATCTTTATGGTGGTGGAAGCATTTACAGTAAGGAAGACCTTGGGGGAGAATGAACTTATTCATGGCAGAAGTTCTCATTGCAAGGAGCGTGCATTCACTCGAGTTGTTTTCTTCCTCTTACATAAGGACATGGGAGACAGCCAATGGACATCTTGACACAGAGAATTGACAGATGTCTGAAGAGTGAAACTGGAAACAAGCCAGAAGTCCAAACTGGCACACTTCATAGTGACTGTGGACCAAGCATTTGCCTTAATGAAAAATATTCAACCAGGTTTCCAATTTTGTCATAGGTCTTCTGACTTTATGACCATGTTTAGTTAGTTGCCTATATCTTTCAGATTTCTTAGTAGTAATTCATACACTTGCTTTCTTAAGTACAATGCTGCATTTGTTATATAAAATAAACTGCAATGTGGCTTGTGGATAGAAATACTAATTATTTTAGGGTTATAGACATACACTGTCACTCTTTGATATATATTGAGAAACCTATGCATTCTCATGAGAATAATGAGTAATCAAAATTAACAAAAGAAAAAAATGTATTTTCTGCAAATACTCCCTGCCTCCTGGTGTAATTGGAGGAGTGGGAGCTACAGTCCCCGCCTTGTTCTCTTCAGAACCACACTTACAGTTGCACATATGATGCGACAGAAAGGCTCCAGGCCCAGAAATCGGCCAAATTTCTTCAGACCCACCTCTTCTTTTTACCATCTGGGTGACCTTGGAAAGTGACCATCAATTCCATTACGACACAAGTATGAGGATGAAATCAAGATAAACTTGTCACATTTAAGGGGTGTTTAATAGCCCGCTTCTCTTCAAATCCCTCTTCCACTTTGATGAACCATGACAACAAAACCTGGACTTGTTACTGTGTGTCCTCCTTTGGGGGGAGGGGTGCCCCCAAATGAATCTGTCATCTTTTAAAATGCTAAGGTTCGAATGCATGCATAAATGTTACTTGCTAGAAACATGGTCCCTAATGCAGAAGATTGAGAGGAGAGCCCTTCAGGAGGCAACAGACCTGAGCTTCCGCCCTTAGTTCATGGATTAGTGAGTATAAAGGAAGGCTTTGTTCTGCACAAGAGTTTTCTTTGGCGCTCTTGCTTTAATGCCTATGCCCTCCTCCACTATGTCACAATGTAGCAAGAAGGTCCTTCCTAGACAAACATCATGCTCTTGGGATTCCCAACTTCCAAACTGTGAGTCAGATAAACCTTATTGTTTATGAATCCCAGGTCTGTGGTATTCAGTTGTAGAATAAATGGGGTCATACAAGAACTGCTTATATAGAAGGGAAACATAAATCATGTTAAATATTATTTTTTTTGAGACAGGGTTTCTCTGTGCAACAGCCCTAGCTGTACTGGAACTTGCTTTGTAGATCAGGCTGACCTCAAATTCACAGAGATCTGTCTGCCTCTGCCTCCCAAGTATTGGGATTAAAGGCATGCACTACTGTCAACCGGCATGTTAAAGAACTTTTTTTATTATTTGTTTGTTTGTTTTAGTATTTCAAGATAGGGTTTCCCTGCAAAGTCCCTGCTGTCCTGGAACTCACTCTGTAGACCAGGCTGAACTCAAACTAAGAGATCCAGCTACTTATAAAACCTAATTATCTACTAACATGTAATTGTGGGGTTTTTTTTTCTCAGAATACTGTAAGCTTATATCTCCTTCCTCCGCATTTTCCTATAAGTCCCTAAGCAGAGTTGTCATATAGTGAAAAACCTATAAATATTTTTCAAAACAAAATGAAAAAGAGAAACAAAATCAAAAGATAATAATTCAAGGATATTTTAAGAATATTAGGGTGATACTATAGTCTGTTCCTGAGAGCTTTGTTTACCTTTGTTTGCCTAATTTGACTTTGCAAGCTTACTATTTATTAAACTTCCAGGAAATCCTAACACATAGAGAAAAAACCACGAAGAATCATAATGGCATTGGCCCAATACTCAGTGGGGTGGTCCTCCATTAGATGAGGAAATCTGTCAAATGCTACCCTCTGCCTTCCAAAGGATTGCAAAAGTAAAAACACGATTAAGTTGGTTCGATTGATGACTCAGAACAAGAAGACAACACGCTATATAATGAGCAATGCCCTCTGAAACCACAGCATAGCTGAGGATAGAGGAGGGGGGGAGGAGAGAGGAAGGGAAGCAGAGGGAGGAGAAAGAGGGGGAGGAGGCAGAAAAGAGGAGGAGAAGAGAGGAAAGAGGATAAAGGAGAAAGAAGGTAGAGAAAGGAGGGGGAAGAGAAGGAGATGAGGGGGAAGAAAGAGGAGGCGAGGAGGACAGGGAGGACAGCTGATGAGTACCCAGCTGCCATGTCCCCACAGAGCTCTCAGCCAAGGAGGTGAAGGGAAGGATGACTAATCCAGCCTCATCATTAGCAACTTAGTGCTGCGGAGAGAGCCCGATATTTACATCTCAGGGAGTGCTCTTGTTTCTGTGTGATCTGGTCACCTCTTCGTGAAGTCTGTGACCCATGGTGGAGAGGGGTAGGACAAAGGGATGCAGTGCTGAGGAGTTCTGATGTCCTGCATGAACTTAGCTCAGCCCTAACAGAGCCCCCTGATACTTGGCTGACCCAGCTCTGGGCACTTGTGTCATTGATCCAAGAGTTCCTTCACAGGGAAGCCCCATGAATGAGAAACAGGTATGTGGATCACCAGCTTCACAGATGAGAGTGCCAAGGAACACGGAGGTTAGAGAATCTGCCCAAGGTTCCGACAACCTGAAAAGATAAGAAGCAGGATCTGAAGCCAGGCAGTCTGCTGTCAGATTTCCTGCCTTAATGAAGAAATGTTCATCCTTGTTCATAATAATTTGTAGTGTGCTGATACACAGTTCAGTTAGTTGTCTAAGCAGCATAGTATCAATTAGTTTGACTGTTGAATGTCCTTAAAGCTGAAGAGAGTTCAGAGGGAGTGGGTGCAGCTGTCACGTAATTGCTTCAGCGTGTCAGTTGGGATGTTTTCCTCAGCTTCTTCTCTACCCTGTTTTTGAGACAGGATCTCTCATTGGATCTAGAACTGGCTACTTTGGCTAGACCAGCTGGAAAATGAACCCCCAGGATGCACCTTGCTCTGTCTCCCAGATATTACGTGGGTATCCGGGATCTGAACTCAGGTCCTCAGGCTTCCACAGCAAGCACTTCACCTCTGAACTCCTTCCCCACCCCTACTTCGATTTTAGTTAAGGGGCTACAACCTGTTTGTTGTAGCTGAAGGTCTATGTAAAATAGTAACAGACTGAAATATTTGTCACATCATCTCCCAAGCTATTTCAGATTTCAGTTTTACAGCTAATTTGAAAATCCTAGTATGTACTTACAGATTTTTTGTTTTTTAATTTTAATACACTGTTGAAGATAAAATACAAGAAGCACTTATTTTCTGCTCCCGAAAAGAACTAAAGTAGACAGATTTTAGTTAGCCTTTTACCTCAGAGGGCTGGGAAAGGACTTCTGAGATTTACATGTATAAAGTCATTGAGAGTATCTGGCATGAACCACTTTTGAAAGGGTCCCTTTCACATGACACATATATATTGAAACAACCCTGAGATGGTGATGATGATGATGATTCGAGTGCAGGTACCTTGGGGGAAGATCAGAACCAGAAGAAAGGGAGAACGAGATGGGAAGAAGGAGATCCAAGAGAGTTGCTATGGAGTCACAACCACCAATCAGACAGGCTGGAAGGGAGGGGCTGTGGTATATGTATGGTTCACACCTCTGAGGTTCTCCCTTCCATGACTGTTCTGTGAGAGGTAACATGCCTTCCACTTGCCATCCCTGTGTTACTGCAGGTGGAAGAGCTCCACAGCGAGAGACAGAACAGGCACTGCTACCAGAAGCCCAGCCCCAGCAGGTAGCAAGCCAGGAGGGCCCTCCCACTGCTGCCTTTCAAGCTAAGGGGCACACCAGTATTTCCATAAATGTCCCATCAAAACGGTGTGCAATCTTGGAAACAAGAAACAAATGGAATACCAAGGTATGTGATGATTAGAACCCCTCAGCAAACTGCTGCCATGTCTTTGCTCTGCCATACGGACTCTAATCCTCTGAAACTCTAAGCCAGATTAAACACTTTCTTTTATATGTTGCCCTGATCTTGGTGTTTTATCACTGCAATAGAACAGTAACTAATAGGTGGTGGCGCACGCCTTTAATCCCAGCACTTGGGAGGCAGAGGTAGGCGGATCTCTGTGAGTTCGAGACCAGCCTGGTCTACAAGAGCTAGTTCCAGGACAGGCTCCAAAGCCACAGAGAAACCCTATCTCAAAAAACCAAAAAAAAAAAAAAAAAAAAAAAAAAAAAAAAAAAAAAAAAAAAAAAGAACAGTAACTAATAGACTACTAAGTTTGATTCCAGAGTCCACGGTGGAAGAAGAGGACAAACACCCAAACATTGTCCTATGACATCTGAACGTGTACACCCCTCTGCACACCACATGCACACAGTAATAATAAAAATTAAAAATCAAAAAGAAAGTTGAGACCAATAAATAAAGATAACCAATGTCAGTCCCTGGCTTCCACATACATCTATGTATGCACGTAGACATGCAACCCTCTCCATATACATATGCACAGGCACACATATATATGCCACACCATACACATAAAGAACATATTTATTCTTCGTCCTGAAATGTTCTCAACTCATTGTTAACTTTCAGTTTCTAACAGTGAACGTTTGCTCCATATTGGGAGCAAAAGCATTCAAGAAAGTAATGCCATGAATTCTACCTTTCTCCCCCTCCGAAAACAAAAACAAACAAGCAAACAAAAAAGATTAAGGGTAGGAAATCCAATATGTGTGATTTTTAATCATCTTGTTGGATACTGGTGAGATTTCTTGGAAGAAGGGGTTATTATATTTATGCACTTTAACATTCATCCTTAGCCTGAAATGAGATCTCTGGGTTCATGCAGCCAGAAGAAAAGATCACATGACTCACTGGAAACACTGGGTATTTTTAAAAAAATGAACGACAACCATAGCACCTACTTTCTAATCATCTTCAAAGACAGAGTACTAAGAGGAGAGTGAAAAATGTCATCCCCGAGGAGGGCAGACGTGCTGACTGTATGCTGAGAAGTTGGAAGGATGCCGCTATGCTTTCACTGGGCCTCACTTCTGGCTCTGTGTGTGTGTGTGTACATGTGTGTGAGAGGAAAGGACTGCTACACCAGCATGCAGAGAGGTGTAACTAGACTTCTGTTTATTTCTCTTTTGTATCTTTAGAGAGAAAAACCATAAAGGTAGGAAAAATATGAACAGAAATGGTGTGGGGAACAGGAAAGCAAAACACAGTCGCTCCAGGGTTTTGACAAACCATCCCTTTCCAGATAACATGCTTTCCTGTACAGACTTTCCTGGAGCACAACACACGGGCCCTACTGTGTTTTGCATGGATGGAGCTGATGTCTTAGGATGGAGAGAGCACCCTGCAAGTCTTAGGCTTATTTACTTTTGCTTGGTTGAAAAGAATTGCATTTATTTATTTAATGTTCTTTGGAATTTGTTCTCTAACACATGTGTCTGATTATTCTTTAGTGCAAACACTGCTTGGAGGTATGTATTTAGGACAGAGACTTTATTCATATCTATGCTGTCTGCATAATAGACCTAAGTGCTCAAGTCAGACAGACAAAATAAAATCCTTGGTTTCCAAGGAAATTCTCATGGCTTCCTTTCATGTCATAAGCAAGAGTTCGGGATTTGAAGGATCTAAATCCTTAAATATGAATAAAATATTATGAAAAGATAATAAGAAATTTGTAGATACTTATAATTGTCAGAAACATCTGGGAATAGCAGTGAATTACCATAGCTATTTCTAGCAATAATTCACTGAGGTGAAACTTTGAGCAGGAGCAAAAGAATGAAGGTGTGAAATTATTCAGGCATTACAGAGAGTCACTATAATCTGCAGGCAGAAGATTGTAGCCCACAGTTCCTGTTCTGTGAAAACATACCCCCAAATCTGCAGAACTTAAAACTACCTGTAAGCCTTCCATCTGCCTTGACCATCACACACAGTAGCCTCATATAGTCCTTGGAATGTAGGCATAGAAGAGAGACACAGATCTTTAAACTTTGACTCATCCTAGGAAACTTAAAACATCAACGTGCAGTTACCATGGCTACCGTACTGGACACTATAGTTCTGGTGTGGAGACAACTCGCTTTTATTCCCAAGGGAAAATTACAATGGAGAGGCAGAGGGGATATAAAGTCAGAGATCTGAGAACCAATGTCAAGCCAATGTCAACCAATGAGTATAATCTGGAAATAAATATTAAGTTTTAAATCAGGATCTCATGTCAAAAGTTCGGAGATTCTATTGTTGGGAAATTTGTTTTGTTTTCGTAGCTTCTGTTTTTAGAAAGATAACCATTCTCTAACCCCTTTGTCTCTTCCATAAACTCTTGAAATGCTCTCTTATTCAGGCTTTCTTGGCCTCTGATGTTTACTCGGGTTCTGGGGACTCAAGCTTTGCCCCCCCCGCCCCCCCCCCCCCCCCCCCCCCCGCTTACACAGCAACTGTTTGCGCACCAGACCATCTCTTCAGCAGCAAGGAATCTCAGGCAGTATCTGCGTATCTGCTCTCCTACATTTTTCTCTCAACTATGGCTTCCTTTAGGGAAAAACTACATCTGGATGGATGTGTCAGAGCACACAGTAGTCTGTAGGACGGCGGCCACTTAGTGAGAACTCATTTGATGCTTGTAATCCTTAGCCCCAGGCTGGGCATTCCCCATGATCTCATCTGAATCTTTACTGCAGGTTCATTTCGGAGTCAGAACAAGCTCCTGTTTTCTACGTAAGACAGCTCACCAGCACACTGTGAAGTGGGAAGACACAAATTTAATGTGCTTCGTATAGATTCCCGCAGAAACTAAGGTACAGATTTTGAGCAGTGGATTTGTATTTCTGATTATCTGCCTGGTACAAACATTCTGTACTGAGCTAAAGGGAGAGCCCCGTAATTATCTTTGCAGGAATCCTTGAGGAATGTGTAGATTCTAAAGTTATCAAGCAGCGCGGCCTCCTGACAGCCTGTGCCTCTTCTACACAGGAGTTAACGGCAAATCAGTTTCTCTTCCCTACACATAGTGCTTTTCTCAACCCAGAGTAATTAACATCTCCATGAAATAAAATCTCCAGTTGTATCATATGGTCCCGGCTACTCCCAGGCTACTCACCCATCTGGTTCCATTATTCCTGCCATTTGCCAGCATGTGGCTGTGTGTGTGTGTGTGTGTGTGTGTGAGGGGTGAGGGGCGACAGAGGTCGCTGGGTGTCTGGAGTAACACGTTACCACATGTGCACGGTCAGGTTTTAACTTGTAGCCATTCACTCTGTCCTTCTGATGAAGTAGCACAGTGTAGCTAGCCCTGGTCATGGGGCTCTGGGATTTAAACTCGGACCCATGCCCTGATCAGTGTCTCTGGAGGGCATCACAGTGTGGAAGAGACACATGCTTGTGATGAATTAGATGAAAAGTTAGAGCCTGGCAGTTTGTCAGCTGCGAAAGCAAATTCTACAGATCAAAGAAATAATGGTGGTTCTGAGTGAAAGCAGAAGTTTTTGAGCCACTGGAAAAAAATATTATAGAAAAATGAATGTGAGATAGAGTCTATGTATGTATTCTAAAATTATGCATAGGCGGGTTACTTTGTACATACTTCTCAAATACTTAAGTCAAAGGTTAAACTTCACCCTGACCTCTCAGGGGATTTCGTTCTCTGACATTCTTCATGCAGGTATTCCCACCCAACATTTCATTTTCCTTTAAATCATGCTGAAAGAGCATAAATAATTATTTTAAAAAATAAAGCTGTCAGGAGAAATGATTTGATTTATACACTATTTGATGCTATCTGTATTCGGGAAATAGCAGATCCAGTGTCTTGCTTATCTGGTTACTATTTATCAAATTGTCCATAGGAACCACTGGAGGAGGCAGAGGGCAGACCAGACAGTTACTGTGACTTATGAACAGCCATTATTATGTACTGGAAGAACGAAAAAGGAAGAAAGAAAGACGATAGCCATTCTACAATGCTAATTCTAACACTTTTGATGAGGATCAGCTTAACCCTGCAAGGGCCACACCGTCTGCACATTTTACTTATTCCTGTTTCAATCCACAATTTACATTGCTTTTCATTGGGAAAAATATAAACCCAAACTAAAGTGAGCATTTGATATAGTCTCCTCACAGTGACTCCAGTGGCCTTGTGTGACATTGATTATGGCTGCTGAGCCGGGGTGGGAAGTCCAGGGACAGAGAGACAGAAAGGAGAATGGTCAACGGCCCTAACACAACATGGAACTCAGCTTGCAATGTGCTGCTCCTGACTCTGACTCACTGGGTCCCATCTGACCAGGCTTCTGTTCCCTGAGAAGGATGGAGGGCATTAGAACAGGCTTCAGTGGTGACGTGGTGCCTCTGTGCGACTGGAATCTGCTTCACTAGGCTGGCAGCCTGGCCATATTATGAAGTCTCCCAACCTTCCCTTTTATTTTCTTATCTTTTTTTTTTTCAAATTGTGGCAATAACAGAAAGTATCTAATAGACTTGGGGGCACCTTGGACACAGTAATCATAGGAAGCACTGAGCCCATGGAGGTACTGGCTTTATTTTGGTTCTTGCTGTGGCAGCAAATGGGGCCTGGGGGCAGAGTTGCTGGGCCTACTCAGGATATCATCACATCATCCATTTCTTCACGGATTGTCATACCGATTGCCTGTTCCCATAGATGGACAGAGCTGCTTTGGGCAATTGTGAAATTCTCAGGCAGGTGAAATTAGCCTCTGGAGTTTTCTTTCTTCTCTTTCAGCTTTCTTGTCCAGTTTATTTTTCTCCTACATCTCTGGTGGCTCGGGGCTACTCACTCAAGTCCACAGATAATAGCCTAAGCTGTTATTTCAATTATCTCTCATCAAAAATCTGCTGTGCAAAGCCCTGTCCAAATGAGAAAGAATGGAAGAGAAACAGAAAGACAGAGAGACAGACACAAAGAGACAGAAAGATGGGGCAGAGACATAAGACAGTGTGTGTGTCGTGTTACTAAATTAAATCCATTTGCTCTGTCAGGCGCACTGTGTTAACAGTGTAAGCCTGTGGTTCACACGAGCTCCTGTGGAGACACCAGGACAAAGGAATCTTTTAAATAATGTCAGACAAAAAGTAGGTTCACTGAGCAAAGAAAGACCAGGAATAGACATGGTGTCTGGCACCTGTCGAGTGACTTTCTACATGTGTGGGTGGCCTGGCAAGAGGTAAGGTCCCATGTAGGGATCTAATAGTCTGAGGGGTTAGGATGGAGAAACAGACATCAATCGGGTAATGACAGTACAAAGCCAATGCTTACTGATGTTCTGAGAGTGCGTAAAAAGGTCACAGTCATTTATTAATAATAACTGATATTCTTACGATGTGACAGAGTATCTTATTGCTGTAAAATGTAAATACCGTACAACTGGCCATTCATATCGTTGAGCATTCTTGTCATGTAGCAACTGCCACGATTCCAGAATCTTCCATCAAACCTGTAGGAAACCCTACTACCGTCCCCATTCTTCCCTTCCCTTTAGTACTAGGGAAGTACTTTCTGTCTATATAGAGGATGAATCAGACAATATGCTTTTTAGCCTTGGCTTCTTTTGCTTAGAAAAGTATTTGTAAGGTTGTAGCATTTATCAGTATTTCTTTTATTTTTATGGATGAAGAGCATTCCACCTTGTGGATATGTTCCCATGTGTTTATCTGGTCATCAGTGGTGGACGTTACTTTGCAATTGTGAACTGTGTTTCTCTGAACACTCATGCAGCACTGTTCACGTGAGTACTTGTCCTCTGTGCTTTGAGCTATACACTCAGAACTACAATGGCTTGGTCAGATATGATTATTTAACTTAACTGAAACACCGAACTTACAATTTCCATTTGCTTTATCACTACCAATGTTTGAGGGCTTTAGTTTACCCACGTGCTCTCCAAAATTTCTACTTTTCATTTTTCAAGGAAATTCTAGCTATATGATAGGTGATGTAGAATGGTGTCTAATTATCATTTTAATTTTTATATCTTTGATGACACGGGGCATCAAACGTCTTTTTATGTTTGCCGGCCAATTGTATAGCTTTGTGGTATGATTTTTAAAGATCTTTATCATTTAATTCTTATAATACCCTTGGCAAGAATTTTATAGATAAGTGAGATGTTTTATAAGTAAGACCAAGTCAAGTGTCAAGGGCCATATCAGAATCAGGTTCACACTCTGGAAATAGAGGACCTTTCAGATAAAGACAAACCTAAGGGGCAGTAATGTAACTGTCCTGGTGGATGACTGTGGAAACTGTTTTACCTAGCATGCAGGTGCTTGCCTCGGAAGCAATGCGCTGGCCACTGCCTGCACCCGTGCTTATATAGGCTGGCCTGAAACATTCAGCTTTCAGAGGGAGGCTTTTGAAAGCCTCTGTAGGTCACCAGAAACTTTTATCTTTATGTTTTAAAAGAGATAGCTTGTCTTAATTACACCAAGATCTAATATCTTTCAGAAAACGCCTTTTTATTTGATTAGCTAGCACGCAGTGATCAGTATATAAAAGATGAAGTTAGACATAAAAAACCCAACAGGAACAGCATCTAAGCAGTTTCAAAGAGCTTCTACTCAAGTTCAGAGACCATTGAGATAAAACAGGTGAGCAGAGAACACACACCTGAGAGCTGGTGCTTTTCTATCCAGAGACTGGTCCAGCAGCCCAAGAGAAAGGTGTCCGAGCACACACGCATGTCACCTGTATTATGTATGTAGACACTGTACACTGGCACACGATGGCAATAGCACAGTCGTGAGTAACCGCTAAGACATCACACATGTCTTGAGATTATTCGCCCATTGATGGATTTTTGGGGAGAGTCTTCTGTTTTGTGTTAATTTCATTGGTTAAATAAAGAGACTGCCTTGGCCCTTTAATAGAACAGAAAATTAGGTAGGCGGAGTAGACAGAACAGAATGCTGGGAGAAAGAAGCCGAGTCAGGCAGTCGCCATGATTCTCCCACCCGACACAGATGCAGGTTAAGATCTTCCCTAGTAAGCCACCAGCTCGTGGTGCTACACAGAATATTAGAAATGGGTTAGATCAATATGTAAGAGCTAACCAATAAGAGGTTAAAACTAATAGGCCAAGCAGTGTTTAAAAGAATACAGTTTCCGTGTAATTATTTTGGGTAAAGCTAGCCGGGTGGCGGGAAGTGGCCCGCCATTCCTTCTACTATAATCCATCACTGCTGGGGAATTCAGCAAGGCACAGAAGAGTGCTCATGAAGTGCCTTTGAAAATTCCAGAGAATCTGCCATAAAAAGATGCCCGAAGTTACATGGGCACGGGGTAAAATGTGAGGCTGAGGCTGGTTGCAGTTCCAGGTCTCTTAGGAGATAGACGAAGTGGTGGGTGGGAGAGCCCCTTAAGACAGAAGTAAAGAGAATCAGCACTCACTGGAAATGGACAGGGAATCCCAAGGCTAAGGTTCAGGTAACTTTAGAGTAAATGTTCAAGAGAGACCAGTTTACGGGGACATTGCTTGCTGCCTCTACTCCACAGTAGCGCTGTATTTTCTTGGGGACTGTGTGAGTATCACCAGCCTGACACATTGCCCCGGGCCTTGTGGATATTTTCATTAGCACACAGAGGCAAACCCCAGCGACACCAGGACTTTCTGTTTATTTTAAAGGAAGTGCAAAGTACAGATGTTTGCCAAACCTAGCTTGTCTCTGCTTTCTGTTACGCACTAAAATGTGTTTTGCTATGAACAGAGCCATCGGGAGCAGAAACCCCCAAGGTTTAGTTCCATCACTTTTCTCCAAGTCCCAAAGAGTGAAGAAATTGGTAGGGATTTTTCTACTAGGCATGGTGACTTTGAGGTGACCTGTCTGTAGTATAGGATGTGATGATTTTTAAAAATATATTTCAAAGAAAATGTTTTCTTTTGTTGTTGTTGTTGTCATTTTCTTTTCTCTGGCAACTGTGTTTTTAAGAAACATTTGCCCCGTGAATCTCCTTTCCTCTTATTTATAAAAAAATGTACCCCAGCCAAAGCCACATTTGCACAAGGATAGGCACCAGTGGAGACAACTGGGCAACATTTGCTGGGGTCCTGACTCCTGGAGAGCAGGCTGAGATAAAATGAGATCTTCAGATATACCCACTCAACCCTGTGCAGGGCTTTGTCAGACACAAATCTGGCTCACAAGGGAACAACATTTCAGAACATGACCTTTTTTACTTGAGACTTTTGGGGATGTAGGAGGTGTCCTCAGCTGACCCCACCTGAACTGTGTGGATATTGGAGGTTTTATTTGATTTTTTGGGTGGGGTGTGTGTGCACGCATGTGACCTATACAAATCCAATTTCAAAAGAACACACAGGGAGGGCATCCCACATGACTGCATAAAGGAAATTAGAAAATGTGAACATAACTGGCTTTTTTTTTTTTTTTTTTTTGCATCTTTTCCCCCTAAAGCAGAATTCACTGAGAGAAGCACACTGTCCAAATGTGCCCAGGGCTTACCTCTTTGATGTAAGTTGGTGATTATTTTACTTCTCAAGGTTTTGGTGATGGAGTTTGACCCCAGGTTCTGACCCACCAATGCTGGACTTTCCACAGACCTACAGCCTCAAGATCCCAGCATTTTATATTTTATTTTAACGTCATTACTGTTTTTGCTCTTGAGAGAAAACATGAATGTTGTCAAAACAGAAAATTTTAAAGAAGTTGGCAGCTGCAACCCTAGCTACAATTTTTAAAACTATTTTCTCCTTTTTTAGGCACCTGTCTATGGTTGTATAAATGCATTTATATAATATCTAGATACTGATTTATTTCCTGAATTTATACCATATGTATTTCTTATTTATACTTTCATTAGACATTATAAAATGAAACTTTAGTCTTTCACTCAATATTCTGTGAGCATATGACCTTATTTTTGTGTATTTTCTATCTGAGACATTGTATTTTGGTTGAACTTGTATAATATGGATATGTATGTGCTTGGGTGGGATTGGGTTTACTGCATGTGTATGTCTGGAGACTAGAGGTCAATGTTGGGTATCTTCCTGCATCACAATTTGTCTTACTTTTTGAGATGAGGTTACTTCCTTAAATCAATTTGGCTGGACCAGGTAGCCAACAGGCTCCAGGGATCACCACATTCCTGCCTCCCCAGCGTGGGGTTACGGGTGAGCACTGTCAAGCCTGACTTTTACATGGATGTTTGGGATCTGAACTCAGATCTTCATGCTTACACTCAGGCACTTCCTTTACTGAGCTATCTCCCCAGCCCCAAACACAGGCTTTACTCGGCTCAGGGTGGTTAGATGAGTACAATGGTTTTTGTTTTATGAATGGGCACTTTAATGCATGCATTTTGGCATATGTCTTTGACCATCACCTTCTACCCTTACTGTTCTGAATGAGCATGCCCTTGACATCTGTGTAGACTCTCACATCACAGTCTACTGCATCCCATATGTTCAGCCTGACTTTTAGTGTTAAAAACGGTTTCCAGTGGTTTGCACAGAAAAGAAGTGACTCAGTGTTCCTTTAATTTGCTCTTTTCACTTCTAAGTAAGCACACCATAGAGTTGGTTCTTCACTTTTCAGTATAGCATAGACTCACTGGCCATAGTGGGGCGGGCTTGTGACCCGAGAACTTGGAGTGGAGGCAGGGAGGTGAGATGGGTGTTCAAGTTGGTTTGTGTAAAAACTTTAAAAGCCAACTTGGGCTTCATGAGACTGTCTGTCACAAATCAAGGGACAAGCCAAAAGAGTACTTTCTTTGCTTATTTGTCATCCTCATTGGTGATTCCCACTCATACAAAAGTGCTCTGTCCTGACGCTTACGTGTGATACGGCTTAGTTCACCATTAGTGCACAGTCTTATCCATTATCTCACGCTTGTCACACATAAGGCTTTGATCTATTGCTGTGAATCTAATTCAATGTAAAATGTGGATACAGATTTTCAGTTTGCTCTTTTTCTGAGGGAAAGAGCTTCTGAATTGCACGCTGAGCACACAGGCTGGTTAAAAGAGCCAGCTAGTAAGCCGAGCCAAGGGTCAGGACGGCTGTGCTGTGTCCCACTCTCGACCTCTGCCGTGATGTCACAATTCCTGGGAAAGCCTCGTATGCACAAATGTGAGAGTAAGGGGGAATGGGGAGAGAGGGGAAAGGGGCTTCTTTCATCCCTTCCCACTCCTGAGCCAAGAAACATAAGCAGTGTGGCCATAGAGCTGGGGGGAGAGAGAGCTAAGGCTCCACCCTGCAACCTGTCCTCTGCTGAGCTCACGGAGCTCTTACACAGACTGTGCTGGTCACATATGGGGCAAGGCTGACCTTGTTTCTATTATAAGATCTCTGAAACTCACCATAGCTAGTAAGCTCTTGGCTTCTGCTTCCATGAAATAGCTCCATGCCAAAAATCCTCGAGAGACCAGAGGAGGCAGAAGCTTCCAAGGTAACCCTGTGCCTCTCCTACTCTAAATACACCAGTCTGGCCTGCCTCGGGGGGAAAAAATGCATGCATACATCCACGAATAATTTCTAACTTCTAATAAATTCTAATTCTAAGAAATTCACTAATGTCTAGTGGAATGAGCATTACACTATAACATTACTCATTTGGGGACAGGCACCTCGAGGTGTGAGGTTGGTGGTGGAGGTGGAGGGCTCTCAGGAGGGACTGAAAACTCCTGGACATTTTGGTGGTCAGTTCTGTATACTGGTACTTTGAAAATGAATGACAGATTTAAGAAGACTCACAAAAGATTCTAATGTGAAACATGCATTTGACAATATATATTATATATTCAACCACAAGACAGTACACAGATGTGTGTGCAATTATTATATTCCTGTGAACAGACATAATGACTTTCTATCAAATCTCAAAAAGTTTTAAATATTCTAAAATCTCTCTCTAGCAGGCACTTGGAGAAAGAGAGAGAGAGAGAGAGAGAGAGAGAGAGAGAGAGAGAGAGAGAGAGAGAGAGAGAGAGCAAGAGAGAACAAAAATGTAGGTGCAGAGGTTCTGGGAAGAGTTGGAGGATGGGAAATAATATGATTAAAATATTTTTGAAAAGCATTTAAAATAAGAAATTTAAGTAAAAAAAAAATAAACAGAAGAAGAAAAGAAACAGCAGACTCCAGACTCAACTCTATGACATGGCCACTGCATATAATGGGGTAGGGCACCTAGGGTGTGGAATTTTGAACTTTGTGGAAAAGAGGGAGGGATAGTCGGAGAAGGAGACAGGGAGGAAGAAGAGAAGGAAGAGAAAACGGGATCTTATTTTTAGTTGTTTCCAAAAAAGTTTTATCTATTTTATTTTTATTTATATGAATTTTTGCCTGCATATATGTATGTGTTCCACACATAGGCAGTGCCTAAAGCTGTCATAGGAGGGCATCAAATTCCCTGGTACTGAAATTATACGCACATGACTGTGAACTACCACATGGGAGCTGAGAATCGAACCCAGTCCTCAGTGACTGTTCTTAATCACTGTGCCATCTCTCCAACCCCTGATTTTGAGAACTCACAGTTTTCATAGTATAAACATTCCCCCGTGTCAAATTTGAAGCCAGTAATGTCAGCTGCAGAAATCCCTGAAAAGTTAACAGTTCCTGAGCTAGAGGAAGCCAGGGGTTCAGAGCAAAACGCAACCAGATTTTGATTCTGAAAAGGCCAAACTTCCCATGTTAACAAGGAGAGGAGTCTGATGCTAGGAAATTGTCTTAGCATTGAAATTTACCTCCTCTATTCCAGTACATCGGTTGCAAACATTATTTGATGGATGTAGAAGTGTTTTGAGCATTAAAAAGAAAGGACCAGGGATGCAGAGATAAGTGGATACGTGTAGACAGTAAATTGCTTGTCATGCTGGCAGGGGGAACTGAGTTTGATCTCCTGAACCACATAGAAGAAGCTGGGCATAATGATACAGGCTTGTAATCCCAGTGCTATAGATGTGGAGACAAAGGTATCTCAGGGGCTTACTAGACATCCAGCAGAGCTGAATCAGTGAACCCCAGACTAGTGAGTATCCCTATTTCAAAAGAAAAGTTGGATTGCACATGAGGAACAACACCTGAGGTTGACCACTGGCTTCCACACACATGTGCGTGTGGGCTACCATACCCATGTGTATATCTACATACACAAGAACATGCATATATGTGTGTACACACATGCACACACAGGGCCATTCATATCACAGCTAGCTTTGTGTCACTGTAATAAATATCTGGTATAGACGGTGAAAATGAATGCTTATGTTGGACTTCTAGGAATGCCTGTGGGGCAACTTTGTGATGGCTGAGAAGCAGGGTGTGTTGGAATTGGGAAGAGGTTGCCATCCAAACCACTATATCTTTCAAGAGCAAGCCTCCACCTAGGCTCCACTCTTAAGGTTTTCACCGTTTCCTGATAGGGTCATTCTAGGGAATAAAGCTTTAATGCATAGGACTTTGGATGGGAGGGATGTATAGTAGTTTCCTCAAAGTTAAAATCTTCCATCTTGGAAGAAAATTCATCAAGACACAGGATTTTTTTTTTTTTTTTTTTTTTTTTGGTTTTTCGAGACAGGGTTTCTCTGTGGCTTTGGAGCCTGTCCTGGAACTAGCTCTGTAGACCAGGCTGGTCTCGAACTCACAGAGATCCGCCTGCCTCTGCCTCCCGAGTGCTGGGATTAAAGGCGTGTGCCACCATCGCACAGGATGTTAAGAGGGAGGTGAAATGGCGGAATTCCTAAGAGGAGGCGAAACATTCCATCCTGCAGGAAAGCTCATTAAGACAGGAAGTGAGCAACTCAAAGGCTCCAGGAAATCCCTGAAACTAATCAGATTCACTACTTCGCTCACTCCCCAAGCATATATAACCAGTGAGGAGTCAAACTGTGTAGAAGAAGTTCTGATCAGCTAAGGCATCTGGAAGAAACAGAGGCCAGCCAAACTACTAAGAGGAAGCAGAGACCAGCTGAGTGCCCTGGAAGAGGCTCAGGCCAACTGAGCTGCCTTGAAAGGATACTCCTAACCTGCTAAGCTCCCCTGTAGAGTATGCAGTAAACTTGGGGTATCCAGCGTTCCTGAGCTATCACTCACACTGAAGTGGGCTTTGGAAATGCAGCTGTCTTTGAGTCATTTCTAATCCTATAGGTAACCCCTCACACCTATTTTTCTAAGTACGACCATTAAAAAGCATTGATTTACCACATTGCCCTTCAGTGGTCCATGCTTTGGATTGTTGTCACTTCCCTACCTTGTCTTAATAGACATTTGTATCCCCAATAGCGGATCTATAGTGGCGGATATATTGCAGATATATAGCGGATACAAAGCGGCGTTTAAGATTCAACTACAGCACTAACTACAGAAAATTTTAGTAATCTCTAACACAAAAATAAGATTATGATTAAGTTTTTAATGCACTTTCATTAGAATTTACATCTGTATGATTAAAAAAAATTCCCTTCTGATTTTGGTAATAGATATTTCTGAAAAAATATGGAAACAAAATTAATATATGTCTACATTTCATTGTGCAAATGTATTTTTTAAAGGAGACTCTTTTCCTTTAGCTAATGGTCCCTTTACCGCACCACTTCTTTCTATTAATCCATCTCCTATTGCTGACTTTTAACCTCCTGCTTACCTCTTCCAAGAATCTGAAATTATTAACCTACCAGTTAACCCAGGGTCATCTTCCAACCGGACACTCTCCATCACACTTGCAGAGCCCATTAGACCGTGGGTGTAAACACAGTCATGGTTTTGGAAGATTTTTGATTTGAATACTGCTCTTGTTAACCTTGCTGGTGTGCACTCCTGGATTATAGGTTTCTAAATGATACGGTACTTAGGTTAGTTTTCTATTTTTGCAGATTACCCCTGAAGAGTAAAGGAATAGACTCGGGACAGTCCAAATGAGAGATGGCTGGGCCTTGGTCTGGTAGGAGATAATGGGAATGGGGAAGAATGACGATAAATTCCCAGAAGAATGTGGATATTTGGTAATTTTAACTATGAAATATGTTTTATTCTTTCTTTGCTGATTAAGAGGGTTTTAGTGGAATTATTTCCTTACTCTTCTGGAGTTTTCAAGGACAGCCCTGTGTGCCCTTGAAGAAAAGGAACTGACTATACCTGCAGCTTTGATCAATGCTCCAGACTTAATGAGCCACTGAATTCTGTTGGGATGCATGCAGAGGGATAAAGAGGTTGTGGAGTAAGGGAAGACTGAGGAAAGGAACCAACCAAGGGCAATGCTAGAGAGGACCCTAGAAGCTGGGAGGCTGATCTAGGGGAGCTCCAAGAGAGTGGGCTGAGCACTGGAGTCCTATTCTGTGATGGCTCCTTGACTACATAGGAAAAACCCTCTCTCCACACAACACATATATCCTTGGGCTCACCAAGCCATTGTTTTCCTTCTGTACACACAGGAGCTTCCAGCTCCAGAGATCTCTGAGGGACACTGTGACTGACCTTACCATTACATTACAGTTGAAGTAATGAGAGCCACTTCCAAGCCTGGACCATGAAATGTTTTTACCTGATTTTGCTCTGACTCTGCATTTGACTTTGTCCAAGTCAAATCGTCTAGGATTATATCAAACTACCAAGCTTGGGGGTTTATTTGTGAGTGTGGCATAGCTTAACCTGCCATGACTAATACCTAGATGCTAAAGCCAAAGCTAAAGGCAGAGCTGAGGCTGGGTGCTTATGAGTCAGGGCCCTGCAGGTGTCCAATACACAGCCTCCTTCCTGACAGCAACCTGATTTCTTCATGGAGACTTCTTGGGGGTCAGAATTCTTAGCTCTGCTTTTCTGTTTCCCAGAAACAGATATGCCCCTTGTCTAACCTCAGCCCACCTTACTGGAGAGTGGATAACTCTGAGAGGCAAGGGGCATATACCACAGAAGTTATAAACATGACAATTAAATCCCGTGTCCATGTATGTTACTTGTCTTTTCTGTGGCTGTGGTAAAATGCTCTGATAAAAGCAAACCAAGGAAGGAGAGGTCTATTTTGTCTCACGGTTTGAGGGTGCTGCCCACCACAGTGAGGAAGTCACAGTAGAAGGAGAAGCCTGGCTACATCCATAGTTAAGAAGCAAGAACCATGAATAATGATGCTAAAGGGGCTTTCTCCATTTCATACAGTTCAGAATGCCAGCTCAAGGCATGGTCCTGCCCATAGCTAAGATGTCTTCCAACATAGTTAACTTAGTTAAGATGGTCCCGGCAAATACATCCAGAGACCCATCTCCCAGGTAATTCCAGGTCCTGTGAAGATGATAGTAAGCACTAACCATCACAACCCTAGAGTACAACTTGGCAATATCCCCTTGTAGTGGCTGAGTTCAGGTATAGGTGGGCTCCAGGTCTTGAATCTTGAGACAGAAGCAAGAAGCCATCTGACAATGGGTCTTGGAAAGCAATGCCCTCAGCAGCAGCAACCTGACTTTTTTGGGTGGGTTGTTATTCTCAGATCAACCTTCCACGCCTCCTTAGTCTTATTTTCTAGCTTTAATTCTTTTCATTCCCCTTCCAGTAAGCCATATCTAAACTTTGTTGGAACGATTGGTGACAAGGGCTAGAAGTGGGGCAGGGAGAAGTGGCGTCCTCACTCTCTCAAAAGAAATCGGTTTCGGCTCCACCTGTGATCCTTACCAATTTGTATTGGTAAGAATCCACTCTATTCAACCCCCAGAAGGCATTGTGTATGATGTGTGCCTGCATAGAGTAAGCTTGTTGCGGCATGTTTATAAGTAGACTTCGATGTAGGATCTAGTTCTCATGCTGTCTTGTTAGAATTAACATTATTGAGGGGGAAAAAAATCCCTCTAGCTTCTTCTTTGGTAATCTGTCAGTGTAATTGGTTTAGAAAGAATATCCACTTTTGAATTTGTACTGATCTAGAGATTTCCTCGATTCTGCTTTAATATCACTTAAGTTTCATGATATAATAAAAGAGAGTCTAGAAATGTGGATTGAACAGACATGCTTTTCTCAGTTCCCTAATAAACGCTGCTCAGAAGATGGCAAGGAAACCAAATAGGCTGTGTGCACAAAGACAAAGGGAAGAGGAGGAGATGGCGGGGGTGGGGGGGTGGGGGGGGTGTTGGCTGACTCATCAGCGTGAGGAAAACTGACACCTGAGCCAGCAGTGGGAGACGGAAACAAGCTGACTCACTCTGCAGAGCACCGGGAAGACGCACGCAGGAAGGGAGCTATGGGGTTCCTGGGAGAATAAAAATAATAAAAATGGGGAAGACATTAAAACAAAATGAGATGAAAGTGTATTTCTCACAGTTAGATCCCTTTGCCCACACACCAGGAAACTCGCCCACTGTCCACCACAGCAGAGCAGCAGACTGGGAAGGTCAGCTCTGGCAGCTCTATGGATCAGAGTGCAGCAGTCACAGCTGAGGTACTGTCCTGAAACAGTGGGGTCACTCGTCAACCCATCATAAGCAAGCATCATACACGCAAATTCAGCCACATTGTAAACAGTGAAATGCCATACACATTTCAGAATTTTCAGTACCTATATGCTATTATTGTTGAGGTCAAGGATGTCCCATAAGGGGTCATGATTGGAAACCAGTCCGTGGCGCTGTTGGGATGTGGTAGAACTTCAAGAGATGAGACCCAGTGACAGAAAATTAGGTCACCAGGACTGTGTCCTTACAGGACATGTTAGGACCTTCGTCCCTCTTCTTCTCCCTTTGCTTCCTGGTTTCCATGCACCGTACACTTCTTACAAAATGGCCTTGCCACATGCTCAGGAGTCACAGGGCCACCTTGCCACTGAGTGAAGCCTTTGGAGTTAGAAGCCAAAACAACCCTTCCTGTGTATCAGTTCATTATCTCGGGTCGTTTGTCATGGCAACGAAACCTGACTCGTTATCTGTTCCCACATCCTTGCTCTTAGATGGCGCTTACAAACACAGTGTCAGGGTCTCTAGAACCAAGAACATCCCTGCCCTCTGAGAGCTAGAAAAATGCATGGTCATGAGCCCAGGAAGCGACCCAGGCCCTCTACAGACCAGGCACCTGGAAGCTGTGCCTTCCAGGCAGTGTTACAGGGCTCCACACTGGCTGTTGTTACTTACGACACAGTGACTATAACACAGTCCTGGAGTCATGTTGCCTGAGACCAAAGTTAGCTCTACCAGTTGTGTCCTAAGACAACTCCTTCCCCATGTCTTCATTGCCTTAAACAAAGTTTTAAAACTCTTCGGTGCAAATGCTTAGAATTTACTTCAGTTTTTGTTTATGAAATCCATCGGAATTGTGTTTCTCTCTGTGATGGGTAGGCCCTCTTGATTAGCAGTTTGACAGGGCCTGGAATTACTGAAGAAGGCTGTTTCCAGAAAGAATTAATGGAAGTGAGGATTAATTCTTTCAAAACGGTAGTACCTTCCAATGGGTGGACCAGGGATTACATGACAGGGGATCTGACTTCTGCCTGTTTTCATTTCTTCATGAGTGAGTCTGTTTATCTCTGCTGCTGCTGCTGCTGCTGCTGCTGCTGCTGCTGCTGCTGACAGTACTGATGATGATAATGATGGCACTACCATCCTCTGCTGGCATTAGACACCAGCTTCTTCTGCCTTCCAGTATGGGATGAATATCATTGACTCTCAAGAATAAGGATTTTAGCGTCGGATTTGGACTGCGAGGCATCCAGCTTTATGAGCAGAGCAGCCACAGGAGTTCCTGACTCTGTAGCATGCAGATGGCCATTGTTAGAAGACCTAGCCCTCGTTACATAAGGGCAATCTAATAAATCCCCCTTTATAATATATATCACACATAACATGTTATATATAATATTGTGCTACGTATTAAATATATTTATATAACATGCATAACATATATTATAAAGGAAGATTTATTAAATTGCCTTTAAATATGGTATATGTTATACATTAAATATATTGTATAACATGTTATAATATATAATATTATAAAGGGGATTATTAGACTGACTTTATGTAACAAGAATTATATTATATGTGTGTGTTTTATATAGACATACAGATTATAATTGAATATACACATACATCAATCCTGTTCCTCTAGAGAACTGTTGATAGACTGTCAGGTAGAATGTCAATGGATTTATTCACAAATATCAAAGGTTGCTTTATTTTGACCCACACCCAGTTAGTTACTTCTCTCATTGACATGAGCAAAATATCTGCCAAAAACAATCTTTTGGGAGAAAAGATTTACCTTAACTCATGGTCTCAGGAAAATAGTCCCTTGTGGAGGGGGAGGTGTCCTGGAGTGGCTCAGTCCAGGCAAGAGGAGTACGGTGTGGCTCCTCATGTCCTGGTGGATAGAAACCAGAAGGCTCAGCTGGAACCAGAGTTGAGTTACCTTCAAGGCCTGTCCCTAACAACTTACTTCTGCTAGGTAGGCCATGGTCCCAAATAACACCATCAAGGGCACCAGGTGTTCAAGCACATGAGCCTGCAGAAGACATTTCACATTCAAACCGTAACACCCTCAAACAGAATTCTATGACTCAGAGAACTGTGATTCAGTATAGGATCACTGGAGCCCACAGTGTCTACTAATGTCCTAGGAGGAGCGATGGAGCTAGAAAGCCCCATTTTGAAACCATTCATATCCATAGCAGTATATGTAAGCATGCCAAAACCAGAGGAAAAGTTTCTCAGGAAACAGGATGTTTACATAGTTTCAAGGGAGCTCAACATAATTCCCTTATTGATCACTAATGGAGAACAACTGGAAAGTGACTGGTGTTCATATAACAACAGTGAGGCGAATCCCCTCGTGTGTCACCTCTGGGGACACCTTGGGGGTAATATGTCACTGCTGAGTTCCTCCA
The DNA here is from genome assembly GCF_950005125.1 of Chionomys nivalis. NCBI lineage: Eukaryota > Metazoa > Chordata > Mammalia > Rodentia > Cricetidae > Chionomys > Chionomys nivalis. The sequence goes on from NC_080089.1 coordinate 85,126,592, forward strand.
AATTTTGCATAACCTGGATTAATCATCAGGCTATATGTCATGAGTTTAAATATTTAAAACCTGCAAAATAATTCATCAGTTTGCTTAAAGATGCTGAGGTCATGAAAGGCAAAGAAAGGCTGAGGAATTGTCATGGATCAAAAAGGAATAAGACTATACATGAACTAAATCCAATTCATGGTCCCAGAATGATCCCAGAGCAGGAGGAGAGGAGGTATGGGAGACAGCATTGGTCCACTGGTGAATATGTGAATATTGCCTTGAAATTAGATGAGTTATTATTTTCTGTGAAAAAGATTGTCCTTGATTTTAATATACAAACTATATTAGTCAGGGTTCTCTAAAGGGACAGGACTTGGAGAAAGAGAGAGGTCCAACTACGTCTGTCTCACACCGAGAAGCTGAGAATCCGGAAGTTGCTCAGTATGCAAGGCTGGATATCTCGGGAGTCTCAATCTGGCACTGGTGGTCTGGAGAGCTGCTGGTCTTCAGTGTCCATGAGAATCCCAAAGAAGTTAACTTCCATGTCAGTGGCAAACGTTACAACAACAGGGTAGATGGACTTTGGAAGTGAGAGTGAGGGCAAGCGGGCAAAAATCATTTCCTTCTTCTACACCCTTTTATGTGGGCTGCCACCAGAGGGGCCATCCACATTGATTGGAATGATGTGATCAAGAAAATCCCTCATAGGAGTGCCAGCAGCTGTAGTTTCAGTTGTTTCCAGATGCAATAGGGTTGACAACCAAGATTCTGATTCCATTGCCTTCTCTTGTCATCCATTGAGATCTCTTTCTTTTCTCTTCTGAGACCCTTATACTTGTATCTTTCTCTCTCTCTCTCTCACACACACATTTATGTATACATTTATGTAATTTTAAATCTAGGTTCTACATTTTTGTCTTCCTGAGTGCAGTTTCCTGCAAGTGTGTGATGAGAAAAATAAACAGTTTTTCTTAAGTCACTGTAAGTTTCCACTACACAATTTATCACCAAACAAATAATATTTGAAGAAACTGGAAACTGGGCCTGACGTAGCCGTATAATCTCTGTGACACTCCTTGAGGTTGGCTGTCATCAGTGTCTCCTCTGAACCTCAATGTCTTCACACAATTCCAGTTGAGGAACATTTTTGGAACTAATGAGAGTTTTTTTTTTTTATAAAGACAATTTCAGGAAGTTCAACCTAAAGTTGTGTTCATTAATAAATAAATATTTGCTAAGTAAATATTTGACATAAAAATAAATATTTGATAAAAAATTACAGTCTTTTCCTGGTCTTCCAGTTTGCTGAAATTATAAACTTTCCTATTATACTTTTATTTTGATAATATTCTTAATTAAAAGATAATGAAGTAGCATGACTCAGCTAAAATATAAAATATAAAAACCCCCAAGTCCTATTGGCTTATAAAAACAAAGGTTTGTGGCAAGGGAGATGTTCACTCCCGAGCACCATGGGAAAAGGTTGGTATACGGTGACTCATGCCTGCCCTGCTGAAGAGGTAGAGTTAGGACAATCCCTGGAGCTCCCTGGATAGATGCCTAGACCAACTGGTACACTGCAGATTCACTGAGAGATCCTGTCTCAGAAAATAAAGTGAATAGTGACTGAAGAAGACACCTGACCTTGTATTGACCACTGGCCTGAACACACACATACTCATGCATGCATGCATGCATGGATGCACGCACACATGCACACCCCACTCCACAAGGTTTTATTTCAATTTAGTAGGGGCATCTGGTCCACATCATCTTTATTGAAGCTGATGTTGCCATCTCCTCCACCCAGACACAGGGAAGGGAGCATGGCATATTGGCCCCCACCTCGTGTATGTGTGTGTGTGCATGTGCGTGCACATGCTGAATGAATGGGAGTCTATGGGTGCACATACCCATGTGCACACTTGCGATGCTCTCTCACTGAATCTGCTCAGTTCGCTGAAACATTAGGTCCAACCCTTTATCACCTCAAGAAAAATGCTCCTCGTGCCAGACAGCAATCGCTCTCACCCGGTTACTCCCCGCCCCCCCCCCCCACATGCCCATTGGTTCTTAACACTTCTAACCAGAAGTGAGACATATCACTTCAGCTTATATTTTATTAGCTAAAATTAGACAACCACATGCTTAACCCAAGAGGCCGGGAAGTAAATCTCCACTTGATACACAGGATAAAGACAGCAGAATGTAGAGAGCCCCTCTGACCTCTAGATACAGTGTTTCATAACGACATTGACCTTCATAATAACGTTAACCTTCATAATGACATTGACCTTCATGATGACATTGACCTCATGACCTTATAAGACCCTGTTTTGTCTTCTCCTGAATTTATTCTCCATTATCTTTTTAAAAGATTTTTATTTATTTATTATATATACAGTGTTCTGTCTGCATGTATGCTTGCGTGCCATAAGAGGGCAGCAGATCTCATTATAGATGGTTGTGAACCACCGTGTGGTTGCTGGTAATTGAACTCAGAACCTCTGGAAGGGGAGTCAGTGCTCTTAACCACTGAGCCAGCTCTCCAGCCCCGCTTTCCGTTATTTTTAAGGCTAACAGATTTCTTGATTAATAGAGTTAGCCAGCTGTATTTTGTTATGGTTCTAGGAAGAAAATTTTTCTTGAGGTGACAGCAGATTGGACTTAAGGCTCCGGTTCAGCTACATTTGATTGTGACTATCTGATGATGGAGTCAAGTCACCCTGACAGTTCAAAGTCTCATGGTGCAGTCTGATGTGTTATCTTATATCTGTGGAAGAAGTAGGCAGGACTCTTGGGTATTCTCCAGAACATGAGGAGGCCACAAAAACTTTCCTTTCTCAAACATACTCATTTGAGAACATATTTTTCTCCTGTCTTCCAAGCAAAACAACATATAGTAAATGGCTAATTCAAAAAAGACATGGGAAACCAGGCATCTTCTTAGGCCAAAAGTTAAAGAGATTTACAAAAGAAATTAGTCTGAAAAATATTTTTGTAATATAACACATATATAATAATATATAATATAATATGTGATATATAATATAGCATTGGTTATATATAAGATAGCGTTGTCTTTGTAGAGATTATAAATATCACTAAGAAAAAATAAAACTTGTATTTATGAATACAGAATCATTGTGAAGATATATCTGTTTGGTGGGAAGATGCTTTAACCACTCGTGTTGAAACATCAAATCAATTGCATTTCTCCATTATAAGAAAATATATTCATCTAATCTCCTGAATAACATTTGGTTAAAACTAGTTACTATTGGGATATATAAAGCAGCAAATTAGCAAGTTCATTAAAGACACAAAATTAAAAGAAGTAAACTCATATTCTCATGTACTGAGAAGCACAGGTTCCAGATATTTACAGCTGGGAATTCCATAGGCTCAACAATGTAAACACAGTCTCAAGACTTTTCCAGCCTCCCCATCTATTCGTCTCAGCATGCTGGCTCAGGAAGCTGGCTCCTCTCATGAGCCTCACTTGTGATGTCAAAAATAGCCCAACTGTGCTTCCGTTTCTGTAGCTGAAGAAGCAGCCTTCCCAAAGACAGCTGACTCCTTGACATCCGCACAAAATTGGGGGTGGGGATCATAATTGGATAGCTGGCCAATAAGGTCTTACCCTACTGCTGCCACCAAGGAGATGCCTCATTGCAGTGACAAACACTGGGCAAAATCCGAAGTGTTGCCAAGATCAAAGGGGCCTGTGACTGTCGTCACTGAGAATCCACGGCATGCCTCAGGGCATTACTGTCCGCAGCCAAGTTTTCTTAAAAGCTCGTAGACAATTCGCTCCTGACATACAGTATCCAACCATGCAACGTGGTTGTCTTCAGCCTCACACACCACACTGTTTACTTCCTTCAGTCATTGTGTTCTTGTTCCTGTTGACATAGCCCATCTTTTTAAAAATAATCTTTTTACTAACATGATGTTTTATTGATTCTTTGGGAATTTCACATCATGCACCCCAATCCTGCTTTCCTCCCAGTCCCTCCATACCCACCCCTTGCTTTTGTAGTGTCCCCACTAAGCAAACTAAAAAAGAAATATTAAAATAAAGATAAAAATTAAATAATTTTAAAAATTAAAAATGCACACATCCCGTCTGTTAAACGTAATACTCTCAGCTGAAAACTAGGAGTCGTTTACCCATTTAAGGAAGATAAATTTTATTCTATAACCCAAATAAATTCTCTAGTTTAGGTCACCAATAAAAGTCAGAAACAAATACAGAAATATATTATCCAATACAGACTTGGTTTTTTTCCTGAAACAATCCCTATACCATCTGTCTCACCTACTAATATGAGCCAACCAGAAAAGGAATATATTTTTTATGAGGGTTTTGTTATAATTGCAAGAATGTATAGACCTTTTAGGAAATGGTCCTTGATCAGTTTCCTGGAGGTCTCAACTTAAAATTCCTTGGGGACCTTCCCTGACCACCCCATACAGAAGAGGCCTCCTCTGGTTAGTTGCCACCAAATCTGCCTACCTATAGAACTCTCGCCAATCTGCTAGTGCCTGTGTGCATTTGTGTACTTTCTAGCTTCTCACTAGAGGGATGTAAGGACTGGAAGCCATGCTGATCTTCTTACTTACCTCTCATCAAGCCTGACAAATTAGCACGGGCAACTGAATCTACTTTTCTGAATGGTCTCTCACTGAATCTTATGTTGTGCACCGAAAGCACACTTTAAAATAAAAATTTACTGATATCCGTGCTATTTTAGTTAATGAGACTTAGTGGCACTAGGTTTTAAATTTGTATCATTAGTAGAAGTTTAATAGAAAATATCAGACTTGCAAAACCAATAAAATATAATTGTATAGTGGGAAAGACCAATTTCTTTTTAGGTCTGTGGGTAGATTTTTTTTTAAGCACTGTGTTTTATTCTAAATAACTTATGCATGAAAAATTAATTGGTTTGAGACTAACAAGCTGAGAAATATTTAGAAACAGAGTCTTCAAGAACCCACAGTTATTTACCCGTTCAAAACCGCACTTCTGTTTTTTGTGTTTCCCTTTATAAGCTTCGGATTGTAGCCACCACCTATGAACAGTCTTTGTCTTTGCGGTTTGAATAATATACACTCAGCTGTAACTGTAGCACGAAGCACTAGCTATTCCATGCCTTCAAATAATACTAATTTTTGTAATTATTGACTGAGTAAGACACTCCCACCCCTTCTTCCCCCTGGAAAGCGTGGCTGTTTTCAGTAGAGGCATTCCCATGCATGAGTGTGATTAGCACAGACTTGCTAAGTCTCTCTCTGAGCCATCTGTGAGCACCTTCTTGCTTTAAAACAACACACACCAGCTCTGCTCACTTCTAAGTGAGTTTTTGTCACAACTGTTATCTTCATTTTCAACCTGGGAACATTCTCCAGCACCCCAAGGTTGCAAATGCCACCTCAGATGAAGAATATGGTCTTCCAGCTGAAAAAGATCTTTGTCAAATCAGTTATCTCACGTGAAATGTTATTGCCATAAAATGCTGGTCACAAATGTTCCATCTCATTTGTAAAGGGGGAAGAAAAGGGGACGTTTTGGTTGGACAAGTGAGTTTCAAACATGTTCATCTGTTTAATTCCCTGCAATCTAATGAGAAATCCACATCACTTGGACTTAATGCTTGCTCTTTAACTCAACCTCCGGATTGGCATGAGGGTCATCTTGGTGTGAGGTCCTGAACTGGCAAATCAACAATAATGGAGACCGGACTGACAAGACTTGGCAGTGAATAATGAGCTGCTCAGATTGAACACCAAGGTCTTTGCTGCAGACCCAATTCTCTCAGACCTGAAGGACTTGCTCTGACTCAGGCAATTCGTGTGAAGCTTCCGGACAATTGCTGCAGTGAAGACATCTAGGCCTGGAGACCAGGACAAGCGTAGGCTGTACTTTAAAACAGGTACTGATATTATCATCGGTGTCATAGCCATGCTCTCTTCCAAAGATGCATAAGTAAACCCTGATATAATAAATAACAAATAAAATGGGTTATTTTAGCATTTGTGTGTATATTCAGGTGTCTAAAGAGGCCAGAAAAGGGCTTCAGATTCCCTGGAGCTGGAGATATGGGTGCTGGGAACTGGAACTCGGGTCCTCTCTGGAAGAGTAGAAGTGCTCTAACCACCGAGCAATCTCTCCAACTCCCAAGATGCATGTTTAAAAAAAAAAACTTGCAAATCTGAAACATTTAAAACAGGCTTGATTGTTTAGTTCATCAGGACCAACCTGAGATCAGCCAAGAGAGAGTCCATCCTTCAGTGTTTGTCACTTTGCATATAACTAAAATGTATAACTGTACAAATTAACAATATTGAATTAACTCACAGAACTGTGCACCGCTCACCACAGTTCAACTGTATAACATCTCAATTATTCCCCAGAGACTCCTTATACACATTAGGCTTAGGGGTTTGTATTCAATTTTATATGTTTTCCAAGAAAACATAATTATGTAATTAAGACAGAATACCAAAATATTAGTATAATTTACTCAATTGGTTTTTGCATAGTAATGAATCATTTTTCCTGGCAAGACACACATTTTCCATATGCAATGTTTAAACAAAAGGTCTAGTTTCTTAATCAGGGGTACAGTATTCTTTACCTGCACAGTTTTCATAATACCACGAAGAAGAGATGAACACGAACTGCCCTCTGATTATTATCAAAGCCAGCATTGTCTGGAGGCGCACGGTAGCAACAGCAGCAGTGAGTCATGGCGACGCCCCATTCCTTCACACATCTGCTTGCAGCTCCATCTGTAAGTGGGGAATAAGTCATACCCTGTGAGGTCATCCTGTCCCTTAGGAGGTGTGCACCCGCAGGCCACCTTCGAAGTGGGTGATTAGTTCAAGTTCTGATTTTTACCTTTTTGTTTGTGTTTCCCAGATACTATTGATGTTCAATCTATTTCAAATGTGGTTTTGCCCTCTTCCTGGCTTCCTCCTTGGGGACCATCACCTAGCTCTTTGCCGCTTTCTCATATTAGTCTTACAACAGTAAAGAAACAAGCAAGAAAGCATGTTAAGCACACATATGTAAAGTAAATTTATAATTTTTATCTAGTAGAAATGAAAGCTTGGTGGCCTGGACGTTTGTGAAAATGTAGCTTCCTGAAGTATGACGGTCATGATGTTTTTTGTTCATGAGTGGAGCTTCAGTTGTAGGAATTTGAACTAACCCCCCACTTTGAATACAGCCTTCTGTGGCACACTTCCTAAGGGACAGGATAACTTCACAGGGTATGACTTATTCCCCACTTACAAATTGTAGCAGGAGGTCTCTTGTTCATTTCGACTTCCCAGACCTGAAATAATCATTTGAATCACTGCTTGGCCAATAGCTTAAGCATATTTTTAGCTAGCTCTTATATCCTGAACTAACCTATCTCCATTAATCTATGTATCTCCACATGACTGTGACTTACTGGGTAAAGTTCCACTGGCTTCTGGCTACATGACTTCTCCTTGACTGTGCCTTCTTTCCTCCCAGCATTCAGTTTAGTTCCCCCCACCTCCACCCCTTCCTAGCTCTGTTCTGCACTGCTATAGGCACAAGAAGTATGTGTATCCATTCTAAAATGGTAAATATGATGTTCCTGAACAGTATACAAGTGTTCTTGTCTTCTGGAACAGAACGTTCCCCTTCATGATTTATCTGTGTGAGCCTATCTTTGATGAAAATGATAAGCTGTGCACAAAAAATACTTCATAAATAAAAAGAAAAAATATTTGTCCCTGGTGCCATGGGGGACTCAACTTCAAGCTTCATACAAATATGATTTAAAGACATCAGGGTAGAAATGGAAGATTTGGGACTTTTGTAGTTCTGGTAATCTCTATTTTTACTTTCCAGTTTAACATGAACTTGGCCAAGCATTATTCCTGCTACATTCTTATTCACTGGCTCTCTTTTTTCCTTCTGGGGATGCAATGTTTCCAGGTTTATGTATGCCATTACCACACTCTCTCTTCTCCATGCCAGATCTATTCACCTTGACTGCCAACCTCTAAGGTATTTGATTGCTTCTAATACTAATTTTCAACCTCATGAGGATTGTCTCCCAGAGTTACTGACCTCATTTCTTCCTTCCTCCTTGGTGACCATAGCCATCACTCAATCCCTTCTCTCTTGAAGACCCAATCTTCATTCCCTTTCAGTCTTTTCTTCTCAAGAGGGTGCCCTCAACATTCGTCATTTCTTTAGCCTGAACTGTTAACCAACTTGCAAGAAAGAGCTGTCCCTATGCATTCAAGCAATGTTTTTCTAAAGAATATAGAATCCTTTAGTTGCCGAATCCAATGAATACCTGTTATTATTTTGTTTTGACTTTCTTCTTCCTTGTTGGAAGTCTACCTCATCTTACAATGTCACCTGAACTTTGAATCACTTTTTACTACAACCATTCCTCTTTGGTGATTTTGTTGGAAGCAGACTCATATAAGAAATGTCACCCCCCAGAGCTTTGGCCTTGGTTTGCTCCCACAAGTTACAACATTTTCTTAGGAAGCCACTCGATTCCTAAAGTTGATGTTCCCACCCTTCAGTCTTCAGCCTTAAGTTCTCTGCTGCACCCCAGCACTCCTATCTCTGGTTGCTCCTTAGGTATCTTCATCCATACTCAACAGGACCACTCAGAAGCCACCAGATCCATCTTCTTGTTCTTAGTGAACTAAGAGTTCTTGCTCTTGGTGTGACTGTGTTTTGTGCACAGGAAGGACAGTGACTGAATTCAGCAGCAGTAGGGAGAGATGGCCTTTATATGCTGGTTGTTTCTGTTTCTCCTCTTTGGGGGAATATGTCAGAAATGTATTTCCTTTCTCTTTTGAGATCAGTGTGTCATCTCATAGCTTAGGTGGTTTGGGGGGTGATGTGTGTCGCTTTAGGCACACAATTGTGCTTGTGTCTCCCTGTTGAACATAACTGGCAATGGTTCAGAGATACCAAGCTTCATCAGCTTGCCTCCAAGAGCCAAGAAGCATAAAAGCCAGTCTTCCACTAGACAAAACAGGGTGCATACAGGATGACTGAGAAATTCACCCCTGCTACACTACGCTTGTGAAATTTTGGAAGTATTTCTTACTACCACATCGACCAGTCTATCCTGACTGATTGAAAAACTAGTATCAAATGTGTTATCTTTTTTTCTCCTCTCAGAGTCATTTTTAAAACTGAAACATGTAAGTATCTTTTCTGCTCTGGTGTCGGGGTCCGGGGCTAGCCCGGACTCTAAATTATTTCTCTTGACCATACCCCAACATAAACTATCTCCTCTGGCGTGAAGGAGACAGGAATAAAGACATGACTCACATGGTTTCATCGGGAGGGAGATTTTTAGTGGTCCCTCATGAAGTCCTGAGTTCACATCCTGAAGAAATTCCTCCTGTTTATTCTCCAAACATTCTTTATACCAAAACTTAACTTAGGGGAAATACATTAGCATTCTGTCTCCTAGGTAACCAGGTGACTGGCTTTTCGTCCTGTTCACAACTATCTGTGTGCTGTGTGTGCTAGCTGTCACGTAGGCTTGAATCAGCATTTCTATCCGGCATCCTCTAAATTACAAAGAAAGGAGCAACAACTGACCCTTTGTTAGGGCTATGTGACCACCTCAGGTGGGGCCTATGGCTTCAGAGTCTGACTGCCACACCATATAGAAATATGGGCCTACCCTCTGGGTCTGCTGTGATCTTGTCTTTGCCTGAGCCCGCACCACCCACCATTCCCCTCTCCTGCTTATCATTTTCCACCAGTACTTACAGAACAAAGTCAGAATGTCTGAGCACCTCATATTAGATTCTCAGCAGCCCAAAGCTGCGGTCTTTTTAGCCGCAACTCTGTGTCAGCAATACCTCATCCCTCTCCTCTTACCCATTACCACACACAGAGACAATAACACTCTTCAGTGGATCCTTCTAGAAATCCCCACTCAGGTTTCATTTACTCTAAGCAGGCTTTCCTGATTGTACCGAAAAGACACACTAAGTCCTCCCAACCTTGATTTCTAAACATAAAATGTCCTTTAGCAATTAAATATGTTCTTTTAAAATACGTTAATTTTGCAGCCACTGCCACTGTAATGACCATAGATTACAAGCTTCCTAAGTAATGAGAGAACACTTTTAAGTCATCAGATGTAAAATATATATATATAATATATACACACATATATAATAATATATATACATTATATATATAATGTATATATATAATGTACTAACACATTGCAGATGCATTAAAGATATTTATGCAACTGGTCCCTTCATCAAGTAGGCCACATCTGTAAGGCCATTATATTTATATTACACTTAGTATGTAGTGTGTGTGTGTGTGTGTGTGTGTGTGTGTGTGGTATAGAAGCAATGGATTTTCGTGCCATTGCTGTGTTTTGTAAGAGGACAAGTTGTGGGAATCAGTTTTATCCTTCTACCATGCAGGCTCTGGGGGTCAGACTCAGGTTGTCAGGTCTGGCAGCAAGCATCTTAGCTTGCCAATAGGCCATAATATTTTTAAATCGTTTTTATTAGCTGTCAAAGAAGGGCTTATTGTGTGCCAGACACACAACAAGCATTTAATAAGCTCTGTTACTCTAGCCATTGAGTCAAGCAGTAGGCATCTATCTTCGCTGATAGCTAGATTTCCGTATCTCATCCCCCCCCCCCGGCAGTTACATCATTACAATCTCCTAGGTAAGAATTAAACTGATTCTTTTCTTATGAAGTGACCAAGTGAATAGAAGCGGTCTTATAGCTTACAGGGAGGTTTTTAATCTGCAGTATTTGAGGAAATTCAGTTCCACTATTTAAAATGTTTTGGAAAGAAATTATAACATTTACATATCATATTTGCTTTGAAACAGAACATTTTTTAGCCAGTGTTAATGAATCTTTACAGCTAAAGGATGGGTAACACGCAAGAACTAGTACAGGAACAATGAATGAATGTCTCATATAATGACCTTCCAAGATCCATTATCATCCACATCTTCCCCAAACTCCGAAAGGATTGTTTAACTATCTACCGATAAAATGCCCAGTGATGGCGGAGATGGAGAGAGAATACACTCGGGCTTCCTGGAGGAGAGATATAACGAGAGTTTGGGAGAAAGTCATGAGAAGGTGGGAAGGCACTGAGACCACACAACTGACTTTGCCCTTCTTGGCTGTAACGATCAGGTTTTTACAATTTATCTCTTGCTGCCGAACAGTTTCTGTCCTCTTCAAATAAGCAGATTTTGGACAAAACTTATTAATAAAGTTTTTTAAAAATATATTTATTATTGATCCATATTTCCATATACCGAGACACTTTGGTTTGTGTATGTGTGTCTTTGTTGTCCCAGAGGGTTTGAAAAAATAAAGACTATTCTTGTTTCTTCTTACTCCATATCCAGATTTTAGAACACAGGCTGCTGCAGAGCCAGCTGCAGTTGCTGAAGGCCAGAGGGCCAAGCCAAGAGTCAGGCAATTATCAGCCGTCGGCATTTTTGCAGAAATACACAAAACGTGTAGAATCGCTTAATTCTATCCCCTCCTATCCTCTTCACATGGAAATTGGCGGCTCGGGCACATGCTGTTTTTTTCCCAGGCCTTGTGTCAGGGGAGCTATTAACACTAGCTCCTGCAGCCGGTTCCAGGGCCATTTGGGATGTGCACGCGTTCACACCAGCGCACGGCCCGCGGCGTCTTCACGCGCTGCCGTTTTGTTTATGCGGAGCGAGGGCCGCCGGGGTGCGAAGGTCTGCAAGCACAGCGGGCCGCGAGGACTAGATAAAGCCCGACTGCGACACCAGAGCAATCGCGCTGCCATGGACACCGCGGAGAGCGCCGAGCGCGCGCACAGCCCAGCGCTCCCACCCCCGCGCAGTCTCTGCCCGCCGCCAGCGCAACCCGGGTACCTATCAGCCAGGATCGACCCTCTCTCCGTGCCCGCTGCCCGCGGAGCCAGAGGACCGCCTGGCCCCACCTCATCCCCACGCACCCTCCACCTCAGCCCTCGCCCTGTGCCCCGCTGCCCTTGCCCGTGCCTAGTGTCCGTGCACGGTCCTGTGGCCGGGCTCACGTTCTTTACGCGCGGTTTGCGCTTGCCATCCTGCAGGTCCCAGGGCTTCTGGAGACCTTGGCTTCGAACCCCCGGAGAGAAAGAGAAACGGGAGGAAACCCACGCTGCAGACGCGGTGAGTGATAGACAGCACGGCCTGCAGCGGTTCAGGCTGCAGAGCATCCCCACCGCCATCCCCAAACCCGGGCCTGGGCACTAAGGTCCCAGGTGACCTGCGCTCCTAGTCTGTCCATTGCTTAACAGTGTGCCTGCCCTTGGCCCTGTAGGTATGAAGGCAGGCTGGGAAATTCTCTGCAGTGATGTAGCCAGTTGCAGCTGAAGAGCTGGTTTGAGGAGAGACCCAGGGACAAGGTCCCTACCTGAACCAGAGACTGGGTGGCACACAACTTCCCAATGTCTACAGAGATGCATGGTGACTGCCTTTATTCCTTTCCTTCCTAGTTGCCCAGTGGCCCTGGAGTGACGGAAGCCTCAGGAAAGCTTTCTCAATACCAACACCCTGTCAGGTGAGTCACGGGCCTTACTTAGGGTCTTCAACTCCAGCCCTAGGGAGGACGTGGGGGGCATCATCGTGCAGCCTGGTTCAGTAGCCGGTTCTGCAGTTCTTCTTTCTTGGAAGATTTGCCGTCAGTTACTCTGTGTTCTCATTCTGAGGATTCTGTTACTCACAGAATGGGAAATTGTCCGATTTTTCACGTAAAGGGACTGTCAATCGGTACGTGGTGAGTAAATGCTAAAAGAACTGGCGACAAGACCAAAACCTAGTTCAGTAGCAGGATGCTTACCTGCTGTGGAGGAGGCTTTGGGTTATAAGAAGGGAGATACCCTGTGCCGGAGAAGTTGTTTTGAATTTTTTTTTTTTATTATTTTTAAGGCAGTGTGAAACTGTCTGCACGGCATGCAGAGTGTATGTATTATTTTCTTACAAACCAGAAGGAAGAACCGGGTAGACATTTTACAGGATTGTAGCAGATCAAGCTTGATACTTAAGAGAAACTAAAAGTGAAAGGAGCGTTGGAAAGATTACCAATGACTAGGCTAAGAGAGGTCAAAGGTGACCCAAGGCTGATCCAGCTGTTTACTGTTTTTGTTTGTTTTTACTGTTTTTTGTTTGTTTTATCTTTTGCCACATAAAATCAGCCATTCTATAAAATTCTTTGTAGTTTTTTAGCTTTTATTTGAGACGAAATGTTTATAATTGTGTGGTGTTCTCTGGGCTGTTAGGAGAAGGCCTGTGTGCCTTTGTTAAAGGCCTGGCCTATGACTACGTTTTTATATGTGGTGTACAGTAGTTGATATGTGTTGATTACCTACATATGCTAAAAGTAATTGAGGGACACTTTATGTGTCTGATTATTTTGCCTGCATGTATGTATGTGAACCATGTGTATGCCTGGTGCCCACAGAGGTCAGGCGAGGGAGTAGGCTCTCTTGGAATTGTAGTTAAAAGACAGTTTTAGCCGGGCGGTGGTGGCGCACGCCTTTAATCCCAGCACTTGGAAGGCAGAGGCAGGCGGATCTCTGTGAGTTCGAGACCAGCCTGGTCTACAAGAGCTAGTTCCAGGACAGGCTCCAAAGCCACAGAGAAACCCTGTCTCGAAAAACCAAAAAAAAAAAAAAAAAAAAAAAAAAAAAAAAAAGACAGTTTTAAGTTGCTATGTGGGTGCTGGGACCTCAACCCAGGTCCTTTAGAAGAACACTCAGTGCTCTTAACCACTAAGTCATCCCTCCAGCTTAACTTTGGTCACTTTTGGAGTTCAGAGTACTAAATACTAAATACATAATTGTTGAAGGGTTGGAGAAAGCTCACAAAGGGTGGATTATAAATTAGTTATGGTTACTACGCTGAGTCTCCAAGAGTCAGATAAGGGGACACTTGGAGCAAAAGAAATGACATAGAAAATGAGAGACAGGATCTTGGTACAACATAGCTTCTGCTGGAGCTCCTAGATCAGGGATGTGGGTGTAGCTTCAGTGGTGGCAGCAAGGTAGTGAAAGGTCAGAGCCTATACATCTCCATGTAGAGTTGTGTCCAGAGCCCATGGACTTTACTCTGTAGGAGGTGTTGATGGTTATCGATTTTAGCCAGAAGAATGGTGTAATCAGACTGATGCTTCAGGAAAATCATTAAGGGACTAGAATAAGGACTTAAAGCACCCAAAGTGAAATTGGAAGTAGTTATAAGTAAGAAATGAAGGAGAACCTTTCTAAGTCATCAGAAAGGGAATCGGGACTTGTGGAGATGTAGGAGGTACTTAGGTGATAGAGCTGGGCTTTATAATGCATTGGGAAGGTAGGTGAAAAACAGCTAAATAGCCAGAATGCCTCCCAAATTTGTGACTGCTGACCAGGTGAGTGCTGTTCTATGACGTTGCAGATGTGGGGAATGAGTAAACAAGTCTGAAATGGATTTGTTGTATTGCATGTGCTTTAGGGCATCTAAGCAGAGCGATTAGGGAGAGAGATGCATATATGTCAGGAGCCAGCCTGAAAACCTTCTCTGCCAACACAGGGGTGAGGTCTATGCCTATGAAGGCTGGATGAGGTCATGAAAGGGGTGAGCGTGTCCTAAAGAAGTGCAGAGGGAAGAGCTGATCATTCTCAGAGAAGGCATAGGGGAAGAGCAGACTCCACCTAGCATATGGAGTAAGGGAAGGCTACGAAGCTGGTAGAAAGATCAGAACAGGAGAACTCAGAAAAGGATGGCATCCCTGGAAGAACTCTCCACAGAGAAATTCTGACCAGAGTATGATGATACCAGCTGACCGTTTTGGGTGGGGAAGGTTAGCAATTCCAGTTACATATTAGAACATATATTGGTATATTGTAGACAACTCTTTGCTGAAAAAATTAATTGTAGTTTTTTAATTAAGTTCTATTAATCTTCATCTTGACTAATATTGTTTGTCTTATGCTTTTTATTCAGTGGTCAGTTCTTTGAGGGTAGGGTTCATGATTTATTCACTTTTGATTGGTGTATTATGTTGGCACAAGAGCTTGCTACCACATTTATTGGATGCATAAATGCTACTTGTTTAAGCATCTGGATTGTAAACATTTTTGTGCCCAATGTGGGTCACAAACCCATGGCCCTGAGATTAAGAGTCTCATGCTAGCTCAGTGGGTAGAGCATGGTACTCTTATTTGCAGGATCATGGGTTCGAGCCCCGCATTAGGCACCATTATGTAAACAGAGACTGCACTTTCATTTCCTGCCAACCCAGGCTCAAATAATCACAGAGAAACTATATGAATTACAGCACTGTTTGGCCAATGGCTCAGACATATTTCTAGTTAGCTCTTACTACATTTAAATTAACCCATTCCTATTAGTCTATGTATCTCCACGCAACTGTGGCATTACCTAATTTTCTACATGTCTTGTTTCCTTGGCGGCTGGCTGGCATCTTACTTGACTTTATCTTCTTTTTTTCTCTATATCTCTGCTTGGATTTTCTGCCTGGCTTTACTCTGCTAAGCCACTGGCTGAAACAGCTTTATTCATTAACCAGTAAAAGCAATATATATATATATATATATATATATATATATATATATATACTTATGAGGGCATCCCACATTAAATATGTTATGCTAGAAAATTTATGTAAACTCTGTTGCCTAACTTCCTGTCTTTTAAAATTGAGCACACTGAACACAATATAACCTTTCCTTGGTTAGACTCACTTAATTATGTGTAGACAAGGTTCTATGCTCTACACTAAAGTGACTTTACAAGAGTTGTTAGCTCAGCTCTGTCTATTTCTCTTCTTTGGATGAAAATAAAGAAAAGAACACCAGGCCAGATCAATAGTGTTAAATTTTTAAAATTCTGAAGTAATGATGTTTACTTGCAAATTAATTGTATAGAACCTATATAACTCTCAATACATTGATATAGTGTTCCCAGGTTCGGTTGGATGGGAGAGAAGAGGGATTGGGAATAAAGCCTGGTGTTGGAGCAGCCTTTCTACCTAGTTAGTTGTGGAGGCATAGACAGTGTTTAAAACTACTTTTCATGTACACTTCTGATCAAGTGTATTGGCTATATCTATAACAAAGAGCTATACCCAGAGGTTTTTTGTTGGACAGTGGGTGATTGCTGCCTGTTCAGGGTCCAAGCACACTGTCCTCCTAATAAAGCTGGCTGTCACCCACACCCACGTCTTTGGAGTAGTGGTGGATGTTTTTGCCTTCTAAGAAAATTCAGAAATTGGAAGCCTAACCTTCTACATTTTGTAAGAATAAACATACACATAATTCGTGAAGTAAGATAAGCGTTGATCTTCTGCTTTAGAGGTTACAGCCAATTTTAAATCTAACCTATAGTTTGATATAGATGTAAAATAATCAAGCATTTATTTGTACTCTGACAGGGGGACTTTATAAATACCGTGGTAGTAGCAGTTTTAAACTCTGCATCTCAAGGCTGTCGCTCAAATGTGTAAACAAATTGTTAAGTATAGAGAGCTTATGGGAATTGATCATTCCGTGGTTATCAGGATCCTGAATGTAAAACATAAGGATGGTGTGTCATCTGCTTCTTTCAGACTGTTCTGGCCCAAGTCCAAGTGTTATGATTACTTATATCAAGAAGCAGAGACTCTCCTGAAAAATTTTCCAATTCAAGCAACGATTTCGTTTTATGAAGATTCTGATAGTGAAAATGAAATTGAGGGGCTGGCCTATGAAAATTAATCTAATTAGTTACTTCTGATGACAATTGAGCTTGGTAGGATTTTAATTTTGTGTATAAATGTATCATAAACTTTTAAAAGTTATTTATTTGTATATAAATTGTTAATAAAACTATTTTGTAATCACTAGGTGTTTTGGCTTTTCTTTGTCCCAACACTAGAATTAAATGTTGGGATTTAAGCTAGGAATCACTGGGCTCTGGTACCCACAAAGGATACTCTTGGTCTTTTTATTAAACTGCAAATTTATCCTTAGTTATGATTTTTCAAAGATCCATAGTATTTGTTTGCTTTTTGAAGACTGGCTCTTGTAATGTCTGCTGTTTGTTATTGATCTCAATTGGATGTTGTAGTTATAGATGATGTAATCTTGGTAGTTAGTGAAGAAAATTGCATCCTGCGATGAGTGTCGTATATACTAGTATATGTTTGCTAGCTGATGGTGGAAATGCTTCAGTTAATTACCTATAATTGAGAAAGGAAAGCAATCTTATGTCTCTTAGTTTTTAAGGACTGTAACTAAGCAGTGAGTAGTATGACTCTCTCCCTAATCCTCTCCTTTCATCCTTGATCTGGTGTTCAATACTTACTGAAGGATTGAGCGATTCCTACAATTAAAACAAAATGCTTGAATTGGAATTATTTTTATGGAGTATAAAAAAGTCCAGAACATAAAAGTATGTTTTCTTGTCTTAAGAAAAGCTAAGATTTTGCAGGCATGAATTTTAACATTATCCATTTTCCCTTTGCTCTAGTTCCCTGCTCACAATTTTCTCATATAAATATTTTCTTATGGGAAGCAAAACAAATTCTCAGTGGTTTTTCTTACATAGCCATCACATAAGAAAACTTACCCCATAATTTAATGAGGCAAAAAATGGGCAAGTTTCATGGTTAAGGTGACATATAAACTATAATCATGATGTATTTTTAGTTTATACATAATCATCAAATCAACAGTTCAACTGCAAGTAATCATTTTTATTAACCTATAATCTTGAGCTACTTGTGAGGATGAGGAAGTAAAGCTACAAGCTTGATGCTTGCCTGGCAATATCTCAAAAATATTTTTCTGCAATATTCGCGAATAAAAATGTGTAAGGTGGAGATGAGAGATAATTAGCCAGCTAAGAAGTACCTGTTGCTTGAATGACTAAGCATCTTCACAGACTTTCTCTTATAATATTAAAACATAATCATCACAACTTTGACTGCCAGGAACTCTGGAGACTACATAATAGAAATAAATAATGTGTCCAGAGTCAGGAAAAAAAATAGTACCCAGAAGAGATTGGATAGTGTTATTCAAAACTGTTCATTGGGAAAATGTTCTCTTTCGGTTGGATTCTACTCTGTGAATCTGTATATTCTCTCAGATTATGTAAAAGAAGGCTCAAGACATCACCAGCCCAGACCTACAACATTAGATGCTTCCCTTGCTAACAAATTAGAATAGTATAAGGTGCCCTGTCTTTTGTTAGATACCTATTACTAATCATATAGGCAGTGTAGTTTAGATATGGCCCTTTATTTCTACAGAAACCCAAGCCCATGCAGCTAGATAAATATTCCTTTAGGAAACTAAAAGCCTTACCCTCTCTGAGGAACAGATAGTGGTGGGGTGTGGGGAAGGCAGAGGGAACAGGTGCAGAGGAGGGAAGGAAGGAAGGGGTATTAGTGTGTAAAAAATAAAAAACAAACACAGAAACTCACACAAACCATTAAGTATGAGGATGACACCTAAACCAAATCACTCCATTTAGGGGTGAGCTCCCCGCGGATTTCAGGGAAGGAGAAAAGCTATGGGAGGGGGGAAGAATGTGTGAGTGTATGGATGGTGTGGGAGACTGGAAATGTCCTTTACTCGCTTTCAAGAGAATGCGGAAAGGTGAAGTTTTCTCCTTAACCCACAGCAGAGGCTGCTTGCCTTAGGCTTCTTAGCTCATGAAGTTGTGAGGTCCTCTTTCCTAGAGCTTAGTGTTTCGCAGGAGAAAAACATCCAATAATCCGAAAGTTTTTAGAGTGTTATTTTCTTCTATATTTAAACAGTCTGATGGTGTTGTTTGTCAAGCGACAGACAGGCGCTGGTGTTCTGTGTGAACAGGAATCTACAGGAAATTACTGTCGGACTCGATCAGCACCAGGGCCTGGGAACAGCTTCACCCACTAATCTTCCAGCAAAAAGCTGTCATTTCCCTGTGGTGCTGAAATTTTGGACCAGAGACTAACTGAGCATGCGCTTCTACCGCACAGTCCCTCCCCCTCCATCCACCTCTCCCTTCCCTTCCTCTTTCCCTCTGACTCCGCCCCGACCCCGCCTCCCGTGAGCGTGCTACGTCGTGGCGCGCCTGACCCCTGGCGACCCCGGAAGTGGGTCGGGGGCTTGGCCTCTGCCCGGCCGCGGAGCCGGAGCAGGCGGTGGTGGCCGCTGGAGGTCCCGCCAGGCGATCCTGTCTGGTGGCGGAACCCGGACGCGGCCCGAGTCGCGGGGCCCAGGATGCTGAACGTCCCTTCCCAGGCTTTCCCGGCCCCCGGCTCCCAGCAGCGCGTCGCCTCCCAGGGGCGCAGCAAGGTAAGCGGGGACGCCGTTGCCTACTGAGTCTGTTCCTGCTGCTGAAACTGGTCTCTGTAGGTCCGGCCGGCACCCTGGTTCCCGCGTGGTTGCTTCCCTCCCTCAAGCTGCCTTCTCCAGTCCTTTGTTCTTTACTGCCAGAAGGACAGGGTTGAGCAGTAGCGGCCAGAGAGACTTCACTGCAAGACAGGTGACTAGGGAAGACCAGAGTCTTCAAACCTCCCATCGGATTTACCGCCACCTCTCCAACTCCTGCGCCTCTATGCATGTGATAGCCAAACTGTCCCAGCACCGCCTCTTTTAGGGGCACTCTTGACTGACTTTGAATTTGATACCATGCTCTTGAATATTTGTTGAATATGGTTACTGTTAGCAGCAGGTGGAATACGGATATGTATTTACAAAATTCAATTTAAAAATGTGCCCTGTGTTCACTGCAAGGCGAATGCTATTTGCTTATGTTATTTTGTTACTTCCTTATACTGTGACCACATCTTGGTGTTTTCTTTTGGGACTTCTGTCTTCTTGGGCACTTGATTTCTGAGTTTTACTTTATATGACTTTGGTTACTTCACTGAACGTTCCAATTTTTCTTCACTTAGACCTGACCGTAGATCAGAAAACGAGTTGAGGTTTACATTTGTTTTTCAGAAGTCTGTGAACACAGCTTTAATCATACATAGTATTTAGATGTTTTATGTGCTTAACGATGGCTGTGTATGTCCTGAGTACTTTTCCTATGTTCATTGAATCTTTGTAGTTACCCTATGCAGTGGGAACTTTTACTATCTCTATTCTGGATAAGAAGAAATAGGTTAGCAAAGGGCCGACTCTAGTCGTGTAGGCTCGTGATGTGATTATAACACTTCCTTCATTGATGTGTGTGCATCTGTTCAACAGCCATGAAGTCATGGTATGCAGGTGACATGGTCCATGGTCCATCAGCGTCTCGCTCTGGCTTCCAGCTGCTATGCCTCCCTTGCCATATGGACTCCCTTTCTTGAACCATAAGTCAAAATAAACTCTCCCATAAGCTGATTTTAGTCACAGCAGCAAAAAGTAACTGACACAGTATGGTGTGGTGAAGATGGGGTCGCTGATTTCAAGGAACTTAGTCTTGGGGCAGTACAGATAAGTAAACAGATAATTGTAATTCATTCTTCAGTAGGCTGTTATCACCAAGAAGGGGTTGGAGTCAGATTGGAGAAAATACTGTGAACAAGTGCCTGATACCAATGGGGTGATCTCTTCCCATTTGGCCAAAGTATTTGATAGAAGAGCTGAGGCTGAAACACACAATGCAAACCCTGACCAGCTGTGAAGGGTGTGACCCACAGTCGAGGGATTTGCAGACATAATTGTAAGGAACCACTGTAGAAGAGACACTCATGATTTGTTTTGCATTTTCACAAGATTGATTGCCCTGGGGGTTACAGAATGGAGAGCCCAGTGATTTTCTCTGGGATAGGAATTGTTTTTCTCACTCTTCACTCTTTAGTTGGAATTGAGACGCCAGAAGAACTTCATCAATGGTCCGAATGAGAGTCTGGAATGAGATGATAGAATGTACCCCAGAGATACTGACCTGTATACTTTGGGGGTAAATGAATGCTTAAAATCAATACGACTCTGGAAGTTGAGTTAGACAAGCTTCTTTGGGTGTGCATGTTTCTGCAGTACTGTTCTCCTGGTACTTTGTCATGTGGTAGTTGGACAGATGTAAAGAGTGGCTGTATTCAATGCAGATTATTCCACTAGATTATCATAATTAAAATACTGGTGTACCTTTGTGAATACAGTTTGAGTCATTGTAAGAGAATACCTGAGAATTGAAAAAGGAAAGATTTATTTATTATAAAGGGAGGGTAAAGAAGCTCCTGTCTTGTCATGACCTTTTGCTTTGTTGGATATGGTGAAAGGCATCATGGGACAATAAACAACACAAAAGAATGTGTAACTTCAAACCCATTCATAATTAACATAAGCCCTCATAACCTAAATATCTCCCAGTGGGCCCCAACTTGGAGAGTATTACATGAGCTTTTGGGGGGAGCACATTCGGATCAATCCTTTACTTTAAAACCTTGAAAGTATATTTTGTAAATAAAAACAGAACTCAGAATATTCTGTTACTAAATCCTGTAGGCAGGGTTTGGTAGACATTTCCTGCAAAGAGTTCATGATTCAGTGCCTATGTTTTCTGTTACCCTAGTCAACAGCATGAGTCCTCTTGTCCTGTGTCTAAGGTGCATGTACTGCCATCCCTAAGCCACTCAGTAGCCATCTTTTTTGTTACTAGATAGTCGAAAATGAAAGTCCTTGTCTTCAAGTCTCCATTAATTTACTTAGTAATGGCCCAAGTGCTGGAGTAGCAATACTGGAAATTCTCCTGTGCCAAAGAAAAGCCATGAAATGCTTCCTATAAGTAGAAATGTGAACGTTCTTAGTAAGAAAAAAATTATCCACAGTTAAAACAATTTTTCATGAATTGTGAAGGAAAAAAGAAAATGTATGAATTTTTTTTAAAAGTATCCCTAGGGTGTTTGGTGTTGCGCTTGTTTTCAGGACATCTTTGAGGCAGGATTAGCTAATCTTGGTTGGAGGTCTTTGTAGAGAGCTCATCCCACGGGAGAAAGCTGTGGTGGCTAGTTTCTACACACACTGTCTACATTCACACTCAATACCAGAAGATGACTTTGCCAATTCCCTGTATCTGTGACACTGAGGTCCTTGACATTTCTGCCCTGTGCTTATGTCAATGACTTCTTCAGTTATAACTTCCTCCCCTGCCCCCTGCCCCCCACCCCCCCACCCCCGCTCCCTGCCCACACTCTCTGCGCAGTGCTCATCTTTCTCAGTGCTGATAAGCTTTACCAGTGTCTGTGCAGAAGACATTGTTGCACACTCATTTCTGATGTTTTGTGTATATTAGTAACTCAGTAAAGGTCCATTTTAGCCAACCTTTGGTGTATCTTCTATCAAGTGTCTTGATTGTTAAGGTCACAAATTTTGGTTCAAATTGGCAACAGTAACATAATTAGTAACAGAGGTAGGACCTGGACATCCCAGCTTTCTGACTTTAGATTTAGTACCATTATGAGGGAAATTTTTTTTTTTTTTAACTCTTTTTTTTTTTTTTTTTTTTTTTTTTTGGTTTTTCGAGACAGGGTTTCTCTGTGGTTTTGGAGCCTGTCCTGGAACTAGCTCTGTAGACCAGGCTGGTCTCGAACTCACAGAGATCCACCTGCCTCTGCCTCCCAAGTGCTGGGATTAAAGGCGTGAGCCACCACCGCCCGGCTATGAGGGAAATTTTTGAGAGAATTTCTAAGACCTATCTCATAGCCAGGCATCCTAAATAATATTTTGTTTAAAATTCCAGGCATCTGAATTTTCTGAACATCTTGAACTAGATGGAGGGGCCTCTCTGTCCCTGTAGTAATAATAATAAAAAATTTAAATTACCCAAAGGTAAAAAAAGTCAAAGAAAATAAAAGGGAGATTAAATTTTAAAAAGAAAATAAAAAAGAAAGAAGGAGCCAGATGTGGCATCTTCCCTTTGTAATCCCAGTACACAAGAGGCTTGATGGCTACCAGTTTGTAATCAGCCTGAGCAGCTACAAGGCAGGACCTCCCCTGTTGAAAACAACAAATAAGGTAGAACAGATTTGACATTCCTCACACACAAGCGATGAGAGGATTCGCAGAATTGTTGGGCTTCATTTTTATCTTTTCATTGATTTATATTTTAATAATATGTATTTATGTTTTTTGAGATGGGATCTTGTTGTGTAGTCTAGGATAGCCTCAACCTTGCCATGTTTCAATCTCAGCCTCTCAGGATTTCTTTTTAAAGAATAAAAGGGCTGACAAAGCCCGAAAGCAAGTCAAAGGAGGAGGGAAGGGAGGCGGCCAACTTGAAACGGATGTAATTTCTGTGTTCCACTCTTAGGTACCTTTAAAGCAAGGCAGAAGTCTTATGGACTGGATTCGACTGACCAAAAGTGGAAAGGACTTAACCGGACTGAAAGGCAGGCTAATCGACATAACTGAAGAAGAACTTAAGACACACAACAAGAAAGACGACTGTTGGATATGCATAAGAGGTGGGTGGTGGTTATTTAACACTTCCGAAACTTGTTGGTTTTCCACTGGTAATGTACACAGCTCAAGTCAGGATTTGTTTCAAACCTTGGCAACAAATTGCCTCACTGGACATAAGATACTGGCGTTCTCAGTTTGGACAGTATTCTTCCTTATAACCTTTTACATGTTGATGCAGAAGATAGGGCTGGAATAGAAATCTTTTTTTAGCATCCCTATTGCATTCCCTTTGAAATGAAGCATGAGTTTGCCAAATAATTTACCACCAAGGCAATACAATTAAAATGTTCAGTGACACCCAGTATGTGGAATAATTGCCCATCCCAGAGCCTTGTGGTCTCTGAGAATCTAAAGGAAACCGTGTGTGTGTTGTATCCATGTGTGCATAATTGTGTGTCTGTATGCACTTGCTGGTGCACATGCACAGTTGTGAGCACACTGTTGCATGTGTGTCTGTGGAATCCAGAGTGTAATGAGATTTAGATTCAGTGAGGACACTGTCTCAAAGCATAAGGAGGAGACAGCTGAAGTCAGCCTCTGGCTTCTACACAGATGTGCACATACCCACATTAACAACTACGGACAACACACGTACACAAAGAGCCAGTTCATTGGGACTATCATGTTAAGGTGTGGTAACAGAGCTTCAGAGTACGTAACAGACATTAGCATAACTGAGGGATAGAATTAAAATTTTCATTGAGTTGTATGTAGATTTTGTTCAGCAATTGTTGGAACTAGATAAACAATTGTAGACACAGTAATGAAAGTGGTCATGCAGTTTCTTTATTGAACACAAGGTGGCAGAGTCGTCACATTCTTTAGACTAAGGCTTAGAGACACTCCCATCTCTGTTGCTGAAAAACGGTGTTACACCATGTTTTTACCTTGTGAATGTATCTTTTTTTCATCATGTTTTAGGGCCAACATAATTAACAGTGGTAAAAATTCTAAGTAAGTGAAAATTCTGTTCTATAATGGCTTATACTTGCTACATACATGATCTACACTAAATATATTTATTAAATGAATATAATCTAGAACTTTAAAATTTGTTTAAATGTTAAAACCAAAAATTAGTTTTTAATGTTTACTTTGATTTTGTTTGTTTGTTTGTTGGTTGGTTTTTCGAGACAGGGTTTCTCTGAAGCTTTAGGGCCTGTTCTGGAACTAGCTCTTGTAAATCAGGCTGGCCTTGAACTCACAGAGATCCTCCTGCCTCCTCTTCCAGAGTGCTGGGATTAAAGGCTTGCGCCACCACCACCCAGCTGAATGTTTATTTTTACTTATGTGTGTCAGACTTTTTTGGGATCTTGAAATCCCCCTAATCTTTTAACAGTTTTTGAGAATATTAAATGACTTTTGTTTCCCTGATGTCTCTAACATTACTATTAACTAAAATTAAGAAAAGTAAGGAATATTTAAAATTAATTTAATAAAGGTAATAACCCTACTATTTGTTGTAAATAACACCTATGTTTATGAAAATAACTTTTATAAAAGAAAAATAGAGAAGTACATCAATTTCTTTTTTGGTAAATATCTCTAATGTATAGTTTAATAGATGACGGCTCATATATACTGTGGTGTTACTGTCTCCAGTCTTATATTACATGTCTGTTTAGCTTCTATAAAATCTCACATTTATGAAAGGACAAGAATTCCAAATAAACATAATATTTTAGTTAGTTTGAGGGAAAATTTTCACCTTGGACCACCAGAAGTGTCTTTCCTGAGCTTACTCTGGAGTCGTACTATAAGACTCTGTGACTCTGTGACTTATAGAAGAGAAGAAAGAAGAAATGTCGCCCAAAGTATGGAGAAACCATTAATTCTGTATGGTGAGCCACTGTGGTTCACATACATAATTACCTAACCCGAGACACTGTGGCACCTTCATCTGGGGATGACGGATAGGCATAGGTGTCACTTGGGGCTAACGCGGTGCTATCTGTAGGCACTGTGAGTGTGAGGTTGCAGTGGAGTGTACTGTCATTCTGTATTTAGTCATCTGAGATAGTGTGGCTGGATGGAGGTTCTGAAGGTTGCAAAGGCTTTTCCTGTCTCTTTAAAGTTGGAGATAGGACTGAAAATCAAGCTCTCAGAAACTGAGACATTAAAAATTGCTATTGAGAAGGTTAAAAATAATTGGTCACGATACTTGGTACATACATGATAGACAGTAAATATATTTATTGAGTGAATATAATCTAGAACTTTAATATTTGTTTAAATATGAAAGCTGAAATTTAGTTTTTAAAATGTTTCCTTTTACCTATCTTGAGTGCTGTCCGACTTTTTGGTCTTGAAACCCCCCCCATTCTTCAAATCGCCAAGCGTAGAAAGCTGTGTATGAACATTTTTTTGTCTTTAAAAAATACCCAAGATAAACAGCTTTTTGAAAAAGGTTTATTTAGCCAACATTTTCAAAGGTTTCAGTCATGACCATTTAGCTGTGAGGCTTTGGGGCCTGTGACAAGATGTAACATGACGTTAAGAATATGTAGCAGAGGAAACTGCTTACCTTATAGAGGTAGAAAGACAGAGGAGGGTTGGATCTTTAATGAGCTTGAGTTCCTTCCACTAGGCTCACCCAACTGAAAGGATGTATGCTACACGTCAATACCACATGACCCATTGCATTTCCTCCTAGATGAGCATGTCTAAGATTAGTGAAACCACATATATCCATACAACTCATACACATGAATACAACCTAAATGCCCATCTAATGATGAGTGAATAAATTAAATTTGATTTATCCACATGGCATATTACTTAGCCATAAAACAAAAAACACTATGCCTACAACAAAGTTGATGAACCTTGCAAATATGCTACATGGAAAAAGGAAGTCATAAACGAGTATGTTTTGTATGATTGCACTTGTATGAAATTCCCAGAATAAGCAAACCTATCAAAATAGAATGGTGTGTGTGTCTGTGTGTGTGTGTGTGTGTGTCCACAGAGGAGAAAAGGAGAATGTTACTGAGAAAATGTTTCTGTATGCTGCTAAACTATGTACCCATAATGTAGTCTGTGTCCTCTTACAAGGATTCCTGGTTCTTGACAATGTCAAGGGAGCATCTTCCTCTCAAAGTATGCTATCTCCTAGTTTTAGTTTATCTTTTTTAATTGAAAATAGATTGCTTTTCATGCAATATATTATTTACAGTTGCTTCTCCCCTAACTCCTCCCTGATCTTTCCTACTTTCTCACCTATCCAAATCCAGACTTTCTTTCTTTCATTAGTATACAAACAAGCATCTATAATAATGATAATAATAATAATTAAAAACACACCAGAATAGGGCAAAACAAAGAAACATAAAAAAAGAGCCAAAGAAGAAGCCTAAGAAACATGTACACAACCTGAGACATACACATTCTCACACATGCACACACACAATCACATTTAAAAAAACCTATGTAAGCAAAATTGTAAACCATAATATATAATAAACAAAAGATCTGTACTTTTTTTTTAAAAAAGGAAATGCCCAGACAAAGCATTGTGAGACAAAAATTTCCAAAAATACCATTGAGTCCATTTTGTGTGGCTGCCTACTGCTGGCCATGGGGTCTGTCCTTAAGTGTGGTTTGTGTATCCTGTGAGATTCTGTTGGAGAAAATGCATTTTTCCTTTGTGAGCAGTTATCAATTGGAGATAGCATCTTTAACTCCATCAAAGACCTCAGAAGGATATAATATTACCCAAGTAAACAGCAAGTACAGTGCAAGCCACTTCCAACCCTATAAAAATTATAGACATCTGACTGCCTACACAGGCACCCAGGGTTCCTCTGTAGTGTTGAGGCATTTAATCTTTGGCCTGCAGGCCTAGAATATCAGGCAAATTCATCTATAAAGCAGGAATTTTGAAGAATTGTTCTGCCTAGTCTTGACAAAGTTCAGCAGTCACTTTTCTGTGTATCCTGCAGAATGTCTGGCAGGCTTTTCTATGAAGCAGGAATGTTAAAGGACTATCTCACCTTATCTTGGCAAAATTAAACAGTCTTTTTTCTTTGTGTTCTGCTTCTCTAGTTTATACAGCATACTGTCAGCAGTCAAGGCAAGAACAGTTTCTCTCCCCACTGGCTAATCTTGCCACACGAAAGCAAAATCCATAAGGAGTTTCTTCTTTGCTC
This sequence comes from Chionomys nivalis, assembly GCF_950005125.1. Taxonomy (NCBI): domain Eukaryota; kingdom Metazoa; phylum Chordata; class Mammalia; order Rodentia; family Cricetidae; genus Chionomys; species Chionomys nivalis. Next base: position 85,154,192 of record NC_080089.1, read on the forward strand.
ATTATCTTTGAAGTAAACTGGTGCTACCAGGAGTATACGTGTCTCATCGTCATGAAAAGGCCTATGTTAAATTTTAAATGTCATATTCAATAGGTCCATCTCTCTATCTAAAATAAATCTCTGATTGACCTTGAAAACATACCTAACATGACTAGTTTTGTTGTTATGGGTGACTAGTAACCTATATTTCTTTGTTATCCTAAATAGTTTATAATAATAACTTTAAAGGACTAGAAATTTACATTATATTGTTAAATGAGCTGCATAGATACAATACTTTGTTTAGAGTAAACATGTAAGTACAGTATGTTCTAACAAAAATAATTTTAAATTTGTGTCACTATACCAAAATCCATACAATGTAAAATATTTGAGATTAGTGGTTGTTCAAAAGAAGATTCAACAATCCATCCTTCCCCCCCCCAACTGTTTCTACACTGTAAGAGATCCCTGAATCTAATCTCCTTTATTAAGCTGTCTCCTTGACTATGACCAGTAACAATCTGTAACCAACCTCCCTAAATTATGACAAACATCTATAATCCATTGAATGAAAAGCCGTACACCCCCACCTCTTGGGAATGTAGGTGTTGTGTTCTCCAGACTGCTTTCTGTTGTCTGGGGATGCTGGCATCTTTAAGAGACCCTGGGAAAATAGGGGTAATGGCCAAGTTCAGTGAGAGTTAGCTGTATTATTTGCTGTACAGTATCTGTGCAATGGCAAAGTACAGGCTTATCTGAAGCCTTGGCTGGAGTAGTCTGTGAAGTTGGACCATCTCAGCCAGCATTGAAGCTGTTTTGGATGCAGAACTCTGAGGAAACTGCAGAGGCACTCTGAGATGCTAGATCACCTGGGCCACCCACTTTCACTGGTGTCTGGTCCCCTTCCTCTGACAACATACAAACTTCCAAAGGTGACACGCATAGCTGCATCAACACAAGTATGGAATGTATTTCTGGTGTGTACAAAAGTCAGTTAAAGATGATTTTTTGTTTTATATTTAAGCAGGTAAAAGGCATCTGTTAACTTTAAAGTCTGTTTGGACTGTATAAAGAATGGTATGTAATAATAACTCATGAGGACTCTGTAGCCAACAAGATTTATCATGTCTCATCCTGTCTCAGAGCCGTTCCCATGTCAAAGGATCAGCTTACACACTGCCTGCCCTGTGGTCTTTTTTTGTCTTCCTCCCCCATATCTGAAGCCAAGATACTCAGGAGGTCTCATCCCCAGTCAAGTCTGAGCTCTATTATTCTGGAAGAATTCCACAGCCTTTTGTTAAGGGTGGAAACAAAAGCATAACCTTTCCCTCAACACAACACATTGTCCAACTTCCATTTTAAAGTTACGACATTTTTAAAATATATAGGTTAGTTTAATTTAGCAGTTTCCATAATCCAATGTCTTTTGGCAGCTATTGGGTTTTTGTACGTACCATTTAAAAAATTTAAAGTTAACAAGACATCATATGGGACCCAGACTCCCTGTGTTTTTTCCATTTTATGTGACTTTTTTTTATTACCTTACTCTCTCTTTAAAGACTTCATTATTTTTAAACTATTTTTTTCTATGACTGCCTATATCCATTTTCTTTTCCATAGGTCTATGCATATTGTTAAACATAACTGTAACCTATTTAGAGGGATTTTTCTATCTGACCCAGTGTTACTGCATATCTGTAACCTTTTCTGTCTGCATGAGCAAAGCCTTACACCTACCATGTGTTTTAGCTCATGGCATGCTGGCAGCTCAAGCATGCAGGCAGCTGCTGGAAGATGTGTCTCTGTACCATGGCCAGCATGAGTCTGAGACACAAGACTAGGAAGCCATGTTTGGCTCTGTTTTGTGTGTTTAGAGCTTTTATTTATTTATTTATTTATTTATTTATTTATTTATTTATTTATTTATTTATTTGAGATAGGATTTCTCTGTGTAGCCCTAGCTGTCCTGGAACTAGCTCTGTAGACCGGGCTGGCCTCAAACTACAAAGATCCACCTGTCTCGCCTCCCAAGGCATATGCCAGCTAGAACCTTTATGTCAAAGCTTCCTCAGCTCTTATGGGAAATATGTGCCCAGATATTGGGTGCCATGTGTAGTTGGGCCTTTTTGTCAGGACTACTGGCTCCCCAGTAATGACACAGAGACTTATTATAATTATGAAAGCTCATCCGTAGTTTAGGCTTGTAACTAGCTCTTGTAACTTAAACCAACCCATATCTTTTAATCTGTGTTCTTTTATGTGGCTTGGTTACCTTTACTTTGTAATGCTGTGCTACTTGCTCTGCATCCATGACTGACTTCTTGACAAGTCTCTGCTCTTCTTCCCAGCATTCTCTCTGCCCCGAAAATCCTGCTTAGCTATTGGCTGTATAGCATTTTATTAAACCAATCACAGTGGCGTACTTCACACAGTATAGAGTAATATTCCACAGCACTCAGGTTTGTGCCACCTTTACTTCCCTGTGGTGATGGACTGTCACCTCTATTTGTGAGCCAAATTAAACTTTTTCTCAAGCTGCTTTGGTCAGGGTATCTTATCATAGCACAGAAAAGGAGACTAAGCTGTCACCAGTAGCGTTTATTTCTGAGTAACTGACAACAAGATGCTCAGACCCGCTGTTTCCTCATGTCACATTTAACAGTCAAGGTTCTGGGTTGTTTTTTGTTTGTTTGTTTGTTTGTTTGTTTTATTGTTAGGAAACGCCTTTTAAAAGAAGACAAGATAGGTTGAGCATAATTCTCTGTATCAAAGGAGATCAACTGGTTTCTTTCCTAATTAGCAAATTACTAAGACACTGCCAAGTGTGATTGGCTCTTATGTCTTAGGCCAACAAAACACTAACAGTTTTCACTGCTCTTGGAGATGGGTTCTGTAAACATCCCCAGCCTTGTCCATCTGAAGAAGGTGGGAGGTTCTCAGATTCACAGAGTAGTCCTGGTCTGTCAGAAAGAAGGCAGAGTCAAGAAGGTTGTCAACATGAAGGTCTGCGGTGCTGTGGAGAACACATGGGGTATGTCGAATGTACTGACAAAGCTATTATTAAAGATGTTTGAAAGAAAAGCTGGCTGTTGAAACATGTGAGACTCGTGCATGGAGCCATGTCTGGTGGACACGTCGGTCTTGAGTACTCTGACCACGACTTGGTTGCCCAGAAAGTTTGAAATTTGTCTAGGAACATCCTGTGTCTTAAAAGTCCTACTGGGGGTGATTTCGATCCTATTACCTCTATATTTCTTAACTGTGGATTTTGAAGCATTATGTTCTTAAATATGATGGACTGCAGGATTCTCTGTGAATTCACCGCCTTTAGTGTTTGCCTCTGTAATTTTGTACTGAACTCTGGATTGTAAGTTATTTCCTAAAGTAGAAAGCCACGGTAACTTTTTTGGATTTACAACAGCCTCCTCTGCCTCCAGGATGAGTGTACTGAATGAACGTTTCAGGAGTCTTCTTGCATGAGGAATGAGTTTTAAATATTCAAACAAAAACAATTCTCGTTGTGCTTTTAAACTGTTTTACAGGTGAATTTGTCTGCTGTTAGTTTTCTGGTGCAGATATAGAAAGCTTGCTTCCTTGATGAGGCCTCCAGTCAGCATTTTTTGCTTTGTTCCCTGTTCATCTATTTTAAAAGAAAAAAATGTAGTTGAATGCATGCATAGATTAAATAAATGTTTGGGGATGGTCAAAAATGAAGGTCTGAAAACCTTTATTATTGGGCTACTGCAGAGATGAGGCAGGCCTTCTTTTACAGAGCACGCCGATTGCTCATCTGTGCTTAGCCTTACTGAAGCTTTGATTCGTGAAGAAGAGATCCGTCGTCCTCATCACATTTCCACCAGGGCAGTAGATGGCGGTGCGGTGAAATTTTATTTCTGTGGAGTGTGTGTGTGTGTGTGTACATTCAAAAGTCATGAGGTTTTTTGTGTTGGGAAGCAATTCTGTGTGGTCTTTTGCATTTCTTTATGTTTTGTGAGCAGAGACTGTTCTGGACAATATTTTCATGGATGTTTGAATACTGAAAAAACCTGGTTAGTAACAAAAATGGGTTACTCATGGGTCAACTTAATAAAGATCATGTCTCCCTCCAGAGCAGAGAGCAGGCGTTCTCGCTGGCAGTTAGGAAGGACCTGAGTTTCCTAAAGTCCATGTTCTTCTCCTGGAGGAATGGGAGTGTGCAGGTCCACTAGGCCCTTTGCACATAGCTCTGTAGGAATTGGGGCTCAAGGAACTGGTGTAAATGTTGCTTTTCTAGTGCAAGTATTGATATATTAACCTTTCATCCTTTAACTAACAAGTCCCCTGTTGTTTAGAAGAGACCAGGAAACTGGCAAGTTAATTAGCTGGCTTGCTAGAATGGAGAAATTTCAGAATTTACAGTTCATGATACTTTGAAAATATGAGCTCCTAAATGGAATGCTGGGAAATATTTACAGGTTTTATATTTTTTAGGAAGTCATTTGGATATTATTTCTGCTTGCTTTGGTGCAGGGCTTGTTTACAATGTCAGCCCCTATATGGAGTATCATCCTGGCGGGGAGGATGAACTGATGCGAGCAGCAGGAGCAGATGGAACGGATCTTTTTAATGAGGTAAGTTTGTGCAGGTGGTCGGAGCCTTGTATGCAAGGGGTCAGCAGTGGCATATTTGTAGGAAGAAAACGCTGGCATTCATTTGACATGGGTAAACTTGAATTTTGAAATGCAGGCAGATGTTCACAGGTAGAAACTATGTGATTTTTGAAATCACTGTCTCAAAATTCTGAAGATGGTTTCAAGTATATGACATGTACTTTGAATCCTCTGTCAGCAAGGCTTGCACTCACCTTGATTTATTTTGGTAATGACAGTAATTGACTTATAAAAAACACCACCAGTGGGAGAAGGGAAGCTGGACCTGCTGTTACAGATCTCTTTCGTTTGTTTTTTTTAATTTAATTAATTTTTTTAGTTAACATACAGCATTCTTGCTCTTTCCTCGTGGGGAAGTCTTATACATCCAGTTTGTGTTGCTATGTGGGACCCATACCTCTTGGAGGAAGTTAAAGTTGATTAATAAATAGGAAACTTACTTTTCCTAAATTAATAGCAGAAGTTCTACATTATCTCAAAAGATGTTTACATCAGTATCCTTTTCTCCAAATTTACAAATGAACATTAGTTTCCCCACTATTTAAGAATTATATAGAATCTGTTAACTACCATCAATTTTGTTAGTGGTTATTCTGATATCATAGTCATTAGAAGTTTAGTAACTTGCTTTTGTTTCACATTTCATTTTGTATATTAATGATAACTGTGTTATATAATACTAGGCTTTAACCATTTAAGATACCTGAATCAGATTGGGTTATTTTATGGTTGTTTTGATCAAACATAATTTGATTTCTGTTATTTTTAATACGTTATCTCTGAGATTATAGGTAGTTATTTTTATCAGGTTGTCAGAAATGTAATTTGTTTTATGTTTAAAAATACTTTGGTGCGCCGGGCGGTGGTGGCGCACACCTTTAATCCCAGCACTCGGGAGGCAGAGGCAGGCAGATCTCTGAGTTCGAGGCCAGCCTGGTCTACAAGAGCTAGTTCCAGGACAGGCTCCAAAGCCACAGAGAAACCCTGTCTCGAAAAACCAAAAAAAAAAAAAAAACTTTGGTGCATCTGCTTTACTGTGGGACTTGTTTGCTCCGGTGCTGTCCTCGTGGTGCAGAGTTTGCATTTACTCATTGACTGGGTTACCATTCCCTTGGGAGAGTCCTCTTGCTCTTTAAGAGATGTTCCCTTTGCTGTCTGTTGTTTGTTACTTTCTAACAATGCAAGCTAAGTCAGTGTAGGACCATTTGCCTAACTTGTCTGCTGTAGCTGTCTGCTGGCTCTCCCTGTGTTCTCTGATGGAATGTCCCTCTTCAGCGGAAGATTCTCAATAACACTGTGTGTTTCCCAGCACCAAGTTTACGTGGGGCATGTGTAAGGAAGGCGGTTCTTTACTTAACACATTGCTGTGTCCCTTGGCATTAATGAACCAATAAAATTTATGACTTTCAGTCACTGTGGAAATAAAGTTTTGTATTTTAGAAGCTTCTGGTGTATTCTTGAAACATCTGGCGTCTTTTACTATAAAACTTCCCCTACACACCATGTTTGAGTTGTACAGAGAATTTATTGGTTCATATCTTTATTGGCTCTATCTGTTTCCAGTTTTGGTCCCACTGCTGACTCATTTTTTTGTCATTTCCACATAACTGATAGGCCAGTTTGATTCGGCTCAATCTCTGGCAATCACACTGGCTTCCCTTCCCTCTGTGTTCCCTGCTGCCTGTGGCCACAGACAGGGGCTGAGCTCCTGAGTAGTCATTTCCCATCCTGGCTCAGTTTGTGGTCACCAGCCAGATTCTCTCATTAGCCTGCACCCTTTCCTTCCACTCAAGTCCCCAGTGCTGTTTCTGGCCCTGGCACTTTAGTACTAACCAGATCACTTTCTGTTCAGGTCCAGTTTGGGTACACGACACATATATTCTTAAAGATGATTGTCTGAGCAGCACCCTGCTTTGTCAGCCCTGAGATGGTCGTTACTAACAGTGAAATAAATCTAGTCATCTGACAGGTCTTAGAGACCCTAAATAGAATAGTATGTCAGAGTAAATATTCTACCTTGAACATACCTAAGTGTCTGCTAATTTAGAGTCCTGTGATCAACAAGCTGTGTGCCCTTGCCTCCTATATCTGTTTGCTGAAATCACCCCCATTCTCACACTCCCAAAGGCAGGTTTACTGCAGGTTTACTGCATGTACTGTAAGTAATCGCAAATCAAACTTAGTTTCAAGTAATAATAAGTTAATGTCTACTTATGCTTTTTAGTGTTATTTCCTCAGGATTATTAAGACTCTGTTAACAGTATTATTTGACCTAATTATTTTAACGTTTGAATAACACATTATGACCATTGATAATTATATTGAATAAATTGATAATTGAATAAATGTTTTTTCTTTACTGATGTTTTTGAATGTTGTATTTTTCTTTACTTACCTTCTTACAATTAAGAATTTAAATTTTCTTTAGGGTTTTGCTCATTTAAACAGTGTTATGCTGCTGGCATAGTGATGTACACCTGTAATACTAACACCCAAGAGGTTGAGGCAGGAGGATGGATGGCTGTGACTTAGAGGGCAGCTTGAATTACATAGTGAGTTCCAGACAGCCTGAGTTAGAATTTTCTGTTTCATCATACAGGAAGAATATGACAATAATTTTCATATATTGTGAAGGATATTCTTTTCTTTTTTCTTTTTGATTTTTCGAGACAGGATTTCTCGAGCCTGTCCTGGAATTAGCTCTTGTAGAACAGGCTGACCTCGAACTCGCAAAGATCTGCCTGCCTCTGCCTCGTGAATGCTAGGAATAAAGGTGTGCGCCACCACCACCTGGCTGTGAAGGATATTCTTTAACGCTTTGCAAATGGCAGAGAAGTAAAAAGAGAGGTTATATCTGAGTATTCCTTTGAAATTTTTGGGCCCTCGTGAACACTTGATGGTGTGAGAAACACCCAGAGGTCTGTAGGCAACACATTGAGAATAGCGTTCTAAACAGTCTCTGTCTGCTGCTGGCTAAATGAGTCTGCCTCAGAGCAGTGTATGAAGGCTTAGCTTGGCTCATGGGAAAATAGGAGCATCCTGTGGAGGTACAGTCATGTTGCTTGTCGGCCATTCGTCTCCCAGGTTCATCGTTGGGTCAATTATGAATCCATGCTGAAAGAATGCCTGGTTGGCAGGATGGCTGTGAAGCCTGCTGTTCCAAAAGGTAAGTAAAAAAGCCAGTGCCTTTTAAAATAAAATTGGATTTCAATGAATAGGATTAGAAAAGTCACAGCATTTTCCCCATTTTTACTGGCTTTCTGCAGTAGCTGCTCCAAAGGTTTTATTCAGCCTTGGGCCTTCACATGCATGCACACACATACATGTGCATGCGTACCCATCCACATGTGCCCCCTGTACCCACACACGTAACAAAAAACATGTGCACACACATACACGTACACAGGCATGCATCACATGAAATGGAGAAAAGAAAAATAAGGAATTCTATAGTGACTTTCCCCGAAAAATGTGATATATTTTGTAGAAAGTTGCAAGGAGAAAATATCAGAAGGAAAACTGTATTTGCTTCCTTGTTTTCAGTAATCTCCCATTCTGTCCTTAAATAACCATATTAGTGGCAGTACTGGTTATGGATGTTGGCTGAATATTTTTTAGTTTAGTGGTTTTATGTTTATTTTTTTTATAAAGTTTTTTTAGAGTTGGCCTCTCTGTTATTCCGGGCTAGACTCAAACTCATGATCCTTTTTCCATAGCCTCTGAGAGGTTGGGATTACAGATGTGGCAGGCGTGTGGCCTCATGTTCAGCTTTTGCCTGGTGTGATTGCTCTCACATGACTCAGAAGTCAAAGACTGTAAGAAGTTATACAGGACAGTGTCTCCTCCTGTCTTCGTCCCTGGGTTTACCTTGAATCTTCCTTGTCTCCTCACCTGTGTAGTCCCATTCTTGGGTGAGCTTCTTTTAAAATATAGTTACCTCTGAGTTAGAGCTCTCCTGCAGCTGTTCAAGGTCAGATCTTCCTGATCTCTTTCAGAAGAGTGCCCTCTGGGACTTTGAATGGAATTGCAGTGACAGAAATACTTCTTATAACCCCTTTCTGTGAAGGGGTATAGTCATTTCTTTTTAGTGACTCGTGACTCTTAAATTCAGAGTGGATTGGTCTGTTCAAGCAGAGTCTTCAACTAGTTAGTTCAGTGAGTTTTGTAATTCGACACATTATTGCTGACAGTTTCTCTCAGTAAACTCCTGTGTAGGTCCTTGGGTTTTAGATATACACAGGAACACCCATGATAACATAGGATAAGAGACAGGTACTTAGATCTGTAAGAATCAAAGTTGGAACTGAGCCCCTGTTTATGGCCTGCTCTTTAATGAAAAGCGTATTTAACAGCAAAGGGAGATGCTGGATTGTCTTGTCTGTCGTGGCCTTTTTTATAGAGTGATAAGGGAAAAGAATTTTCCTCTGAGAATCTGATCACAGTTCTCAAGGAAGTGAGGGTGCCCTTCCTGGTGTGTACTGAAGCCATTATTCTAGAACTTGGTTCTTATTAAAAGAAAATCTTCATTGTGCTTCCAGCCCAGCACGGAGGCTAGGAGCTCTTCGGTTTAGGTTTGTCTCCCCCTTAGGTACTGTCAAGGATTTATATGAAAACGGGAGAAATGGATTGTGATGGAATGACAAGAAAGAATTTTAGGGTTCTTAGTATAGCATAGGAGGCAATGTACCTCTTCACAGATTGCATGTCTTTTCTTTCTTCCTCTTTCTTTCAGATCCCTAGAACCCAAGTAAAAGCTGCAGGTAGGAGTGCAGCATCTGTAATCCCAGATTGCTCATACAAAGAGATCAGAGACAGAGACAGGAGCTAGGCTGACTAGCCTGTACCCAGCTAACCTGGTTTTACAGCAGGACCAATACTCAAAGGCTGTTCTCTGTCCTCTGCCTGTGTGCCATGGCCACATACCAACAGGCACACGCATGGCAACCCATGTATATCATATACTTGCACACATGAAGGAATGTTTTAAAGTTATTGTGTGAATTAACTGAAGCAAAATTTGTCAGCCACCTAGAATCTAAGCCGTGAGTGTGTGTTGTGGGTGGCCATGGTGGCTAGAAATGCCACTGCCGTTTCTGTGACCCTTTGCTTCCCTAGTTATAACAGTGAGGCTTTCAGTGTATTTCTACAGTCGTTAGAGGTGAACTGGCATGTGATGCTGGTTTTGTTCCTATGAAAGAGCATTCTTGTTACTGACAGGTCTGTGACAGTGTGGAAGGATGAGCCTGTTTGGGTCGGGAATATTTGTGGAGTAGCAGTGGACAGTGATTCGAAACAATGAGTCATTAGGAGGCAAAAACAAGAATTTCACAGCACAGAAAAGCAATGTTTGTGAGCAAAGGGACTTTTTTCCTTAAAAATATTTTATACAAAATATTTTGATCTTTTTTTCAGCCCCAGATCCTTCCCACCTCTCTGTCCACCCACCTACCCATCTTGGTGTGCCTCCCTTTCTCTCTCTGAAGCAAGATGAAAATCAAAAAAAAAGAACAATAAGACAGAAAACAAAGACTCTGCAAAAACATGAACAAAAAAACTATGGAGACTTTTTGTTAGTCATCTACTCCTGGGCATGGGGCCTGCCCTGGAGAGTGGTTGGTAGGCCTAGTGACACTCCTCTGGAGAAAACTGGGTTTTCCATAGTCTGCGTGTGCCAGCTGCAGACAGCTCCTTGCTGGGATTAGAGTCCTGTGTTTTCTTCCCTGGTACCCTGTCTGGCCTGAACTTGTGCAGGTCCCACGTGTTCTCCCAGTTTCCATGAGTTCACGTGTGCACCAGTCCTGTTATGTCTTGGAGACATTGTCTCTCTGGAGGCATCCATGAGCCTTTAGGGGAGGGGGCTTGACAAAGACTTCTCATTTAGGGCTGAGTGCTTCAAAGTCCCTGACTCTCTGTCCATTAACAGGTTGTGGGTTTCTGGTTAATTCTTATATACTACAAGAAGAAGCTTCTCTGATGACTGGTTCAAAGCACTGTTTTTTGAGAATTATTAGTAGTCATTTTATTGCCATGTTCTTTTATCAGAATAGTAGCAGTAGGTTTTCCTTGACACTTGTGACCTATTTAGTCTCAGGTTTTTGGCTACTTTAGCAGCATCAAGTATGGGATCCATTTCATGGAGTGGGCCTTAATTTCAATAGAAAAGTGGCTAGTTACTTCTGTAACACTTGTGCCACTATAACCCCAGTATGTATGGAGGCACATGACTGTTGGACTGTGGGACTTGTGGCTGGGAGATATTGATGAATACCTTTGTCCTCCTGTACTGTGCAGATCAGTCAGTAGCTTTTAATTGGCATAGGTTCAGCTTCTCTGTGTTCAGTGATGGAAGTGTTGTTTTCATCACCAGGACCCTGCCATCAGATTGTGGACAGCAACCAGTAATGTTGACAATAGCCTCTGATGTTTTGGTGGGGTTCCATAGGTCCCCTTTAGCCCTCAAGTAAAGGGACTATTAAAACCTGGTCTGAAGATACCTTAGTATGTAGACTGAGCAGAACGTTTAAAGGGACTAAATAGTTAAAGAGAAAGATCTAATGATAGACCAGAAAGAAGTAAACAGCTTTAGCAGTGAGTAGCTTGTATGCCTCTCAAGGAGGTGCATTTGGCTTACCCATAGTAGAACTCCGGAATGACACGGGAAGAGAGGCTGAGGACAGATGGTGAAGAGACTACCTGCAGTGGGAGTTTGGGGTGGTAGAGATGCTGAAGAGGAGTTTTCTACAGTGACGTTTTTTCAGTATCAAAGACTGGGATTTTCATAATGACATAGAGTGAGCATTTCACCGTAAATTTCCATACATGCATGTGATGTATTCTGCTCATATTCACCTCCTACATTCCCTCATCCTTTTTCTTCTTTGCCATCTCATATCCACAATGTCCTAATTCCTTCTACTAAAATTGTTTACATGAGGCCAAATGTCAGAACCCAATGTATAAAGTCCCAGAATTGGCATTTTGTGTGCATTTCCTCACGAGGCAGTTCCAGTTCTCAGTTTACTTGATTGATTGTAGTGTGGTCCTGATGAAAACAGCAAAGCTGGCAGACCCAGAACCAAAGCCATGACAAGATTTACTGTGATCAGGCAAGAATTTAGCTGTTTATTATAGTCCTTTATTTAAAAGGTATTGTAGATTGTATTGTGCCTTAGAAAGATTTATTAATAATAAATTAAGGAGAAGTAGAGACCACTTATTGATAATTTGTATCACAGAGGCACAGGTTGTCTGATAAATATGAAAAATGAGTGATGTTCTGCCTTCGTTCTCTCTGACTGCCATGATGGTTGTCAGTCGTGTGGCTACTGAACTCACATGCCAAGTCAGATGTACTGTAAATACACACTATACTTCAACTATTCATACTTCAAGTATGAAAAAATGTCAGTGAAGTATCTCATAATTGTTATATTAATTACACGTGAAGTAGTAATATTCCAGGTGCAATGTTAAATATAATATAGTTTATTTCTTGCTTTTACTTTGATAATTTGGTTATTAGAAAATTTTAAATTATGTTCTGAGTTGTATTATATTTTTTAGGGAGCAGTTTTAGATCACAAGTGTACTTTAACATTTTAATGCCATATTTAAAAATACTCATTTTTTAGTGGCAAAGTATAGCTCAGGAATAGTCTTAATCTCTCATTGCTTTTTTCATAGTTACATCTATGTATTTAGTTTCATGACCATTTCCTAACAGTGAACAGTTTCTAGGAAACAGCTAGAAGCAGAAACTAGAACACTCAGAGGGACAGGGCTGTCAGGTATATGAATTTAGAGCTGCCCTAACATCTTGATTTAAAAGTAAAAATGCCGAGGCTTAAGGCACGTGTACCTTACTTACTAAGGACAACAGAATTGTTTACCTGACTAATGTCCACTTTTGAATAATTCATTGCTTCTTTATTCTCAGTGCATATCAGTTGGGGTTGATTTCCTCCTCAAGGAACATTGTCAATACTTAGAAGCATTTTGATTATTACAACTAACCTGGATGCTGCTGGTGTTGTCGTGGACAGAGGCCAGGGATGCTCCTACTAGCACACAGTGCCCAGGACAGACTCTCATGACAGAGAATTATCCAACTCAAAGCATCACTAGTGCTGAAATGGAGAAACCTTTGTATATGCATTGGTAGTAGTACTGTTGTCGTTCTTACTATTGCTATTTTAGCATAGCATCTCATCTAGCCCAGTCTGGTCTCAAACTTGCTGTGTAGCTGAGGATCTCCTGGCCTTTATGTCCTGAGTGCTGGGATTGAGGTGCTGAACCATTAACTTCAAGGAGCTGTGTTGCCATGCAGCACTGTCAGCAAGCCCAGGACAGCTGGTGAGTGGGCTGACTTGCCAGTGGAGGAGGCTCAGCTTAGGTGGAGAGTTAGTCCAAGGTTCTTTTCCGAAGCCTTCATTTCCTTTTAGGTAAAATGGAGACAGTTCAGACAGACAGGCAAAGCACAAGCTTACAGGCCAGCAAAACCTCCAAGGTGTAAACACAGGCAAGCAGACTTAGTAAAGTAGCCTGTACCAGATGAGACATATGCTCACTCGGTTGTCTTGCCTTAGTTGGCTCTTGCTGCCTTAGTGCTTATTGTCTGGGTGAGGTTTTGGTGTTTATGTGTGTATATGTGTGCGCTCACATGTGCTAGATTTAAGGGAGGTAATTTGTTATACAGGACTATTCTCTGAGCCAAACTACTGCCATCTTCAAAAGTCCTCTGAAAAGATCACATAGCTGGGCTTTGTTAACTGTTATTGTTCATTCCTAGAAGTAAGAGCAGGGAGAGTCATGAATGCTACTCACTTGAGAATTCAGCCATCCTTCCCAACTAGTTGTGTACAGTTCTGCCCAAATTACACATGGCCTTGGTGGTCTCAGAGAAAGGTTAGGGGACATAGATGGGGAAGGAACTAGGGAAGGGGCTCTGTCTACACAGCCATGGAGATGTTATCATCCATGGTGGGTCAGACCTTTCAGCATGGCTGCTGTAGATCACCCATGCTCTTGCCTGTGACTCCCACTCATTGCTCTTAAGTAAACCTGAAAATTCAGTGGCTCCCAGAGTGAGCTTTAGTAGAATCATAAGTTGATTTGTCATTGGAACACAGGAAGAAGGGGATACTGTTTCTTTCTCCCCCAGGGAAGGAATTCTAGCAACATAATTGAAGCTAGGGGGTGAAACACCCCTATTAGGAGACAGATGCACATCTGAACTGCAGTTGTGTTTTGCAGTATTGCAGTTGTGTCTTGCAGTATTGCAGTTGTGTTTTGCAGTATTGCAGTTGTGTTTTGCAGTATTGCAGCGACTGACTGATGTTTATTTGGTTAGTATTTATTTTGCTTTCTGGCAAAGCTGATTTGGGGACATGTGTATGTTCACCCTTGTCACTCCTGTCTCTGATCTGCCCTTTTCCTTACCCTGCCATACTAAAGATGAATTGAGTGCTGTTGGCTGTCAGGGTAGCCTCTGAGTGACTAAGCCCTTGGAGAAGAGGGGCTTTGGCCAGGCAGAACATTGCCATTTAGCCAACATGAGGAAGAGATCTCAGTTTGCTTTTTCATAGAGACTTCCAAATGATGCAAGTAGTTATGGAAAGAGAATATTGCATTTATTCTCAGGGAAAAGGTTTCTCTTCCAGCTAAAATGATGCAAATGTAAATGTGTTTAACATGGAGAAGAGTTTATATGGCTCAGCTTTTTAAAACTTAGACTGGGGTAGTTTTGAAGGTAATTTAAATAATTTAAAAGCAAACTTTCTTCACACTGGAATTTCTTATATTAAAAAATGGGGGAAGGATACTTCTGCAGAATCCATTAAGTTCTGGCAGACTGAATTCAGTGCATATTAAGAAAATAGTCCTCTGATGTAATTTTTTTCCTAGAAACAAATTACCTGGAATAATTTTTCAAAATCTATGAGTGCCTTGGGTAAAAACAGAATTTTTTCATGACAAATGAGATTTATCACATTGCTGGCTCTGTAGCACACTGAGATGGATTTAATATACATTACTGTGAGTTCGCTGTTTGTTCTTAGGTGAAACAGGTAATCACAGCTGCAGAGGCCATAACAGGTAAAACTGGTGGAGGGCAGTTAGGACGGGCAGTAGTCATCAGTTCTCCCTTACAAATGGCAATGGCTAGGTGTTCCTTTGGCAGTGATGACAATAGCCATTTGAGGTACAACTTTTATGGTGTTTTAAGTCTTGTATGTTTTTAGGAAGCATTAACAATGAGAAGAAAAATAGGACTGGATTTGTAGGGAGACAGATTCACCCTTGGCTTTGGTGAAGAGCTCTGGATCCTTCTAGGCCTTGGCCTTGAATCCTCTTCGTTCCTGAAGAAGAGAAGGCAGTAGTGTGTTGCGTATTGTAAGAGTCCTCTCAGTGTAGAGTTAGTTTTATTAAAAGGGGAAACGATGACAAGGTGGTCTTCTTAGTCATGGCCACTTTGTGTTGGGTGAGTGAATTAGAGGAGTGTACGGGATTTTGGATTATTATAAATTAGAAGACAGAAGATTTGAAAGCAAAGCCTGGCACACACCTGTGACTCCATCACTTGGGAGGATAAGAAAGAAGGGCTACAGGTTTGAGGGATGGAGGGAGGGTACTTTGATTTAAGTACATTTCTTTTTCTTTTTCTTTTGTTTTGTTTTTCGAGACAGGGTTTCTCCATAGCTTTTTGGTTCCTGTCCTGGAACTAGCTTTTGTAGACCAGGTTGGCCTCGAACTCACGGAGATCTGCCTGCCTCTGCCTCCCAAGTGCTGGGATTAAAGGGTTGCACCACCACCGCCCGGTTTACATTTCTTTACAGCACGGTGATGCCTTTCTACCATGTGTCACCTTTCAGTCTGACTTCGGGACGTGTTATCTTAGCCTGTCATCCTTTAAAGCCTCGACAACCCGCTGAGGGGATGAAACCATAGTTGTGTCGCAGTTGTGCTTACTAAGATATATTTATTAGACTTTGGTGAGTTGACTGCTATCCTGAAAGAAAATACCTGTTGAGGGTTTTCTGGGTTGTAACTCTAATAATTGTATTATAAGTACATGTTTTGGCCACTTTATGTTTATAACACTATACATACAGACTGATAATAGATAATAAAACCTCTTTGGAGTGTTAATATTTGTATTTAATAGGATATAACCTAATAAATTCTGTTTTCCTTATATTAATTTAGAGTATGACATCTCAGACAAAACTTGGGGTATACGTGCTCTTTGGAGAAATAATTTGTGGCTCAGTTGTAAAACACATGCTTAGCATTCTCAGAGTCCACAGATTGATTGCCAGCATTTGGGGGTAGGGGTCAAGAAATAAATTCCAAGATACTGAGGGATGTGGATTATGCACAAGACATACACACATACACACACATGCACATATACACACTCACATGCACACACACATACACACACACACACAGAGCCCTGGGAAGTGTCCCGATGATCTCCAGAGACCACACTGACTTACTTGAAATAATGGCTCTCCATGTCATAGTCCCATTTCTGTCCTCACACCCTAGAAGAAAGCAGCCCTTTGAGACTGTTAATAATTTAACCAATAAAATGACTTGATAGTCTCTTTAATGATATAGTATTCTTACCTGGCTTTTTCCTCCCCAAATTATCATACAGACTGCCATGAAGGAAAGAAAGTCTTAAATGGTAAGTCATATAAATTAGTGATAAACTTACATGTTGATACTGCTTCACAGAATTGTCTGGGGTACTTGGATTTAAAAAAAAAATGCAAAAGCTGCCTTTGCTTGTCCAAACTTAAGGGATTTACTAGAACTTTATGTGTCTCTTATTTCAACTATTACTTTTAAAACAATTACTTTTATGAAATCTCTGGGCCCAAAGCATAAATGCTTATAATGACTGAAACAGGACTCAGGTGGCTCCCTTAGGTGTGTGTGTGAGTTCACACTGGTGTCAGGACACAGATCCAAGTAGCATATTAATCTGCTCTGTTCCTTGACTGAGCAGCACGGACATCACGGTTGGCACTGCCCCTTTCACACCCAGTTGAGGTGTGGTTAATACTGACTCATGAAATGCACGGGGCTCCTCTGACGGAGTGAATTATTGTACCTGTAAATCCAGATTTTTTTTCTCCCATTTTGCAAAACAAAGTTACAGAAATAGAGCTAGCAAGCTAGGTTTTCAGTAGAATCACCTTTTTTAAAATGTGAAAATAGTCTGTAACTTGCAAACGATGTTTGAAGTTGTCATGGTATAAGACTGCAGGAAATGCAGGAAATGAAGGGCTGCTCTTAGGCTCATCTGGTGCTTGGCTCTTGTGTGATGCTGCAGAAACAGCCATCCTCCTTGCCTGTCACATGTCGCTTTCAGCATCTTTACTGTAGATGACTGTATTTAATGTTTCAGTTAAAGATATTCTTAGATATCACTCTCCGAGTAATGTGGAACCATTACATGTTGTGACTTGGATTCTCTTTGGTAATGGGGTATAGTTGTATCTATTTCCATATATGTATCTGTGTATCTATGTATATATTTGTATTTTGTAACTGTTTCTCACATTTGGCTCAGCTAAGTCTATGTGGTAATTCTATATTGTTTGCAAATGTAATCTGCCTGCTTTCTATGTCATTATTTCAACAGTTGATTAAAATCCTGAGTGGGATAGATGAGTTTTATTTTATAGTAAGGCCCAGAGCCCTTAAACTGACGCCATTCTGTCAGCCAACACTTTGAACATTCTTTTGGAACACCTGACTTACTTACTCTGCTCTGACTTAGACTTACCCCCGAGTCTCCAGAGGATGTGATTCTGTGGTTTCTTTTTGGTCATGCTGAAAACAGGATAGATTCTGTCAAGTTTGGCCTTGCTCTTCTAATGAGCTGCATTTCTGTGGTCTCTTTTGTACTTTCCTGTTGAAGAAGAAAAAGCAATGGTTTTGCATAAGGCTCCAGTGCTGGCACCAAGCTTATGTCCAGCCTTTTCTGATCTTAATCAAACATACAAGATCGTACAAGATCAAAAATGACTGGAAATGTATGAATTCTGTTGATGCTTTTCCTCACAGTAAATTTTAAATTTTGATACATGTTTTATTTAAGAGACCACCAAAATAAAAATGACAATCTTTTAATAGAATATCTTTCACCACTTTCAAATAATTTAATAAGACTATCTTTTTTAGTATATTCATTTTAGAAAAAGATGCTTGTGGCTCTGGCTTTAGTTATGAAGCCTTATGGTCACATCTCTGAGGCTCTTGGTCTGAAAACATAGTGTGCTCTGCATAGTTACAGTGGAAGAGATGAAAGCTGAACAAACCAGACAGGCTTCACCAAGAGCCTCATTCCCAACAGTATTGCTGTTTTGCATCAGCACTTTTCCTAAGCCTGAGTATACAGGGAACTTCTGGAAATCTCTAACCTCTCTCACCTGGAAGTGCTTCCAAGTCCAGCCTCCTCTAGTGACTGTTACTAGTCTGGGAGTTCTAAGGCTAACTGCATAACTGTTTTTTTTTCCCCCTGTAGTTTGAGACATGGTAACAAAATTAAATAGTTTCTTTTCAAAAGTTACTTAGCAGCAGTCCAGGCACAAACAAGGCACTCCTCTGGAGGGAGGAAACAGTGCCTGCAGGCTCTCCAGAGGGCTTCCCTGTCTCAGAGCTTTCTGAAATGACTTGAAAACCAGTTGTTGTAGCCCTTTAAAGGCCATGTTGATATAGACATGTGTGAGTTAATCAAATGGGAAAAGGATACCATATTGGTGTGCTAGTAGAGCTACAGTGCTCGAGCACTGTGGTAAGAAGTGTCCATTTCTACAACTGTGCTGGCGGTTTAAGTCAGCCTGGTACAGCCAGAGTCCTCTAAGAGAAATACCTCCAGAAGATGTGGCTGTAGGCAAGCCTGTAGGGTATTTTAATAAGTGATTGATGTGGGTGGTGTCACCCCTTGGCTGCTGGTCCTGGGTGCTGTAAGGAAGCTGGCGTGAGCAAACCTTGAGGAGAAACCAGGAATAGCCCTCCTTTATGGCCTTTGCATTGGTTCCTGCCTCCAGGTTTCCTCCCTGACTTTCCTTAGTGATAAACTGTACTGTGGGTCAGTATGTGAAAATAAACTTCCCAAGTTGATTTTGATCATGATGTTTTATCACAGAAATGAAACCCCTAACTAAGACAACCATTTTGACTAAAGCTAAACATACGTGCATACTATATGCCCACCAGAATTGTAGATTTTGTTCTTTAAAATGTGCATGTCAGTGTGCAAGGTTTATAACCACGTTCCCATAATAGTACCTGTTCAGGAGTGACCAAATGGTTATCAATAGAAGAGTGGGTGAATTGTAACTAAGTCATCCAATGCAATAATTTTCAATATAAAAAGGAACTTTTGCACTTAACAGAATGGCTAAAATCTCAGGAAATTCTCCATGATTTAAAAACTAGTTTGGTGTCTTAAGTCACAATAGTGGTTACCCTTGGGAGAGAGCAAGCTATAGGAAAACACCCAAAGAATATGCTGGTGACAAGGGTCTCTCTTGCTTTATGATTTAGTAGCATGTTTATTAAGATGTCTCCTATGTATGTGTGTACATGAGTTAAGTGTGGTGTAGATAAATTACTGTTTTTCTTTGTGAAGGCATGCTTTCCAAGAGCCAAGTGACAGATACGCTGCCCAGGGAAGGCCCTAGTTCTCCAAGGTATGCACTCTTTTTTACATTTCAAAGTGAGAGCAGTTCTGCACAAACCCACAGACACTGCAGAAAAGAACCTAGCACAGGGGTTGGTTTCTTGTTTACTGCCAGTTTTGCTTAGCACACAAATGGCAGCACCTCTTTATCAGATGGGTTGCAAAATACGGTTGTTCCATAAGTGATTTTTAGATAATTGAAGTTTGATCTGTTTTAAATACTTTAAACCACTATTTTAAAATGATTTTTTCTTTCTGGTCAGGTGATAGTGACTCACATCTTTAATCCCTGCAATCATGAGGCAGAGGCAGGTGGATCTTTATAAGTTCAAGGCCAGCCTGGTCTGCAAAGTGAGTTCCAGGACAGCCAGGGTGGTCACACAGAGAAACTCTGTTTCACAAAAAAAAAAAAAAAAAAAAAAAAAAAAAAAAAAAAAAAAAAGCATCCAGAAGAGTTTTTTCTGATGATAAAATGTATGTTCAGGGTAGGAAGTTTAGAAAACATAGTAGTAACCCCTTTAAACCTTAGACATAGATGCCGAATTCTGGGGCTGACTGACTTATACAATACGTTCACACACTACATTTGTAGTACTGTATTATAGTGTCGTCTGTGAGTGATATCTTTTGTTGTTAATATTCTGTGAAACTTTTCTGTATTCCATCACATAGCCATACCATCGTTTATTTTAGTATTCAATCTTTATATGTCTATTTTGGTGGTGTTTTTAAATTTAAATTTTAATGGAAATTCTTTAATATGTTTTAATATTTGACAACCTTGGGCATGAGCCCTCACCTTTCACCTTGGTTGGAATAGGACTTTTTCCCTTGGCGTTTGCTGCCACATGTGCTGAGGGCAACTAGTCTGTGAGCTTTCAGGGATTCTCCTGCCTCTGCCTTCCATCTTCCCACAAGAAAACTGGGATTACAGATGTGCACTTCCTCATCAGGCTTTAGGTGGGCTGTGTGGATTTGAACTCTTGTTTTGATATTTATTTAGCAAGTATTTCCACTGAGTCTTCTCCCAGCTCAAGAATGAGTTTCTTTAGTAATGACATTTTCATTATAGAGAAGGAAGGTGATGAGCATGCAGATTTCTTTGTGCCCTTAACAACACATGTATGTATTCTTTTATTCTCTGAGAAGATTTTTTTAACAATGTATAGCCTTTATTTGCCCATTTTGGTGGTCATTTGGAAATAAATGTCAGGTATATCATGATGACTGTAACATGTTAAGGTCACCATGTAGATATGAGTTTTCCCGGGAGAAGTCTATTTCCCACTGTGGATTTTAAATGTTGACAATTTCACTTGTTATTGCACATCATTCTGGATGTTTTCTCATTTGACTTTACTGTCTTACAGCTATGACTGGTTCCAAACAGAGTCCTCAGTCACCATTGCTATATACACCAAACAAAAGGTAAACATTCTGTTGAAAACAAGAGGAAAATAAATAGTAAGAATTAGTTGCTTTTATTTACATGCAGATTCTTTTCTAAGATGTTTTTTATATTAGCTTATTTGTTCTCCATAACAATCCTGAGGCAGAAAGCAAATGCTCTCCCTATTTTACAAAGAAGGGTTAATTTTCCCCCAAAGCCCATGTTTGGAAGCTAGGTAGGTATTCTGGCTCCTGCCTGGCAGATAGCTGTTACCACCCATCTGTGTAGTCTTTAAACCTATTGAGTGGTGTTCTGTGTGCTTTCCAGTTAACTTTGCCGTAAGAGTACACTTTCTGGGATTAGAAAGACTATACTGCTGAGACTTAATATACTTGAACTGTTAATGGCATTTGGGTGCCCCTTGGAAACGGGGTTAGGGAGCTTGCTCATTTATTTGTGAATCTTCTTTTATATAAGGCACCATTATATGTCAGAAATGTGATTCTGGCCAGGTCCACAGACTTGGCTTTCACAGGGTGGAGAGTCCAGCTAGAAAGCTGGATGAATATATATATCCTCCAGTGCCTGCTCACCTTCCACATTTGAGGGGCCTTGTGAATGGAATCTATTTCTACAGTAATTTCAGTGGGGTTTGAAATGCAGTGACTGAGGAAAGGGGACATTTACGAATGGGACAATATGTGTAATGGATGGTATAAGTAGTAAGTACCACAACACCTGTCTTTCGTTTCTGTAAGACTTACTACTTATACCATGCATCGGACACATCACCCCATTCATAAGCTTCCAGTCGAAGAGAGGGAGGAGGGAATATATAAGTAAGGGAGGTCAAGATCACGATGGAGAAATCTACAGGGACAGCTGAACAAGCTTGTGGAAACTCAGGAACTCTAGACTGACAGCTATGGAGGCTCCATGGACTGAATTAGGCCCTCCATATGTGGGAGACAGTGGTGAAGCTTGAACTATCTGAGGGGCCCCTGGCAGTAGGACCAGGATCTATCCCTGGTTCATGAGCTAGCTTGTTAGGACTCATTCCCTATGGTGGGATGCCTTGCTTAGCATTAATGTTGGGGGGAGAGGCTTGGTTCTGCCCCAACTTAATGTGCCAGACCTTGTTGACTCCCCATGGAGCCCTTACCCCTTGGGAGGAGTAAATGAGGGGTAGGCTGGTGGAGGGGAGGTGTGCGGGGGCAGGAGGAGGGGTGGGATGGAATACTTATGTTTGGAATATAAAATGAAATTAAAAAAATAAAACCTTAAAAAAGTTTCTTGAATAATTTTGAATTGGTGGAGATCTATAGGTTACATACGTTCTCAGAATCACACGGTAGTGGAAAAACTAAAATGAAAACTAAAGATCTTAAATTCTGGGTCATAGTCTTAGTTTTTTTCTATGTTTCTTAAAAAAATATTCTTGAGCATAGTTTTTTTCTATGTTGTTTCTTAAAAAAATATTCTTGAGCAACTAATAGATGCTGACCAGTGTTCTACGGATAGTCTGTAGGGTTCATGACTTTAAGACCATGGCCACAGTGAATATTAAACAGAGGAAATGTGTGCTTAGAATTACAGTGACGTTCATAGAAGGGAAGGGACTTCTATGATATGAGGGAGATATGATATGAGGGAGAAATGAGAACCAGGAATAATATTCATGTTGCGTGGAGACGGGTACCAGGAAAGTGCCCCTCATCGCCTCACAAATGGAGTTCTCTGGGGGCAGTTCTCACTTTTCATCTTTCTATTCTTGCTTCCTTTTAAGAATATCAATTTAGACTCAGTAATGGTTGACCTCCAGGGTGACTCCTTGAGAGCAGAAACTTTTATCCAGGATCATTCTTATCTTGTACACATTGGTGAGTATCTCATTTTTACTAATGGGAATATTTTCATTTTCTTTCACTATGACAGTAGCATGGTCTGCAGGAGAAGGCTGTAATATTTTATCTGCTATCATCATTTTGGTTTGTCATTTCTGATCATTTTACAGTCAGTGTTTTTCCTTCATGCTAATAAAAATGGCAGTATGGTCCCCTTTCCAAATTGAAGTAATTATAAGCCTAACATAGTGTCTGTTGTGTGATAGAGCCCCGACTTCATGCAATCAGATGTGATCAGAATCAATCATAAAATATTAGTTCACTTTTATAAGTGTCTTACTTGATGGCTATAAATAAGACTCTGGAGACCTCTGGTCACCATGTGAGCATTACTTACTGGGATGTCCATTCCTTGCACCCCAGGACATCAGAGGCAGCAACCAAACAGCCTGGACTGCAAGCTTGCTCATCTCCTAAGAGCCAGAGATAAGCCTTGTTAATTTTGACCTATCGGGGGTAAAATGTTCTGAAACCAAAGAGACCAAATGTTGGATCTGTTTGTCACCTATAATGAAATTGAGTCTAAGATCTCATTGTTTTCTCCTCTTATGACTATGATGTATTTTATTTAGAAAATAGATGTGACACACACAAAACAATCCCTGAACAATAGCAAATATATATATTTTAAATAAATTGTTATTGTGCATATGTACATGATGTGAACATGCAAGTGTCATGCTATAACATGTATGGAGGTCAAAGGGCAGTTTCATGGATTTGGTCCTCTCCTTTCTACCCTTATATGAATCCTGGGAAGGAACTCAGGTTGTCAGACTTACATGGCCAGCACCTTTACCCAGTCATTCATAAATGGGGAATGGTTGTGGGGTGGGGACTGTGGGGCCCTATCCCTTGGTACTGAAGAACAGGCTACTAAAGGAATCTGAGTGAGAGGGTCCTGCTGTCTTCAGTTGTATAAACACTGATGAACCAGGCTCCAGTGGATAGTTCCAATGCAGAGACCACACTGACAGCCATGGTCCAACCCAGAGGAAGAGGACAGGTAGATGGGGGAAGAGAAGGCAGGGCTGCAAGCAATCACAGTGCATATATATATATATATATATATATATATATATATATATATATATATATATGAAATTGTCAAGAGCAAAATTAATAATAATAAGACAACTTCTGGATACCAGTTCTGCATTGGAAAGACTGAAACAGTGCAGAATGAGATTTAGAGCAGAGTGATGAAGCCACACTTTGCCTTTGCTGTTTAAGGAACAGATGTTAGTGAATATAAAGATCTGTCTCCTGTTAACCATTTAACCATTGCATTCATAGTACCTGAAAGTGCTTGCTTGCTTATAGGCTCTCAAAAGATTGTTTGGGGGCACACACACATATGAAAAGCTAAGTTGACACTGTCTGACCTGTGTCAGCAGGGCACAGGGCACACAACCAGCCTGAATTACAGTGTTGCCTCCTCCCCCAATTGCTCATCTCGAGTCTCACTCTGTATGATTGTCAGTCTGGAATGAAGGTCGGTTACCAGCTTGTGAGTGGTTGAATATTTACTCCTCACTCCATAGGGAGAAGTTTGGAAAGATGGAAGAAATTTAAGCAACTTGACTCTTTCAGAGCACGTATTTTCTTTTAGTCTCTCAGTACATTCTTCTAGTCTTGAGCAGTTTGAAATAGTACATTTAAGTTGATCTTACAGGTATAGATTGATTTTATGAATTGAATTTTGGTGGTAACTAAAAAAATTTTTTTTAATCTCAGGGCTAAGCCATGAAGTTCAAGAAAATTTTTCTGGTAAGTACTAAAAACCAGAAAGATTATGTGTGTATACACACACACACACACATAGGCATGTATAGGAAGGGAAAAAAGCCAGGCATTTGTCTTTATTTTTCTTACATATATTTTCATGTCATAAATACATTAATTTTAAAGTACACTCTTTCTGGTTTCTGTTTTTCCCTCTTTCTCCTTGCTCTTCTTCATTTATTTATTTACTTATTTATTATGTGTACAATATTCTGTCTGTGTGTATGCCTGCAAGCCAGAAGAGGGCACCAGACCCCATTACAGATGGTTGTGAGCCACCATGTGGTTGCTGGGAATTGAACTCAGGACCTTTGGAAGAGTAGTCAATGCTCTTAACCTCTGAGCCATCTCTCCAGCCCTCTCCTTGCTCTTTTTATCTCTCTGTTTTCCTTTTCTCTCTCTTAAGAACATTCCTGTCCGGTTTTGTTCTTCCTCTCTGCCCTGCTCCTCACATGCAGCTCCTAGGCACACACTGGACCAGACACACTTTCATAGCTACATACACTCAAGTGGATGCCGGGGTGGAGCACACTGAGCTGCGATACTGCCACATACCATGTGCAGTGTGGGTTCCTTGGGAGCTGAGGACTCAAAATAGTTTCTGACTTCCAGGCTTCTCCCTTTACTATATACCATAGTAAGCTCTTTACATTCAAGGAGCTTGTTTTTATTCTCATGAAGTCTAAACTCAGTCATTTAATTGAATTCACTTTGCTCATCTGTTGCACTGTGGCAGACTCTCAGGTTCACAATGTAGAAGAACAGATACCGAGCTGTTGAGCAACATAAAGTGTGTGTTACAACTTTAAAAGCATGTTACTCATCAGATTTAAGTCGGTAGCTAGAAGTCCTTGTTTTATTACTGGCCTCACACAAAGAACTGTTCTAGTCACTGAGCAAGGAAGAGCATCTGAAAGACTTTCAGTGACAAGCAGTTCCCATGGGCTTTCTCTTATGTACGTCCTACGTGCTAAATCTTCTGAGTCTGCTCTTATATTTTTAGGCTCAGTGTTGTTCTCAGTTCACAATATAGACCTCTTGGGCTTAACTAAATATATGCAAAGAGAATAAATTGTTTGGTTTGATGGGCCCACTCAATGTGCCTTGTGCTTCAGGCTGTGGCTAGGATATGTGTTCAAAACTCCATCGTGCCCTTTTGAAAGTCACACATATAATATCAGGCCTTGGTAAATTGGTTTGAAAGAAGCCAGTCTGAATCTAAAATATTGTAAAAGAAGTGGGCCACGTCCTGCTGCCCGGCTAACTTATCCCCCAAAATAATCACACAGAAATTGTATTAATTAAATTACTGCTTGGCCCTTAAGCTCTGGCCTCTTATTGACTAATTCTCGCATCTCGATTCAACCCATTTCTAATAATCTGTATGTCACCATGAGGTCATGGCTTACCGGGAAAGATTCAGCATGTCTGACCTGGCAGCTGACTCCATGGAGGCAATCTCTGCCTGCCTTCTTCTCAGCATTCTGTTCTGTCTACTCTGCCCACCTAATTTTCTGCCCTATCAGAAGGCTAAGGCAGTCTCTTTATTTAACCAATGAAAGTAACACATAGACAGAAGAACCTCCTACATCACTAAAATAAGCTGGATTTAGCATCAGATAAAACAAAAATCACTTTTACTGACTAAGTGAACAAAATCTTATTTTTCTATTAATTTTTATTGTTATATAAGAGCATGTTAATGCACCCATATGAGAAAGTTTAGTTTTAGAATAAAACTTTGCATTTAGTATCAGTGAAACTAGTGAAATTCCTTTTTTTTTTCAGTACGGGTCATTGAGAATGTTGGAAAAGTAGATATTGTCCTACAAAAGAGAGAAAATATTTCTTGGAAATGTCTTGGTCAGCCCTTGGAGAAGCATGATTCCTTTATTCCAAAGAAAGATACAGGTATGCATCTTGTTTCTTATATTGTTTTGTAAAGGTTTTAAGTAACATTTTATTTATTTGGCATGTGTCTCTGTGTGGGCACACATACACACAATGGTTTTCATGTGGAGGTCAGGGGACAATTTGCACGACTTAGTTCTCTTCTACCACATGGGTCCTGGGGATCAAACTCGGGTTGTCAGTCTTGACTGCAAGAACCTTTACCCACTGAGCCATTCCACTAGCCCATCTTTTAAAAAAAAATACCTGATGGTGTTCCAGTGTTTCCTTTTCTCTGAGTGACCTCTCATCGCACAATCTTGTTTGTTGTTTGTTTTGATGTTCCATACCAGATGCCGTCTTTGATATTTCTGATCTCATGTCTGCTCATGTTTCAGCTGGTAACAGCTGTGCATGAAGGGTTGGGCTTCTTGCCAGTATATTCCCCGTGCAGATGAGTGTTTTCTCTGAGGACAGTTTGATGCCAGGATTTGTGAGTCTCCTGGGAACAGTATTCTCCCTTCACACAGTCTTTGGAAGGCTTGTCTGCAAAGAAAGCTGCAGTTCTATAAATGTGACTTAGTCTCATCTTTCTCTTCCTCCTGTTTTTGTTTGATTTTTGGTTTTGGTTTTTTGTTTGTTTGTTTGTTTTTGCCCCCCCCCACCCCCGCTAGAATACTGTCTTAGTTAGCTAAAGTACTATGACTGCTGATCACAGCTTAAGAACAGAATTTATTTTCTCTCAGTTGTGGAGTTTATAAGTTCAGTCATGGTATTGGTAGGATTAGACTCTTGTAAGGCCCCTCTGCTTGGCTTGTGTGCCTTTCTGAGTGTGTGTGTGTGTGTGTGTTAACTTTTCTTAAAAGGGCACCACTCTAGTTGGAAAGAGACAGGATTGCCCTCACTTTACCTTAAGTACTTTTTAAAGTACAAATGTAGTTACAGTCCAAGGTACTGGCTGCTACAGTTTTGCCACTCTAATGAGAGGACACAGTCTACTCTAGTGCATGCCCAATCCACAGACTCTGTGCTACTTTGTAACTAGATTAGAGGGCCCATTGCATGGCTGTGCTAAGTAGGAGAGAGCTTAAGTGGGGTGGCGAGCATCTGAGCTCCTTAAACTTTTAACCAGGAAGTTTCCATTTAACCTTTTTCTGATGTTGGCAGTGGTAGGGCCTGCTAACCTCAGGGCATTAAAGGGATTTTTTTCTGTTGAAAAATTCCAGTTTGCTGCTGCTTACATTTCTGGTTTAGGATTCCACTTTCTCAGGTCTGCTGAGTCAGTCGCTAGTCATCTCCTTCTTTTCTAGTTCCCAGCATTTTTTTCTTTTTCCTTTTTCTTTATTTTTTAAAACAGTGTTTTCTTATTTTACATACCAATCCCAGTCTCCTCTCCCTCTCCTCCTCCCACTGCCTGCACCTTCCATGCACCCTACCCCTCATCCACTCCTTAGAGACGGTGAGGCTTCCCATGGGAGTCAACAAAGTCTGGCACATCACTTTGAAGCAGGACCAAGGCTCTCCCACTTTGTCAAGGCTGAGCAGGGTATCCCTCCAAAGAGAATGGGCTCCAAAAAGTCAGTTTAAGCACTAGGGATAAATCCTGTCCGTCCCACTGCCAGTGGTCCCACGGACTGCCCCAGACATATATCTGTCACCCACATTCAGAGGGCCTACTGTGGGCCTATGCAGCCACCCCCCCCCCCCCTCCCATCAGTCTGGAGTCAGTGAGCTCCCAGTAACTCAGGTCGGCTGTTTCTGTGGGTTTCCCCATCATGGTCTTGATGCCTTTGCTTATATTATCCATCCTCCTTCTCTTTGACTGGACTCTGGGAACTCAGCCCAGTGCTAACTGTGGATCTCTGCATCTGCTTCCATCAGTTGCTGGATGGAATTTCTATGATGACAACTAAGGTAGTCATCAATCTGATTACAGGGGAAGGCCAATTCAGGTTCCCTCTCCACTATTGTTTAGGGTCTTAGCTGGGGCGGTTGAGATGGGAAAAAAGGACAGAGAGGAAGAACAAGGAAAGAGATATCTTGATTGAGGGCTAGTGAGAAACCTGGCACTAGGGAAATTCCCAGGAATCCCAGCATTTATTTTCATCCCTCTTGTTTTTTCTGTCCTTGTAGATGTATGTCCTAAGCAACCAAGCATATATGTGCAGTCTGTTGCAGTCATTTAGTGGGTTCAGATGGTAACTCTTTGTATTCAACTAAACATCTTTTAATTTTTAAAGTTATTACAAGCTATGGAAATTCAAAATAACTTCTACTCTCATGATTCAATATAGAACTAAAAATGTGTGGGAGTTTCACCCCACCAATAACCAATTACCTAGTGATTCCAGTTGGGTATCCTAGAGTCGAAATCAATCCTGATACTAAGTAGAGGCTAGTGCAGACCCCATAGTTAAGGGCTTGGTTCCATGAACTTCCCAAACTTCTGGTGCCCATCATAGTTCCCAGGTTCTGTACTTTTAATAAACCAACATTAGAGTTTTCATTACCCCCACCTTGGGTTAAAAAAAAAATGTGCTAGAGTGTTTCGCAGAACTCAGACAAGCATTGTACTTATGCGTTTATTATAAAGGACACAGAGGATTGTGAGAAGAAGTGTAGAGCTTCTATGCCATCTATAGCTGTGCCCCTCCCCAGGCATCCTGTGTGTCCAGCAAATGTTAGACTTTCTGAACTCTGTCCTGGGGGTTCCTGTAGAGACTTCATTAAGTGGAATGGGTTATACATCACTGACCATTACAGTTCAGCATTCGGCCCCATCCAGAGTCTGTACAGAATCTACTAAGAGTCACCTCTTTAGAACAAAGATCCTGTCACTTTGGGCATTCAAGTGATTTGCAGTTCTGTATCAGCCATACCCATTCCTGGGAAATTACAAAGACTAGAGTGAAGGCCCAACTTCCCATGGCTGTCGCTCTGTGTCAGAAACTGGAGGCAAAAGCCAGTATCTTTTTTATTATTTCTCATTATAAATATACATTTATGGATAATTTGTGTTTCAATCAGACATCCTGTTTTTTTTGAGTGATGTCATATGTTGAAGACTGATTTAGCACTGTGCTATGAAACAGAAGCAGAAATTATATTCCCAGGAAGGAACGAGAACATATAACAAACATAAAATGGAGAAACAAGCCTACAAGGGTGAGTTATGCAGTCCAAACACAGCACACTTTAAGGGAGCCTTACATAAGAAGACAGGTGAATTTGATATCGAGTGACTACCTACAGAAGGTGGACTTCAAGTGTTTTGGAAGTGGGATCCATAGCTTTCATAAAAGCAGCAATCTTGGGGGGATGTTTGGGGGAAAGCTGCACATCCTTACCAGCTGTTTTGTGCCAGGCACTGTACAGGGTATAGAGGGGAAATTTTTAAGATTATATGGGACACTTTAAACCAATTTGATTTTGCCATAGCAATGTGCTGTGAGCCTTGTGGTATTAGGTAGGGAAAGAACACAGAAGACGCAGCCTAAGTAGAGATCCAGCAGAGAACGGGGTGGGACACTGCTACCTGGAAAGAGCTGCTACGATAATGGAGCCTGTTGCCCAGGATTATCCGCTCCTAGTGATAGAGAAGTCCTAGGCCGCCAGATAAAAGTAGTCAAAAATCAATGAATCTGAAAACCAAGGCTGACCTCCATTTGAAGATAGAATGACAGTCATTGAACTTCTTACCCTGTAATTTCCCGAGGCTTTCTGTGAACTCTTTTATCAGCACTGTAAGTTTCTTTTAGTTCTGAGCAACCATTTAAAAAAAAATCTTGAATGTAAGAAAAAGAAAAGGAAAATCAGGCAAGAAAGCTTCAGTCATGTTCTTGCTGACATTGGAGTTGGGAGTGGTACAGTATATTTCCTGCTTTGGAAATAGCTTGGTGTTTAGGCACCCATTTTCTTTGACAAATGAGCAAAGACAATTTTTCTTTTCCCTTTCTTAAATCGTGACCTAAACTGTAGTGAGAATTCTTACCTCGCCAGTGTATCGTTGATTTGCTGTCAGTCCACGTTGCGTTTACAATCAACCGTCGTATGGTTTCTAGGTTTTTGATGTGTCTTAATAAAATTATTGGCTTTTTAAGATCAGTATGTTTTTTAGGTTTTAGTTTGAAATTTTAGTTTGAAAGCAACTGTGTAAGTTGAAAACCAACGTGTTCTCATGGCAAATTGTTATTGCCATCAAAGATTCAGATAGGGTCAAACACAGGAGACAGAGACTGGAAACTGTGCTGTTGTTTACCTTTGCTCCAAATGCAGAGGTTGTGTGGTGCTTGACTGCATTTTTCCTCCCCAGAATGAAGATTATGAATGAATAGTTGTATGTATGTGTGCACATGTGTGTGCCTGTATGTGTGGACACATTTAGAAATCGTCTTTTTTTTTCTAGTCCTAATCTCATGTTTTATTTATTTGCTTTTCCTGTAATATAGAATTTAATCACCGGATAAGGGACGTTTTAAAGATCTGTCAATAAACAACCCAGAAAATTGGTCTTAAAAGAAGAAAATATTTTTTTTTGTTCTGAGAATTTCTTTTATTTTATTTATTTTTTTAATTCTTTTTTAATTAAAATTTCCACCTGCTCCCCGTTTCCCATTTCCCTCCCCTCCTCCCAAATATTGCCCCCTCCCCCCACTCCCCTCCCCCTATCCCCACTCCTTTTCTCCTCCCCCCACACCATTCCCCCTCCCTCTCGATACTGAAGAGCAGTCCAAATTCTCTGCCCTGCGGGAAGACGAAGGTCTTCTATCTACGTCCAGGAAGGTGAGCGTCTAAACAGGCTAAGCTCCCACAAAGCCAGTTCATGTATTAGGATCGAAACCTAGTGCCATTGTCCTTGGCTTCTCATCTGCCTTCATTGTCCGCCATGCTCAGAGAGTCCAGAATCAACCCATGCTTATTCAGTCCCAGACCAGCTGGCCTTGGTGGGCTCCCAATAAATCAGTTCCATTGTCACAGTGGGTGGGTGCATCCCTCGTGGTCCTGATTTCCTTGCTCATGTTCTCCCTCCTTCTGCTCCTCATTTGGACCTTAAGAGCTCAGACCGTTGCTCCAAATTGAGACTCTGTCTCTACCTCGATCCATCGCCAGATGAAGGTTCTAAGGTGATATGCAAGATATTCATCAGTATAGGATAGGGTCATTTCAGGTTCCCTCTCCTTAGTTGCCCAAGGTACCAGCTGGGGACATATTCCTGGACACCTGCGAACCCCTCAAGAGTCAAGTCTCTTGCCAACCCTAAGATGGCTCCCTTAGATAGGATATATACTTCGCTGCTCCCGTATCCTCCCTTCCTATATCCCAACCATTTTAATAATGTCGTAATTTTTATATGGCAACATCCGTGAGTGAGCTTTTAGGTTAATGATGGGGGAGAATCTTCTGTTTTGTGTTAATTTCATTGGTTAAATAACGAGACTGCCTTGGCCCTTTAATAGGACAGAAAATTAGGTAGGCGGAGTAGACAGAACAGAATGCTGGGAGAAAGAAGCCGTGTCAGGGAGTTGCCATGATTCTCAACACCTGACACAGAAACAGATTAAGAATCTTCCTGGTAAGCCACCAGCTCGTGGTGCTACACAGATTATTAGAAATGGGTTAATCAAGATGTGAGAATTAGCCAATAAGAGGCTAAAACTAATGGGCCAAGCAGTATTTAATAGAATACAGTTTCCATGTAATTATTTCGGGGCATAAGCTAGCCATGCAGGAGCGGGGTGGCCAGAATGCAGCCCACCGCTCCACTTACTACAGTTAACACTTGTGTATACACACACACACACATACACACACACACCTTAAATTCAGGTTGAATTATATATATGCAATTGCTAATATTGAATATTAGTTTTAGTTTCACCAGGGCTTCTTAGCTGCTGACAGACACGTGTGCAAAGGAACGTGTGCCTGTAAGGATGTTTGCTGGAACATGGCGAGCCGTCATTTCTCTCAGGTGTTCCGTGAGCCTGCACACTGCAACTACACAAAGAGCCACTGTCACCTCTCCAGCCCTTGCTTGTGCATCCATGTTTCTCTGTCACCTTAGAAAGCACTCATAGTTACTAGAAATGAGTACATTCTATGACTAGCAGTAAATGTTTCACCGTGTTTTACTCTCTAAGCTGTCTGCTCTGCTTAGCTTGCATAAAACTTGCTAGCAGGTAACTTGGATATGCTTTGGCATCTTGCTGTCCTGCTTCCCTTTCTATGAGAATTCCCTGACTATGAAATCAGAACAATTCAGATACGAGCTGACAAGATAATGCCTAAGTAAGAAACCCCTGCTCTGTTACAGTGTAAACCAGGACTTGAACAGTTAGGACTGAAATGACCCAGGCACTTCAGTAAACAGTGTTGGCGTGAGAAGGCACAGAAGAACCCAGATTCTAACAGTCTCACCAGAGTTCTGTTTTCTGAAGTTGTATTGAATCTAGCCTTTGAGAAAGACTTTTGCCAATAGTTTAGAGCCCATATTTAAATCTAAAACCATAACTGAAGGATGCTTCCCATCCATCCATTTGCAGTAGTAAAAACATCTTAGTAGGTTTTAGGAGTGTTTTTTAAGATCTGATTGTCATCAACACTTAGGAAACTAGGCGGGTATATTTTGTTACCAATACAAAGAGGAATCAGCTTAACAATACTAATTCTAAAACATATATGAAAATTCTCACTCTTTTGAACATTTTGTTTTATCATGTTTTACCCCAGTGAGTAAACTGGTATGTGCCTATAACATTTGTTGTTCTTAATGCTTGAAGATGCATTGTGATTATATTCCTGTTAATGGTGAGTGATGATTTAGAGTAATAACACTATAGTGCAAGAAGTTATATGAAGTCTTTTCAAAGTAGTGGAAGAGCTGAATAATCAACAACAGAATAATTCAGTAATTTAATTCTTTTTAGAGTATATAAGACTTCAGACTTTCTTCAGTATGCAGCAATGTGCTAATAACCTCATGAAACGAGTTATTTATCAGTCTCCAAATTCTAATAAGCATTTGTGACATGTATGAATGTTGGTTCTCATACACTGAGAACATTTTGGTTTCAGTCAGGCTCTCCTTATAGACAGACAGAGCAAGGGATAGCCAGGCTGACCACTGCTGCAGAAGGGTGACAATTTCTAACAGGAGAGTGCTGTGTGGGGTGTGTAGGATATGGATGTTTGGGACATAGACTTGTTTAGACTCTTATATGCCAATATTTTAAATAACTCATGTTAGTATATTTTGAGTTATCTTCTATAAACTGCATTTTAAAGTCTCTAACTTGGAAGTCTTACATTAGTTCAAGAAATTCTTGTTATTATATTAAAGATTGTAAATTAGAAGATGAAAAAATATTTAGGTAGGAAAATGTGGTCCGAATAGTATGAAGTCACAAAGGTTGGAGGGATAATCTGTACACCTGTACCTTGTTACACTGCATGGAAAGACCCGAAACCATCTGCTCTGGTCCTCAAGCATCTTGCCATGGCCTATTCATGTCCTGTCTCACGTCTTCCATCTTCACCAGAAGCCCTGTAAATTTTAAACTTACATAGGGCTCTGTTTCCAGCAGGGAAAATAAGATTGACCTCGTGGTTTAAAAGTATGTCAAAGGTAAGAAGCTGGCCTTGGCTGAGGCAGTGCAGGCCCTCAGTCCAAAGTTGCTTCTGTTTTTGCTCTAATAGAGACTTTCCAGTCTTTCTTGGGAAATTCTATTTTATTTTCAGAATAAAAAATACAAGTTCTTTTCAATGCTAGGCAAAATAGTGTGCATGTGTGTGTGTGTGTGTGTGTGTGTGTATTGAAGCATATATTTGCTTCAATTATCATCTTATCCTCAGTAGTCATTGTTATCTTAAGTATGCCAACATTTTATGTATTTTATTAAAAGAAGTTAGATCCTTGGAATAGAAGTTTTGTTATACCATCTCATACTAATTTCAACTGCTCATTTTCTTAAGCCACCATCTATTCGTACAAAGTCAAAAGCTTGGCAGGTAGGAGTGCTGTTGTCCCCACGGTAGTTTGCCCCGTCTGCTCTGCATCCCTCTCCCTCACCATCTTCACACTCTTCGTCCTGCTCACCCCACATGACTGCTGCAAGATAGAGTCTTGATTTTTTTTAAAGTTGGAGAACCTATGTTGAGGAAGGCCATGTGAAACTAAACCTGCGGTTTGTAGGTTAAATGACTATCTCAGTAGTGTTGAACGGTAAGAACGCCATATCCATGCTCTTAACATAGGAAGTCTGTAAGTCAGTCACCTGGATTCCCTAGGGGATTAAGCTGAAGAAAGGGTTCCTTACTGTAGCAAATCCATTGGCGGGTGTAGAAATTGGCAAGTCCATCAGTGAAGTCAGGATGACATGTACTGTGTGCAGTACATATTTAGATGGAAGCACTGTGGCCTTTGGGCTAGGCAGGAAAGGAAGGCACCCGCCCGGTACTCCAGTTAGTTTCCAGTTAGTTGCAACTTCCCCACCTAGGAGGGATGTATAAGGATAAGATATATGTTCCTGGACTTTGCCTTCTGTTCTTTCAACACCATTCTCCCAAGATCTGAAACCTCAAAATTCCTTGCCCAGTGGCCCAAAATCTAGTTTTATCCAAGGAATACCCAGGATTGTTGTTGGAAGAACGTGGATGAGTTCATTTGTCCATCCTTGTGTAAACCTTACTTGGTGACAGATGAGGATAAAGAGAGAAAAGGGGAGAATTGGGCTGTAGGCCTCAGCTATTTCAATATGTGATACTCTTAGGAGCATAAGAATGCCCAACCTTCTTGGATATTATGAAGGCGTATGTTTTCAAGATGCAATACAGAACACATTACATGTGACAGTTTTGACTGATGTATAATATTTTACTATTTGGCCATATACCATCTTAGTTTTTGCTTGTATTCTCAACATGGGGCCCAAGAAGTGGTAGGGTAGTGATTCTTAACCATTGCAATGCTGCGGCACTTTAATACAGTTTCTCATGTTGTGGTGATCCCAGCCATAACATTATTTTCATTGCTACTTTATAACTATAATTTTGTTACTGTTATGAATTATAAATATCTGTGTTTTCCAATGGCTTTAGGTAACCCCTGTGATAGGATCATTCAACCATAAAGGGGTCACAACCCACAGGTTGAGAACCACTGTTGTATATGAATTCTAGTTTTCCTTTAAACACTGATTGCTAGTTTGGAGGCCCTTTACTTCCTGTGATCTGGAGTAAATTTTTTCTGTACCAAGTTACATACTATTAGATGAATCAGAGGGAAAAAGAGAAAAAAGTAATTAGAATGAATATATTACTGAGCGATTCTGTTTCTGTAAGTGCTATTTTCTGAGAGAGGAGATAAACCATTATCAGTCTTTTGGGGTATATTTATACTCAAAATAGAATTTATAAATGACAATGTTTTAGAATTTTTATAATAAATCCTTCTAATAAATGGTAATTGTTTTGTGTAGTATAGTATTTCTAGTATTTACAGAAATTCTTGCTTCCTTTTACAGAAGTCAGTATATGTCATAATCTTACAGTTTTCAGCTGTCATTTAGTAAAAGTTTCTTTCTTGTTTAGTCATTTAGGCAGGATGCTTTATGATTCATATGCATGTACAATTCATATATGGAAGCATAGAATAACATACATTTTTCTTTTTTTTAAATGGGGTGTGATTTTATTATGTTTTTTATATTTTTATATATATTTCCTTTTATAAAGGAAAACAAACTATCTTTTTTCATTATACATACTAATCCACGTTCCCACTTCCCTCCTCAAATTTCCTCCCCCAATCCTCCACCCCCACCCTTATCCACTCCTCAGAGAGGGTAAGATACATTGCTCTGCGGAAGGTCCAAGGCCCTCCCTGCTATATCTAGGCTGAACAAGGTATCCATCCAAAGAGAATAGGGTCCCAAAAAGCCAGTAGAAGCCGTAGGGATAAATCCTGCTGCTACTGCCAGTGGCCCCGCAGTCTGCCCAGCCATACAACTGTCACCCACATTCACAGGGACTAGTTGGACCTATGCTGGCTCCTTCCCTGTCTGTCTGGAGTTGGTGAACTCAGGTAAACTGTTTCAGTGGGTGTCGCCATCATGGTCTTGACCCACTTTGCTCATATTCTCACTCCTCCCCCTCTTCAACTGAACTTTGGAAGCTCAGCCCAGTGCTCTGATGTGGGTCTCTGCCTCTGTTTCCATCAGTTGTTGAATGAAGGTTCTATGATGATATTTGAGATATTCATCAGTCTAACTACAGGGCAAGGTCAGTTCGGGCCCCCTCTCCTCTATAGCTTAGGGTCTTAGCTGGGGTCATCCTTGTGGATTCCTGGGAATTTCTCTAGAGCCAGGTTTTTTGCTAACCCCATAATGACTCCCTCAATCCTTGTCTCATCTCTGTCCTTCCTTCATCTCGACTATCCCATTCCCTCAAGTTCTCCTTTCCCCTCTTGTTCTCTCCCCTTGTCTTCCACTCTTCCTACTCCCTCCACCCCCATGCTCCCAATTTTGTCAGGCAGTCTTGTCTATTTCGACTTTCCAGGAGGATCTATATATGTTTTTCTTAGGGTTTATCTTGTTACTTAGCTTCTCTAGGATCATGGACTATAGGCTCAATATCCTTTGTTTATAGGTAGTATCCACTTATGAGTGAGTACATACCATATTCACCTATTTGGGTCTGGGTTACCTCACTCAGATGGTGTTTTCTATTTCCACCCATTTGCATGAAAAATTCAAGATGTCATTGTTTTTTTACCGCTGAGTAGTACTCTAATGTGTAAATGTGCCACGTTTTCTTTGTTCATTCTTCAGTTTAGGGCATCTAGGTTGTTTCCAGGTTCTGGCTATTACAAATAATGCTGCTGTGAATATAGTTGAACAAATGTCTTTGTAGTATGATTGAGCATCTTATGAGTATATGCCCAAGAGTGGTATTGATGGATCTTGAGATAGGTTGATTCCCAATTTTCTGAGAAACTGCCATACCGATTTCCAAAGTGCTTGTACAAGTTTGCATTCCCACCAGCAGTGGAGGAGTGTTCTCCTTGCTCCACATCCTTTCCAGCATAAGCAATTATTGGTGGTTTTGATCTTAGCCATTTTGACTGGTGTAAAATGGTATTTTGGAGTTGTTTTGATTTGCATTTCCATGATGGTGAAACATCACCTTTCACAATAACCACAAATAACAAAAATATCTTGGATAGGTAGGATTAACATAAAAAAAAGGCAATCCTACCAAAAGCATTCTATAGATTCAATGCAATCCCCATCAAAATCCCAACACAATTCTTCACAAACTTTGAAAGAACAGTAATCAACTTCATATGGAAAAACAAAAAACCCAGGATAGCCAAAAAATCCTGTACAATAAAGGAACTTCTGGAGGCATCACCATCCCTGACATCAAGCTCTATTACAGAGCTACAGTAATGAAAACAGCTTGGTATTGGCATAAAAACAGAGAGGTTGACCAATGCAATTGAATTGAAGACCCGGATATTAATCCACATACCTATGAACACTTGATTTTTACCAAAGAAACTAAAATTATACAATGGAAAAAAAGAAAGCATCTTCAACAAATGGTGCTGGCATAACTGGATGTCAACGTGTAGAATGAAAATAGATCCGTATCTATCCCCATGTACAAACTCAAGTCCAAATAGATTAAAGACCTCAATATAAATCCAACCACACTGAACCTGATAGAAGAGAAAGTAGGAAGTAGTCTTCAATGCATGGGCACGGGAGACCACTTCCTAAGTGTAACCCCACTATCACGAACACTGAGAGCAACAATAAATAAATGGGACCCCCTGAAACTGAGAAGCTTCTATAAAGCAAAGGACAGTCAATAAGACAAAAAGGCAGCGTACTTAATGGGAAAAAATCTTCACCAACGCCACATCAAAGGACTGATCTCCAAAATATATAAGGAAATCAAGGCACAAAATGCAAAGAAAATCTATATTGAGAATCAATCTTATTCATTGAAAATGACTGTGACATGAAATATTAGTGAAAGCAGAGGATGAAGTCCAATACTAATACGTGTGTGTGTGTGTGAGAGAGAGAGAGAGAGTGTGTGTGTGTGTGTGTTTGTGTCTGTGTTTATGTGTCTGTGAGTGTGTGTGAGTTTGTGTGTGTTTGTGTCTATGTGAATTTGTGTGTGTTTGTGTGTGTCTGAGTGTGTTTGTGTGTGTGTGAGTTTGCGTGTGTATTTGTATCTGTGAGTGTATTTGTGTGTGTGAGTATGTGTGTGTGTGTGTGTTTTTTGCACTTTGCTTCTGATGTTAAAAATATGTGTGTGTGTGTGCTCTTAAGTCAATTGAACTACTTTTGTAATTGTCTATTCCACTCAATTGTTCATTTATGGATTTCTTTTATACAACCACAGAACTAGAAGTTTCTGTCTTACTGAGAGTCATAAAAATAGAAAAGCCCTCATCTACCAAATCAAAAAAAGAACTAGAAATATCAGTTGAATGCAGCAAATTCCTGTGTACAAGATGACCATAAAATATTCCTGTGTCAAGTGATGTGACAGACTTTGGTGATTTTCCATGGAAGGCCTCACCCTCTCTGAGGACTGAATGGGAGGGGAAGGGGAGAAGAAAACAGGGAGGGAGAGATAACTGGGATTAGTATGTAAAATAAAAGAAGATTGTTTAAAAATAATAAAATGGTTTGTTCCTTTCTAGTTTATGAAAGTGTGTCTTCTGGATTTCAGGAATGTTTTTGCTTCGTTTTAGGAAACGTGCTCCTGTACAGACAGAGACTCTGAGCACATGCACATTGTGATAGTCCCTTCCTTGCCATCATTTGATCATAATTATTAGTCTTTTCACAAACATCCTCCTATCTATTCTTTATAAAATATAAAGAAAGTCATATAAGTACTCATGTCACATAAAATGCTTTATTAAACAATATTGCTTTTCTCTAGCTGAAATGTCTCTCCAATTTTATTTTCAGACACATAAAAAATAATAAAGCCGAAAGAAACATTAAAAAAAAGAACTCAAGGAATTAGACATCAAAATTCTAAATAATCCAATTTAAAAATGGGGTACAGAACTAAACAGAGAATTCTCAACAGAAGAAACTCAAATGACCGAAAGGCACTTAAGAAAATAACATAGTTTTCTTTCATCAGAGTGTGGTGTTAGCCTACTTGACATTGATAATACTGTTAAATTCCAAGTACTCAACTTTTAAAACCTTTTCATTGGGAAAGAAAAAAAACTTGAGAATGTAACCATCTTTATCAAATATTTTTATATGTACAATCAATATCATTGTAAATATAAAGCCTAAAATATGGAGTTGCTTACAAAATATGTATAAGAAGAAATTAGGTTTTAATTTCTTGAGACATGTTTTTAATGTGCTGTTACAGGTATGAAGAGATAACACTCATTTTATTAGACTTATTAATTCTCCATTTTTCAAATTATAGATGTATTTACATGTTTTACAAGATATCTTAGAATAAAATAGGCTTGTAAAGTTACTGAGCTTTAGAGCTGTGTGCACGGCAATGAGACTGGAGTTCTGGAAGAGCAGAGTGGAGTGTGGGTTCCACTAGTGACCTGCTCGTGTTGCCTTCTAGGCTTGTCCTACAGAAGGTGCCAGCTGATTTCCAAGGAAGATGTTACTCATGATACAAGGCTTTTCTGTCTGATGCTGCCTTCAAGTACTCACCTTCAGGTGCCAGTTGGGCACCATGTTTACCTCAAGCTCAGTGTTACAGGTAAGGGGATTAGAGCCACGGTGGGGTGGAGTGGGGGACATGTTATTTTGTACAGTCGTCTAAGTTACTGGCCCTTTTGGACACCTGCCTTTAATGTCAGGAAGCCTCTGGGTCTGTGGCTGCAGGGGTGTGAGGACTGTGGCTTTGCTACTGATGACCTGGAGCAGGGAGTGAGCACACAGTGGTCCCCACAGGGAGTATCACTAGAAACAGATTTGTGTCCTTGGTATCTCCCAGGAGAGATACCACTCAGGAGATTTGAGTCTATAAAACTCAAAACAAGTGAATAACTGCACATAGTTTCCTTATGTATGCTACCAGTCAAGGTGTTCAAAACTGTGCTCCTTGCTGTGTGGATTATTTTCCCTTATTTCATCCTAAATCTCTTCATTTACTTATTTCAGTTACTCCAGTTCTTACTCATAGCCAACATTTCTTGGCCTCTTGAAGCTGCAGGCTCCTTACTTCAGTCTGTGTTTGTCTTATAGACTCCTTGCTGGGACTTGGTGTAGGTGTTCTTCCATGATGGTGCCATGAGGCTCTTCATCATCACTAGTACAGACTGCCGCCAGGAGCTGCTGTCTCCCTTAGCATGGCTCTCAGCCAGTGAGCTTTTAGTTACATAGGAAATAATGAGAGCCATGCATGAAATTGTGGTCTTTCAAATGTTTCATGACTCTTTTCT
Organism: Chionomys nivalis; assembly: GCF_950005125.1. Taxonomy (NCBI): domain Eukaryota; kingdom Metazoa; phylum Chordata; class Mammalia; order Rodentia; family Cricetidae; genus Chionomys; species Chionomys nivalis. The sequence goes on from NC_080089.1 coordinate 85,194,948, forward strand.
TTAGCACTTGATCAAATCATTTTACTTTTACAAATAAAACTTTCCATGACATAATTAGATTATCATTCCTTTCATTCAGCGTCAAAATAATAATTTTAGAAGATTAAAACAATCCAAAATATATAAAATTAGAAGTGAAATGCCTCCTTTTCTTTCTCTAGTGCTCTCATTGTCGACCACTAACTGTTGCTAAGTGTGTGGTTTATATTGGAATTGGTCTGTCTTTATTATTATATCTCCATGGAAAACTTTGATGCCGTTTTATTGTGGCCTGCTTCACAAGTTATATCTTGTCTGGATTCATTATTATAGACCATACTTAGTTTTACAAAAATTTTACAAAAAGTGTGTATAATGGTTAAGCATTGGTTTATTAAGATTATATCCTTGAATTAAAACATGGATGTGGAGCATCTCATTAAAGGTGTATATACATTAGTTTTAAACATACAATGATAGCATCAAAAATTTTTATGTTTTATCTTCATTAACAGCCTTTTAGGTATTACACTTTTCTTTGTTTTGATTTTTTTTCCAGGTGCAGAAATAGTAAAGCCATACACACCCGTGTCTGCCTCCTTACTCTCAGGCTTTAGAGAACCAGTTCCTCCCCCAAATAAATACATCTACTTTCTGATCAAAATCTATCCTGATGGACTCTTCACACCAGAGCTTGATCGTCTTCAGATTGGTTAGTAATGTTGATTTGTAGCCTTGTTTGTACTGTAGATTGAATCAGTGAGTGATCCTCTGTTATCTCCATGTGGGAGTCTGTTATGCTCCTTAAACTCAGCTTGTCTTCTCTTTGTCTGGTACTCCATGTCCTCCATCTTTATCATTTGCAGCCTCTCTGTTCATCTCTGCCCTGCTCTGGAGACTTGCTCATTCCCCCAATCCAGTCAGCCACAAGCTTTGCTGTCATCTTTCCTCCCAACCCTGTGCTCTGAAAGCAAGCCTCCATCCTTTCCATTTTGTCCCCTACCTGATCTCTCACACGGCTCTAACTGGTGTCTTTCTCTCGGTGCATATCCCAGCAGCTTCTCCAGTTCCTCTGAGAATAGACTCACTTTCCTCCCCAGCTTTGAAGCCTCTAGCAGGTCTTCTTTACCTGTACTGCTCAACTCCCTGCAGGGCTTACAAGGGCTGCTAGGCTCTAGCTTTTGTGTTTGGTATCCTCATTCTTAGGTTCCCATAGGACCCTCATCTAGAATATCCATCAGCCCTTCCTTTGCAAAGACTTGAGAGATGAGCACTTCCATTATGAAGCCCTCCTTCTCGGAATCACTTAAGAACAGTTGCTCATGCTCTGTTTTAAGAGGAGCCCACCGATTGTTTGTAAGATTGACATTTACAGGTAGAAAGTCTCTTATTTCCAGGACCTAGCTTGACAGTTGGCACATACTAGACTGTCAGGAAACGAACCTGGAAAGACTGGATAACAGATTATAATGTCTCTGAACATGTGAAATCTTTCCTTCTTGTTTCTGACCCTTTCTCTGTGTTTTCTCATTTTTCCCTACCTCCTTTTGATTCCTTTTGCCTTAATGGCAAAAATGTTCTTCCTCTTTCTCTGTCAGCATCAGCTCACAGTGGGGCCAGAGGGTGGACTGTCAGTGAAGTCTTTATGTTACTTCTGAAGGGCACTTTAGAAATCCTATAGTGTGATTGTTCCTTAGACTGTTAGTACTGTCTTGTATAAAACTGAAGAAATTATAAGCACCCAAACATTTTAAGATACAGTATTTAAATAACTTCAAGATAAGAAACAGTTTTGTTTTTTTATTTTTCAAGTGATGTTGGAGATTTCTGAATGTACCCTGGTAGTGGTGTTCTTGTATGAGAGGTGTGGACAGTCCTGTCAGCCGACCCCCACAGAAACTAGGCAACTGCCCAAGAACAGTTGCTTTCTGATCTTGCTTTTTCATAGGAATTACGCTCATGATGGCTCTTCTCGTTTCAGCTGACAGATCTTTTCACATCTTACTGGAGAAATGACACTGCCAATGTCAGGCTCCGGAATACATTTGTTTCCTGTCTCTCCTGCCCAGCTGGGCCCTGTGGTTGCTAACCAGTGTGTAAATAGCAAATATCTCTTCCCTTCTTACCTTGTATTATTTACTCCTTAGTCTGATTATCGCCATAGAATCCCGACATATTGGGCCGGGCGGTGGTGGCGCACGCCTTTAATCCCAGCACTCGGGAGGCAGAGGCAGGTGGATCTCTGTGAGTTCGAGGCCAGCCTGGTCTACAAGAGCTAGTGCCAGGGCAGGCTCCAAAAGCTACAGAGAAACCTTGTCTCGAAAAACTAAAAAAAAAAAAAAATCCCGTCATATTTGGATATCTGATGATTGCTTCTGAAACTCCTCTTAGACTCTGTAGAGACTGATGTGGAATTCATGGGTCAAATGTCCATCCTATCATTCATCAGTGTTCTGTCTCTGTTTCCCTTCCTGCTTTTTTGTATTATTTTGTTTCTGATTTTATTTATTTCATTTGTTTGTTTAGGAGATTTTGTTTCTGTAAGCAGTCCCGAGGGCAATTTTAAGCTATCTAAACTCCAAGAAGTAGAAGATCTGTTTTTATTGGCAGCTGGAACAGGCTTCACACCGATGGTTAATGTGCTGAACTACGCTTTGACTTGCATGTCCAGTCTCAGGTACGTTCCCTTCTCTCTGATTACTGTTACTCAGGAGGCTTTAGTGCAAGGCATTCATTATGAATGTCCGTGGTAGGTAGTTCGTCTGCTCTCAGAGCCCCACTTGCCATGTTACTCTGCTCCTCCTACTGACTGTATTGCTGACTTCCTCTGTCTCATTTCATGTTTTTATAATTTGGGCTACCTAAAAGCAGTCACCAAGTTCCTTTGGACATTTCCATTTGCGCATATTTTAAATGTAATAATGACTTACATTTAATGAGTTTTCCTTTTTTCCTTTTAAGGAAGGTGAAATTGATGTTCTTCAATAAAACAGAGGATGATATAATTTGGAGATGCGAACTAGAGAAATTGGCATTTAAAGATAAAAGGTATTGCACCTGTTAACTCAGATTTACGTTTTGCTGTATCCTGGGACAGTTCAGTGTGCTGGAAGCTGGAGCAGAGCTGACTGTCGTGGAGTTCCTGGGTCCTTTAGTGAGCCGTCTCTGTGCCTGGACATGGGGCCGTTGCTCACCATCTCAGCAGCAGTTTCCAGTTTTAGCTGACGGAGTTAGTGGGCGTTGGTAACCCTGACACTGGTTTTCTTTTAGCTGGTGTTATCAATAGAAAGCAGATCTTGTCAAGCCCAACGCAGGGAGAAAGAAAGGCATGGCAAGAGCTTGTGTCATTACAGAAAGAAGAAAACTGCGAAGCAAGGTCAGCTGCAAGCAGTTCAAATTTGAGAACATTGAGCTAGACAGGACACCATACTTTCTGAGGCATTTATGCAATCATCTAGTCTCAGAACGCCAGGGATTTCTAAGTTGTAAGAATATCTGAGGTGATTATGTATGTTCATATAGTCTCACAAAAATCAAGTTACCAGTCCTTGAAAAGCCTGAACACCCTTAGGTGCCACCATCCCTAGGGCCGAGGATGCAGGTCTTTGGCTCTTTGTTGTGTTCTCTGTTACTTCCCATAATCCTCTGTCTCCTTTAGTGAGTGGCTCATAAGTTACAGCTGTGACTTGAACAAGCTTAGCCTTGAAGCACTACTGTTCTTAACCTGGCTGAAGCCTCTACCTAGGCCTGTTTACTCTGCTGAGGCAGCTAAGGATGAATTCAGGAAACACAGATCACCAAATTCCAAGCTTTCACACTGGGAAACATTGACTGGGAAGCTTGCAGACCAAACCCTACTTCCCATATCCTCAGCTTTAAGCCTTACTATTCCACGGGGGAGGAGAGATGGCTCGGTGAGAAAGAGCCCTTTGCTGTGGCAGAGGACTCAGATGGTGTCTCACAGCCGTCCATAACTCCAGTTCCAGGGCATCATGCCCTCTTCGACAGTCACCTGATGGATGTATACACATGCAGGCAAAATACTCATTCATAGAAAATAAAAAATAAATAAATCTTAAGCCAGGAGGGTGGTAGTGTATGCCTTTAATCCCAGCACTTGGAAGGCCGATGCTCGTGGATCTCTGAGTTCAAGACCAGCCTGACCTATAGAGTGATTTCCAGGACAGCCAGAGCCACACAGAGAAACCATGTCTCAAAAAACAAACAGCAAACAAACCCCCAAAATGCAAATTAATAATCTTTAAAAATTAATTTAAAATAAGCCTGATCACTTGAACTCTTCTTTAGGAGTTGCTTAGCTTCACAGACCTGTGTCTTTATCTTCAGACTCAAACAGTGGCGCCTGTCCTGCTCGCCCCGCTACACAGCTGGGGTCTGGGGACCATGTCAATGCTTTGGGAGTGTTTAGGATGGGTTAGAGGCCCTCTGTCAAGGAGAGAATGGTTTGCCTTACTAGAACCCCTGTTTTCTCAAACATTTAAAAGATTTTAAATGGACATGGGTAGGGTTTAAAGTAAATGTTTCTAGTAGATTTTTGACAGAAGTATTGTTAAGTTCCTTAAAGAGAAATTTTACAAACTTTAAGAGATTTATTTGAATGACTAGACATTATCCCTTAGTCTGTTGCTAAGGGTTGATTCTGATAAACTGTCATAAAAGGGGCATGCACCTGTGCACATGAGGTGTCCTTGTTTTGGTCTTCATGACTGGCGTGTGGGTTGCTTAGGCTACAGTGTGGAGGACTGGTTTTTAGTCCTGCCTATAACTGCGCTCGGCAGCAGAGTGAGCCTTACCTCGTTTATCTGATTACAACGTATGTTCTGTCACACTGAGCCCCCCTTCCTCAGTCATCCTCGGGGATGCTTCCATTTGGAGACAGGGTCCGGTGTTATTGTCTTTAAGATTTTATTTATTTTTATTTTATGTGTATAGTGTTTTCTTGCATATATGTAAGTATACTACATGCAGGACTAGTGCCAAAAGAGGCCAGACAAAGGCATTAGAATCCCTAGAATTGGAGTACAATGGTTGTGAACTGCCATGTAGGTTCTGAGGAAAAAAAGGTTCTTTGCAAGAGCAAAAAGTGTTCTTAACTGCTGAACCATCTCTCTAGTTCTTAAAGACTTTTTTTCTTTTTGATGGTTACAACTTGTCGCGGCCCCCCTCGTCCAGCAAGGATGACGCGACCACCGGAGCTCTTCTCACTGCAGTTTTATTCAGGACCTTTTGACAATTGTAAAATTTCTCTCTCTCTCTCCCGGGCAAACCTCTCCCAGCCCTTAAGTAGGCCTGGGCTGCCAACCTCAGATTGCCAGGTGGGCACTGCCCATAGGTCCACGCATATGCAAGCAGCTGACAGTCATTGCGTGATAATAGCATAAGTCAGGCTTTAGCCATAGGAGTTGATTATCACAGAGAGCACTCGCTTTCGGGATTACGGAGGGCGGGAGCCAGCACCATCAGGTGCGACTCCACGCAGCTCTCTACACATAGCCATCAGGTGTGGCTTCACGCAGCTCGCTACAACAACTGGAGAAAGAGGGGCTATTGACATGTAGTTATTAAAGGCCAGCAACAGCTCAAAATTCTAGAAGTGTAGACCGGGAAAACCCTGTATTATACCATGATTTTTAATAATAGCAGCATTGTGCTCTGTCATGTGAACATGCCCTAATTTATTTAAGCAGCCTCTGCTGTTTGTCATGGTGAGTTCTCTGTACTCCCCTGATTACTTAGGATGAAAGTACTGACGAGTCACGGGTGAAAGTGTCCTCAGGCCCGGAACCTCCTGACAGAATCCTCAGCACAGAGTGACCCAGCAGCATCTCTTGATGGCATTGGTTCCTTTAGTTTTCCACTGGAATCGAGCAAGAAAGAAAAGACTGCCTGGCAGCTCACAGTGGGCAGGTTGCTTCTATGCCCGAGGGAAGAGCAGGCATCATTGTGAATTTCTGTGCTGTCTGCAGATGGCCCCAGCCCACGCAGCCCAGTGATCCTGTTCCTGTGAGAAAGAGGTGTGGACTTGCTCCCACTCTGGGTGAAGCTCTCTTCTCATCCAGGACAGCAGCCCCTTACAGTGACCTTCCATGATCTGTGCTGCCTTCCTTTCATTGTGTTCATTGGGTACCAGACTGTAGGCAGGAAAAGTCTGGGAGTAAGTACGGAAGGAGCTCATACCTCACCATGGTCCAAGTAGGTGCTTGTAGAGACGATGCCACTGGTTAGCCTTCTTTAAAAAGGATACTAGTAAATTACTGGGTATCCATTGCAGATTAGAGCCTCTTTACTCTGAATTTATATCCTAGCAATTGTAGTGAAAAAAATCATTGGAAATCCAGCCATCTTTGGCTTTTAATTCACTATGGCAAAAAGGCGTTTGGATAAAAGATAGTAACAGTGTTTTAGTGAAACAAGAGGCCAATTCAGTTTCCCAAATCCATATAGAACCAGAAGTCCTCCAGTTTTAGAACTTGAGAGTTTCCCAGTGCTTGCATAGACTTCACTGACTGGATGTCTAATCTGAAATCCGAGGTGCTCCAGAATCTGATAGAACATGATAGTGTCGTGTTGGCACTCAGAATGTTTATGATGTTTGAACCTTTTGAATTGGGGTTTCAAGTGGGTGTGCTTACCGTTGTGTTTGGGTAGGCAGTTCTATGTAGTGTGGGTTAGAATTGCTGTGTAGACCTATGTGGAAACCTTGATGCTAAGAACTGAAGCCTGATCTGGGGTTTATTGAGATTGTGATTGATGGGGAAGTTTCCTCACCGCATTCAGTGAATGCCCTGGGAAGCCTTTGAGGCAAGGCCTGTGTGCAGGGCTAGGCTGCTTCCCTGATCTCTGCCTGGTGCTCTTATTTGGTCTGCTGTTGCTGTGCCTGGCCTGTCAGTTCTTGGGAGTCTAACCCAGCTGTGACAGCGACATTAAGGCATCAGTGTCAGCCACAGTCTATTCTCACATTCGGTTTTTTACTCCTCTCATCCAAAAAGCTTTTTTCCCAGGGCTTAGGCTGATGCTTAGCGGTCCCTGAAGAAGCACAGTGAACTGGGTCTGTCGAGATGGCGGCACAGCAGGTGTGGCAGGACTCTGGTTTTCTAGCTTTTAGCTCCCTAAACTCTGAGCCCTCTCTAATTTCCACGTGTCTGGTTTCATAATGTTTAAGTGCTTCTGTATTTTGGCCACTAGGGATACAATGATCCCTGCTTTCATGGAGTTTCGGGTCTGAAGGCAGAGTGGACAGTGGAATAGCGGGCGGTGGAATGGCGGGCAGTGGAATAGTGGTGGAATAGCGGACAGTGAAATGGCGGGCGGTGAAAAGGTGGGCAGCAAAATGGTGGGCGTTGAAATAGCGGACAGACAGTTCCCTTGGGGGCTACGTGCTTACCACCTGAAGTAATGGCTATGAAGAAAGGGCAGAGGCCACCGTGTCTGCAGTAAGTACATAGAGTGAAAGAGCAGTGGGTATAGCACTTGCTGGTGGACATGAGCGTGAGCTAAGAGCAGAAGAGTGGGGCTCTTAGGAGCGTCACAGAAGGAAGACTGAGTGGGCAGTGTCATGCTGTGAAGACCAGGCGGGGAGGCTGGAGCCAGGGCTGCTCATAGGGTGTATGCAGACTGTGGCAGGGGAGCCTCCCAAGGGGATGCTGAGGTTCTGGCTCACACAACCGAGTGAATGACTACCCCTCACAGGGTTAGAGCTAGGCTCTGGGCAGCCAGGCTACATCTGCCTGATGGAGATGAGACCACCAGGACCAAGAAGTCAAACAGGCTTTTTAGTCCAGTTGTCCCAGGGCGGTCATGTGACTGTCCCTGGAAACCGCTCCTCTGTGACACGTGGACAGATGATTACTAGCGGTGTGACAGACTCTGAGGTCCCAGGGAAGTCTCTTGCTAGTAAGTTCAAGAAATGAAACAAAAACCAAAAACAGATCATTGCCCATCTCCACAGCAAGGCCAGTGCTTCATGAATCCGCATTCACATGCAGGCGTTTAGTAAATGTTTACGTAGAGCCTATCCAGTCTCACTAAGCTGTTCTTTGGGAAGGGAGCCTTACTGACTGAACTGTGACAATAGAGGTTTTAAATACAGACTTTGAAAACTCTTTTCTTTGCTTGTCCTAGATTTGATACTGAATTTGTTCTCTCAGCACCTTCTCCAGAATGGAATGGCAAACAGGGACATGTATCACCAGCTCTTCTCTCTGAATTTTTGCAAAGAAGTTTAGAAAACTCCAGAGTCTTCCTTTGCATCTGTGGACCCACACCATTTACAGATGAGGGGGTGAGGTGAGCAGCAGTCGGGGCACTGGGAGGGGGTAAGGTGAGCAGCAGTCAGGCACCGGAAGTCTGAAATGGAAGCCCACATAGAGCACTGAGGAAGCCTTTTGGTTCTTCCTGCCATGCTGACATACACTTTAAAGTCTGCGGTAGCTATGAAAACAGCGGCGTTTCCAGTCCACATACTAGGAGCGGGGTTGGGGCCTAGATTATGCTTAGCGTCAGATACAGCTAGAAAAGTGAGATTCAGCCAACAGTTAGTGTCCTCTGCCCACAGCTGTCAGTATGAACTGTCATGAATCAGTGCCACAATCTCATTCGGGACACTGGGCTCTCTATCTCCCCTTCTACCACTTTAATGTAAGTAATTATGAGTAAGCCATTTTCATTTCAGTGTGGCTCTGTCTTTATTCCCTGTAACTGTCTAGAATTGGAGTGATCCCATCCAGGCAGCAAGTCCAAGTGAAGGTGCTAGATTGTACGGCATAAGTAAGCAAGACCCGTAGCTACACAACACAATGAAAACCACTTTAGATGATCTAATTCCAAAGTCACACTTGAAAGTAGTTGGTTAGATGCCCCCAGTGCTGGATTTTTCAATTTTAATTTCTGACTCCTTAAATTTGTTTTGTATAAACCTAAAATTTTCTAGATAATCTGAGTCTTATTTTATTATAAAATCCCCTGACTCCAAATTTTTAAGAAGCATTTGCTTTTGTAGGACACAGGGCTCAATGCTGCACCCTCGCTGCACTACAGTGCTGGCCCGGGTGTCTCTGAGCACTGTGTAGGCTGCAATGATAACGTTAGGTGATGGACACTTCAGACTGACTGCAGAGGGATCTACACACCCATCCTTAGGTGATGTACACGTCAGACTGACTGCAGAGGCATCTGCACACCCATCCTGCACACCTACATCCCTTGCCCACGATCGGCCTCTCAAGCTTGGGGCCAAGTCTTCATTTTCATTCATTCCTTTCTGCACATCGTAGCCACTCCTGTGCACACTGGAGCCTCGATGTGCGCATTAAAGAGTAGGTTGTCATGGCTCTGTGTTTCTAAATGCTATAAAGCAACTGTAATCTCTACAGCTCTTTTCTAAACTGCCTCAACACTAATCCTGCTGTGCTGAACTGGCTTATCTAGAGGGCTCAGCAGGTCTCTTAACCATGCCCCATGGTGCCCTGAGATTACCTACCCTGAGCAAGTTATACAAGCTGCCTGTCAAGGTGACATGCCCCAGATCAGCATTTGCATTTCATGACATCTCCCTTGTGACTTTCTGTTCAGACTCATTTCCCTGATTTCTTGTCCTTGCCATCTTAATGGAATGCGTCTGTCTTTCTTTTTGAGACCAGGTCTCAGCATGTAACCCTGACTGACCTCAAACTCAGAGCTATGCCTGGCTCTGCCTCTGCTTTCTGGGTGTGGGATTAAAGTATGTACCTTCATGCCGAGCTAATGTGGCTTTCATATCAACAGTGGCAAGCGGCTCTTACTTTATCATGGTTTTGTTGTTCTGTAAATAAATTTCTTTGCCATCCTTTCCTCGGGCCTCCAGAGTTAATCTCATGTCTGCTACATGCTGCACAAAAGTCATTCTCCACCTCCAGTTCCACTTCAAGCCGTGGATTAGAAATCCTCTAACATTGTGCTGGTACTGAACCTGTGCACAGCTGCTGTCATCAGCCCCTGGGCAGCACAGCATAGCTATGTAGCGTTTGCGTTTTTTTATTTATTGTACTAATCTAGAGATAATTTAAAGTATCTTGGGAGATGTCCGTACATACAACACAAATACGCTGCCGTTTTATATGAGGATTGTGGGGGCCTGCAGACTTTGGTGCCCATGGGCAGACCTAGAACCAGGCCCCTCAATACTAACTGGATGACTAGCTGTATCCCAAGCATACCTTCCACATCTCATGAGCACCTGGCAATTTGTATAATAAAGGGTTAGAAGCCCGCAGTTAAAAAAAAAAAACAAAACACAACGATGCTTTGATACACTCACTACCTTGCACTGAAGACATGGATAAGTAGATTCAACTTCAGAGGCTCACACTGTCCGGAGATGAGACGTATGTGACTGAAGTACAACTTGGAGAATCATGAATAGAGCCAGGTCCTGTCACCAAGGGGTGTGTGTTTTGAGAAGACCATAATCGTGGTCATATAGGACCTGTATTACAAATGATGGCTAACAGCAGTCAGAACTGGCATGGTGTACACACCTGTAATCCCAGTGTTCTGGAGGCCAGGACAGACTGAGCTATTTAAGTAGACCCTATTTCAAAAGACAGAAGAAAACAAAAAGCCAGAAGGGTCATAGAATGTTAGAATGTCTGCTTATCATTGTCATTCATAGCACCTGAAAAAACCTGCAGTCAGAAAGTAGAGAAGGCATGTTAAAGGCATTGAAAGAGTAGACTGGTCACAGAGAAGCCCTTGCCTGGGGGTGACAGTACAGTCTAGAAAGTAGAGTGGGCTCCCAGAGCCAACAGCTTGACCTCTGTGCCCTAACCCTGTGCCACATGGCCTTCCTATGGGTATTCCTGCTCTGAACAGAAGTGCTGAATAAATAATGATTATTTTCGGCAGCATTTTAAGCAGCCACTTCTATGGTCTCAATCTCTATTTGTATGATTTCCCAAACTGAAGGGTATTTCAGCAGTATGTTTTCCTGCTCCTTACTTTGAAAACTGATGAGGAAAGGGAGGAAAGCAAAGCTTTATTCTGCCTTTTCTGTATGCACTGCATTCCTTTATTCTGCCTTTTCTGTATGCACTGGGTTCCTTTATTCTGCCTTTTCTGTATGCACTGGGTTCCTTTATTCTGCCTTTTCTGTATGCACTGGGTTCCTTTATTCTGCCTTTTCTGTATGCACTGCATTCCTTTATTCTACCTTTTCTGTATGTACTGCATTCCTTTATTCTGCCTTTTCTGTATGCACTGGGTTCCTTTATTCTGCCTTTTCTGTATGCACTGGGTTCCTTTATTCTGCCTTTTTCTCTGTGACAGTGTGTGTGCATGCTTCTGGGCAGCCACATAGCCCCAGCAGGTTTTCTTCATAGAGTCCTTCAGTTGATCAGTGAGGAAAGAATGGTGGAAGTAGAATCTCACCAATCTGAGCAATTCCTAGGTGCCCAGTGGTTGTTAGCATCTAATAAGAGAGGTAGCCATGTGTTATGTGCCTCTTAGAGTAACAACACTCTGAATGAGTAGCCGAAGAGAAGTAAACCTGTCTGTGAGGAAGTCCTAGACTCCATCCACTTGTCAGGTGTGAGGAATAAGAGGACCCAGGGCCAGGATATTTAAGAGTGTCATGGGGTGCAGCAGAGTATTGGGGAGTCCGCAGTGAAAATGTGTGGTTTTCAGCTCGTGGACTGAGGTGGGAGCAGAAGGGAAAGAAGGACCTTGGAGATCAAATGTATCCAAAGCCTTGTTCACCATTTACAATGAGTGAATTATAAGTGGATCTTGACTCAAGTCATTGAAAATTTAAATGTGAAAATTTGAACACTCATTAACTACCTAGTGCTGTTTAGGAATTGTTAAGTTTCTGATGCGATCATTGTGTTTTTAAGAAACAAAGACGACTTGAGAAGATGAGAAGGTATGTTAGCAAGCTTTGATCTCATGCTTTCTTTGTAAGCACTTTTCCCAATACTCTTTCTGTTCCTCAGGTTGCTGCATGATCTTAACTTTTCCAATGATGAGATCCACGGATTCACAGCTTAATAAAATGCTGCCATTGTCTTTTATTCAACTAGTTTATATTTGTGATCACCTAGGATTTTTTAAAAGAATTTTTGTATGTACGAAAGGTTAACCAGGCTTCCATTTCCGGAATGAAGTCGTGTGTCTTCAGTATAGGTAACTTGGTTTAATTTTGTACTGTGACTTCCTTTACTACTGATGCCTGACCCGGGACGTCAATCATGGCAGCAGACACATACAAAGAAGAGCCTTTGTTATGACCTGCAAGTTTTCCTTACCACTGAAATTGTATCACTGTTCTGCAATAAACACTTGTATTTTATGACATGATAAAGTAAGTAATCATTTTGATCACTTTCTATGCTGCAAGATGTCTTCTGAGCAATATAGATTAAATTTTACACTGTACTGTTTACTCAGGAATTGATGGTGTATGTCATTATTAATCTTAAAACATGTAATGCTGTAACTATTGGTGATCTAGTTCTGTGGGTATCCATGGCATTGATACAGAGTAGAATAAAATTATACTGCCATACTTTTATTCTCTGTGTTAGACATATGATTGAAATAGAGTGGCTGTCTTAAAGGGAATTTTATTTACTTAGTTGTTTATTTTTTCAGAGTCTCACTTAGTAGCTTTGATTGGGCTAAAATTTGCTATGTAGCCCAGCATGGCCTGAAACTTGCAGTGATCTTCCTGCTTCTGCCTCCTGGTGCTGGGATTACAGGTGTGTGCTCCCATGTCCAAGTTTAAAGGAGATTTTAAAGACACCAGTAGAGTTCAATTTCCAAGCCCCAGATGGTAGAAGAAAACTAACTCCTGCAAGATAATCTCCACGTTCTCAGAATGGCAGTGCACTCCCTGCCATGCACACACAAATAATAAATAAATACAATTTTTAAAAAAGTTTTAAGATACCAATAAAAAATATTGGAAGTGCTTCACACTTGCAGCCTGGGACTAGGTGTTTAAAGAGCTTGCCAGAACCCTAGCAACTGTTTCTAAACCCAGACCAAAGGTGTCAGCAAAGGTTGAAGAGTGGCATCCAGCCCATGGCCTGGGACAATCTTTCATCCTTCTGCCACCCATCCACACCGGCTGGGAAGAGGAGGAACATTCTGTCCTCGGAGGTTCTCTCCAGGTTGACTGCTTCCCCAGACCAGCAGCTGGCAGATGAGCAGGGAGCCCTGTTAACTCTGGTATGGGCAGTCTTCAAACCCTTCCAAGCCTGAGACTGAGCAGAGGATCAAGAGCTTTTCAGAAGGACGCGCTGGATGCATAGATGGCTGCTGCTCTCCTAATCCACGCAGCAGCAGTGTTTATACAGACAGAGCTGGGAGGAGTCCCTGGTTTTCCATGAATGGTTTTGTAAGTCGCTACCATCTCTGAATGAGTGCCCAGCTCATTAGCACTTCCCAAAGGACCGACCAGCACGCTGCATGTGTAATCTCTGCTGGCAAATGCCTCTTGAACACCCATTCCTATCCCTGTGTCTTCCTCTCCCGAGGCTAGAGTCCAGCAGCTCAACTGCAGCCGTGCTGCTCACAGGGACTTCAGATCCTTGTTACCCCTCATCTCTTTCCCCTGGAAGGAGATGTGTGCCATCTTCTCTTTTTTTCAGTAATTTGTTGGTATTTTGTCAGTTAACTTTCTTTCATGAGTGTCTTGATGTTTCATCTTTTCTAACCTTTTTTGTCCTCCACTCCTGTTCCAGTTACTACAAGAAAGCGATTCTCCTCTGCTGGATCTCTTCTTTGTTCCTCCTTTTTTTGTGCTTTAGAGCAAAAGAAAAGCCAGAAGCCCTGCAGATTTCTACTCACACATTGGTTTGCACATTAGTTTAAAAAAAAAAAAAGTGTGGTTTTTGCCCATTTGTTGAGTGGATAATTTATTTTTCAGGTGCTTTTTTTTTAAAAAAAAATTCTTTGTCTATTCTAGATGTTATCCCCTGTCAATGAAGTAGCTGGCAGAAATGTTTCTCTCCCATTTTGTAGGTTGCCTGACTGTCACCACTGATGGTTTTGGTTGCTGTGCAGAATCTTTTCCTTCCATTTGGCAACTCTTGCTATCATTTTCTGAACTATTGGAGTCCTGTTCAGGAAGCCCTTGCCTGTGCTGTCAGTGTTTTCCTCTGGTGTTTTCAGTATTAAACTAAAGCCTTTGGTCTATTTAGAATTGATGTTGTGTGTTTTTCTACGGCAGCTGTCTAGTGTCCCCAGAATTGCTGCCTTTTTCTTGGGTGTGTTTCTGGTGTCTCTGTTGTAAATCAGATGTGTGTAGCAGCATGGGTTTATTTCTGGGACTTGGTGTGTAGGAAATTTAAAGCCTACCAGGCAGAGTGAGCCAACGTGGAGTCTGCCTGGTACTGTCAGAGGTCCTCATGCCTTGCCAGTGAGGGGCAACCATGTGACATCAATGGATCAGAATGCCTGGGCGCTGGGAGGGTATATAAGGTTTCCCCTGTTGCTAAGTAAATGAGTCTGCTGTATTCCTTTCACCAGACTCTTGTCATCTGTGTCGCTCATGCCATGCCTCCTCACACCCTCCCCCCAGGAAGACATTAGGACCCAGCTACATACGTGTCCTTTTTTGTGCTATTAGCATGCTGGGTGTGTTACTCTAGTGCTGCACTGCAGTGTTAAGTCAGGTATTGAGGTGCTCTTGGCTATTTGGGTGTGATGGTTTGGATGAGAAATGTCTCCTAGAACCTCTGGTATTTGAACACTTGGTTCCCAGTTGGTGGCACTATTTGGGGAGGATTGGGGGTGTGGCCTTGATGGAGGAAGTGTGTCACTGGTGGTGGTGACTTCGAGAGTATATAGCCTCACTCCATTTCCAGCTCATTCTCTGTTTTGTACTTGTGGTTGAGGTTGAACTCCCCGCTTCCTACTGCAGCCATCATGCCTCCCGCCATGATGAACTCCAGCCCTCTGCAACCATAAGCCAAAGTAAACCTTCCCTCCATCAACTGCTTCTGGGCATGGTGTTATCACAGCAACAGAAAAGTAACCAGTGCATTGGGTACCTTATGGACTTAGGATTGTGTTGTCTATTTCTGTGAAGAATGTCGTTGGAATGCTTGGGTTTTTTTTTTTTTTTAAACACATTTTTGTTTTAATTTACTGCTGCTACCAGAAAAGAACACCACAAGCTTAATGGCTTTAAACTGCATGCTTGTGTCATTTCCTGATTCAGGGTGACTCACCTGGGTCCTCTGCAGAAGCCCAGTAAGGATTGTGAGCCAGGGTGGGCTCTTCCCCAGAGGCTCCAAGGACATTTGTTCTCCCAAGCTCCTCCAAGTACTAACACGTGGCCAGAACATCTGTGCCCCGTCTGCAGGGCTCCTTGCAGCAGCAGTAGGACCGCCCTCATTTCCTTCATGGCCAGTTTGCTTCTAGAAGCTGCATATATTCCTCCTGCTTTCCACATGGCCTGCTTCCAGCACTGCCTGTGTCCTGCCCAGACACTGAAACTCTAAGTTCTTCCTGCCATAGCTTTCTTTCCCCAGCCAGAGAAGACCCTTAGCTTTGAAAGAGCTCTTGTATTTAGGACAGACCTACCCAGATGCACAAGGTGGCCTCTCTACTTTGAAGGTCTGTAATCTGTTTCCCCACGTAACAGAGCATAACCAAAGGTTGCATGCCTTAAGGTATTGGAGTCTTTTGGATCTGAACTGTCCATTGGTTTATAAAGAAGCATGTTTGTCTCTGATAAGTTGCTTAGGTTTTGTGTAGCTATCACTACAGGCTCTTGCATGCATACTCAAGTTCCTTATACTTATACAGGCCAACTGCTGTCTTCTCTGTGGTTTGCCCTCTCAAGCCTAGAAAAACATGTCCCAAACCAACTTGGTGCCCAGACTGTTGATATCACAGATCTCTTTGGCAGATGAACCAGACTGTGTGGTTCATTGCTGGTAGTTTGTAAAAGAATGAAATCTCAACCCATCCAGTTTCCTCATCTTTTAGCTTCAGTTTATGGTCAAGTCATTTTCTCTTGGGGCAGGCCTCTAACCAGAATGCGAGAGTGATTATCTAAAATGCAAAAATATCTTTGTTTCTTGGTTAGAATTCCTTTACATTTTCAATTGGGGTGGAGTCCCGTGTTGTATATATGAGGGTTGGCATGTCTGACAGAAGCGTATCTAGTGACCAGAAGCGTTTTTGGGTGTCTTCCTGCATCACTCACCACCGTAGTTTTGTTTTTGTTGAGCCCAAGTCTATGTGTGACCCTGGGAGCCTTTAGTTTCACTGACCGGACAGCAAGGCCGCAGGCACACCTGCCTTGCTTTCCCAACACGGAGGTACAGACATGCCCCAAGCCCAGATTTCACATGAGTGCTGGCCATCTGAACACAGACCCTCACGCTGGCACTCCAAGCACCTTATTGGTTGAAGCAGCTGTGTACCAGCATGCTCCACTTAGCACAGATTGGTTTTGAACATTTTCTTCCAGGCCTCTGACTGTGGAAAAGCTGAAGGCATGAGCCCTGGAAGCCAGGACACTCTGCTCCTGCCCTACAGCGCCTCTGTTGGGGAGCGCTATACTACAGATGTCCTTTTGCTCTGATTATCTCCCCTTGGTTCGGAGACACTTGTTTTGGGAGTTAACAATCCTTAGGTGAGGAAGTGGTTGCCTCCAAGAGCCAGTGTCAGGCTACGGAGATAGCTCAGTGGGAAATGGCACTTGTCACCAAACCTGAGTTCATGACCCACATGCTGGAAGTGGAGAACCAAGTCCTGCAAGCTGTCCTCTGAGCTCCATGTATGCACCTGCATGCTTGTGAGGGTACACACACGCGCACGCTAATAAAACTAAATAAAACCAAAGTGTTACAGTTGGTTTCAGTGGCAACTCAATGCAAATTAGGATCACCTGAGTTGGCCCCGCCCCAGAACTGATTGCCTTAACTGATTGATGCCCAAGACCCACCCAAGTATGGGCCGTACCTTTTGGCAGTCCAGCTTGGCCCTCCTCTCCATCCTGAGTTGATTTGGCCTGTTGCTGCAGTGAGCCCTTTGCTGATGTCAGAGCCCGCATGTCCAGACTCAGGATTAGTGACTCTCCAGGGACTCCCCCCCCCCCCCAGGTTTTTGGTGCCAGACGGAGAGTGCAGATGCACCCAGTCTTGTGGGACTGAGAAACTGCCAGGCTGGCCTCCTGCTGCTGTGGGACAACTCCAACTTCAAGGAACAAGCCGCTCCAGGGTTGTTGGCCTCTCAGGTATAACTCAGCTGTTGTTACTTTAATGTAAACTGACTTAGTAAGGTGTTTCTCGTGTGTGTGTGTGTGTGTGTGTGTGATCTGTTTCTCTAAAGAACCTCTAATATACCAAGTAAATTCAGGAAACGGAGTTTTCAACAAAGAGCAGAGGCGACAGCGGTTCATGTACTGCGTCTGTTTCTAAGTGCCAGTCTGGGCCAGTTGTTCCTTTTCCAAGAATAAGTAAACTTAAAATACTGTGTAGGATTTATCCAAAAGCAGTGTGAAGAAAGACTTCTCCCTGGTTATTGAGGCCAGCTCTGCTAAGTTACTTAGGTGATGTAGCTTGTACATCACCTGTGTAACTAACTGCCCATTGGCTCTGTAAGGCATTATTGTCTTGACTACATGTCTTCTGGTCTCTAAGCACTGCTCCTGGCCCTCCTCAAAGTCACTAGGATGGGTCAATGGGTCAGTACTAGGCACCTGCCAAGGTGAGTCACACACCCTCACCCCTGTTTCCTGAGCAGATTATTGACTTCTCTCATGTGCATTCTGTCTCCATGAGACTCGGCCCTAACCAATGCCCACACAATTGAAATAAGCACAGCAGAGGACTGGATTTGATTCATATTCCACTGTCCCAACTCTGACTTGGTCACCAGAAGAAATAAAGTGTTCTGATGTGGGATTCCCCTCTGTGTGCTGTGATTACCATTAATGAATAAACTGCTTTGGACCTATAGCAGGGCAGAACTTGGCTAGGGGGGAAAACTAAACTGAATGCTGGGAGAAAGGAGTCAGAGTCAAGGAGAAGCCATGGAGCCACCACCAGAAACAGACATGTTGGAACCTTGCCGGTAGGCCACGAACCTCATGGTAAAATATAAAATACTGGAAATGGGTTAATTCTAGATGTAAGAGCTAGCTAGCAATATGCTTAAGTAATTGGCCAAGCAGTGATTTAGTTAATACAGTTTCTGTGCGATTATTTCAGGACTCTGGCCAGCCAGGAAAACAAACAAGCAGCTTCCTACTACAATGTTCCTTCTCCCTGTTAGTTTGACCATACAAAAGAGAAGCCATCTGGGGAGTGTGACAGGTTAGCAGAGAGATGCACTTTAAACAGCTACACTTAGAGGAGGCAGCACCAAAAGCCAGTCCTCTCTTGGATGGCAGATGGCATGTTCTGCCCTTTTAATCACAACCTGCTTTGGAAAACTGCAGTTACTCATCCTTCGGTGTTTAGCTCCCAAAGATGGCATTATGAGCCCATACTCGAACTTTCCAGCTGAATACATGAGAACCTTTGCAAAAATGGTTGTTCAGAGTGAAATAGAAGCACACGCTACAGATGTTCCTGCCCCCCAGGGACTGGCGAGAAGACTAAAAACAAGAACGTCTGCAAATTAGACCACAAAGATACACACAGGTGCAAAAAGAGTGGGCATGCATGCACACAGGTGTGGTGTGTTTCACACCCTTACACTGTCGCCCCGTTGCTTGTTGCCTTCAAACTCCCTGTCTTCCCATTTTTGCCTCCCGAGGGCTGAGATTACAGGTGTGCCTCACACTAGGAATGTGTATTTTCTCACGGACCAGAAACTCCAGAACAAATTTATTTCAGTTATCTATGACCCAAATTGAATTTATTAACATGGTTCCTGGTAGTCTTGTGGCCTTAATACAGTTTTCTAGTATTTGAATAGAATAAAGTTTGCCTGCAATAAAATCCATAGTCTAGGTCACTAAGTTGCCTGTGTCTGCTCTGCTCATAGTGTAGGCCCTGTAGTTGTGAACAAACTCAGAAAATAGCAAACCATAAATTCTAACTATTGATCTCTTGAGTAGTGTTGTTACCTATCGTCATATTATATGAACCAAAATGCCAACTTCACAAACTCCAATATTTTTGTTAATGTTTATTAATTTCTAATTCATACTCAGTTTTGTGAATTCATATTCCAAATATTCCCTATACTTTTAATAAGGACATTTTAGAGTGCTTAAGCTTGAGGGAGACAGATCTTTGCAATTGGGGTTCAGTGAAATACAGGCAAAGCAGTAGAAGTGACAGCTGTCAGCATGAAGGACATAAACCCTGCACTGGGTAGCTTTGTGTGCCCTTGGCCGGGCAGGAGGAACAGACCATGTCAGTGTTGTGCTATGTTTTTATCCTTTATTTTGGAGCAGCTGGGGGCTTGGAGGTAAGGCTGAGAAAGCTGGCAACCTGCTCCTCATCAGAATTAGGCTGATTTCAGACTCTGTCCTTGGCCGTTTTAGTCCGTGGTGATTAGACATCGAGGGGGTATGTTCACGGTCATGCCTCTGACGAGAGGCAGCCTGCGTGGACCCCTTTACAGGTCTGTCCTCCATTAAAAACACGCTGAGATGAGCAGTTGTGCTTCACAATGGCTGTTTAAACGAGTGCGCAGGAAAAGCCTTCTGAATTTTTCAGTGAAGTACAGTCAGGTGTTTGCTATGATAGAGACTCCCACTTTCTGAGAAAGTTAATATTTTACTATACAGAAGCTTCAACGAGCAATCTGAAGACTAGCCTTGAGAAACAAATCAGAAAATCCCAGCACAGCATCTGGGCTTGTTTGCACTGTTACATGTCATGTTTTATAAATACATACACTTACGTTTTAAAACCTAGAATTTATTATCCCGAGCTCCATGTGAGGTGGGACCTCTGCACACAAGTAGTTAGAAGCTGCAGTGTCCAGTGTCCGGTGTCCAGTTAGAAGCTCATGCCCAGGCCAGGGGTAAAGAAGAATCCCAGCCAGAGCTCCCTGCACTCCTCGGTGTTTGGGGACGCACACAGTGCAGACACTAAAGTGACAGGAGAGCACCAGCAGTTAGGAAGAACCGGGATGGACCCAAGCCTATCGTGTGCACAAGGTCTTGCCAAGATGTAGGGTAATGCTCTTGTGGGAGCTGTGTTCAGTTCAAAATGTTCCTTGCTGGCTCCTCTTGTCTGTGGAATCTTTAATAATAATGGCTAGTGTTTATGTAATACTTTTTGATTAGGAAAACAGTTTCAACAGCTCTTCAGCAGGGGGGCCCTGGGGAAGCAATTGTCTAACAAAACAACACACATAGGCAGGCACTCTGCTAACTGAAAGAATGACATTTCCAGCCCACCACTGAGGGTCTCAACATGGAGATTTTTGCGTGTGTGTGTGTGTGTGTGTAGACACTGAGCTTTTTTGTGAGAAGCTAATGAGTTAATGATAAAACATAAAGATAAAATTGATCAAAATCTAGCCCATACCTGTATTTTTCTATGAGTTTCTATAAAGTCAGGGGGGTGCAAATATTCCCAGTAAATTGTTTTTAGCATTTGAATTATTTAGTAATGTTAAGTTTTTCTCAGTGAACATACAAGTGGCCTGCATGTTATTTTAATTCTTTTACCATCCTAACCTGATTTTGATACCAAAAGTCATATCAACCACATAGCATGTGTTTTGGGGTATGTAATTATTTATTTCTATTTACGATATAGTTTCCCTAACAGAGATTTACTCATTCCTTCAGTGCCTAAGACATTATCAAAAAACTATTATCAATATTTTCCTGATGTTGGGGGAAAACATTTTTAAAACCTTAGTTAGATTTTTTGTTGTTTTTTTTGTTTTTTTTTTTTGTTTTTGTTTTTTTTTGTATTTTTAAGTCTATCTGGTTTTGCGTGGTTTTGTATTTTCTACCTTTGAGTCAGATTTGCTGACATATTATTTATTTAGAAAATGATTTGCTTCACCTCACCTTTCTACTGTACTGGGGGAAATTATTCCAAGTGCTTTGTTATTTTTAGGGGCTGAGAATGTAACTCAGTGGGAGAGTGCTTGCCTACAAGGCAAAGGCCCTGGATTCACGGGCAGAATTACACCTGTGCATGCACACAGAGACAGAGAAGTCAGCAGCTGTGTTGTTGGTGCTATGGCACCTGTTGGTTGATGCTTTGGTTATAGTGTTTGTTACCTCCGTGTATCCGAGGCCATTTTAACACGCTTCCCCTCCCCCCACATCTGCATTGATCCCATCCAAGTTTTAGCTTTGTAAGTGATTTTTGGAGACTCTGGCTTTGTCAGTATTTTTCAGTCTCATTCCCCTTTCTTTATTTTTGTTCTCTGCTAACTAGCTGCTCATCATATACCTGTTCTCTGTGAGAAGCATGGGGGCGGGAGGAAAATGCAGTCGTTTTGAATTGAGATGAAGCTAAGAAAACAGAGACTGCCATTTCCTCTGAGAAGGGCTAGACTCAAGCTCTTTTGTTGTTGTGACTGTTTCGTTCTTTTTAAATTTTTTTCCATTTTAATTTATTTTCTGTGTATGGGTCTTTTGCCGGCATTTGTGGCTGTGCACTGTGTCATTTGGTGCCCACAGAAACCAGAAGGGGGCATCAGATCCCCTGGGGCTGGATTGACAGATGGTTGTGAGCTGCCATGTGGGTGCTGGGAATCAAACTCAGGTCCGCAGCAGTACTCTTAACTGCTGAACTATCTCTTCTATCCCTCAAGGAAAAGTTAATTTAGTTTATTTTTGTGCTGTTTGGAAAGCCCTACAAGCTATGTTCTAAGGCAGTGGTTCTCAACCTTCTTTGTAGTGACATTTCATTTGTATTTTAATAAATAAAGCTTGCTGAAGATCAGAGAGTAAGACAGCCCTACTGGTCAGCCTTACAGACCAGGCAGTGGTAACACACACCTTTAATCCCAGTAGCCTGACTAGTTGCCATAGAAACTGTGCAGTGCATTCCTTTAATCCCAGAACTACAGAGAATTGTAAAACAGGAGGAGACAGCTCTCAGACACAGTCTCATTCTGAGATTCCTGGAGGCAGGATCGCCATTTCCAACTGAGGTCGAGGTAAGAGCCAGTGGCTGACTGCTTTGCTTTTCGGATCTTCAGGTTGAACCCCAGTTTCTCTCTCTGAGTTTTTATTAATCGTGCTTCACTTCCTAATGCTGCAACCCTTTAATACAGTTCTTCATGTTGTAGTAACCCCAAGCATAAAATTATTTTCATCATTACTTCATAACTTTAATTTTGCTACTGTTATGAATTGTAGTATAAATAATTTTTGGAGGTAGAAGTTTGTTAAAGGGGTCGAAACCCATAGGTTGAAAACCACTGTTTTAAGGGCATGTCTTAAAGAAATACTAATTTTTTTTTATTGAGTAGCAAACTTCTATGCAAGATCAGGCACAAGGGAAAGGATTTTCTGTTTGCTTTAAATGCTGTGATTTACTGCAAAGCTTGTGGATGCTGAATCCCAGGATAGTAGGTGAAGGGGAGGAGAAAGCAGCGGCTGTGCTGTTTCTCTGTAGGTCTCTTTTCAAAGGCCAAGGGAGCTCATTTTGCTTCTGACTATTGTCAGATGTGCAATAGTCATCTCACAGATAAGGGTTTCCCTGTCTGCAGCCTCTGCAAGCACAAATAGAGTGGAAGCATTTAGAAGCATTTGTCTATCTCTAGTGAACAGACTCTGAGCCGATGTCCCTATCCCTATGTATTGGAATCTTTTTGTTTTCATCAAGAATATGCTCAATGCTCTATCAATGCATGATACACCTTATGAAATGTCTTTATGAAAGCCATTCCCATGTATAATGAATATATGCTCATAAAAAATCTACTTTAAAAGATGCTCCGGGCCAACCAGGAGTTTACAAACAAGTAGTGCAGCAGTCTGGGTGTATACAAATAATTTTTAGAGATATGCCAAGAGGGCTGCGAAGGGGAGAGGTGGAGCCTGCAGTAAGCAGGTCTATCAAGACACCTGGAGGAAGAATCGAAGCTTGGATTATGAGACGGATGGAAAACTTTCCAGAATGTGTCAGAATGGCTGAGGAAAGCTCTGGTCAGAAGGAGAAAGAAACTGATTAGGGCTCTCTGAAGGCAGTGAGGCCAGGCCCACACAGGAGCCAATGTTCTCATTTGCCGGAACACTGGGATGTGGGAGATGGGGCAGCAGAGGACAAGAAGGAGTACCATGGTGAGGATCTTAATTGGATGTCAGCGGTGCTGTCCAGCACAGAGGTGTGCAGCCAGCTCTCAGCTGTCACCTCCAAGCAGAACACGCCGCCCCCAGGCAGAGCTGCTGCAAGCAGTAGCATCTGCTCTGGCCCCCCACCTGCTTGTGTTCACAGAGCATCCGTTTGATGATAAATTTCTCTCCCCATCCAGACCATGCCCTTGGCCAGCCTTTCCTCCTCACCATTTCCAGGCAGGAACCCAGCTGGGATAGAGCAGGCCAGTTTGAAAGAACCAGGGCTTACTGAGTCGGAAGAGGAGAGGCTCAAGGACATGAGAGCTGATGACAACCACTCTGGTTCATCAGCTGGATGACCCATCAGGTGCTGAGGTGCCACAAGGCAGGATGTCTACACATTCTACTGAAAGAGTCTTCTATCTCATGCCCTAAGAAGAGAAAATCCCTGTGGTGTGGTGAGACCAGCCCCTTCTTGTGTGATTCTGGGCTATGGTGATTATCATGGCAGACAGGTGATAGTCACATAAGCACCTGGGAGCTAAGTGACACCTGGCTGCATTTCATGTGGCCCTCGCTAATCCCCATGAGCTACACTGTATCAGTATTTCACACTTGATGACCAGGTGAGTAGATGCTATGGGAAACTGTGTATGCTTCTGGATTCAGGCAAGATTAGCAGTCAGAGTTCATAGCAGATCTTTGACCCCTGAGCCTACCCTACTTCCCCTACCCATGACTGTGCCTCCTGAGTAGATGAGGGAGCCCACCTCCTTCGCTTTTCAGTGTAGGGGTGAGGGAGGTGCAAGAAAGCTGATCCTCTAAGTCGGTTCCATGCACCAATGGGGCTCTCTCAGAGATAACTGTTTCTCAGATTAAAATTTATTCTCGCCAGGCAGTGGTGGCACATGCTTTAATCCCAGCACATGGGAGACAAAAGCAGGAGGATCTCTGTGAGTTCAAGGCCAGCCTGGTCTACAAGAGCTAGTTCCAGGATAGGATGTAAAGCTACAGAGAAACCCAGTCTCGAAAAACAAAACAAACAAACAATAACAACAACAAAATTTATTCTCATGCTGTTTGATGACTCTGAGACGTCCTGGTTCCCAGTTCTCAGGCTGGGACATTGAGGATGTATGTGGATGGCTTTGAGGTCCTCCTGTGTTCTCAGCCGGAATGCAGAGAGTCCTGGGAGAGCCATTCTCCCGTCAGGCAGGAGCTTTAAAGATAATAAGGTAGCTATTCGTAGGAGAGAGAGAAAGAGATGTTATTTTAGATTATGAGCATAGAAAAAAATCCAATGGGTTTAATATTTGAGCTGACCTTTGTCAGAAGGTAAGATTTTGATGGTCAGCCACGGGGTCAAGCTATGGAGCCTGGAGAAGTCTGGTGAGCAATTTGGTGGTTTAAAAGAAAAAGACCCCCAAACAAAAGGAGTGGCACTATTAGGAGGTGTGGCCTCGTTGGAGTAGGTGTGGTCTGGTTGGAGGAAATGGTTGCAGCTGTAGAGGCGGGCTTTGAGGTCTCATATGCTCAAGATACTGGCCAGTATCTCAAACCACTTCCTGCTGTCTGAAAGATGTAGAACTCTCAGCTGCCTCTCCAGCACCATGTCTGTCTGTATTCTGCCTTGTTTTCTTCCATGATGATAATAGACTAAACCTCTGAAACTGCAAACGAGCTACCTTTTTCCTTTATAAGAGTGGTCATGGTCATGATTTCTCTTCACAGCAATAGAAATCCTAACTGAGATACTCACATATACTCATACACGCACACACACACACACACACGGTTTTTAATTTCTCCCCACTGCTGGGGCACAGTGTCCCCATCTATAATATGGCAGGGCTGAGCCAGTATATCTAAACTCGCTTCAGCGCCGACCTTCTGTGAGTCTGTAATTGCTTTACTCAAATTGGCTCTGTGATTTGCAAGAGAATGTGATAATATTCCAGGGGACCGTTACAGTTCTTTCACAAGATTGAACTGAAATAGTCGTGCTTGGGCATTAACATCTGCCTTTGTGAGTTCTGATTAGTATGAGCAAGTCCTGCCTCCTAAAGCACTTGCAGATAAGTTTATCCCATCTCATGCTCACTATAGCACAGCACAGTGCACCAAGCCTTTGGGTGGTCTTGACATTCCCCCAGGGGGTTTGCAGGTGGCATGCTGACCCTTATGTAGAAGGCTTTCTTGGACCACCAGCCCCCACATCATGACACAGAGACTTATTTTTAACTATGACTGCTTGGTCTTAGGTTAGGCTTGTTTCTAGCCAGCTTTTTTTTTTAATTGACTTTAATCCATTTCTAGTAATCTATATGCCACCTCAAGACTTGTTTATCTTATCTACATACTGCCCATCCTGCTTTCCTGCATCCTCCATGACTGGCTGACTGGCTCCTTCTGCCTGCCAGCACCACCTATCTCTCCTCTGCCCAGCCATTGGCTATTCAGGTATTTTAGACCAATCAGGTGCCTTAGGCAGGCAAGGTAAAACAGCAACACATCTTTTCTTTCTTCTTTCTTTCTTTCTTTCTTTCTTTCTTTCTTTCTTTCTTTCTACTCCCCTCCCCCCTGTCTCTCTTTTGGTTTTCAAGACAGGATTTCTCTGTAGCTTTGGAGCCTATCCTGGAACTAGCTCTTGTATACCAGGCTGGCCTCGAACTCACAGAGATCTTCCTGCCTCTGCCTCCCAATTCCTGCTGGGATTAAAGGCGTGTACCACCACCAGCCGGCTAAGCAACACATCTTTATATAGCTAAACAAGTGCAGCATAAACAAGAGCAATACATCTTTACATAGTTAAACAGATATTCTATTCTGCAACACCCTTGTGAATGGGAGGATCTCTTCCTTCCATAAACAAACAAAATAGCTTTAAAATCTTATCAATACTATATGTTAAAAGTCACACAATACACAGAAATACAAAAGCAAATATAGAAATGAATAAAAATCTTCAACTCAGAGATGACTGTGCTTAAGATGTGGTAATTTCAAGTATGTTTTCTCTATTTAATATAGCCATATGCATATAATTTTGTGAGGTATTGTTGTTATAGGATTTATTGCAAGTGGCATACAACAATATAAGACAATACCTTTATAATCAATTTTATAGTTTACAAAATCTCTATTTTACATTTTATTTAAACTATGAACATTTTAATATATTCTTACACTTAGGAATTATTGTCATTAAAAGGTAGATTAGAAGATTCACTTTCTATTTTTACAATTACATGGGGGGGGACATGTAGATATCTCAGCTGGCAAAGTACTTGCAGGAGCCTGAGTTTGATCCTCAGAATCCACACTTAAAAAGTCAGGCTTGATGAAATGTTCTTATAATTCCAGCACTGGGGTAGTTAGACAGACAGGTCCCTGACGCTTGATGGAATGTTCCTGTAATCCCAGCACTGGGGTAGTGGAGACAGACAGATCCCCGGGGCTTGTTAGCTAGCTAGCCTAGTCTGGCTAGAGCGATCCAAGCCAGTAAGAGACCCCTCTCTCTCTTTTTAAAAAAAGCAGGCAATATCTAAGGAACATATACTCAATGTTTTCCTCTGGATTCCATATGCAGAGTCATTATGTGAAGTTTCACCACATACACACAAAATGTGTATTGTTTTTAGCACACATGAGTGAGGGAATAAGTGATGTTATGTTTACTCATGTGGAATAATTAAATCAAACTAGTTAACATATGTTAACATGTATAACCTCACCTATTTAACATTTTTTATAACAGTTGAAATTTACTCTCAGCAATTTCAGAATTCCATTATGCCATCATTCAGTATATCCTCCACTCTGTATGGTCAATATTTTAATTTTTTTTTGTTTTTGAGACAGGGTTTCTCTGTGCTTTGGTTCTTGTCCTGGAACTAGCTCTTGTAGACCAGACTGGCCTCGAACTCACAGAGATCCGCCAGCCTCTGTCTCCTGAGTGCTGGGATCAAAGGTGGGCACCACCACTGCCCAGCATGGTGAATATTTTAGAAGCCAACTCAGTCTACCTACCATTTTCTACTGTGACCATCACCTGCTCTTTCTCCCCACACCCAGTCTCTGGAGAACACCGCTCTACTCTCTGCTCTGTGTATTTGTTTTAGATTCTATATATAAGTGAGAGCACATGGTGTGCACCTGGCTTATTTCTATTAGGATATTCTTCTCCGCATCTGTCCATATTGTCACAAATTACAGAACTTCATCCTGTGTATATAGCTACCATATTGTTTTTATCCATTCAAGCAGACAGGCACTGAGTTTGATTGATTAACTTTGCTGTTATGAGTGGTGCCGGGATGAGCGTGAGAGTCAAGAAATCTCTCTGGTAAACAGACTTTAAACCTTTTAGGCAGATGCTAAGATGTGGGACCGCCGGGTCCTGGGGCAGATCTATTTTCTTTCTTGAGGGCTTTCCATGATGATGGAAATACTTTGCAACCCAGTTAAAAGGAAGTGGGTTTTCTAGATCTTCACCCTCTGGCAGGTGGGAGACAGTAACTCCTTATAGTTTTTATCGACATTGCCTTAGTTCTTGGTTCTTGTCAGTTTTTTTTTTCCTTTTTAATCTCCTGGTCATTTGTGTATCTTCTTCTGAAAAGCCTCTATTGAGAGTCCTGTTTTAATTAAGCTGATTTTTTTCTTACTGCTACGGTTTAGATCTTGAATGCCCCCGAAAGACATGGAGTCAAAGGCTTGGTCTCTAGGTCAACACTACTGAGAGGCAGTGAAACCTGGAGGAGGCACTTGATGGGAGTTGTATATCATGAAAGTCTTGCCCACCAGAGCTTGTGGGACACACCCGTTCCCTCCTAATTTTGGATACTACCCCTGAGGTGAGACTTTTTTGCTCTGCCACACACTACAGCTAGGGCATGCTGTTGACCCCAAGTCCAGGCAACAGGGCCAGCTAATCATGGACTAAAACCTCTAAAAACTGGAGCGATACAATCTCTTCCCTTTCTCATCTGATTGTCTTTGTTACAGCATCAGAATGCTGAAAACACATTGTTGTTGACTTGTTCTGGTGCCTTGTATAATTTGGCTGTTAACATAATGCATAGCTTAGAAATCCTTCCTCCCAGTCTTCACTCTGTGTTCCCTTTCCTGAATAGAAGCTTTTTATTCTGATGCAATTCCATTTGCTTAGTTTTCTCTTAGTTGCTACACTTTAGTAATTAACTTACAAAAACAAAGAAACAAAAAAAACCAAAGCAAAGCAAAACAAAACAACAATGAATTGCCAAGACCAATGTCACATAATTTGTCTTCATATTTTCTTGTATAAGATGATGGTTTCTGGTCTGTAAAGCCTTTAGTCGATTTTGAGCTGACGTTTTTAATATAATGATGATAGTAAGGTTTCAGTTTCATGTGTGAATATTTATTGAGGTTCCCAGCTCTGTTTATTGAAGGAACTATCCTTTTGTTTTTCAGTATTCTGGTACTCTTGTCAAAACTCAGTAAACTACAAATGTGTTTCTGACTTCTGGTTTTAATTTTGATTTCATGAACGCGTGTGTGTGTGTGTGTGTGTGTGTGTGTGTGTGTGTGTGTAAGTACAGTACCTTATAGTACAGTTTGGAGTTAGAGAGTGTGATAATACCACTATTCTTTTTCTTCATGCTTCTCTTGGCTATGTTTAAAGAACAAATAATTATATCAAGTATTAAATATTTTAATTATATTTATATTAAAATATTTAATGTTTTTAATGAAAGCCTGCTGAGATCTTTAAGTTTCCAAGATTGCTTGTTATATTTTATGAACCAGAAATGAACCTGCCCTAAGTCATCTTCAAGTATGGTACTATGTTGCCTTCACTAGGGATAGATATAAAAACAAGGAGAGACATGTTTCAGTTCCATGGTCAGCTGCCTTTGAATGCTTACTGGATGAAAGGGAGCAGGAGGGATCATAGAGAACTTCTCCAAATTCCAGCAACTTATGAAAACTGCTTCTGCCACATAGAACAGAAGTCACACAAGGAAGAAGAGCTTGCCCTGGCTGAAGCCTGAATCAGTTGGCTGGTCACAGGACGTCAGGAAGCAGAGAGTGAAGGATTCATGCGGCCACTCGAATTCTTTCTTCATAGATGCAGTCTAGGGAAGGGTGGAAGTCATGGAAGGGTGCCCTCACAAATGAGTAGGTCTTCTACCTCAACAAAATCAAGATAAACTCTGCCATGCATGTCCAGAGACCTCTCCCAGTTGATTCTAGATGCTGCGAAGGTAACAAATCACATTGACCATTGCAAAGACTAAATTAAAAATTACCCAGTGCCTGTTCAGAAAGAACTTTTCGTTAGGGATAATATTAGACTTTGAGTTTGTTAGTTTGTAGTTTATTGATGTTTGCTCCCCTAGCATTCCAACAGGGTTGGTGGGATATTTGGACACGTTTAAGATATGTGTGTTTCACACAAGAATTACACAGGGTCAAGCCAGACAAGTACCCAGCACTGAGAGGGGGAAGTAGGCACAGGCTCCCACCCCAGCAAAGAAGCTACCTGTAGTTGCTACCTGTTGGCAAAGGGAAAATCCATTTTATCCAATGGAGTTTCACTGGATAGTTCAACCCACGGTCCAAGACAAGTACCATGCTGAGTAGTAGTTGGTCAACACAAAATGAACTCATTGGTATTTTTGTGGACTTTTTGTTCCACTTTGCTTTTTCCTTTTTTTGTCTTAGTGGTCTTTTGATTATTTTGATTTGGAGTTTTGTGGTTGTTCCTTGCTTTCATTGGTTATTCTTATTTTGTTTTGGAGGAGAGATAGGGAGGGAGGGTGGGAGAGACAGAGAACATAAAGTTGGGCGGGTAGGGAGCTGGGGAGGATCTAGGAGGCGATGGAGGGGACAACACTGTCAAACTGAATTATATGAAAAGAAATCAATTAAAAAAAATAAGTGTGCTGAACAACTAACTGACAACATGCATGAAGACTAAGTGACCACATGAGTTCTTTACTTAAAAGTGCAATTTTAGCTATATACTTATCATATGATAAGTTAGAAATAAGAAGAGACTTCCAGCATGTGCTGTGTCAAGGGTCACCTCTGGCTCAGAACATCATTCCTGATCTTGGCTCCCCCTCCATATACCTTTTGTTCTGCTCATCCTGAACTTTTGCCCCGAATCCTCCCAGATTCTACTATGGTTTGTGGCATGGCCCAACATGCCTTGAGGATTTTTTTCTGGAAATCGCATAAGGTAGATGAAAAGGGGTTGGTTATGACTACTGCCTCCAACATGCGTGAACTTAGGCAGGGTTCTGTACAAATGGGTTATTATGAGAACTATGCCAAGGAGTCTTAGCAGAGTGATTGAAATGGTGCCTGCACAGTAATGTTCTTAAGAACATCTATTAAGTACATAGCTGAATTAGCCCGGCATGGCTGACCTTTAGCAGACTTTCAGATCCTTGGTAGGAAAGCCAAGGCTTTGGCCTCTCTGTCGGGAATTGCCTATGCCCGTGAGTAGGTCCTGACAGTGAATCCCAGCTTCTCAACTTCATCCTTGCCCACTGAGTCTCAGCTGCCTGCATCTTGACACAGCCAGCCTACCTAGAGAACAAAGGCTTCCACATCTGGACAAACAAAACAGCTGCCTCACAAACAATTATTTCACAATGGGTAGCCTAAAAGAGTATCCTCTCAAGGGCATTGTTTACATCAAAACTGAGGGAGATACTAAAAGTAAGTTTATACCAGAAATGAGCATCTCCGAATGACACTACAGTCTTGCATAGCTGGGTAAGCTACCCTTCCCTTGTAGTCACTCGCACACTCTCTTCAGACTTGGTGAAGGCCATGTGACTGGCATGACTTTGACTGTTGTCTGTGCAGGAGATGCAGGTAATTGTTACGCATTTGAGATAGTTACATTATCTCAGTAGAAGCATCAAGTCATTTCTAATTGGGTTAGTTGCAAACCTTTCTGTTTCCCCTCGAAGCTACAGAACCTGGAGTGTAGATATGCTTAATTTCTTATGGGCTGTTAGTGGGGATAATGTTGTTCTTCAGAGCAGGAATAAAGGAACAATCATCTTACATAAACACTAGAGGCCTAGGAAATCTCCAGAATTATTATGCCCTAGGGACAGGCCCTGCCACTGTGGGGGGAAAATCAATAAGACTCATATGCTTCTTTTCACCATAGACTCAAAGTCTCTAAGAATGCGTTACCATTAACAAGATGGGAAAGGATTGCTGTGTTTGCCAATGGATGGTGGGCGGAGCAGTCTGCGGATCCAAGCAGCTGACTCTCTCTTCCTGGCGGTGTAACCACACAGAAAGCATCAACAGTTTGTGTACAGAGGGGCATGCTGCCTATAGGCAGACAGGAGTAGTC
Organism: Chionomys nivalis; assembly: GCF_950005125.1. Taxonomy (NCBI): domain Eukaryota; kingdom Metazoa; phylum Chordata; class Mammalia; order Rodentia; family Cricetidae; genus Chionomys; species Chionomys nivalis. The sequence goes on from NC_080089.1 coordinate 85,226,519, forward strand.
TCTGGGGTAGTGTTACTTTTCCTGGAAAAATGTAAACCCATACCTATTCTCTCCGTATGGGCACTGGCGACAGGTCAAAGAAGCAATGACTTTTCTGACAGGTGCATGGGTGGCTGTGTTAGCAGAGATATTGGGGTCAGAGCCTAGGCTCTGATGAGCTAGGCTCAGCCAGAGTCCAACATTTTTTGAATTATTAGCAAGCGTGGCACAGTGTTAGGGCAAGTCTGGATACCTTTTCTTGAGAATAATCACGATACAGCTAGGATCACATGAACATGGGTCTCAGAAAGGCTGGCAGCACTGCCAATCCTACTTTGTATTGCATCAGCTCGCAAAGTGTTCTTGCAAGGAGAAGTTTGTGTAACACATAGAGGACATGCATGCATGGAACATACAAACAAGCCAATCACGATTAGCTGCACCCCACAGCAGCAGAACTGCACTGAAGTTCTTCACACCATACCTTAGCTTCTACTTTTTGTTTGAAATTTTGAATCTTTAGCTCAATGTAACAATGGATCTACAGCACTGAGAAAAAAAGCAAAGCTGTTGCCTTCTTGTAAAGCTACGGGATGAATGGCACTAATTACCATAAAGAGACTCGCTTGCTGACACAGATACATCTCATATGGACAAAAATAAAATACTTCGGCTCTCTGCTCCTCCCTGTTGAGGAGACAGCCGCTTCTTTTCATGCAGTGCCAGCCTCATTCCAGAGACACGATGGTGAAGGGCGGAGTGAACGCATTTGGCCGTATTGGACGCCTGGTTACCAGGGCTGCCTTCACTTCTGGCAAAGTGGAGGTTGTTGCCATCAATGACCCTTTCATCGACCTCAACTACATGGTCAACATGTTCCAGTATGACTCCACCCATGGCAAGTTCAAAGGCACAGTTAAGGCTGAGAATGGGAAGCTTGTCATCAACGGGAGGACCATCACCATCTTCCAGGAAAGAGATCCCGCCAACATCAAATGGGGGGATGCCGGCGCCGAGTATGTTGTGGAGTCGACCGGTGTCCTTACCACCATGGAGAAGGCTGGGGCCCACTTGAAGGGTGGTGCCAAAAGGGTCATCATCTCCGCGCCTTCTGCCGATGTCCCTATATTTGTGATGGGTGTGAACCATGACAAGTATGACAATTCCCTCAAGAGTGTCAGCAACGCTTCCTGCACCACCAACTGCTTAGCCCCCTTGGCCAAGGTCATCCATGACAACTTTAGCATCGTGGAAGGACTCATGACCACAGTCCATGCCATCACAGCCACCCAGAAGACTGTGGATGGCCCCTCTGGGAAGCTGTGGCGAGATGGCCGTGGCGCTGCCCAGAACATCATCCCTGCGTCCACTGGCGCTGCCAAGGCTGTGGGCAAAGTCATCTCAGAGCTGAACGGGAAGCTCATGGGCATGGCCTTCCGCATTCCTACCCCCAATGTGTCCGTCGTGGATCTGACATGCTACCTGGAGAAAGCTGCCAAGTATTGACGACATCAAGAAGTTGGTGAAGCAGGCATCCGAGGGCCCACTAAAGGGCATCCTGGGCTACACTGAGGACCAGGTTGTCTCCGTGACTTTCACAGTGACTCCCACTCTTCCACCTTAGATGCTGGGGCTGGCATTGCTCTCAATGACTACTTTGTAAAGCTCATTTCCTGGTATGACAATGAATTGGGCTACAGCAACAGAGTGGTGGACCTCATGGCCTACATGGCCTCCAAGGAGTAAGAAGCCCACCTTGGACCACCCATCCCAGCAAGGACACAGCAAGAGAGAGGCCCTTGGCTGCTGAGCAGTCCCTGTCCTAACCAACCCTCACAGTTTCCATCCCAGACCCCCAGATAGCAGGAGGGGCTTAGGGAGCCCTACTCTCTTGAATACCATCAATAAAGTTCATTGCATCCCTCAAAAAAAAAAAATACTTCTTCCGTCATAGCCATAGATGTAGAGCAGGGTTTCTCCCAGCCAGACTGCCCACATGGCAGGCTTCTCATCTGAATGATGAATGATGCTGATTACAAACAGCAGAAATGTGAAAGGAATTTCCTTGGCCATTTTATATGTCAAGAGTCCAGATAGAATGCATGTGAGATCAAAGAGAGTGCTTTGGGTTACTCGGAATGTATTGAATGTATATGCCTTTAACTCTACAATTATACTTTTGTATAACATGTAACGTTTAGGTCCATACATACTTCAAATCACAGATACACAAGGGTTTAAACATGCTTTTAAAAATCACCTTAAGACTTGATCGGGGGAGGGGGAGGGAAATGGGAGGCGGTGGCAAGGAAGAGGCAGAAATCTTTAAGAAATAAATAAATAAATAAATAAAATAAAATAAATAAACATTTCCCAGGTTATCAGAAAAAAATAATAAAATAAAATAAAAATCACCTTAAAGGGGCTGGAGAGATGGCTCAGTGGTTAAGAGCACTGCCTGCTCTTCCAAAGGTCCTGAGTTCAATTCCCAGCAACCACATGGTGGCTCACAGCCATCTGTAATGAGATCTGGTTCCCTCTTCTGTCATGCAGAGATACATACATAATAAATTAATAAATCTTTATAAAAATCACCTTAAAAAATTATGTACAAAGACTCTCCCATCGACAGTGATATTTAAAGGAACATCACCTTGACTTAAGACACAATTTTCAAAGTAACCAAAGGCCTGGCAATCAGAAGAAAACATAAATGACTCACAACTCTCTCTGATTGTGTGTGTTGATACCAGCTGACGTTAACTAGATTCAGCGTTCAAGAAGTACCTTAATCCAGAGAGCCATGGTGGGTCTCAGAAAAGATGGTGACCACCTGAGCAGAGGGCGAGGCTGAGTTCTCTGGACTGTCTTTACTCCTCCTTGTAAATCCTGATGGCTGCAGTCATGAAAAGGAAGAAGTATTTTTATTGTTGTCGTTTTGCTTTTTGGATGCCTCCTGGGATTGGCAGTTCTCTAATGAAGGAGCACTTGGAGGTCCAACCCTTTGTCCCTTGCTGAGCTTGTGGTACAAGAAGCACGAGCTCTAGCTTCCCAGACCTCTGTCTGCCCATTCTGAGAAGTCCAATCAGACATCAGCAGTCATAAAGTTCCAGTGCAAAGCGCTATGGTCCTCCAAATGCACCTACAATGAGAATCCGGCAAACTCTTATTTCTACAACTGCTCATTATTTTTAAATATGGGATAGACAATAGATAGCTGAAATTTACTGCCTATCAGTACCATCACTGAGAACTAAGATAAAGAACAAAAAGTTGAGATGCCCTGCAGGTTTGCTTTTACCTCCAGTTCCCACTGGGAGAATCCCAGACAGCGATGTTCATGCTAGTCACCGCATTTCTGTTCCTGCCGTCTGCAGCCAGTCAGTGGGTGTCACATTCACACAACTCTTATTGGAAATGGAGACCAATTTGTCTGCTCATGGCTCCAAGAGGTTCCTACTTACTAAATATTAGAAGAGGAAAGTAGTTTGTATTTCGACTCATAGGGAATTCTGGAGATTTTCAGAGTGCCTGCCTTCCTGTAGAAGTTGTGGGAGCCAGCGTTCACTAAATTAAGGTGCTATTTGGTTGCTGTGCATTTTTTATCCATCACCTTGGCAGATAGTAGCAAATAAGAAATCTCATGAGAAACCTTTCCTTTCCCTACAGTCCTGTTCCAAACTGCTTCGAAGCCAAGGAGAGGCTCATTTCCTTTGTTTCACAGGAAGGGAGATAACCTGAAGATTAAACCCGTGAATCATTTTAATAAAAGACACCATCAGACTGACTTCATCATTAGGTGATATTATGTCCTCATATTTACATAGCCCTTGTGCCTTACAGAACTGAAGCCAATTTATCTGTTTCATTCAGCGCTTCCATCCCAATCTTCCTTCTATCTCAGCCTTCATTATGCCAGTCAGCAGCATCCATGGCCATCAGCAGCATCCGTGGCCATCAACAGCATCTGTGGCTGCCAGCAGCATCCATGGCCATCAGCAGCATCTGTGGTTGCCAGCAGCATCCATGGCCATCAGCAGCATCTGTGCCAGTCAGCAGCATCCATGGCCATCAGCAACATCCGTGGCCGCCAGCAGCATCGATGGCCATCAGCAGCATCCGTGGCTGCCAGCAGCAAGGCCCAAGTCAGAGGCTTAGATCAAGAAGATATTCGTTACTTACCAAGAAGTCCCATGATCCCTTGTCCTAGCCATGCTTCATCTTCCTTACATCGTCTGTCGTCTTAGCTGTCATGATAGGTTCACAAAACTGCAGATCCCTTCAGCCAGGCAGTGGTGGCGCACGCCTTTAATCTCAGCACTCAGAAGGCAGAGGCAGGTGGATCTCTGTGAGCTCGAGGCCAGCCTGGTCTACAAGAGCTAGTTCCAGGACAGGCTCCAAAGCTACAGAGAAACCCTGTCTCAAAAAACAAAAAACAAACAAAAACCCCTGCAGGTCTCAGCATCCCCTCCTTGTGTGATTTCAAGTGAAAGCAAGGAGGATCCAAGGACTGGTGCTGGGGTGGAGGGAGGTGACTGGAAACAGGGGATGGAGAGACCAGCCCAGCTCTTCAGAGGCATTGGAGTTAGGAAACAGGTGAAAACAAAGAACTGGGTATTTGTGACAATCACGTTACTGAGTACTTTGTGACAAGCACCATTTATTCCCATTGTCTCATTTAATCCTCACAACAGTGCTGTATGATTAGAAACTCCATTTTATAGAAATAAAAAGATGTAGCAAAATTAGAAGTCTTTTAAAACAGTTTTTGGGTGACATTTTGTCTTGTCATTCTGTACATACCATAAAATTTGCATATTTATCCCAGATATGGACACATGCGCCTTAGATCTATCTTCAAGAAAGGACCCATTGCCTCAGCTACAGGAGTCTTAAGTTTACTGTAAGAGGGCAGCCCCCATAGGAGGGAGGGCAGCCCCTACAGGAGAGAAGGCAGTCCCCTGCAGGAGGGAGGGTAGCTCCCTGGAGGAGAAAGGATAACCCCCTACAGGAGGTACAGCAGCCCCTACAGGATGGAGGGCAGCCCCTGCAGGATGGAGGGCAGCCCCACAATAGGGCAGCTGCTCCCTGTGTGGCTGTACCAAACAGCTGATTGGCTTAGACTTACTAGCCAGGTGTTCTAGCCATATAAGGAAAAACCCTGGTTGGTCCTGATTTCTGTTCCTCCCACCGAGGATGCCCCTAAAAGTCCTGAGTCACTCTCTTGGAGTCTGCTTCTCCGCTGAATTAAACTGTAGTCATTTTGTCTCACTAAGTAGCCCTGGCTGACCTAAACTCACTATGGGGACCAAGCTGGTCTGGAACTCACAGAGATACTCTTATCTCTAAAGTGCTGGAATTAAAGATGTACACCATCATACCTGGCCATATTTCTATTTTACGTTATTGCAGACATATTAATGTGTGGCTTTTATTCTAGTTTTTGAGTGTGACATTCCCTCATGAACAGTTCTCATTGCCTTTAAAGATCACCTTCATACAATTTTGACTAGGCTGGAAAAACATAGCTTTGCATGCAGAGTCCTGAGTTCAAATAACAATCATGTAAACAAATAAATTTGAAAGTAAACTAATGTAACCACAATACAATGTCCTCAAAAAATAAAATAGGAAGTTACCCATAATCCTCTATCAAACAGTTGGATTTTTTGGTGCATTGCCTGCAGGCCATTTTTCTCCTACTGAATAATTTTTATGATTATAATCACAATCATTGAGGAGTCAAATTTATCACATTCATTAAAAATTAATTATTTTTATGTGCTCAGTTGGCCCAGAGAGTATTAAAAATAATTTATTAAATGCTATAAATTCAATAAAATATAAGCTAGGCATCAAATGGGCCCTCCTGTTCCCTTTGTGATTTACGTAGATGCGTGTAAACATTTGAACATGCTGCAAATGGGCTCCAGAGCTGAGACTGAGAGTATTTCTACCTGCTGCAAATTACTCAGTCTTTTCATCCCAGGTCCTTTGTTGACCCACAAGGCAGGCTGACTGTATCAAACTGGAAATAGGCACAGCACTTCCTCTGCTTGCCAAATATGGGCACATATAAAACCCACAAAACGGATTTAAAAAAATAAATAAACCACTTAAATCCAGTACTTTGTGACTCTGCTCCCTTCAGTAGTGTTTTGGAGACTCTGTCTTTCAGGAGCTCAGCTCCTTTCTCACCTGCTGAGTAACAGACAAATTCTTCCCCTCCCATCATGCAACAGCAGTTCCATCCAAGGCCTATATTAATGTGTATGTATGTGTGCACATACATATGAATATTCAAATACATTTAAAATATCAAATATATACTATTTTCTGAACAAGAACAGGTTACATTCTACAAGGGGCTCTCTGTTTTCAGTGTTTGAGAAAAGTATTTTGTTTCTAACGATAAAATAAGAGGGTATAGAATTAGTTGGAGAGTGGAGTATGATGTTAGGAGGTGTGCCAGCACACAAGTGTGTATCGTGAAGTTTCTGTAAACATTGCTGTGGAGAGTTGGTGTGGGAATTCCTTTTATATGTGTGTTGCTCTTATTGGTTAATGAATAAAGCTGTTTTGGCCAGTGGCTTAGCAGAATAGAGCTAGGTGGAAAAACTTAACTGAAAGCTGGGAGAAAGAAGGCCGAGTCAATGGGAAACCATGTAGCTGCCATAGGAGACAGATGCCTCCACAGGAGTCCACTAAAACTTGGCTGGTAGGACACGACCTTGCGGCAATGCACAGACTAATGGAGATGGATTAGTTCAGGCTGTAAGAGCCAGGTTAAAAAAAATATGCTTAAACTATTGGCCAAACAGTATTGCAAATAATAGAGTTTCTGTGTGATTATTTCGGGTCTAACTGGCTGGGAACGAATGAACAGTTCCTGTCTACAGAGGATAAAGGATATGAGATCCACAACATTACAATGAATCTGAACTAAAGTTCCCAGAAAAAAAAATGCCACGCTCATGTTGAAGATTCTACAGGACTGATTGATTAAAAATTCATGAGTTTGGGTCAGGCAGTAGTGGCACATGCCTTTAATCCCAACACTCCAAAGGTAGAAGCATGGAAGATCTCTATGAGTTCAAGGCCAGCCTGGTCTACAGAGTGAGTTCTAGCACAGGCTCCAAAGTTATACAGAGAAACCCTGTCTCAAAAAAAACCAAACAAATAAAAAAAAGAAATTCACAAATTTGGATATTATATAAATCTATAGTCAAATTATCTTGGGCTATCTTTAGCCCACATAATACCTGTTTTAGGTTTCTATTGCTGTGAGGAGACACCATGATAATGGCAACTCTTATAAAGAAAACATTTAATTGAGGTGGCTCACTTACAGGTCCAGAGGTTTAGTCAATTATTGCCATGGGGGAGCATGGTGGCACATAGGCAGACATGGTGCTGGAGCTGAGAGTCCTTTCATCTTGACTCAGAGGCAACAGGAAGTTGACTGACTGTCACACTGAATGGAGCTTGAGAAAAAGACCTCAAAGCCCACCTCCACAGTGACACCCTTCCAAGAGAAGGTGTGGCCCAGATTAAAGATGTGCCCTCCAGTCTCAATGTCTGTATTAAAGGTTTGTATCATCCTGCCTCCTCCAATAAGACCACTTCCTTCAGCAAGGCCATACCTTCAATTAATGCCACTCCCTATGAGTTTATGGGGGGCAAACACATTCAAACTGCCGCAATAACCATTCGCTGTCCCTTCTGTGTCTGACCTAACATCTTTGTGGTCATCATGTGGAACCTTGTGGAATGTTTTAATAGACCACTAGCTTCCACTGCCCAAAATGAAGAATGTCGTCAGATGGTACCTGAAACCTAGAGCAGAGATGTTACTTTGTAACCTGTGTGCCTGTTGTTCCCACCAAAGTATTTGCAAGTTTCTAAATTTATGACTTTCTTTTGATCTATAACTAAAAATGCCATGAATCTGTTACTGTAGTAGGACATGGAGTTTGGAACAAATATTTAAACTCATATTCCTGATCAGAACCACTCATATTTGGCTCCAGAATAAACCATTTCTTAATCACTTTGAGGTGAGAACAAAAATCAGTGTATCTTAATAATTCATGGACTCTCTGTCGGATCAGCAGAACAGAACAGATGGAGAAGAAAAATGGGTCCCTTGGAGAGAGATTACATAGAATTGAAAAGTTCCTATACATCAAAGGAAGTAACAGATACAGTGATGTGTCAGCCTACAGATTGGATAGAATCTTTGCTCGCTACACATCTAACAAAGGACTATTATCTAAAACATATAAAGAACCTAAAAGACCAACCACCAAGAAACCAAACAATCGATAAAATAAATGGTTATCAAAAGATGAGATACAAATGGCCAGTAAGCATATGAAAGAAACATCAACATTGTTTGACAATCAGGGAAATGGAACATAAAATGACATTGAGAGTCCATCTCATCCCAGGCATAATGGCTACCCATCTTGGTGAAGCTGTCGGGCAAGGGGGACACCTATACATGCTGGTGGGAATGTAAGACCAGTGTCTATGGAAATCAGAGTGGAGGTGCCTCAAAAACTGAACGTAAGATTACCATATGACCCAGCTCTGACATTCCCGAGTCCTTACCTGAAGGCTCTATATTGAGATATGTCAGAAATACTTTGCACATCTGTGTTTACTATGGAACTGTTCAAAATAGCCAGGTTGTAGAATTAGCCCCAGTGTCCGTGATCAGATGTGCAGTGACAATGTGATATGGATCGTCACGATGGAGCTACAGTCAGCCATAAAGCAGGACAAAATTCTGTTGTTTGCAGGGAAGCAGATGCGAGAGGAGATCGTTTTACAAGTAAGATAACAGCCTCAGAAAGGTAAATGTGGCATGCTTTTCACTCATTTGTGGATTTTCAATTTTACGGAGATACATAAAATCACTGATGTGTGGAGCACAGGAAAGTACGAGCCAGAATGTGGGGATGGATGAACACAATGGGAGAGGAGGAGAAGGGAAGGATGGGAGGGGGTGAAAGTGGCCAAAATACAAGATGTACTTGTAAGAAAATATTTCCTGAGTCCATCAGTACTGATAAGGAGCGGGCATTTTGCTGAGAGTCAGTGTGAGAGTGATTCATGGCTCAGAACTCCAGCCCTTTCATCTCCATCCCTCGCGGGCACGCTTCCCTTATGTCTTGCACTGCAGCCATGCTTGGTTTTCTTTCTCTTCAACTCCAGTCCCCCTGAAGAAGGAAGTTATAAAATCATCCCGTACTAGCTCAGAACTGAGTATAATAAAGGGTTATTTATTTAGGGGTAGACTCACAGATCACAGTCCTCTGCTCGAACAGGAAACAGGAACTGAATCCAGAAGCCAGGAGAGAGAGCAAATGCATGGTTTACTTAGGCATTTACTGTATAAGAGGCCACGCCCAAGTGGGCTGGTATTTAAAGGCTACTGGCTGAAGGAGTTCCTATGACAGCCCCCAACCCATGTCTCCATTTAAATCACACAAATAGAATAGTTTTAAAAGGATCCCCAGAACTACGTATCTGGAACTTTTAAAAAATGTGGCCTATGAAATGGGCAGTGAGGGCAGGAGAGTCAGTCCGAAGATGATGTGCTTGGTTTCATGGGGTAGGACTCCTATGGCGTGAATCTAATTGATCTTAATAATAAAAACCCAGAGTCAGATATTAGGGGGTGAAATTTGAAAGATCAGAGAAGCAGAGCGGCCAACCACTAGTTCTTACCTCTACAAAATCCTCAGACCGAATGGGGTATCCTTTCTCTGCAAGTCCTCAGACTGAATGCCCTGAGTCCCTCTCTGTCTCCTCCTATCTTATATTCCTCTCTCCACCCAGTCATATCCCTTCCTGTCTCCACCTTCCTAGTGCTAGGATTAAAAGTCTGTGACTCCCAAGAACTACTGTCTGGCTCTATTTCTCTGAATCAATTTCATGTAGCCCAAGGTGGTCTTGAACTCACAGAGATCCATCTGCCTCTCGCGTGCTGGAATGAAAGGTGTGTGCCACCACTGCCTGGCCTCGATGGCTAACTAGCATGACTAGCTCTGATCTCCAACAGCACACGCAAAACATCACCGCAGAATCTTACTGAGATTGTTTGCAATTGGTGTTGGACAGTATATGCACAAACTGTAATGATGATTACCGAGGCTGACCTGGCCTTTGGCTACCTGTGGACATCTGTGAAGAACCAGAAATGACAATGTCATTGCAAACATCAGTTCATAAAGAAGGGGTGGGGTGGATGTGGTTCGGTGCTGAGGTAGACTAGGGGGATGGATTTGTAAAGAAGGAATCTGTGAATTCAAGAGTGTCCATGGTTAGGGTTTGTTGTTGTTGTTGTTGTTATTTTGCCTGATTTAATGGAGCATTCTTTTTCAAATGGGGAAGGCATCTTTCTGGGGATGAAAAATGATTTTTCTGCTGCTGGCTGCTGTGAACTCTTGTTACCATAACAACCGATTCCTTCAGCCAGGAGGGAGGATTTGTCTGTGGAGACAATCTACATGGGACCGTTGTGATTTCAAAGGGAAATCTTTACAGTCCTGTCAGCGGAGCTCCTGTCATTGTGGTGGTGGTAGCATGGCAGGTTACATTCTAGTTTAAGGTGTCTGAAGGACTTGTCTATTATCGACTCTAAGGAACCAGGAGCCGCACTGTTTCTGACCCATTATCAAAAGCAAAGCCCTGCAGGAGGTTCAGCTTATGGTGGCTGAGGTCAGTTCAGCTTTTCCTTTGAGTGCTACTTACCGAAAAAATTAATAGCTCCCTTTTGGGGGTTTAAAACAAACTAAGAGACTAATAGTGTCTCATGGCAACCTTTTATCTCCATACAGAGCTCCAAGGGTCTCCATATTCTTTCAGTAGAAAAATCTCTCCAGCAAGCACCAACAGGAAAAAGACATTTCACTGAGGCTTAGTGGGGAAGGTGGTTCAGAGCTCAGAGTTCGGTACCATTCACCTCCATCCCACGTAGACACCATTCCCTCAAGAGTCTCGTTGCAGCCACAATTGAACCTTTTCTCCTCCACTCCAACCTCCTTCCCTCTGCCCTTCCTCCATGTCTCCACCTTAGAAGACAGAATTGCTAGCTATGCTGCAGTGATGGCTGCCTATAGCATCCGTCTTTAAAAGTCCCTGTAGAGACAAGTCAGCACTCACCATGTTGCTGATGGCAGAGGCTTTATTTGCGCAAAGGATCTACCAGTATATTCCCATCTTAGATGACAGATGTGTGTGTATGTGTACATGCATGCAGGCATGCTTGTGTGTGTGTTTAAATGAGTTATTTCAGGCCTCTGTGTGTCTTTTGTTTAAAGCCAAGTTTTCTTGGTCTTTAACGTGGATCACCTCTCCTGATTCCTGCCATGAGAAAATCTGAGTACAGTTTCTACATCAGTATCATAAGTGGTGAAGGTAAGAGTCTCCCAGACACAAGTTTGCTTCTCATTGTGGGTGAGGTCGGCTTGAATCCTTGCTAGGACCAGCATGACTCTACTATGTGTCATTATGATGGTTGGTATCTTACTCCTTCCTCCGTCCTACACTGGTATTCCCGACTTGAAAGATGATCTTCCTGATTAAATTAATTATTATTGGAAAAATATTTGCATGAAGAAATGTTTTTTTTTTGAAGAGAAGATGTTGAGTACTCTTTCATCTTCTCAGCCACCTTTCTGTGCCCAGTATGATGCCACTCCTAAGCATAGTTTATTGGAGAATTAAATACTATTAGAATCTACTTGTAAACCTCTTCATTAAACCTCCTTCAATTTTTCAACAAAACATAAAGTCTCTCATTGGTTCTGCTTTCATCTATAGGTTTATTGATGTGTTCTTGTGGGCTTTGAATGCAATAGAGAATCACTAGGGACATTGTTTATTAGTTAACTTCCTACCATGGTGACAAGGATCCTGAGATAAATTATAAAGAGGAAAGATCTATTTGGACCCACATTCTTGTTGCTCTCAGACCATTGTTGGTTGTTGGGTTGCTGTGGAAGGCATACAGGAAGATGTGACCCAATAAAATGAATACAGGAAGGACTGAAGTTCCAATACCCACCCCCCAGAACACATCTTCAGTCTCACGTCCTTCCGCTTCCATACATCCTGAAAGTTATACCACCTCCCAGGAGTATAGATTACCAAGTCTTCAATGTAAGGCCTTTGTGGGTGCTGAAGACCCAAGTGATAGACATCAGTATTTATACTATGTTTGAATATGCCTCTGGCAGGTTTGTATTTTGGTTCATTTCTATGAAAATCGAGAAAAACACTAGACTGTTGCACAAGTTCTAATTGGTGTTAATAATAAAAACCCAGAGACAGATATTAGGGGGTGAAAGCTGAAAGATCAGAGAAGCAGAGCAGCCAGCCACTAGTTCTTACCTCTATAACTCTCAGCCCAAAAAGAGACTGAGCTCCTCTCTCTACCCCACCTTATCACTTCCTGTCTCCACCAACCACATCACTTCCTGTCTGTCTGTACAGACCTCCAGACCTCTATGGTTAATTAATGGCTAGTCCCTCCCTCTGATCTTCAGGCAAGCTGTATTTGTAGGTACAAACAAAATATCAGCACACTAGACTCAGAATCCGAGACTGATTAAGCTAATGGAACAGATTCATCCTTTCATTGTTTATTAAAAATGACAATGACTAAATTGGGGCTTAATTTTTTAAATATTTTGACATAACAGAAATTTTCCTCCCAAATTATTTATCTTGAGCTGTAATTGGCTTTCTAGAAGGTACATATGTGTTGTTGCAGTTGGATGAATTTAGAGATAATTTTGTCTCCTATAATCTGCTCACACTTCTAAGGGTTTTCTCCCATCATTCAATATGCTGTTATTTCTTCATGCGTGTGACATGAATAATTAATGTCTAACCATTTAGAAGAGTTTTAAGTATGAAAAAGAGTATATTAGCTATAGACCCTTTAGTGCCCAGAGTAGCTCTGGGATTGATTCATCTTGTGCAGCCAGAACTGCACAAGGACCTGTTAAACATCACTCTACTCTACTCCCATGAGCCGACTTTGGAATGTCCTCTACAACCTATCATAATGTTTTTGTTTTCTGAGTCTTATTTTATCCTGCATAATGGTCTCCAGTTTCATTTACATTGTAACAAATGGTGATGGATTTCCTTCTTTGTAAAGACTGAAGACATATTTCACTGTGTATATAATGTTTTCTCTATCTGTCTTCTGTCAATGGGCATTTAGGTTGCTTCTGTGTTATCTTAGTCTGTTTGAGCTGTAACGGAATGTGACAGACCTGGTGATTTATAAACACTAGAAGTTTATCTCTCGCAGCCGGGAAGGGAGGGGGCTAAGGTGGAGATATGAGCAGATCTGGTGTCTGGTAAGGACTGCTTTTTCTTCCAAGACGGTGCCTTATGGCTGTATCCTGGGGGAGAAGCATAGAGGGACAGCTGAGGGCACTGTCCTTGTGTGGTGGGAGAGGAAGGCAGTTCTCATGTACTGCTTTTATAAGGTCGCTAATCCCACATGTGGGAGCGCCACCCTCATGGCTTAATGAACTCATAAAAACTGTATATTAATGCTATCTCAGTGACCGATTTTCAACATCTGCATTTTACAGCAGACCTGCACATTGGATTACAACCCTGTCTTAGCCTTTTGAAGAGGGCAATGGATACATCAGGACTTTTTATCTTTAAAATATTCGGCACAATCAGAAAATTGGGAACCTATTTCAGTTCCTTTGAATGTGTGCCCAGAACAGGATTCTCTCACTGTTCTCAGTCAAATGCCATTCACAAGTAGAGTTTTGGTTCATTTGGACTGTCTGGCGAAGAGAATTTATACTCTGGTAAAGGAGGAGCAAAGGAAATGATTGTGTATAATAAGGATGATGATTGAGAATGTTAAGGAGAAAACTAAGAGGGAGACAGGGAGGGGGAGAGAGGGGGAGAGAGAGAGAAAGAAGAGGAGGGAAGGGGAGCGGAGGAGAGAAGAGACTAGGGGTAGGGGAGGTAGCAATATGTCAGGGCAATCCAAACTGAGGACACAAATAGCAACAAAGAAAAGCAGAATGTTGGGACAGCAGATGGAACATCAATTAAAACCAGCTTTTTGAGATTCTAGTATTCTCCAGATACAACATGTTAACAAATTTCTTATTCCCAGCTCAACTTCTTCTCTTGTGTGGGTGAGGAGCAAGGCTTCAGAGGACTGCGTTCTTCTCTGTGCTGGCACAGTTATGAGTGAAGGGCAGGTACAGCCCAGCTCAGCCTGACTCCAGTGCTGTGTCGCGCTGCCTCTCGCGTGCAGGTGCACAATCAACTGGGCGGAGAGAGAAGGCACAAGCGTTTCTAGGCAACTCACTGTCCCAGTATATCACAAATATAAAATGCACAACGATCACACACGGGATTCGGGTGTTGGAACAAGGCTTTGGAGATAAAATATGAACCTGAAATTGGATTCAGGGGAGGGAAATGATAAATGAAGCATAAATCAAAATATCTTTTTCTGACACGTGGTACACCCAGGTCCCTGAACCAAGGCTTCACACAGAGGTGCTATTCACAATTATTTTATGATTGGAGATGCATAGGTTGGTGTTAGTGAGGAGGAGGTAGAAATATTTTGAAGCTTTTTTCTTCTCCTTTTATTCTTAATGACATAAAGCAAAATGCTAAGATAAATGAGCCATGAAGCAAGCTTGGAAGTTTTGAATGTAAGAGTAAACACACCTCACACCATCACCTTCAAGCAAGCATGGCGGACAGCTGAAGGAGCTGTACTTCAAAGCTGCGTTTGCTCATCTACACCCACTGAAGGGCTGTGGTGACAGCAAGGTCACTGTGTCTTCTGTGTTCAGAGCCTACTCAGTCCACTCCAGGGTTTGCAGTGGATTCTATCCCTGATGAAGTAAACACAATAAAGGTGACATTTATTTTTAGATTTATTTATTTTACGTATATGGCCGTTTTGCCTGCATGCATGTGTCTGTCTGTTGGATCCCCTAGAACTGGGGTTACAGATAGTTGAGAACCACCATGTGGGTGCTGGGTATCGAACCTGGGTCTTCTGCAAGGGCAGCAAGTATTCTTAACTGCTGGTCCATGTGTCTAGCTCCCCAGTTGAGCAGACTCAATCATTCTATTTCCTTGCTATATTTGAATTACAAAAGCGTGGAACGAGCTCTTGGGTTGTCTCACTCCCCCCTCTGTATGTCCCTTCACTCTGCGTGAAGTGAGCAGAGCTGGAAGCCAGGCACTGTGCTGGTTGTAGGTCACCTCACCACACAGGCTTTGACAGTTAACAAGACATCGGCAGCTGCCAGAATTTAATGAGGTACCAAAGCTTTCTTCTGATAGGACAGAGACACAGTGAGGTGACTGGAGAAGTCTCGGAAGAGCACAGAAATTAAAGCCACATCCCAGGTGGATCTCTAAGTGTCTTGAAAGCCTTATGACCTGCTGTATTTTAAGGGTGAAGAAAAGTTTTCTAGAGAGACAAGCCAGAGGATGTTCCAGGAAATGAGACCAACATGGGAAAAGGCTCAGTGACACAAAACAATTTTACAAAGGTTTGAAAAAAACAGGAAGTTGCACCAGGCCAAGCCTTAGGTACATTGTGTGGAAGAAGGCAGAAAGTGTGTGTTGACTCACTCCAAAGCAATTTAATATACATGAGGAAGCAGAAAATAATTTCTATTTCTGTCACCTGTCACCTCTCCTTCCTCTGAGCTATATAAAGGACTCCCTCCTCCCTCTCCCTCCTCTCAGGGCTTATCCTCAAAACCTTTTGATATTGGATTTGTAGCATTCTACTGGTAAATTTATTTTCTCCCTGATCTTCTTTTTAACTAAAATGACTTGTTCTTTACTAAGCAACACATGTATAAGTCAACCATAAACCCAGCAGTATCAACCCTACCCTGACTTCCATAGGGTCCTTTCATACTCTTTCCAAGGAGAAATACTTCTGTGGCTTTCCTGTTTGCTGCTCCAGGATTCTATACATATAAAAGTTAATTCAGAGGCTGGGGAGATAGCTCATTGGGTAGCACCTGAGTGTGGATCCCCGGCTCCTGTGTAAAAGCTCTGTGTTGCAGCCCACGCCTAGAATCCCAGAACTAAGGAAGATGGGCAGCAGTTCCCAGGGGCTCACTGGCCAAACAGCCTAGCCAAATTGACAAGTTCTGGGTTGAGTGAGGGATGTTGCCTCACAAAATTAAGGTGGATAACAATAGAGAAGTACATCCCTTGTGAACCACTGGCCTGTACAAGAGTGAGCATGGACACACTTCTTCATAAACATGTATGCACACATACACCTCTACATACCCAAAGGCACTTTAAACTTAACGGCTTTTTTCTTATTTATTTTGAGACAGGGTCTCACTATGTAATACTGACTGGCTTGGAACTTGCCATGTAGAATAAGCTGGCTTCAAACTCATAGAAATCTTCCTACCGCTTCCTACTACTGAGTGCTGGAATTAAAAGCATGTGCCAACACATGTGACTTTTCTCCTTTTTTATCAAATGTTAAAATTTATACTGTTTCCACCTTGTTTTATTTCCTACTTAATATCTGAAAAGTATTTTTGAAGAAGCTTGTACAATTGTTTCTTGTCCTCCTTCTTTCTCAACGTATGTGTGTGTGTGTGTGTGTGTGACCTCATGTAAATCCATGCACCATGCACATGCGTGCTGTCCATGGAGGCCAGAAGAGGACACTGAATCCCCCAGAACTAGAGCTACAGGCAGTTATGGGTCATCATGCGAGAATTTAACCTGGGTGCTTCTAAAAGGTAGTCAGTGCCTTTAGCCCCTGACCTACCTCTGTAGCCCCTTGCCCTTGTTTTCTGTGAAGCACAGTATCCCACTGTGTAGAACTAAATGATAATCTGCTTACTCACTCTCCCCGCCTCCCACCTCCATTGATGCATGATTAAGAATGTACACAGGTGTTTGCAATGACAGTCCACACGCGTGCGTATTATCCTACTGCTAAATCTCTGGAAAAGGAATTTCTGCTTCTGTGACAAGTGCAGTTGTAGTTGTGATCGGTAATGCCAAAGGCATTCTCCACTGCAAGGCTCTGAGAATTCCTGGGTCCTCATACACTCACCAGAAGAATGGGGTCAAACCCTACAATGTTTCCAGTCTCACGAGTCTGGCATGTAGGTGAACTTTCAATCTGCATTTCTACTACTACGTAAAAATACGAACAACTGTTTTATATATTTAAGAGACCATAAAAAGGCATCCTGCTTAAAAAAAATTTATATTATTTTATATGCAACTACTTTTCTATAAAATATTTATAACCTTTGTCCAAACTCAAGTGCCTTTCTGACATCTTATGAACTTCATATAAATTTTGTATTTATTCTGCACATGTTTTTGGGAACCAGCATCCACTCCTACCCCTTATTATTCCCTCACCTCTATTGTGGGGGTTGGAAGCCAAAAAGCATTGTTTATTAGCTTACCTTTTCCCTGTACGCAGTTTACAATCGTGCATGTGATGCGATACCAAAAGCTCCGCCCACTGTCTTCCAGCATGTTGAGGCAGATGAATGGACTCCACTCTGGGAGGCTGTGCAGGATTCCCCAGGTTCCCCTGCCAATCACATTCCTCAGGACCAAGGGGTGCTGGGACAGTCATTATAATTTCCTGGCAGACAACAGCAATGCCCAATGAAATGTGTCTGCAGTCCCTGTAAGGTAATGGAAGATTGTTATTCAGAAAGCATACGGGGGCATATAAAGTTTCTCAGTGTAGCACTGGCATGACGGAATAAAGGAGCCTATTTACAATATAAAAATGACAAGAAATAAACATAATTATGCAAAACCTGAATGAAGATAAAGCCCTGTCGAAGGGATAGCAAGTCTTAGACAAGAGGAAAGCCATGTCTCTAGATTTTTATTTTCTTAAAATAATATTTATTGTTTGTGTATGTGTGCGTGTATATACATGGGCATGCAGGTGCATTGTGATCCTCTGGAGATCAGAGGGCAACTTCTGCAAATCAGTGCGTACTCTCCACCCTGTGAGGGTCTGGGGATGAAACTCAGCTCACCAGGCTTGATAGCAAGTACCTTTACCCAGTGAGCCATCTTGCTGAACCCCATCTACTCTCTTTACTTTGTTTTACATATGGATTATTTATCTGATATTTAGCAAATTTCCTGGGTCTCATGGTTATTTTTATAATATAGACACACAATGCCCTTAGCACATCACTGGAGACGGACCTATTGTTTCTTACCATGAATAATGACAAAACAGGTTCCTTCCATGTCTGTCCCCTAACTCCCCCACAACTCTCAATGTTCACTGACATGTAGTTTGCATTTTTCTTCGTACCATCTGTATGTATTTTCTAGTCTTGAATGATATCCTTGATGCGGAAATTACTCGTAGAGTTTATTGTCCTTACTCCTTTTATCTCCTCCCAGCTTCCTACGTCAAATCTCTGATAGTTAAATCAATTGCTTATTGCCAGGCATACAACCTTCTCCTCTTCTCCACTGCCTGAGGCGCGTCATTATCACTATTTTGCTTCTGAGGTGTGGACTAAGCTGTTTGCTCTCTTGCCTCATTCAGTAACTGCTGATTCCTGCTCTACTCACTTCATCCATCTCTTTTCATTTTCTCCTAATGCCTTACAACTTAAAAAAAAAAAAGACCTTTGGCTTTTATTATTTTTATTGTTTATTTTAGTGTGTTTTGTTTTGTTTGGTAGAGGGTTTGAGACTGAGTCTCCTGTAGACCGGATTGGCCTCAAGCTGAAGGTGGCCTTGAACCATGGATCCTTCTGTTTTAGCTTCCTGAGTTCTGGGACTGCAAGCGTGCAGCAGCAGCGTGATGTTTAGCTTTGCCTTTTCTTCCTTTGGATCATTGCCAAGTTCCTACTTGTTGTTGCTGTATTTCCTTCTGTCACTTTGTCATCTCTTTCTTAAGTTTTTCTGGGTTTTGATTTATGAATTTTGAGAATCTTACAGCTTGTATACGAAATGTCCCCCACAGGGTCACATATTGAATCCTTCTAAGTGAGGGCACAGTGAAAGCACCAAACTAAACCACTCTATGGGTGGAAAGAAAGGTTTATTTTGGAAAATTCACAACTGCCGTGGCTATCTCTTAGGAGGCAGAGAGAAAGAATATCCAAATGGTGGCTGCCATGGCTATCTCAGGTGGTAGAGACAAGGCAGGGAAAGCCTTGCCAGTCTCCAAGGGAGGGGCAGCTGCCAGGGAGGGAGTCTGCAAGTGGGAACAGCCTGGAGTTAGAGTGGATGCGGTGGAGCTTCACTGGCCAGAAAGGCCCGGGAGCCGGAGTTGGGCTTTGGTATGTATTGCAGGTGTGTGCCAACAGAGAACTAGATGCCCCATTTATAGGAGGTAATCAGCTGTAGGGGGAGCTGAGAAAAGTGACAAACAGAATCCTGCTTCTGACTTTCTGAGGAATGCTGATTTCAGGCTTTTGTTTATCCACCAGTAATCCTGTTTCCTAGGTCAAAGTCCAACCTGAGCTGAGCCCGGACTGTTATTTTGGTGCTTGGGTTCCCACTTTGGACCTAATAGTCCCCAGCTGCTGATGCTCTTTTGGGAGTTGGTAGGAACTTTAGAGGATGAGGGCTGACCTATAGGAGAATAGGTCACTGGGGGGAGGGGTGGTCTTGAAGGTAATACTTGTTCTCAGGTCCCTGGTCCCTTTCTGGTGCTATCTAGCATGGTGTGAAAAACATCTGCTACCCCCTGTCCCCACCACGGTGTTCTTCCTCAGAATCAAGACCAATGGAGCTAGGGGTGATGGTCTAATACAGTCAGGGAATTATTTGCTCGATTTTTAAATTTCATGACTAGCTTCCTATCTTAGGCATTTATTGCTGTGAAGAGACACCATAACCATGGCAATTCTTATAAAGAAAACATTTAGTTGGGGACTTAAACAGTTTCAGAGTTTCAGTCAACTATCATCATGATGGGAGCATAGTGGCATGCTGGAGGAGTAGCTGAGAATCTTGCAGGCAACAGGAAGTAGACTGAGACACTGGGTGGTATTCCGAGCATAGGAAACCTCAAAGTCTACCCCCACAGTGACGCACTTCCTTCAACAGACAGGCCATACCTACTCCAACAAAGCCACATCTCCTAATAGTGCCACTCCCAATAATATTACGGGGGCCAATCACATCCACACCCCATATCCTTGTGAATTCTCTACGTTTAATGAATTAAGTTCCATTTAACTTACACCTTTCCTCAGAAGGCTAATATAAAAACACAGGTAGGTGCAGGAACTAATGCTAACCTGGCAAGGCATTCTGGGTAGGATTTTGGTTTTGCTCAGAAGATGCTTAGAGTTCCCATGGCAAAATTTGTTCTCTCTAAGCTATGCAATCAGCTTCTTCCTACAAGAGCAAAAGCTAGTAGAAAAGTCGTGCAAAGGCTCACCGTAAGAAAGCAAACAGAACTTATGGCTGCTTCCGGATCATTTTTTAATGAGTTTCTTTCCTTTTTCTTTTTTTTTTTTTAACCCCACACAGCTCACATTATCCCAGTCTTGGGCTTAGAGAGGGAGCATCAAACGTGATAAGTTCATGTTATTACAGAGCATGAGATTGATTTTTAATCATTTGAAATCAGGAACATAATCTTTTTCCATTTGTTATGCTTTCTGTGGTAGATCTTTAACACCTGACTTTGCAAGAGGAAGTGAAAGAACAAAAATCCATTCGCAGTTTACCCATTTCAGTTTTTCCTCCTGAGATGCACAGAGTAGGAAACTTGTATTTCAGTGCAACAGGAAATGAGATAGTGGTCTTTGAACTTTCTGAGACTTTTAGGGTCACTTGCTATTCATCTGGGTACATCAAATTAACAACCAGCTAGAAGGAAATAATTGGAATGACCTGACATTGTAAAACTGCGGGCAGGGCCATCCTGATCAATGGCAGAGACAGAAATTACCAGTACCAGAAGTACTGCAATGGTTCTTACCAAGTCTCTAGAACTGCTATAAAATGGTTTTCTCTGTTGCCCAGAAGATGTATCTTTGGGGACCTCTACCTTTGTAACTCTTTCAGAGGCCATACATGTCCTTTGAATCACTGCATCAAAACTCCTGGGGACATTTTTTTTTTTTTTGCCTTCTTTTCATTTTGGGAAGCCTGACATTCCATTTTAAAGAGACACGTGGAACCCTAAGGGAATACACACAGCGCTTAGAAACAATAGTTAGGAAAACCACATGAGCCCATAAAATAACATTTCTGCCAGAGTGGGAACGTGTCACTGTTATAGCACAAGAAGATGCTGATGACCACATTAGGTGATATCAGAAGAACCGTAGATACTTTACATATGTAATCTACATGAACTATTAATAGTAGGTCTTCTGAATCACAAATACTTAGTTAAGGCTATGTAACCAATTACAGTGTTTTGGTAAATCTCAATAATCAACTGGATAAGATGTAGAACTGCCTACGAGACAGGCCTCTGGGCATGACTATGAAGGGTTAAGAAGGTAGGTACACATAGTATAACAAATGTTATATTTTATTATGTTGATGGTCACCATATAAGGTTCATACTCTAAATTCCTCCCTATGGCCCTAAGCCTATCTCCCCAAGGCTGCTCACCTCTGTGACATATCTTAGCTGAAGGTCAGGTCCAGTATTTAACAGAAGTCTCTTATTCGAGGGTCAGGATCCAGGGAGACTCTTCAACCAAAGGGCAGATCAAGGTGGCATCTCTCCAGATATGCAGAACAGAGCAGTCCCATGGGCATCATGGGGTTCTAGGACTGTGTCTGACTATCACAAGTGAGTGATGTCCCTGAGTTCTGGTTAGCAGGTGCAACCTTGGGTGTAGTGGGGATCCTGACTAAGCTATTTTTACATGTCTAAAAGGCGTGTTTTACTATGCTTATTACAAAGACTAGCAGCATTCCCTGGGCTCAGATCCTGGCCTGTATCAAAGGGAGTGAACTGAGTACAGGCATCCATCACTTTTCTTCCTGACTACAGATGCCACGAGGCCAGCTGCTCTCACCTGCCACCTTGACCTCCCTGCCACAATATGATGGACCCCACCCTTGAACTGCTGAACCAAACCCTCTCTCCCTGAAGTTGCTTTATCACAACAACAGAAAAAGTAATGAAGACATAATGGTTTAGGATTTTCCTTCCTAAGTCTTATCCTGTACGGATACTGGGATTGAAAAGCATTGGCTCAGAATATTTCCTCGTCTTCTGATTTCTTGCATACTGAGAATGAAAGCCCTTATCTGTGTCCATTAGAATGGACTTTTAAAACATATTTTCTTCAAGTTGTGCTTCTAGGAACAAAATACAAAAACAAAAACAAAACAACAACTACAAAAAAATCCATTTCTGGTCCTGTAATGGGGATTTTTGTTTCTTTCGGGATCTATTTTGTCTCTGAACACATTCTTTATTAATCCATTTAATCAGATACTGTTAGAGGCAGCTGATTTTTTTTGTGGGTGTGTGGGAATGAGGGCAAATTGGTCCATTTGGAAGTAAAGTGGCTAACGTCATCGCCATGTAGACTATAGTGCTTTAAAAATCAAAGACATTAGCTGAGTCGTAGTGGCGTACACTTTTAATCCCAGCACTCAGGAGGCAAAGGCAAGCAGATCTCTGTGAGTTTGAGGTCAGCCTGGTCTATAGGGCTGGTTCCAGGACAGCTAGGGCTGATATACAAAGAAATCCTGTCTCAAAAAAACCAATAAAAAATAAATAAAAACCAAAGACAAAATTACCTATGTAAATTGTTTCTTGTGTCTCAGACTGGATCTGAACAGTTTTGCTTGGTTCTCCTCACAAGAGCATCTCAGAATGTTGCCCTTGGCATAACTCTGGCAATTTCTTGGTGATTACTCGAGAACACTGTTCAGATTGTCCCTCTCCATCTGCTGCTGTGACCCCAGAGTAGCAAACCTAACATCTCACACTGCCTGGGAGGCTGTTTATCTGACCCTTGAAAAGCTGCCAGGACCTCTTTTCAAGCTCTCTTAACTAGCCCTTTGTAAACCTCAGCTTGTAGCTGTATGCAGATGGTCGTTCCATACTATGTAGGATACCAGACCTGCCACAGGCATCTTCAGTTATGGTGCCTAGTACCCCAGTGAGCACAATTATCAGACACAGTAGGACATATCCAGTATGAGTTGTCCTAGAAAAGGCATGTAGCTTTGTCTAGAGAATACGATAATGAAATGCTGATTTTAAGGAAGACAGGAATATTCAAGGCTATCGAAACAATCATCTTTCACAGAACCAAAGTGCTCTTCTGATACAAAAATCACAGAGCTTGGCATAAAAAGAAAGGTCTGCTTTTGCTGAGATTTGGTGCTCTCCAAAACATCTACTAATTTACTATTGAATGAGGTAGATGTACAGAGCTCAGGTCTAGTTAAACAGGGAGAAACATCTCCTAGCAGCTCTTACCTGTCTAGTTTGGCTAATTCTGGTTAGGAAGGATGCACCTTCCACAGCTATGCATACATGAAATGACAGAAGAAACTATAGTCCCTTGTCCCCAAGAATGTGCAGGTTCACCGTGCTCAAGTAACGCAACCTCCAAAGACTGTAGGGTTAAGCTACTATTACATTCTCCTCACGGAAAGATGATTCTCAGCTTGCCTAGAACAGCCTGGAGTCACATGTGTGCTCCAGCGGCTCTTTTCCCCACCATCTGTACTGAATTAACTCTGCCTCTGGCTCTCTGGCATGCCCTGCTGTGACACATCAGCTATGAAACCACCAACTCTCTCCTGAAGATTGTCTGAAAATCACAATTCAATTTCCTAGTGTCCAGTATTGTGTGCCTTGTAAATTTCTAAAATGAGGAGCAATCAGACTGGATAAAGAGCAGCTCTAAAAAGTTACTGCTGTATCAGGGCATCCTGGTGTTCAATACCATCTGCCCTAGGGTATAATGTACAATACCGGGTCACTTTTTATTATATTTGTAATTACCTTTTTGTTGTAGGGAAGCCGCTTGTTCATTTCCCAGTCACCCAGACTCCTAAAATGATCACACAGAAACCATATTAAACCACTGCTTGGCCCATTAGTTCTAACTTCTTATTTGCTAACTCTTACATCTTAATTTAACCTATCTCCATTAATCTGTGCATCACCACAAGGTTATGGCCTACCAGCAAAGTTCCCGTGTGTCTGTCCCCAGTGGCAGTTCCATGGCTTCTCTCTGACTCCGCCTCCTTTCTCCCAGCATTCAGTTTTGTTTTCCCCACCTAGCTCTACTCTACCCTATCAGGCCAAACCAGTTTTCTTTACTAATTAACCAATCATATTCACAGCATACAGAGGGAAATCCCACATCACCTTTTATTGGCAGTCTTTCTTCAAAAGCTTGGTGATGTGAGCATTGAACTTATCTTATTTACTTACGCAATCAAGCCAGATACACAAAGACAGATAATAACATCCACCATGACTCACAATGTCACCATTTAGTTTATGTGATTCTTTTTTTTTTATGTGATTCTTGGTTGTCAACCTAAGTGTATTGGAAATGAACTACAGTTCAGAAATGGAGGGCACACTTGTGATTCAGATCTTGAGGCAAGAAGACAACATACCTTTGATTCGAATCTTGAGGTTGGAAGATAACATGCCTTTAATCCAGATCTTGACACTGGAAGGCACATCTTTAATCCAGGGCACACTTTCTGCTGGAAGCCTATATAAGGACAGTGGAGGAAGAAAGGGTTTGTTAGTTCTTCATCTGCTGTCCTTCCCCACCTCATCAGGACATCCATTCCTTCACTGGCATTGGAGTCTACTTCTTTGGGACTCCAGCATATATAGGAGACCAGTGAAGACCCCCAGCCTCGTGGGACTGAACAACGGCTAGATTCTTGGGCTTTCCATTCACAGCTAGCCTTTGTTTGATTGCAGCCTGTAGGTCATTCCAATAATATTCACGTAAGCATGCAAACACATACACAAACACACACACACACACAGAGAGAGAGAGAGAGAGAGAGAGAGAGAGAGAGAGAGAGAGAGAGAGAGATTCATTCCTTAAGTTCTGTGACTCTAGAGAAGCTTGACTAATACAGTATGGACGTTCAATACATATGGGATACATCACTCTTTTTGGATCTGTCTGAGGTACTTGGGATTGACATTGACTTCAGGGTTTGCCATGCCCTGCTTTATCATATTCTCGTCCCATTCTTCACTTACCATAAGAAACTCCAGTGTTCTTCACACCAGTGTAAGCCTGACATACAGAAGGGGCTCATGAGATGGATTAATGAATAAATAATCTCAGGAAGATTATTTAGTGTTCAGCGGGTAATAAGAATTCGGGAACTTAAGCAGAGAAAAAAAGAACAAAGAACCAGGTCAGATCCTCCTGTCAGACCCAGCCCATGATGGGAGGACTGGGGGAGGGGCTGTTGTAAGCCTGTGTAGGATAGCAGGACACGTCCCACTACCTTGTGCACGATCTCTGCCCATTTTTCCTGCAGAGTCCCCACACATACATTGTGGATATAATGTGTGCACCTTTTGGTTGGTGTTACAGGAATCAAATGCATTTAAACCTTGTGAAGAAAAACACTGAGTTGGGGATATGGCTCAGTGGTTAAAGCACTTGCCACACAAATGGGAGGATCAGAATTTGAATCCCCAGAACACACGTGAATGTCAGGTGTGTCTGGTGACATGCTTATAATTCTAGCCCTGGGAAGGTGGAGGCAGGCTCATAGCCGTATCAGCAAGCTCCGGATTCAACTGAAATCCCTCGCTCCAGGAATAAGGTAAGAAGCTGAGAAAGACTGCCAACATCAGCCTTGGGCCTCCACATGCACACTTGCACACACACACATGTACCTGCATACATGCAAGCACCCGCTTACACACAGAAACACCACACACAGATCCATGAGAGGAAAACGGTAGGATAGCCAAGTGAATCAGAGTACAGGCCTGTGCTGGAGCTGAATCAGGCAGGTTGGGTGACTTCAGGCAAGTTCAAACTCTGCTCGATTTCCTGCAAAACGGAGATGATGTTAATGATAGTATCTGGACTAACTTCAAATAGTAATTATGGAGAGAGGACAAATTAATATTTGTAAGTGTCCTATAAATGTACATCAAATTTAAACATTTGTCTTTGGGGGAATGAGACTAAAGATGTTACGATGTGTGTCAGTCACCAAGGCCTCTGATTTTGTTGAGAAACAACATGCTATATTTCACGACTTCTTTAGGGTACGCAGAAGTTTACTGTACACGTCTGAGATTTACAGAAGCATGATTTATTTGTCTGAACCTCATTTCTGGTAGAGAATCATCCTTCTCTTGTCCAGTGAGACATCTGAAAAGAAGCCTGTAGTTCATTACTCATGGGTGGTTTATTTTCATCACAGCACTGGTGAAATGACCATTGCAGGTTAGAAGAAACATTCTCCAATCCCCTTTCATTTGCTGGAGCTAGGGGGGAAACTGGTTTTCAAACAATCTAATCATTATCTATAGGGCACATAGCTCAGTTTGGTTTACGAGTTTGTTTTCAGCTGTTTCGGGAAGGGAAAGGACAGCTCATTTAGTCTCTCCTCTTCATCCTACAAACAACTGTTTCTGGTGAGCCCAGCAATGTCTACTCAAATTCTGAAATTACCAGATATCATGCATCTTATGAACCCATTTGAGTTGTATAGTAGAAGATGCGAGTGACCAGAGGGAGGGCAGATCTTCCTTTGTCACAATCATAAATCATTTTTATGAGTTAAATCATAAATTTTGCTCTTTTTTCTGATAAAGTAGGTATCTTGCTGAGGATGAACCTAGAGGGAATTAAGATAACACAAGAGGAAATGAGCAGACAGTCAAAGTGATTGGAGTTTGAGGATAAAAATAGACCCTATAAACCAAGTGGTCCAGTTGGTAAGAGTCGGGGTGGAAATAGGCTGCTTGTGGAATGCCGATCCACACAGCACCCGGAAAGCAGAATTCCTACTTGGTGTCCTACCCAAGCCTTCCATCCTGCTATATTATCATTAGTGCAACCCCTGCCCAATATTCTCTGATGATACAGGCTTTGTTTGCAACCTTCAGAGATCCATAGAGCAGTTTGCAGCCAAGACTTTCGTTTTGAATTTGAGGACAATCTAAGTAGAGTGACACTAGACAGGCTTCCAAAGTCCATTCCTTTGTCCCCTTAACAACCATCCAGACTCTTTCACCTTTGAGGATCAAGCTCCAAGTCCTCCCACACACATATGGTAGATGTGGGACATACGGGACTTCAGTGGGGTATGGTCTTCAGTCTGTGACCCACCCAGGCCGGAGCTGTGTGACAGTGACGCTTGAATGCCCTCCCCCGTGCTTCACCGGAGAAGGGCTGAAAAATCACCACAGAACGAATCAGAAATCCATCCTGTGGCGAGTTCTACATATGATTTCCAGGAGACAGGTGCTCGACAGGCATGAGGAAACAGAGATAAGTCAAAAAGATGACCCAGACAGTTCAGGTGTCCGCAGCCCCCTTTCAAAGTGTCTGATGCTCGCAGGCTCGGAGGAACATAAAGGCATCAAAACCATGTGTGCAGCTCAGTGGGCAGTTTGAGTCTTAAACTGTTTGTTTGTTTTTTAAATCTGCTTTTGTTTTTTTGAGACAGGATTTCTCTGTGTAGACCTGCATATCCTGGAACTCACTGTTCTTCAGAGATGTTCCAGATTCTGCCTCCTGAGTGCTGGGATTAATGTTTCAGGTTTTGACTGGGCTAGCTGCATGGATTGTGACAAGCATCCTTCTCCTAGAATTCACAGGTCCCAGGTTTGCCCACTAAAAGCAATCCAAGGCCGCTTGACACAGAGATTAAAGCAGATCGTCCTCAGTCTTGATTACATTTCTGTGATAAAACACCATGACCAAGGCACCTTATAAAATCAAGTGTTTAATTTGGGATTTACTGTTCCAGAGGGTTAGAGCCCATGAGCATCATGGTGGGGAGCATGGCAGCAGGCAGGCAGGCAGACATGATGCTGGAGCAGCACCCAAAAGCTCACATCTTAGGACACAACTACACACGAGGCAGAGAAAGAGATTCTGGAATATCATGTGTCTTTTGAAACAACAAAGTCCAACCCCAGTGATATGACTTCTCCAAGAAGGCCACACCTCCTAATCCTTCCCAACCAGGAAATTCCACCAACTGGGGACCAAGTATTCAAATCTATGGAGTCAATCCAAGGTCTCCACACAGTCAGTATTTCTTGTGAGAAGATGGAATATAACTCTTCTGCTTCCAATGATATGAGGTATTCTCTCAGGCAAAGAGAACCTGAAGACAGCATGCTGTCGTCTTCTCATTAACTTCTTTCTCTCTTTAAACAGAGACCTGCCTGATGGAGGAGTTAATTTCATTGGTTAAATAAAGAAACTGCCTTAGCCCTTGAATAGGACAGAAAATTAGGTAGGCGGAGTAGACAGAACAGAATGCTGGGAGAAAGAAGCCGAGTCAGGGAGTCGCCATGATTTTCCCACTCCAGACAGACGCAGGTTAAGATCTTTCCTGGTAAGCCAGCTCATGGTGCTACACAGAATATTAGAAATGGGTTAGATCAATATGTAAGAGCTAGCCAATAAGAGGCTGGAGCTAATGGGCCAGGCAGTGTTCAAAAGAATACAGGTTCCGTGTAATTATTTCAGGGCATAAGCTAGCCATGCGGGCGGCTGGGTGACGGGGACGCAGCCCTGCCGCTCATATTACAACACCTGCCAGACCCTACCACAGAAATATGCATCACACCTGCCTTTCCTAGTTTCCAGGTGCTGAGAATGACTTGGTGTTATAAAAGGACTCATCTGCATAAGACAGTCTGGTGATTATCATGAAGGCCTTGTAAGGTACTAGAAAACTAAGGACCAGGGTTTTATTAAACAGAAAATACTGGAATGTACTAGAAGGGAAAAAACCCTACAATGTTCTCAATTGCTTTGGAAAGAAGATAAAACCAGACCCTTGCTTTTATATGGCATCAGGTGTGCACAGTTCATTTCTGCAACCAATACACACATCATGATCTAACCTGCCTGTTCTTTTTATGCCATACTAAATACCATGGCTTCCCATTCTGTTGTACTGTACTTTTGAGAACAGCATTTTATATGAGAGTAGCATTTTATATTTTTATGCCTACCTATTAACAAACACATACAACACCCATTATTTGGCACATGTTATCCACCAGACATGGTGTTTTCAAAAATGAACAGGATATAGAGTCTGTCTTCAAGAACCTCATGACTCTTGCTGGGCGGTGGTGGCACACACCTTTAATCCTAACACTTGGAAAGCAGAGGCAGGTGAATCTCTGTGAGTTCGAGGCTAGCCTGGTCTACAAGAGCTGGTTCCAGGACAGGCTCCAAAGCTTCAGTGAAACCATGTCCTGAAAAAAACAAGACAAAACAAAAAACAAACAAACAAAAAACCCCAAACCACCTCATGGTTTAGTAATTAAAATCTGTTAGGTAGCCAGAGTGGTATCTGAGGTTTAAGTTATTTGCAACATAAAAATGTGATAGTGTTAGCTGAGTGGTGGTGGCGCACGCCTTTAATCCCAGCACTCAGGAGGCAGAGGCAGGCGGATCTCTGTGAGTTCGAGGTCAGCCTGGTCTACAAGTGCTAGTTCCAGGACAGTCTCCAAAACCTACGGAGAAACCCTGTCTCAAAAAACAAAACAAAACAAAAATGTGGTAGTGTTTAGGAAAATCAGGACTTGCTGTCCACTCTGGAAGTCTGAGACAGGGCTGTAGGAATAGAGCTCTCCCACATACAAGGGGGTGCTGGCCAGGCCATGAGGCAGGTTGAAGCACTGGAGATTTTTCTCTTCTCTCTCACACCCTTTGTGTGCTTTTATGCAAGTCAGTGACCTTCCTGAAGCTTTGACTTCTTCATCCACAGCTTGGATGACCTGCTGGCCTCGTGCACTCACCATGGAGTCAAATGAGAAAAGCCCTGGAAAGAAGTCTGAAGGACATGCCAGGCATTTCCATGAAAGCAGGGAATCTGGTCTCTTCTCTTTGGCTCCCTGTCGTCTAAAGGAATTCCTGGATCTTGATACAATACTCATGGTATGGATTCACTGAATGAATGCACCGGTTTAACAAAAGCAATTGCACTTTCACTTTAAACAACTCAAAACTATGGCAAATTGATTCTTTGCTATTTACCCGTGAGTCTGTGTGCATGTCTTTGTGTCTTCTAGAATCACTGTGTCACGGGGTGGAAATGATCTGCAAAAGCATAATGTCCATCCTTGCAGGGTGACTTGAGTGCCCTTGACTCTGTCCTTGCCATGTGCTTGCATGTCTAGCGTGTTCCAGATCACAGTCACTAGCAGAATTTTCTTTTACTCATATGAAACTCATCCCTATCTAAAGTCACCGAACAATTCTCAGGTCCTCATTCTTCGAGTGTTTGAATGTAGTCGTTGCCTTTCCCTCTCCCTAGATTTCTTACTGTTAAATAGATTTAAAAAAAAAATGACTATGCGTGTCTGTTTCTATGCAGTAGCCTCTTGCTTGCAAACATGGACAAGACTGGCCCCACTTATTGGCAAAGCCTGAGAAAACACTGATAAGCATAAAATAAACATAAAGGGACAGAGAAAACAATTGCTTTGTATTTTGTCATGTCCAGAGTTACATAAGACAAATGTCATTTTAACAGTGCTGTGAGGGAAAAAAGCCTAGCATCTACCTAAAGCTCTACCACAGATGGGTTAAGTAAACCATGGTAAACACTCAGTGAAATATTACCAGTGTAATTTCACATTATATAATAAAACATAGAATATAATAGAGTGAAATTATGTGAAAAAAATTACTATCCCAAATTATGGCTACTACATCTGCAATATTTAGGCCCTATGGAAATGGTCCTGTCTTACAGTTATATAAGACTAATGAGAAGCTGCCTGTCACTGGTGATCTTGTGACAGTGAGGGATAAATGGTCTTTTCTCCTGTAAAATGTTTGTATTATCCTTAAAGTAAAAGATTCAATGTCAGTATATCTACTATTTCTGAGATTTCATGTACACATGAGCGGGGGGGGGGGGAGAGAGAGAGAGAGAGAGAGAGAGAGAGAGAGAGAGAATGTCATCTCATTGCTATCCACCTTCTTCACATTTGGTTTCACAGAACAAATATGTCTATTCTAGTATAACCAAAAGTGTGAAGAGTCATCTTTCTTAGAGATAATTTGGGGAGAGTCAGAAGTGTACTCACTGCTTTTACCACATTACTGATGCTCCTGTCCTTGTAAGTACTGGCCCCTGCTGTGAGATAATGCTCTTGTACACCATAAAGATTTGTCACTAGTACTGCTTTAATAAGATGCTGATTGGCCAATAGCCAGGCAGGAAGTATAGGCAGGGCAACCAGTCTAGGCAGAGACTCCATCATCATCCAGAAGCAAAGGAAGCAAGATGAGAATGCCCTACTGAGAGAAGGTACCAAGCCACATGACTAAACATAGATAAGAATTTTGGGTTAATTTAAGTTGTAAGAGATAGCTAGTAAAAAGCCTGAATAATAGGGCAAACAGTTTAAAATTAATATAAACCTCTGTCCATTTATTTGGGACTGAATGACTGTGGGATCAGGTGGGACATAAACTTCTGACTATCGGTCCCTCCTTTGCATAAAGGGGAGGATGATAACAGTTCTCTGAATAACTATCATTTGTTTGCCAAGCATCCAGCATAGCGTGGAGCAGTGCAAAGTGTAAATGTTTTCTACTCCAAGTTAATTGTAAAACTGCACCAAAGATGATGACTGTACAGAAGAACCAGGCAACTTCCCTGAGGTGAGAGTACTCTACAGCCCTGCTGCTGTGGGCTAGACGAGGACAATGTGGACCTTACTGGATGGGCTCCAGATCAGCTATGCTAAGGCACCTTCAGGTGTTTGGTGGTGTCTCCTGATTTAGCTCTGTGGTAGGCATTTGGGGAAAGCATATTTAAGATGGCAGCAGAGGCACACAGAAAAGGTCAGAAGCTGAAACCAGAAATGAAGAAGAAGCTGCACTAACAGTGGGCTGGATCCTGTGATGAGATGCTCACAGCAGGGTTTGATGAGGTGCTATGGAGAGGGGAGAGTAGAGATGGCCTTTGTTTCTCTAAGGGTGAGAGGTCAGGACTCTGAAGTTCAAACTCATCCTGTATCTCTCAGACAGCCGTCGTCACAACCCTCCTCCACACACACACACACACACACACACACACACACACACACACGCACACTGTAGGAGTGGGCTTTGAGAACTCCTATGCTGAAGCTATTCTCAATGTCAGAGACCAGTTCCTGCTGCCTACAAGAAGTAGGACTCTCAGCCACTTCTCCAACACCCTGTCTACCTGCATGCCACCATGCTCCCCACCATGATGATAATGGACTGAATCTCTGAAACAATAACTTAGCTCCCAA
Organism: Chionomys nivalis; assembly: GCF_950005125.1. Lineage (NCBI taxonomy): Eukaryota > Metazoa > Chordata > Mammalia > Rodentia > Cricetidae > Chionomys > Chionomys nivalis. The sequence goes on from NC_080089.1 coordinate 85,259,010, forward strand.
AACTATATGTTTCCCTCTATAAGAATTGTCGTAGACATGGTATCCCTTCACAGCAATAGAAACCCTAATTAAGACAGAAGTTGGTATCTGCTAGAGTGTTATAGTAATGGGCCTGTTCATGTTTGTGTTTGAAGGAATATGGGCATAGGTACTGCACATTGGACTAGAAAAACAATTGAATGCTTTAAGGGCCATGCTAACAGGAGTATGGAAAATAGTGGTGTTGAGTGTAATTCAATGAACTGTGGTGGGGTTGGGAGGGTTGATCAAGAGGTGACAGAGGAGAATAATTTTGGTATGTTGCCTAGAGATCATTCTTGTGATTCTTTGAAGAAAGCAGCTGCCTTTGCCCTTGTCCTAAGAGTCCACCTGAGGCTAGAGAAAAGACTTTTGAATTCTGTTGGCAGAGGAAATCTCCCAACAGCCTAGTATAGACTCCATTGTGTGGTTATTAGCATTAACTCTAATGAAGATTTCAAATGAAAAGGAGCAAGCTGAGCAGGGTAAATTACAAAATGTAAAAATTAAGGAGAAAAGGAGCACCAGGAAGTGGAATGGAACTTAATCCTGTGTTCAAGGAGATAAACAGATTAAGATGTGGAATAAAGAAAGTGGAGACCTCAGGGCAAGTTTTCAATTTGTGGAAAGAAACTAAAAAAAAAAAAAAAAAAAAAATGGCTTAGAGCTGCAGTGAAGGACAGAAAGCTGGTGAAGATGTAATTGAATGAGGGGGTCCTGTTCTAGCCCCAGCAAACAGCAGAACTTGGCAGCTTCGGCGACGTGGTTCTGACTTTAGAATTAAGGATAGAAGAAACAGGTTATGGAATTTGCCCTTGAGATTAAGGAAAGCCACTAAGGACAGGCACATGTCAGGGGTGTCCCTACATGGAGGCCTAGAGGGGCCATTTCATGAAGCTGTGAAACTTGGATTGCCTTGGAGACCTCAAAATGTTGGAGATCCCAGAGCCGTGGGATACCTGCTGAGGAAAGTTGCTAACAGGGAGTGAAACCAGCCCAAGAGAAAGAAGTGTGCTACAGTCAACAAAGCTGAATGGAGTTGGAGATCTGAAGAGCATTTTTATATCAGATATGGAGATGCAGTTTGGAGTTTGCCCAACTGGTTTTCAATCTTGCTTTGGTCCAGTATTTCCTCACTATGCTCTATGTTTTGAAATGGTAATGTATGTCCTATGCCATTTATATGTTAAAAGTATGTGATCTGCTTTTTGACTTTGATTTTACAGGTGATTATAGATAAGAGATTGTGTGAATCTCAGAAGAGACTTTGAACTCTGGACTTTTAAATAAGTTTGAGACTGTGACTGACTATGGGGACTTTTGAAGTTTGACTGAATGCATTTTTGCATTATGATATGACTAAAAGCCAGGGAGTTGAATGTGGTGGTTTGAAAGAAAATGGTCCCCAAAGGAAGTGGCACTATAAGAAGTGTGGCTTTGTTGGAGTAGGTGTGGCTTTGTTGGAGTAGGTGTGGCTTTGTTGGAGTGGGTGTGGCTTTGTTGGAGTGGGTGTGGCTTTGTTGGAGTAGGTGTGGCTTTGTTGGAGTAGGTGTGGCTTTGTTGGAGTAGGTGTGGCTTTGTTGGAGTGGGTGTGGCTTTTGCTGGAGTAGGTGTGGCTTCATTAGAGGAAGTGTGTCACTGTGGGAGTAGGTTTTGAGGTCTCCTATGCTGAAGCTACTTTTAGAGTCAGAAACCATTTCCTGTTGCCTGCAAGATGTAGGATTCTCAGCTGCTTCTCCAGCACCAGGTCTGCCTGCACACTGTCATGCTTATGCCTATGATGATAATGGACTGGAACCTCTGAAACTATAAGTGAGCTCCCCTCCAGTGAAATGTTTTCTTTATAAGAGTTGCTGTGGTCATGGCGTCTCTTCGTAGCAATGGAAACCCTTAGACAGAAGTCTTCCAGTCAGGGTGGTGAGTACAAGAGAGGGCAGGTGAGCTTCGAGTGTAAGATGAAGCCTGCTGGGACCAAAGGCCTTATTCACCTCACAGCCATGCTCACCGGGATGGTCTGCTGGCAAGCAGAGAAGAACAGTGGCTTAAACACACGTGATACAACACCATCCAACTAACCACCGGTGTCAGCTGGAATCAACTGAAATTTCCAGTTTGGAATTGTTCTAGTGTACCTTGTCATTGGCTGTGGTGAGATTGAGAGACTAACAGGAAGCAAAGAGCCAGGCCAAGATAGCCTGTTTGCCATTTGCTGTCAGAAAGTAGAGGAGCCCAGAAACAATCAACTGAAGCTTTCCCATGACTGTGTGATGGTAAACACTCAAACACCGTCAGAGATACTCACTCACACTCCCCTCCAGAAAACTCTTCCCTCCACCCACTGTCCCGTGTGTGTGTGTGTTTGTGTGTGTCTGTATGTGTGTGCATGCACGTGTGTATTCCATTTGCCAAAGCTCCATCTTCCAGCCTGAATGTCAAGCATGGACGGAAAGATGTTAGCTGTTTTACTGGCTGGTGCCGCGCCCTGTGCTTGGCTGTCTGTAAGGTTCTAGTGGAGGAACAGTGGCACTAGACTAAAGGGACAGCTTGAGTAACTACTCCAGAGTGGACAGGGAGGGCTGGGATGCACAGGGCCTGTGTGGGAGCTCCGGCTGGGTTATGCCTGGTATGTGATCCATAGCATGAAAAGCAGCAGATTGCCAGTGAAAGCAAAGGGCACAGACTTGGGAACGATGGTGCTGATTTGAAAAGAGCCACAGAAAACTAAGACAAAGCAAATTAAACCAAATTTAGGACAAAACATAAGAAAAATATAATAATTAGTAACTTTCAAATTAGCTAGGGAAAACTGGGAGCTACGGCAGGAAGAGGGTAGAAGAGAGTCCTGATTGGCAGGAGGGCGCTGAGCCTGGGCTTCTCTAGCTCGGCCTTCTGGGATGTTCACCCTCTTGTGCAACAGCATTTCACTTCTATGTTAATAAATAAAGCTTGCCTGAGGATCAGAAAAGTAAAACAGCTACCCTGGCCAGCCTTCTTGACCAGGTAATAATAACATACACCTTTAATCCCAGTAGCCACACTCATTTGCCACAGAAAACAGGAGGTAGTGGTGCACGCGTTTAATTCCAGCTCTAGAGAGGATGATAAAACTGGAGGAGACAGCTCTCAGGCTCAGTCTCATTCTGAGATTCCTGGAGGGAAAATCACCATTTCAAACTAAGGCAGAGGTAAGAGCCAATGACTGGCTGCTTTGCTTTTCTGACCTTTAGGTTGAACCCCAATTTCTGTCTCTGAGTTTATATTGATTGTGCTTCACTCTTCCTTGGCTCCTGAAGCCCCAATGATGGAGGAGGACACCGTCATTGAGGAATGGTACATTATTCCCTTAGGGGACTTTTGCTGGCAGCATATTAGAGGTGTGCTTCTGCCTTTAGTTTAGCTAGGTGATAGATTATCTTATTCTGGAAAGAAAACAACCAAGTTAGAGCAGCAGATATATCATTCTATTCATTCTAAGATCTGAGCCCCACTGCAGTTTGTCTTGCCCGCTGGTTCTTGCCTTACTGTTGAACACATTGGGATGCAGCCAGGATCCTCAGGCCAGACACATTAAATATTTGTGGTAGATCCTCAGAGACAGTTCTGGTTTTACTGCTTCCTCTTGGGCTGGCTGACATAGGTCCTAATCAACTGGAAAATAAACCGTGCCACCTCAAGTCTCCAGCCAACAATGAGCCTCTGCTCCTGCAATCCTGAGAGCTGCCAGCTGTCCCCTGCCAGCAGGCCAGGGACATTTCATCCCATTTGCTGTCTTTCCTTATCTTCTCTCCAGCTCTGCCGTGCTGCCTTTGGGTGGTCTCCAGGTTCATCTGTCTCCAAATCTTGCTTGTTTACTTAGATGACTAGATGCATGCATGATGTGTTTCCTTGCTGGTTTTACTCTTATTCTTTTTTTTTTTTTAATATTTATTTATTATGTATACAATATTCTGGCTGCATGTATGCCTGCAGACCAGAAGAGGGCACCAGACCCCATTACAGATGGTTGTGACCCACCATGTGGTTGCTGGGAATTGAACTCAGGACCTTTGGAAGAGCAGGCAATGCTCTTAACCTCTGAGCCATCTCTCCAGCCCCCTTTACTCTTATTCTTTGCATGAAAAACTTCTTAATAGACATATCGTCTCAAGCAAGCAGAAAGGAACAACTGGATGCTTTCTCCCATATCTGCCTCACCTCTTCGAAAAGTTCCTTATCTTTAGAAGGGCAGGTATTATATTATATAATACCCACCATTAAATGAGTTAGTAATTGGATGCTCAGCCCTTCCTACAGCATCCTCTTGATTTATCTTCTTATTATTTTGCCTTATTCTATCCTTTGCTTTCTCCGTTGACTCTGGCTTCGAGTTCTTTTTTTCTTTGGGAAGAGCTGTACTCTATCTTTAAAAATGTTTGTCTCTATTCCAGAGGTTCTCAACCTGTGGGGCACAATCATAAGAAAGCACATTACCAATGGACTTAGGGACTGGGACACTGTTCAATAAAAAATTACAGGTATGAAGCCGCAATGATAAGAATTTTATGGTTGAGGGTCACTACAACATGAAGAACTGTATGAAAGGGTTGCAGCATTAGGAAGATTGAGAGTCTACCTGAAATGAAAAAGAAAATTAAGAAAAGAGCAATGCAGCCTGGCACTGTGTACCCCATTCATTTCTCATCTTGTGGGACGTACCTACTGCGTATTTCCCATCAGGTTCAGAAAGAGCAGCTGTTGAATTAGTGAACCAGCAAACACAAGAGCTCTAGCTGTGGCCGTATACCAAGGCCAGGCCAATGGTGTCTTTGTTGGAAGACCTGTCACTGGTTCCTCAAGTAAGATGACTTAGCCTTAGTGTCTGACCCTCCTTGTCCCATTTTCTTAGGCCTATGGTTCCTTCCTCTTTTTCTTCTCAGTTTCCTTGTGAGGGCACCAGCTGCAGTCTGGTCCCAGTTTCCCTCTCATGACAGCCCTGCTAAGGGTCACAGGCTCTGATCATCACACATCCTTGGCTTTGGACATTATCACACATCTCCCCTATGTTCTACATTCTTGAGAGTTAAAGCTATTTGGCTGTCATCTTAACTTTCACAAAGACATTATCTTTGAGTTTTGAGTTGGTGCTCTGCCCATTGGTCTACTGGATCTGACCATAGCAATATACCACATTCTGGGTAACTTTAAGAGTAGAAATGTGTCTCCTCCCAGAGACTGGAAGTTCCCTCAGAGGGCCACAGATATGTTTCAGATCTTTCTTTTTGACTTGTAGAGGCCACTCTCTTCCTTGTCACCTGGTCATCTTTCTGTGCTCATTTGCACCCACTGTTCCTCTGTGTATTAATTTGCTCTTCCCATGAGAACACTGGTCATATAGATGAAGACTTACCTAACACGACCTCATTTAACTTATCAGTCTCTTTACCCCATTCCCAAATACTCTGAAGTACTGGGGACCGGGACATACGACTCTGGGAATACATAACTTAGGACTTAGTGAAGTCATATGGAGGCTCTGCGGTCCTACTTCCTGCTCCCTTTCATGTCTTCCAGGGACATGTTCTTGGCTATCAGCTCCATAATTCCAGGCCTGCCAGCCAGCTAGCATCACCCTCCACCCCACTTAGGGGGTACTGGTCAGGTGCTGGAGGGACCGATCATTCTTGTCCAAGGATGTCAGTACCACTTCATGTTTGGAGGCATCTGACAGGGCTGAGCCTTGCACCCTTCTAAACTCTAGGTGTCTGAGTAAAAAAATAAAATAAAAAGAAAAGGCCATGTTTGCTCCTAGGTGTGCTAGAAAAGAAAGTTCATTGTAAGTGAAGGAGAAAATAGTCAGAGGCAGGGACATCTGGGAGAGCCCAGAGTGGACATGACCAGACTGAGCTGGGCCATGCGGGGATAGGAGGGAGGGAAAGAGAGAGAAGAGGAAGGGGAAAGGGGAAATGGGTGCAACCACCAGGAGGTCAAAGGTCCAGAGGGCAGGTAACCAAAATGTCTAGATTATATAGGGAAGAACCTCTGGGGAAAGGGTAGTCCAGCTCTGGGGCTGCAAAGGTCAGGGTAGAGGGTGGGGTATGCCAGCCATACCCTGTGATATGTGGGACTGAGGAATATATTAAATATGCACCTCAGCCACTTGTCCTAAGTTTGAAACTTAACAGTGTCCTGTCTATTCTGACTGATGGTGCAATTCTTAGGTCCACAGATAAGGCTTCAAGAAAAGAAGCTGATGTCCCCTTTTGAAAATTTGACTAAAGTCATGGAACATCTTTTCTGGCATGCACAGAGTTTGGCTTGAATAAAAATGTCCCCCATAGGCCCATAGGGAAGTGACACTTTTAGAAGGTGTGGCCTTGTTGGAGGAGGTGTGACTTTGTAGCACTTGAGGCAGGTTTTGAGGTCTCAGATGTTCAAGCCAGGCTCGGTGTGGCAATCCTCTTCCTACTGATCCAGATGTAGAGCTCTCAACTACGTATCCAGGACCATGTCTGCCTGCATGCTGCCATGCTTTCTGCCATAAAGATAATGGACTAAACCTGTGAATTGTAAGCCAGTCCCAGTGAAACATTTTTCTTTATAAGAATTGCTGTGGTCACGTGTCTGCTCACAGCACTAGAACACTGACTACGATACACAGATATAACAACCTGTCATACATATTCAAGGACAACATAGTCCCCGAAAGAACTGTATAGACCTCTGTGATCTGGCCACGCTGGCCTTGCTGGGCTCATCTGCTGTTTATCCCAAGAACTTCACCTCCCCCCACCCTCCACCCCATCTCCCACCCTACCCCATCCCCAGCAACCAAGGCCAGCCTCCCACCTCATCTCACTCATCTGCTCATCCCGGCTGCTCCTCCTCTGGCTCCTGTGCAGTTTCCTTCCGTGTTATCGCAGCGGACTTCTAAGGTGCTGTCTTCTCTCCTGCCAGGTCCCCTCTCTAAACCCCGGGCGGGAAACAAAGTGTTCCTTTAGGCTGGCTCTCCACAAGGCTCTTTGGTGAAGTTCACAGTCCTGGGTTTCGACTTCTTCTATTCTTATTTTTCTCCTTTATTAGATTTTTGAGGGTAAGATTTATGTGTCAATCATTGCAATTTTCCTAGCAGCTGTTACAGAGCGGAGGCAAACAGTTGTAAGTATCTGTAGACAGAAGAAACAAATGAACGATTGAAGGAGAGGAAGTATAAGTTCCTGATGAAAATAATTTCTGCGTTCTGAGTGTGAATCCTGGCTGTGCCACTGACTATAATCATGACCGTAGGAAAATGACCCTCAAGCCTTAGTTTTCCAATCTCAGAATGAAAAACAGAATTTTCCTCAAGAGGTGTCAATGTTTACTGATGGACAGCATCTATAGATACATGTAGCTGTGCCTTGTCACTAGTTACTTCTGGACTGAAATGACAAACTTAAAAGACAGTGAATCTGCATTCTTTTATTAACTGTTATAAAAATATACCCCTTGTGTTGAAGAGATGGCTCAGTGGTTAACAGCACTGACTGCTCTGCCAGAGGACCCAGGTTCAATTCCCAGCACCCATGTGTCAGCTCACAACTGTCTGTAACTCTAGTCCCAGGGTATCCAATGCTCTCATACAGACATACATGCAGGCAAAACACCAATGCAAATGAAATAAAAATAAATATTTTAAAATGTGAGCCCCTTAAATGCCCACTGGACGCAAAAACGTGATCTTGAAAAGAAAATGAAACGGGTCGGAGAGGCGGGGAGGGTAAACCTGCTGAGCTCTAAAGTAGAAAGGGAGAAGTTTCAAATTTCAGGTTAAGAGCTCATTGGTAGCGCTGGCGAGATGGCTCTGGATAAAGTTCTTGTGCCAGCTTGAGGATCTGAATTTGGATCCAGTAGTGTGTGTCTGTAATTCTGTTCCTACAGCAACACGGGACACAGTGCAGGCCCCTAGACCATAGAGCACTGAGGGATCCCGTCTTAAACAAGGTAGAAGGTAAGGACAGGTGCCTGAGGTTATCCCTCACTTCCACACAGTCAATGTGCCCTGCACGAAGCTGCAGTCACACAGGGACAGGCACACACCGGCTTCTCCTCCTGCATAGAAGAGTTCGTAGCAAGGCAATGGAGGTTCTTTAGGAGAAGTGGAGCTTGAGATGGACCGAGAGGGAAGGTAGAGACTCTGGGGGAAAGAAGGGGTTGTGTGCCACCAGGGACTGGTACCTAAGAAGGACATGGGAGCTCCATTATCCTCCTGATGTCTACAGCCTAGAGTTTTAGCTTCTGAAACTAATGGTTAGCCTCCTGCCGTTGCTCCCAAGAGCAGTGTTCTCAGACTGTCAACCTTGTGACCCCCTGGCCCCTAACTACGTAAAAGAGCCCCTGCGGTCCACAGCTAAGGTGGACATTGGCCCGTTTTACTCAGCAGTGGCAGTTCTGCTGTTGCTCTTTGCAGTATCACCAAGCCCTGACAGTGGTAGAGATGCCACGACATGGGTCACACTCCCACAAACAGAATCCTACAAAGGGAATGAGTCAGCGTTCAGTCTTGCGAACCAGGGACAATTCTCACTGCAGATTGTTAAAATGTATCACTTAGAATCAAGCTGCTTGCCAACGAGCCAGGGAAACACACAGAGATGCTATAAAAATGGTTTTCAAAATATTTCATTTTACATGTGTAATGAAACTACTTTTTAAAAAAAAAAAAATCCACGAATCAGATATCATTTCCAGGAATCCTTTTCTGGCACCATCATATTGACTTAGACCATAGCCAGCCTGCCAGCTGTGACGGTGCATGCCTTCCTATGTAGCCCTCCCTCCCTCCCTCCCTCCCTCCCTCCCTCCCTCCCTCCCTCCCTCCCTCCCTTCCTCCCTCCATCCCTTCCTCCTTCCCTCCCTCACGGGGTTTATCTGTGTAGCCCTCACTGTCCTGGAGCTTGCTCTGTAGATCAGGCTTGCTTTGAACTCAGGGATCCACCTGTCTCTGTTGCATGAGTGCTGAAATTAAATGCATGCAGCACCACCACCCAGCTTAAACTTTCTTATCTGTAAAATCGGCATGGCCATGCAACCTTTCTCATGTGGCATTTGGGATAAGTATATGCTAAGGGACATCTTAGTGCCTGGCTCACAGCCAGGGTCATCTTTCCCCAGATAAAAGCCTGGTTGTTCTCTCACCTCCTTGTTACCCAATAACGCCAGCTCTGACCCCATCCCCTACACAAAGCCCACTGTTCTATTTTCTGCTTTGTATTTCTGTCCACAGCTCTTCATTCACATCCCCTGAGTTGTGTTTACTGGTAATCTTTATTGTCTGACTCTTTACTAGCTCTACAAAGTTGGTGTTTGGCACCCCATACAGACTGGATGAACAAATACAAAAGTGCGCAGAATAGTCATGGTTGCTAACTTGAGCCTGCTTCCCAGTCCACTGGTAACTCTTCAGGATCTGTCTGGAGGGTGTTTGGTGCCCCTTGCATCGCATCTATCTGCACCGTTAGGTTGGAAGAGGCACTCAAAATCCGAGATAGTAATTTAGGCAGTGCCTTATGGAGGGGTCAAGCATCTCTGAACTTGAACCCGAGGTTGAAAATGGCTGACAAGCCTGCTCATGCAACCCCACTTCTCCTTGTTCAGCTCAGGTACCCAAAGTTAGTCTAAGAGACCCACCACAGAGCCCGAGAGGTCAAAGTATCCCTGGGCATCTTTCCTTTGCTCAATGCAGGTGTATAGCCACATTCACGTAGTCCTCTGGCGCCCCAGGACTGGGGAGGCTTCTGGGAGCTCAACCCCAGCCTCCTTGCCCAACGCCGCCTCCGCCTCCGCGGCTAGGTCGCCGGCGCCTGTCTCCACCGCACCGCGGCGCAGGGAGCGACTGACACAGCTCCAGCCAGCAGCGGTGGTGAGGCTTGGGCACCGGAGGAGCTGGACACCATAGAGCCTGCGGTAATCGGGGCAGGATGGGGCGTGGGGATAGCCCGGGGGCCGGGGTCTTTCAGTCTGCCCCGGGATCAGGATCGGTGGGGGTGAAGAACGGGAGGGCGGGGGAAAAGCCATTCGGGTTTGGACGCTACCGAGGGCAGCTTGTGCGGCCCTTTGAAGGGTTCCCAAGTTCGAAGCCTGTCCTGCTGCTGAAATCAGATCTTCCGGCCCGAGGGAGTCAGGAAATCATAGATACAGCTCCTAGTGCTGGGCTGAGCATTCAGTTGGCTCATTGAGCATCTCAACCAGACCACACCCTCTCTCGCAGGTGAGAAACTTTCCCGCCATCAGGGTCTGCGGGCCTCCGTGGCGCATCCACAGAGCCCAGAGACTGGGGACCTGCGCCTCCAGACCAAGGGCGTGGTCCCCAGATGCGCACCCCCTGCAGTGAGGTTTTTTTTTTTTGTTTTTTTTTTTTTTTTTTTTTTTTTTGACTAACCCTGCGGTTGACAGGTTTGTTGAGACTGGGGAGCGGGTCTTGTGCCACCTTACTGTTGAGGCCGCAATTACAACTCCCTCCTGCGTTCTTCTCTGTCCTGTTCTGGGTAGGGGACTGAGGAAGGCCTTCTGAGAACAAGTGCGACAGAAAACTGTTCTGAAGCTTCGGTTTCCACGGTGCTTTAGAAGACATGGAGCACCGGATATTGTACTCGATTTAATCTGGCAACGATGAAGCAATCGGGGCTGTTCTGAGAGCGAAAGAAGCTTGGAGAAAAGTGCCCCCGTCGCCCCAGGGAAGACAGAGGAACTGCCACACACAAATTAATCCTTAAGTACTGCCCTCTTCCCAAGGTAAGTAGCAGTATTTCCAGCACGCAGGTGAAAATGAGATATCATTTCCCACCCTGACTCCACCGGTTAACAGTGGGGAGCGGAGGGAGATCTGGAAACGAAAGCTGGGATTCCTGGCTTGGAGTACAGCAGCAAAAACAGGTACAAGAGAATGGCCTGGGCTCCAGGGATCCGGGGAAGGTGGGGCACTGTCAGCCGGTTTTGTTGTAGTATTTATAGCAGGGAGGTGACATCGACGAGGTGGGGGTGGGAGCAAGGATAAGTGGCTGCTTCGGTAAGGCAGAGGCCAGTCCAGACTGCGTGGGGAGGTTTTGAAGCCCGAAGGGGACTCCCGGTTTGAAGCTTGCCTGACGGGCAGGCTCTGGAGCATTGAAAGTGTTTTGCTGTCACCTTTGCGCAGGCGTGAGGCCTGAAAACAGAGCCAGACTTTGCAAAAGATGGAAACATCGCCTCCCAGAACAGGTTCTTCTAAAAGACAGCTGAAGACCACCCAGAAGCCATTTATGGCAAGTTGGGCTGTGGATGGGGGTGTGTCATCTCCACGCTCCTACAAATGTGAGTTATGATTCTTGAGGGTAATGATGCCACCTAGTAGGTGGCAACCAGCACTTTGAAAACATGAAAATGTCAGCACTTACTGTGAGAGAGATGTGCAGTCCTGTGCATGTGTTTCTGTTGTATCTCCTGCAGTCACTATCTTAGCCCTGACCGCTCTGGACAATATAAAGCATGCCTGGCTTTGCAGAGGCATGGAAGGCAGTCTCCTGATATATCAAAGGATGGGGCGCGGTCTTTAAAATGAGCAGGGTTCTGTTTGTGTGCCTTCTTATTGATGCCACTTCCTGGGGCAGAGATGTACGTCTGTGGGAGACTGGACAAAGTTACAATAGCTACAGATCCGAGGGGAACATATCTGAAAAAGATACTAATCCTAGAATTTTGGGCTCACAGTCAGGTTCAAGTTCTAGCTCTGCATTGGAGTTCAGAGACAGTTTTAAAATAGAGGACAGGGGACCAAAGAGATGGTGAGGTGTTTAAGAGTGCTGGCTGCTCTTCCAGAGGGCCTGGGTTCAATTCCTGGTACCCAAACTGCCTGTAACGCCAGTCCCAGGGGATCCGACACGTCTCCTGGTCTCTCTGAGCACTACACACAGGTGGTTAGTAGAATAGTTGGCTGACAGCCATGGGAACTGAATTTGGATCCCCAGCACCCACTTTTACAAATGTCAGATGTAGTGGCCGTAATCCTGATGTTACAGAGGTGGAGACAGGGGTCCCCGGGACTAGCTGGCCAGCTAGTCTTTCTGAATCAATGAGCTTTAGACTTGAGAAAGATCCTGTGTCAAAAAAAGCAAGGTGAAGAGTTTGACACCAATCTCTTGCTTCCCCACGCAAGCATGCACACACAGGCATATACGCCACCCCCTATGGGCAGAATTGCATGATTGTAAATTCCGTTGTATGAGAAACTGAAGGAAGAGGGTATGCTTGAGGCCAACTAGTGAGCCCTTGTCTCAAAGAGGTGCGTGTGTGTGTAGTGGCGAGTAGGAAGAGATGAGATGAGATGGCGGGATAGTGCTCTGTGATGAGCTACATTCATCTGAAAGCTATCTGGAGGTTCAGTATTCTAAGTGAGGCCTAGGGAAGAGACTTGGATTTCCTTGGTAAGGGCATCCCATTCCTCACACACATTTGGGTGGGGCTTGTTACATGTCAGGATAATGGGAGTGTTTTCGTTTACTGTGATACCTGTAACAAACCCATGAAGTGGGAATATAATTACTTCTGTGCCCATTTAACAAACGAAGAGACAGAAATACAGAAGAATGAGGTACTTGTCCATGATTACATAGCCAATAGACGGGAGAGTAGAGATTAGAGCCAGGCATGTAACCACCATCACCTCTTCCCTCCATGAGGTGTCAGGATTGGAGGAGCCCAGAGTCTACCGCATCCATGATCAATTCTGAGCAGTACCCAGTTAGCATAGGGGCCACTTCAAAGAATCTGGAGGAAGGTGGTTGGAGGCAAGATCTGGAGACCAGGTCACTGAGAGGAACAGACAGTGACAATGTTGGCCTGGCAGAGAGAGACGTGGCCACATTTGAGCCAGTCCTGTGAGAGTTAACCAGCAGGATGGGATGTCATTCCTAAGGTCAGTGGTCAGGACTGTTGGGGCGGGTCCCCACAGGATTAGAGGGTACTGAATTTTGTTTTCCAATGCTCACATTCATTTCTGCTAGAAAGAAGAAGAGAAGGAATCAAAGGTTATCACTCAGTAACAAAAACATGCCTGTAGGTAAAGTAAGGGTACCAGGGTAAGCTTTCTGCCTAAGGCACACACTTTCAAGCTCTGAGAACTTCCAAATGAAAGTTCTCAACTGCCAAGTAGAAAGGCTAAGGTCTCTATCTGAAGGCTATACCTACTAGCCACTCCAAGAGTGTGAGGGTTGCACTGGGGAGATGGCTCAGGTAGCAAGGTGCCTGCCTTGCAAACATGAGAACCTGAGTTTGGATCCCCAGAATCCGAGGAAAAGGTTAGATGCAATGGTGCAGGCCTGTAGCCCTAGTTCTCTGGGTCAGGGTAGCTGTAGAGCCACGTGGATCTCTGAAGTTCATTGATTAGCCAGTCCAGCTCAATCAGAGAGCTTCTGGTTCAATGAAAGGTCCTGTCTCAAAAAATAAAGGTGGAGAGGAATAGAAGAAGACACGTTACATTGACCTCTGGTCTCCACACACTGGTGTACATATGCAGAAGCACCTGTAGAATATGCACACGTGCATGTGCACACACACACACACACAGAGGAAGGGAAGGAGGGACAGAGAATCAATGAATACAAGTGCTGTATTGAGGTGTAGCTCAGCAATGGTGCCCTTGCCCTGTGTCACATCCCCAGCACCACAAAGACACAAAAGCTGAACAATAATATAAGGGTTAAGAGAAAAGGCTGTTGAAAAGATGCCTTAGGAGATCTGTCACTTCTGTGCTAAACCTAGTGACTGGGCCTTCAAGGGAACACGAATTGAGCTGCATATCTGCTCCCTGCACATGCCATTCAGAGGTGTCCTGGATAGCGAATAAACCTGTCTGGTTCAAATTTGGTGAGAAAAGGAGTACTTGAACATTTCCTGGGACCAAGGGGGATCACCTGGGAGAGATAACCAGCTGGAGAGTGAGGGCACAGGAGCAGTTTTGAGTAGAGTAGGTGATGAAGAGCCACCATCACTGAGCATGCCCAGAGAAAAGGACAGGGCAGTCCTATCTTCTGGCTTTGGACTTGGATGGGAGATAAACTGGCCAGCAACTCAGGACAATGGAGAAAGAGAAAAGAAGTTCCCGCTGATTCTAGTCTGGAGCATGGTGAGAGGTCAGAGTTAGATTTGTGGTCAAGGGCTGGACAGTGCATGTTTTTGCAGGGAATGGGGGGGTCTTTGGAGTGTTTGTGTGAGTAGAAGAGTTATGGACTCTGCAGGGCAGATGAATGCATTTCAAGGGACTTGGGAAAGTAAAAATAATCAAATACTTGAAGAGGTCCCATAAATTGTATTTCCCAGAGTATGGGCTTTTTACACTTAGATTAAAATAGGAAAGAGTAGCAAGCTGTCTGCTTGATTCTATATTTATTACTGAATTGGAGGAAGATTTAGATGTAGGAGCATTTAGACAAGAAAATGCTTATTTAGCTGGCATTCCGAGATTCCCACTTGGAAAGAGAGACTCATCAGAATGAGAGAGAGAGAGAGAGAGAGAGAGAGAGAGAGAGAGAGAGAGAGAGAGAGAGAGAGAGAGAGAGAGAGAGAATTTGAAGAGAAGTACCCAGAAAAATTACTGACAATACCACAACCTTTAGTTGTGTATTGGGAACTGAACTCCTATGCAAGAGCAGTCAGTACCCACGAGTATCTCCCTAGCTATAAGTTGACAAATTTGTCTGATTTGTCTGTTGTTTGTGGTTGAAAATGACTTTCACATGCATTTCATTTTCCTAAAATTGTGACTTTTCTTCAGACCTCAGCATAGCAAACAACTGGGGTGGGGCAGGGGGAGATGTATTTTCCTTAGGAGGTGGAACATAGTTAAGGTTTCATTGTTTGGGGAGAATTAGGTTCCATCTAAGATGATGCTAATACAGTCTAGGGGCCTGGGGATTAAATTCATTTTCTCTGCCAGGCAAAACCTGAAGCATAACAGATAGCAGCAGAGAAATCTCAGATGCCACAGTCAGAATCAGCAACTGAAGGAGGTGTTTATTAGGGGTAAGGACACACATACATTGTTGATTGAGGTTTTCTGTCCCACTAAGTCCCACATCTGTTTAGTCCCAAAAAATCACACAAAGGTCTACATCAATTATAAACTGATTGGCCTATTAGCTCAGGCGTCTTATTAACTCTTATAACTTACATTAGCCCATAATACTTGATTGTGTTAGCCACGTGGCTTGGCACCTTTTTCAGCAAGGCCATCACATCTTGCTTGCTCTGTGTCTGGCTTCATCTAAATTTTCCTCTTCCAAGAATTCTCGTTGTCCCACCTCTACTTCCTGCCTGGTCGCCCTGCCTATATTTCCTGCCCAGCTACTGGCCAATCAGTGTTTATTTAAAATACGAGTGACAGGTTACAGACCATTGTCCCACAGCAATACATGCCACAAACATACAGAGAAAAAGACCTGCAAAAAACCCTCTTCTCCAGGGCTGGGAGTTTAAAAACCTTTGAAGAGTTTGTCCCTTCCTTTTGGGTTGGTCAGTTTGAAGACAGGATAGTTGACAGTCCCCAACTGTTGTGTGACAGGTTCTTTGATGACCAGTCCATCATCAGGGGGCCTGCTGGCAGGAACCTGATAGCTTTTGTCTCAGGTCCAGGAGGTTAAATGCCACCGCCTTCATTACCTAGCCATTGCCCTGCTCCCTGTCTGTCTGCCTAATGGGGGTGTGTCTAACTCCTAGGCTCTCAGTAACTGTTATTTTGGGCAAAGGTACAAAGTGATCTTTTTTCTTTTTCTACTGGAGTATGAAAAGCATTTATTCCTATTAGAAAGATGGAGAAAGCATGTGAGACATTAATTTTTTGCTTCACTTGCCTTGCGTACATCCTTGTTCAGCCCGTGATAATGTTGCTTAGATGTGAAGAAAAAAAAAAGCAGAGGCTGAAAAATCTCTCTATGAGATGCTAACACTGGAGGTAGCATGTGGGTTTAATTGTCGCTTCTGCTTCTGCTGCCGAGACCTATATAATTACTTCCCTGACTAGAGAACATTACTAAAATGCCACAGCCCTTCAGGTGAAAATGATGTACAAGCTTCAGCTAATTGGCCTTCACATAGTGCCTTTGCTTTCCCCACACATGGCCTTGTGACATCAAAACGACCGCCAGGGGAGGCGGGGCGGGCTGAGGACCTGCTTCCCACAGGGGACCCAGAAGGAGACACAAGGAGGCAAGTGAGAGGACATGACCGTACACCTCTCCTGTCTCCCCGCCCCATCCGTGGTAACACAAGTCCACTAAAGAAGCAGACTTTCCAGATGAAACCCTGGACAGCCTTACAGAAGCCTGTGTTTTGACATTTCTCCTCAGCCTAATGATGCAGGCAGAGTCACCCTGTATTCCCTTGAGTCTGAGGCTGAGCTCAGGCATGCTAGGAGTGAGATTGCGAGATTATGGCTACCACGGACAATCACTTCATGTTTCTAGTTATCCTTACTGTCTGCAGTTAGCTATTTGCCCTAGCAGCCCGCTACCAAAGGAAGGTGAGCTAAGTACTTTTAGATGCTTGGGGATCCTCAGGCAAGGGGCAGGTTCTACCATCCACCCCTCCTTTTGCAAGGCCCCTCCTTGCTCTGTTCTCACCAGGCTGTTTGTGTAGGGTGAAGCGGTAGGTTGCTGGGAGCCATCAGTGCCCTTGCTCCTCCAGGCTCTGGCTTGCTTCTTATCGGCAGATCCCTTAGGGTGGCTGAGGGCTAGACAAATGAACAGAGCAAACAATGGCTGCCCCTGTGTCAAAACTCCAGACTGACAAGATGATCCTTGTGTTTGAGCTTTTTCTCATGTGTTGTCTCAACCTCCCGTAACTACAAGATCCGATTGACCCCTTCCCCTTGTTCTTGCCTGTCCATAGAGCGACTTAGCTCAGGGCTGTAGGAGGGGTGTGTGCTGCTTGAGGCTGGATACCACTGGAGAGAAGTGAAGCAAGCCAGTTTTGACAAATCACCTCCCAAATGATTTAAGATACAACCTATTCCACTTACTGTAGTCTGTGCCAAATGTTTCATAAACTCCGGTAATTAAAACTTACAGAGTGGTTCCCTAGGGTGACGCAAATGCCTGAAGTTTAAAGTTTTATTTCACCTGGCTCCAATGTTTTAGAACGACAGCCACATAAATCAGCACGAATACTTCGTGAGCGACAGGCTGATCTCTTGGGAGCTGGAGTCACGCTGTTTGTGTTAGCTACTTTGATGCTGCTGTAATAAAATACGATAGCCAAAGGCAGCTTAAGGAAGAATTTATTTAGGCTTACACTTCCAGGGGGATAAGAGTTCGTAACAGCACGAGGACCTGGCAGCAAGTGGCAGACATGGTGGCCGGAGTTCCATCATTGGGGGGAGACACAAAGTAGAGAGAACAAACTGGAAATTGAGTGAGGTAGCATAACTCAAGTGGCAAACTTCTTCCATCAAGTCCACACCTCCTAAATCTCCCAATGGGACAACGAACTGGAGACCAAGTGCTCAAACACCTGACTCTATGGTGGCCATTCCTCATTCAAACTACTACTCTCTTAAGTAAGAAATTCAAGTAATTCATGCCATGGAATTTGAGAAAAGAAAAGAGTCTTCATGTGCTAGAGTAGTTGGACAAGTCACCACGGTAGTAACAACTCAAAGTACAGAAACCACCAAGTCTAGCTTGGTGAGCCAATGAGTTTTATTAGGGATACTTACAGGAGTATGGGTGAGGGGTTACTTCCAGGAGCAGAATGACTCAAAGACAGCTGCATCACCAAGGCCTACCCCAACATGAGTGACAGCTCATAAAAGCTAGGAACCCTGGAACATACTGCATAGCCTGCAGGCAGCTCAACAGGTTGGAGAATACCCTTGCCGCCACTGGTCTAGACCTCTTCCAGACAGCTCCATGCGTTCTGCTTCTTCCAGGGAGCTCATCTTATTTCAGTCTCTCCAGCTTTGCTCCCTAGGGTCCGAGGGTGACTCCCAGATTTTGTTGCTTACTCAGGCAGGGAGGGGTCTAATGAATCTGGTTGGTTTCAGGGACTTCCTGGAGCAGTTTTGAGTTGTCTACCTTCCTGTTTAAGGAGCTTCCTTGCTTGTTTCAATCTGAGAGGAGGAAACTGTTTGATGAGGCCTGCCCTCAAGGAAAGGGAAAGTGGGAGTCTGGAAAGAGGAAGAGCCACGTCCCGTTTGGAGGATGGAAGAGGATGGGTAGAAACTTTGAGGACCGTCTTTGTTTGTGCCAAGCCAGAGTTCCTGTGCTAAACTGAGACACTTCAAGATGCTTTGTATCTGCTGTCTACATCATCCTGCTGTCATGGAGCCCTATACTGTGTGTGTGTGTGTGTGTGTGTGTCTGTGTATGTGTCTGTGTGTGTGTGTGTTAGGATGTGAGGCTCATCAGGAGTGAGAATGATTCTTGATATAAGCCTGAATCAAGAGTGTGTAGGCCTGGACTATTTTTTTTTATCTCCACTAAGTTTCTCATGGTTCTGCTCACAGTGTTTGATCTGAACTCTCTCATCCTAATTTTACCTTGTTTAGAACAATCACTCCTCCTTCTCACAGAGCATTTTTGTGGGAACTTTATGTACCTGTTGAAGGTGGCACAGGAGAGGGTGGATTAATGACAGTTCGGAAATAGCTTTCTTTTCAAAAGTATATTTATTGTTTCATGACTGCAAGAAAGGTTGGGATAAAATAAGCCAGATGTAATGAACTTTCAAATTAAGGTTAAAGTGAAATGAGTTTCATTTCTAATAACAGTTTAATTCGTTAAAGAGAACGCTGTTTTCCTCAGATTTATTCAGCACTTACAGAAGTTTGCTTGAACTACAAGATACCGCAGGCAGGCAGAGAAGCTTAAACAGACATGAGTGGTCATCCACTGAGGACCACAAGGAAAGGCCCTGTCCTAGGCTCACTGACGGTTGTCCTTTTGCCACCTGTTCTCATTTAGTCCCTCTGTGTCCCCATCTCTCTCAGGATGTCCATCAGATAGCTCCTATTCTATAGCCCCTTTAGAAGCCCTGTTTTCAAATAGAGTTACATTCTGAAGTGTCAGGCGTTAGAGCTTCAAATTATAAGGTGTTCAAAATTCAGTCTATAAGTGATTATTATTAATCAGTCTATTATTATTAATCAGTCTATAACTGATTATTATTCATCTCTGTGTCCATGTCAGTCCATGTGTATTTCTTTCATCTATCAGTCAAATTCCATTATCACCATCTATCAATTTACTACTTATCACCGTCGATTATGTATCTAGGTATACATAAACAATCATGTGTATGTGCTCACATACATACCTATTGTTAGTATCCAGGCACACCTTGGCCCTGCCCCTTGGAAACCTGGCATAGTGTGTCACCCTTCTGCCCATGGCAAGCAGTTCCCTGACTATGCAGGTGCAAAGGTCCCTTTAAGAGACAGGCCCCTCCTACTCCCGCTCTCTTCCCACTGTTCTTCTGAAGAAGCAAGCAGGTCTGGGGCAATCTGACCTATATTAGATACTTAGAGTAGCAGGGCGCTGAGGGGGAGCACCCCCTATTCCCTGTCTGTATACCAGAGAGACACTGTCAGCTTTTAGCTCCCTAGTGTGAGTCCTGGTGTCAGAGTGTCACTGCCTCTGAGCCAGCCGGGATCGTGGACAGTCTCTAGGGCAGGCTTCCCAGACAGAAGAGATGGCAATATAAACAGCCAGCAATCTCAGCCTCCTTTTCAGCCAAGCTCAGAGACCGCCCTGGGTGTCTGTAATGTGGTGAAGGGGTAAGAAGCTGCTTCCCACGGCCTGTTTGTCCTCATGTCTCCAAATCCCAAGTATCTGCCCGGGGGCTTGAATGGAAAAGCATTGCCTATTGGACCTTTCCAAGGGCACCTGATGGGCTTTAAAAGGAGTTAAATGAAAGGCAGGACCCCGGGGCTGCTCCCAGTATCCTTCACCGCCACATTTGTCAGGTCTCTGCTCTGAATCTTCCTATCATGAATTCTTTCTTTTGGGAGCATGGCACATAGATAAGAATGGTGGAAGGGAATCGTGTGTGGGAGAGAAGGAGCATTCGTTCATGTTTGCTGTCTCCAGACTAGCATAGGCCGTGTTTACTGCCTGGAGCGCTGTAAGGATGCCAGGCAGCTGCGTCCAGTCCTGGTGGT
Organism: Chionomys nivalis; assembly: GCF_950005125.1. Lineage (NCBI taxonomy): Eukaryota > Metazoa > Chordata > Mammalia > Rodentia > Cricetidae > Chionomys > Chionomys nivalis. The sequence continues at coordinate 85,279,168 of NC_080089.1, forward strand.
CTCCGCTGTGTACTGCTGTGGAGCTATGGGGAGGGTAGCTGGGTCCTTGCAGCATATCGCTTAGGGGAAACAACGTTGTCTGCTTTTATTTCCTTTGTCTCATGTTCTTATCATTATCTTCTTGTCTCCCTCTGCTCTGTTTATTTCAGTGGTTGCAATGTCAATTTGCAATGATCCGAGGAGACTTCATCTTAGTTTCCTTAAAAAGAAACAGTTTTTATTGTATTTCTAAGTTGGTAAGTCAGCTGGTTGCAGGAACCCTGAGACATAAGTGCTGATCACTACAGCTTTTAAACATCCAAATGGCTATCATTTGAGTTATTTTTATGAATAATTTCTTTCCATTTCTTCTTCCCCTCTTTTGTTTTCATAGTTCTGGGGATTGAGTCCAGGCTTACCACACATGATAGACAAGCACTGAGTGGCATCCCATATATGTTATTTTTAATTTTCTTCATTTACCTAGATCTATTAACCACAGTTGGTTTGATAGGAATCTGCTGGCCAAGGAGTAGGAGGTGTTTGAAGAATAAAAACAGGATTTTCTTCCCAGAACAGTTCTTAGCTAATAGTAACAGTGTAGGCACACCTTGAATCTTCCCTCACTGTTCATCTTTGTGTGTTTATGTATGTGTGTATATGTATATGTCTGTGCATGTGGAGACTAGGGGTTGATATCCGTGTCTTTCTCAATTGCACTCTACCTTAATTTTGGAGACATGGTCTCAAAACTTGGCTCTCACTAGTTCAGCAAGCCTCATGGTTCCTCCCATCTCCCCGTCCCAGTGGTTACAGACACGAGCTTTTTACATGGATACTGGAGATCTGAACTCTGGTCCTCATGCTTGCACGTCGAGCACTCTACCAGCTGAGCCATCTCTCTAGCCCCTCGCCTATTCATCTCCCATAAGCCATTGTGTTCTTTATGGCCACTCTGCAAAGTAAGTATTGTCATCATCTTTAGTTATCTAGGGGGAAAGCCGAGGCCCAGATAATTCTCTAATGTCTCTGTAGCACAGGTGGGCAAATGTTTTCTACGAAAGATCAGAAAATAAATAATGTAGGCTTTTGGGCTATCTCTATTGCACTTAGAATGTCAAGGAAGCCAGAGAAAACCGGAAACAAGCAGACGGCTAAGTTACAATAAAACTTTAAAAATTGGTACTTGCTTTTGAGTTTCATATTATTTATGGATAGCTCTTTAGATTTTTTTTCAGTCATTTAGAAATATAAGCGTTCTTCCCTGGCAAGCTGTGTAAGAACGGGGCCATTGGGTTTGCTAACTCATGAGTTGGAAGGAAGAGGGTGGAGGTGCTGAGAGGGTGAAGAGACTTCACGTCATAAGGGATGTCCTGTGTGCAGGGGGCAGAGGGCATAGAGTATCTGAGGGACTGTTTAAAAAGTACAGTTTCCAAACTGACAAATTATGAGACAAAGTAACTCAAAGTGAGCAGAGATGGTGCAGCCCGTGCCATGTCCTTTGCAGTGGCTTTTTGTCTCAACCAGCTTATGAGGGTGAAAGGCTCTCGCTCAGGGTTTCAGTACACAGTTTCTTTGCCTGTTGTTTTGGACTACTGAGAAGTCATGGCATCTTAGTGAGGAGCACACAGCAGAGCAAAACTGCTTAGCTCATGGTGACCCAGAAGTGAAAAAAGAAGAGAGGCCGAGATCTCCTTAGCTTACTTGCACATAAGCCCCTGTGACTGCTCTTCTACCAACTCTGCTGCCTAAGAGCTGGTGGGTCTACCTTCAAGGGCTTCCCCAGTCTCAAAAGTTCCACACTGTTGAGAAGCTAAGACCAGAGTGTCTTGTGAGGCTCAAGGCAATCTAACTATGAGCTCCCAAGTTATCTTTTTTACAGTATACAAAGGAGTGAGACAAACATTCTCACTCCAGAAAGGAGGAATAGGGACACAGGAAGGAAAGATTAGACCAAAGGACTGAAATCCAGCAAGGCAAACACCAAACCTTCAGCTCCATGCCCAGCGTCTGGGGTTCTTGGTGGTATCTGGTGGCTCCAGCAGCCTTGGGTAGCTCCGGATCCCCATTTCTGTTGCCTATAGCACATGTACCCTCTCTCTTGGGCCAGCTGAATTTTGTGCCATAGATGGCTTTATGCCATAGATATTCTAAAGTCACTGCATCTCAACATTGTGTGTGTGGGGGGGAGTCTCCATTGCTTCATACCGTAGCCTCTCAACGACCGCTTTACAAAGACCCTGACCCTGCTATCTCCTGCCTGGCTTAGTGGCTTCCTGGCACCTTGGTGCTAGCCTCCATGACTCTTACATTTTGCATGCCTGTCAAACCATCATGTGGATGCCGCTGCCATGTCCTGCCAACTCCAGGTGTTGTCGGACTTCTCCTTTGTTGCAGCAGCCTGCTTAATAATAATGCACCCGCCCTGTCCACTCACCATTTTATCTGCCTCCCCTGGCCTTCCCCAATCAAAGTGCACATTTTTACATCTTCCTTATTTAATGGTAAAAAGTGGTGATGGCAGAAGCAGTGGGTGTGTGAGAGAGAGCTGCTTTAATAGCCACATTCCAATTCAAGTGTCTGAGAAAATAGAGGTTCTTGTTTTCCTTGTGTCTCTAGGAAGTCATCCCATTTAGAGTGAGCCATCAGGGAGGAACATCCTTGGGAACTAAGAGGAGGACTCACTTTTGTAACATTTCACAGGGGGAATACATGGCTTAAAGTCATCAGGAACCTGACCTAACTCAGGGCCAAGGACTGCAGAGACGGGGAGAAGTGTCTGTTTATACCTCCCCGTAGTTGCTACAGTGTATTAGGGACCAGGCTTCCAGGGGAAGAACGGTCTCCTCAGGTTTGTTTTCTCCTGCTGACACCTGTAGGCTTCAATGCTCCCAGCAGGGGACGGACAGAGCCAGATTTCTTTTTTATTTTATTTTATTTTATTTTATTTTATTTATTTATTTACTTTGGTTTTTCGAGACAGGGTTTCTCTGTGGCTTTGGAGCCTGTCCTGGAACTAGCTCTGTAGACCAGGCTGGTCTCGAACTCACAGAGATCCGCCTGCCTCTGCCTCCCGAGTGCTGGGATTAAAGGCGTGTGCCACCACCGCCCGGCTAAAAAAAGTTTATCTTTTTTTCATTTTACATACTGTTAGGAATATTTCCTAATACGAGCTCCCTGCCGACATAAAAATTCCCAATCAAGTCAAATCAAAACAAGCCGAATTAAGAAATATCCAGGTTTAATGGGAGTTCTGCACTCTCAGGTAGCCCCAGGGTAGCCCCAGGGGGAAACCGGAGCCAACCCTCCCCCCCCCCAGGAAGAAAGGGAGACCACGTGTTCCTCTTTTTTTTGGGGGGGGGGATCACTTAAATACCCTGGGGAGTGGTTCTGACCCCACCCCAGGGAGGGGTCAGGACCTGGCCTGCTGGGATTTGGAGTCCAGACCAGGCCTGGGGGCTGGGATAGATGCAAGGGGCAGGGGCCTATGCTCCCAACTTGACGTGTACCAATCCCAGTTTCAACTCGCTTCCTCCCATTCCCTCCACCCCACCCCACATCCTCTCCCCAGAAAGGGCAAGGCACATTGATTTCTTTACTAGATCTGGTTTCCTAGAATGACTGATGTTATAGAATGAGCCATGATCTAACATTTCCAGCTTTTTTGTTTAGATATATTAAATGACCGGACAGGACCTGAGGGGATGGGGTTATGGGACTGACTCAAGTCTGAGTTTTTCTGAGCTGAACAAGGACAGAGAGATGGGAGCTTAGGTTGTACTCTCCCCAGGTTTCATCCCATGTGCATTGGTGGTCCATCTCTAGGTTAGAGTTCAGTGTCTGTGTTCACCAGTCTAAGTAGCATGCCTGACAGGGGCTGGATGGATCACCATGCAGAGCAGGAGGAGAGGCTATCGCTAGGGCTGGAGAGATGGCTCAGAGGTTAAGAGCATTGCCTGCTCTTCCAAAGGTCCTGAGTTCAATTCCCAGCAACCACATGGTGGCTCACAACCATCTGTAATGAGGTCTGGTGCCCTCTTCTGGCCTGCATGCATACACACAGACAGAATATTGTATACATAATAAATAAATATTTTAAAAAAATGTATTCACGGGGCTAGAGTGATGACTCAGAGGTCAAGATCACTGGCTGCTCTTCCAGAGGTCCTAAGTTCAATTCCCAGCAACCACATGGTGGCTCACAACCATCTATAATAATATCTGGCACATTCTTCTGGAGTGCAGGGATGAAAACTGCTACATAATAAATAAACATTTTTTAAAAAGTAAATTAAATTTAACTTCTTGTCTGACGATGAGGTTGGATAATCAGGAAGGCAGGCCTTCATGAGAGAGAAATAACTACCAGGAACTCAAGAAAGAAATTTCTGGGTTGTATGGATCTATTAGCCACTATGATCCACTCTAAATCTTTTGGTTTTGTTCTATGTATTTAAAGTAACAAATACATAATTTTTATTTGCATCAAAAATTCATGCGTGACTTTTTGAAATGAAAATAATTAATAACATAATGCATTTTATAGAAGGAAAGGTGGTGGCTGGAGGAAATGGGTACTTGGAGTTTAAAGAGTGTGGTTGATTCAGTGGCTAGCTAACATGTGGTTCTCTACCCAGTAGGAAACACAGAAAATACATGTTATAAATATTAGGGCCAGAAGGCCAGTATTTATAAAAATCAATACTTTTTTTTTTTTTGAGACAAGGTTTCTCTTTTAGACCCTGTCCTGGCACTAGCTCTTGTAGACCAGGCTGGCCTTGAACTCACAGAGATCCACCTGCCTCTGCCTCCAGAGTGCTGGGATTAAAGGCGTGCACCACCACTGCCCGGCAAAATCAGTAACCTTTTTTTGACGTTTAGATACAGCATGGGCACAAAGCCTAAACAGTTTTAAACACATCCCAGTCTGTTGAAGGAGGCTGCTTGTTGGTTCCCCACTACTCAGCCCCAAAATAATCACACAGAAACTGTATTATTTAAAACACTGCTTGGCCCATTAGCTCTAGCTTCTTATCGGCTAACTCTTACATCTTAATTTAACCCATTTCTAGTAATCTGTGTATCACCACATGGCTGTGGCTTACTGGATAAAGTTTCTCCCAGCATTCAGTTTAGTCTTCCTTGCCTACCTAAGTTCTGCCCTATCAACAGGCCAAGGCAGTTTCTCTATTCACCAATGGTATTCACAGCGTACAGAGGGGACTCCCACATCACCAGTCTGTGAGTTTCCCAGGTCATTTTGGTTGGAAACAATCCTTTAGGTCAGTGTTTGTAAATGTTGCTCCTGTGAGCAATCACAGCAGCTGTCCATCATTGAACACATCTGCTCTGTTTCATCTTTCACGTTCCTCATGGGACTGACTCAAATCTTCGGGAAAATGGGAAGTTTGAAACATCTGTGTGTAAGCATACATTGTTGGGTTGGGGACTGGGGAGTGTGGGTCCGGCTGGCTGGAGCCTGAGCCAATCAGGGCTCTCTGGCTTTGTCTCCAGCCTTAGCTTAGGGCAGAGTCATAGCTCATGAAGTCCTTTAAAAAACACCTTGTCACATCCTTGGGACATTTGTGTTCTTACTATTTTTTTTCAGTTTATTTTGTTTGTTAATATCATGAGACATGGTAGCATTAACAACTTAATTTGTCAACCTGATAAAAAAAGGTTTTCCCCTCACATTAGGTTTTTAGTAAGAGCTGCATGAGCTGTGTTCATCAGCCTTGAATCATAGATTGCCATTATGAGGAAAGGCAGAAAAGTGGGTTGGTCATATTTCTTGAAAACAAATTTTTTGAATAAAAATGTTACATTAAAATCAAAACACAGAATGCTGGTTGTGAGGCACAAAAATATGTAAAGTATGTTATAAAAAACCAAGTTACTGTTGGAGGCAGTTTGGGAAGTTTGAAACGTCTATTTGTAAACACACATGGTGACTGGGAACGGTGGGGCTGGCTAGCTGGAGCCTGGGCCAGGCAGGGCAGCATACAGCTCCTGAGGCAGGAAACAGTAGGGAAGGCCCCCTGAAAGTCTGGTCCCCCTTTGGAGTCGTCAGCAGAAAGGCGCAAACTGTAATAGGCAGACGAGGTAGAAGCAACCAGAGGATGTAGAGACACAGGCCCCGCTCTGCAGCACCAGCTTTTGGCATCAGTTACTTCTCTTGGCGGTGTGGAAAACACCGGACAAGAGCAAGGGCAGAAGGGGAACAGACACAGTGGCGGGAGCATGAGTCAGGGAGCAGAGGCGGATGCAGGCTGGGGCTCGGCTCTGTCTCCTTCTTATTCAGTGTGGGACCCCACCGATGGCCGGGCATCACCTACAGCATGGATTGGTTTTCCCTCCTCAGTTAAGCCTGTCTGAAAAGTCTTCATCAGTATACCCAGAGCAGTGTTTCCATGGTGATTCTAAATCCAGGCAAGTGGAGAAGATTCACCAGCACACGTAATGGTTTTGAACTGACATGGGATGGGTAACTGAATGTTTAACTTAGGTAAAGTTCAGCTTTTCTTTTAGTTTACCGAGCTTTCTTCCCCACGTAAGGGTTGCCATCTCTGTTTCTGCCTGTCTGCCTTTAGGGGAGTGACTTAATTCCTAGCACAAGCCGGCATTTGTGGGCCCCAGTGCCTTACACTTTGGACATTGTGGTATGGGATACTCTGGGTTTCAGCTCACAGGCAGAAGGAGTATGAAAGGAGAGATGTGTGCCCTGGGACAGAATGGTGGTGATGATTTGGCTTGGCTAGCCCTGTGGCTGTACCCTAATGTTAGCTGTGGGTGACTCTGAGCCCCTGGCAGGCAGAAGAAGGCAAGTTTGAGAAAATTCTTTTATAGACTGACATGCAATGGTGGAGATTGCTCAGAGAATCTCAATTTGGATCGGTGTTTTAGCCAGTTTCCCCTAAATGACTTCTGTGTGTCCATTTGTCTGTGGGGTCCTGGTCTCACTTGCATGAGACCAGCAGGCAATCTCACTTGCATGAGACACTTCACAGTAATCACACATGAGCTGCAATGACTGTGTTCTTCCCAGATACACATTCTAACAATCTCCCAAAGGAAATATTTAAAATAATCCCCAACAACAACAAGAACAAAGGTATTTGGGGAATCCTTGAAGTATGGACTACTTTGGGAATACACAAAGGTGAGGTGTGGCCATTGACTGAGGATCTTCCCACCCTGTGCAGTTGCTGTAGTCCATGTCCCTGCTGTGTGTCCGTACTGGATGTACTTCTGCATTGCTACACCACAGATGCTCAAGACAGATGTGCTGGCAGTCGGTCCTGACACTGATGTTACTGCACACAGGTCTAGGTGATGAGGCTGATGCAAAATCTCAGAGGTGTTGACACAGTCTCTCCTTTCCCTCCCCGCTTCCTTCTCCCAGAAGTTCACACGGACTGCATGCCAGGCATTCGGTACAGTTCACACACTCACAAAGACAGCATGTCTGTCTCTGACTTCATATATATTCTCGGCTAGTGGAAATGAAAGGAAATAGAGGCTACATGGTGTGAGGTCTAGACAGCTGGTGACCCAGTGGCTAAGAACTAGAGACTTTTGGCCCCACCCTCTTGCGAGAGCAATTGGGGTAACTGAGAATGGACTGATGAGTTCTGCACTTGCCTTTCTCCATGTGCGCAGGGTGGAGATGTCTGCCCAGAGGTTGACTTCTAACAGAACATCCCTGCAGTCAGCTTCTAATTCTGACTACACCTGGGAGTATGAGTACTATGAGATTGGACCAGTTTCCTTTGAAGGACTGAAGGCTCATAAATGTAAGTCTTGTGCTGCCCCCTGGGGGTCACTGTCATATGTTCATGTTAACCTGTGAAATCCCTGTGATTGCCTTTCCCTAATATCCTATCTTCTTACAGAATGGTCTCCTATCTCTAAATACCAAGTACCCCTTCCACAAAGGCTGATTGTTCTGGAATGGTATGATATGGGGGCATTGATAATTCTGATTTTCAAGGAACCTGAAATAACACCCCCTTGGTAGAAGAGTGTGGATTCATGTTTTAGCCTTAGAAAAATCTTTTAAAAAAGAATGCATTAACTATTCAAAAAAAAAAACTACTCCCTCAAAGCCTCAGTATTTGAAGAGCAACAACAAAAATGTGTATAGAAATAGGATCTAGAATGATTGCATGAAGACTCTTCTTTTGTAATAGACAGTAGTATCATTTACAAACTATTAGAAGGATGAAGAGATGGCTCAGCAGTTTAGATCACTGGCTGCTCTTCAGACAGACCCAGGTTTTATTCCCAACACCCACAGGGCTGCTCACAACCACCTGTAACTCCAGTTTGAAGGGATACAGTGCTCTCTTCTGGCCTTCATGAGTGCTGTACAAAGATGGCACACACATACTTATAGGCTAAGCACTAAAGCACATAAAATAAAAATAAATCAATATTAAACAACATTTTAAAAATCCCATTGGACTGCTGGATTCCTGAAGAGCGATGTTCACAGAAACGGACAAGAGCAGCCTCCCCGCATATACTGTGGAGATGTAGGCATCAATTGCACTTCAGGGAATTGGCGTGGTTAGTGATCTGCCACAGAGCACTGCAGTTCTATAAGAGGGCACTGCCAACCATTCAGGGTCATGCTGTAACTGTCCAGTTGTTTTGAAATGTATACATAAATCCTATAAACATTTTAGACTCATTGTTATCTATCTATCTATCTATCTATCTATCTATCTATCTATCTATCTATCGTGTGTGTGTGTGTGTGTGTATGTGTGTGTGTGTTTCCTTCAGAGGCCACAGTTCTCCTGTAGCTAGAGATACAGGTAGTTGTGAGTCACCTGATCTGGGTTCTGGGAAATGAACTTGGATCTGACGCAAGGACAGTACATCCTCTTACTGCTGAGCCTCCTCTCCAGCTCTCCATTTTAACCTCTAAATTGATCCAGACCAAGTGGTACATTGGGAAATGTGAAAGATCAGAATCATAGGCATGTTCTTTTCCCTCCGTCCCTCCCTCCCTCCCTCTTTCCTCTCCCTCCCTTCCCTGTGGGCAGCAGTGATCCTTGTACCCACCAGCAGCACCCATTCCCTCTTCCACTGCAAGGAGGGATCTCTACTTTGCTTCCTTAAGCAAAGCCACTCGCTAAACCACGTGTCTTTCACACTTGCAGTAATAATGAAGTGCTTTTCTTGTTCCTTTGTTGATACCTGCTCAGTATTTATGGGGATGAAGAGGAAGCGCATAAACCTCTTAGGACATGCAGTTGTTAATCATATGAATAAGGGTCTTGTGGTCTGAGTATGAAATCACCCTCCTAAAATCGCTAGTCCTTTAATCTGTTGTTTTTAATGGGATAACTTCCAGGAAAGGACACTTGTCTGTTATGCATTTTGGTAGAAATCGGAAAGACTGGCGGAGAGCCATGTTCCCTGTCATGTGAGCCTTTCCATCAGCGTTATGCCCGTCTGGTCCTGTCTCTTTTCCTTGGTCTAAGGGGCTCCACAGGTAGCCCTGCTGCTCTAATTTCTATTGGCACATTTCCAGAGACAACCAATGCAGCTCTGCTTTGAGCATTTCTTTTTTGTTATAGAAATGATTATTGTTTGAAAAAACGAATTTCCTTTAAAAACCAAGGCAAAGAAGCTGTGGCACATTGCATATTATTAATGATAATTCTTTTGTTTAAACACTAACGTCATGAAAATACAAAAATGTTCAGGCATTCCCTGCACTGATGGGAAAACTCTGACCGAAGGAAAGGGCTCTTGGCACAGGAACCTGACAATATGAGGCCGAGAGGGAACGGAACATAAATAGCTGTGCCTGTCCCCTTGATACACAGGAAATCCACAGGAATGTCCACCCTGGGAATGTGACCATCTGTACATTCTTCCATTTTATTAGTTTTATTTATTTTACGTGTATTAGTGTTTTGTCTGCATGTATGTCTGTACACCATGTGTGCCTAGTGCCTGCAGAGCCCAGAAGAGGGCACCAGGCTGTCTGGGACTGGGGCTACAGACAATCGTGAGTCATCATATGGATGCTCGGAATGGAAACCTCGTCCTCAGCAAGGACAGCATGTGCTCTGAACTGCTCGGCCATCTATCCAACTCCTGGACTTCCATTTAAAAGAAGCAGTAACCCTTAATGACATGCTGTTTTATTGGGTGACACAGAAAGCTGGTCTGGCAAATAGAATGACAACAGACCATTTCCAGAGGAAGTGTATATTGTGGACAAGAGTGGCCATCATGGTCAGCTCCCTCATCATGGTCAACTCCCTTTACATGGACCATGTTTGGCAAGAGCAGGTGCATCCTCAGATGACCTTCTTCAGCCTACAAAGAGCATGGTTGCTGCTCAGTGTGGAAATCATTCATTTGTGATTTCAGCATATTTCCTGAGCACCTATTGTGAATGGAATCATGTTATGCACTGGAGAGACAGCAGTGAGCTGAACATCCAAACGCCCCTCCTCTCACGGCTTGGCTTCTGTCATGCCGTGGTGAAGGGGAGAGATCTGAGGGAGAGATCTGAAGGAACTGTGAGATTGAGCCGTGTCTGAAGGAAGAACAGGCCAGAAAATGCTCCATGTCCAGAACAAACTGGAACATGCAAGGAAAAAGGAGGTCATCCCAGTGCCAGGGGAGTAAATTCCATACAGAGTAGCAGAAGCCAAGTGTAAAGGAGAAGAGGACAGGGGTGGGGGTGGAGCATGGAGATCCGGCTAAGACTATTGGCTTTTCTCTAAGGAGCCAGATCAGGCTTTGAAACAGAGGGGAAAAGCCTCTGCCTTAGGTTCTACTGGGGTTCCTGTGCCTGAGGTTGAAGTGAGCAAGCTTAGAAGCAAGGACCACAGCCATTGATGTGCCAAGGTGCAGGCTAAAGTAAGCTGGCAAGAAGTGCATGCATTTCAGACGTTTAGAAATGCGGAGTCTCTCCAGATCTGTCATGCTTGACATGGCTTAAGGGATCAGGTAACGCTTTCAGGTTTTGTGACCAGAGAGAGTAATTGGCAGAATGGAATTGCCATTAACTGGGATGAGGAGGTAAGGGAGAGACCAGTGTCAGGGAGGAGCATTGGAGCTCAGTTTTGCACCTGTAAAATTAAGACACTTACCAGACATCCAGGAAGACGGGGGGGGGGGGGGGGGAGGATGATGAAGGCATAAATCTGAGAGCTGTCGGCATTTAAATGCCTTTCAAGGCCAAGCGGTTGGTGAGGGGGTGTGATTAGGAAATGGGGGGGGTGTCCTGGGATTGAACCCCAGGATACAGCTAACATCAGAAGGTGGGCATTGTACAACTTAGTGCCTGGTAAGTTGTCACATACTGGAGTCACCTGAGAAGACAAGACTTTCAGCCATCAGAGTTGGCCTTTGTTACAAGTCTGAAGGCATTTTCTTGATTAGGGATTGATGTGGGAGGGGCCAGGTTACTGTGGGTGGTTCCACCCCCTCCAGGTGGTCTTGAGTTGTAGAAGAAAGCTGGTTGAGCAAGCCCAAGTCGGTAAGGAACGTTTCTCCTCTGTAGCTTCTGCCTCAGTTTCTGTCCAGGTTTTGACCTTGAATTCCTGCCTTGACTCCTCCTGCTGGACTGTAAGGTGAGACAGGCTCTTCCTTCCCCAGGGTGGTTTTGGTCAGTGTTTTTCCTGGGGTGGGGAGTGGGGGAGGAAGCTAGCATAGCAGTTGGTGCCAGGGAAATGGAGTACTGCGGCTTTGTGCCTGACTATGGAGGAGGAATCTGGAGCTTTGGACTGAGTGCTCAGAGCTCAGTGAGCTCTTGTGAGAACTGGGAAGGTAATACTGAACACAGCGCAGATGACACAAGTCTGGACTGTGAGGTTTCAGAGGGAAGCACAGACTCTGTTGCACTCTTTGTGAGATATATCTCAGTTAGGACTAGAGAAGCGGAACCTTTGTTTTCGTGGGAAAATGGATGAAGGTGAGCTGGAGCTGAGAAATCAGCTGTGATTGAGACTGGCTTCTTCGAGGTAAAATCTGGTCTAGAGGGCCCCAGGCTGAGTTCCAAGTTGGCAGCTGAACTTGATAATCTGTAAGTCTCCCACATGGTACTGCTTTTAAAGGCATGAAGGAATCAAGAAAAAGGGCCGAGGAGCCCAGGAGAGGCCATGGATGGAGGTGCTGTGGAAACGCCAGGAGCGAAGGGGTCATGGAGAGAAATTCACACTTGGCAGCATGAGGCAGAGCTTGAGTCCGGAAGAGAGCCGAAAAGAGGCCACTGGTGAAGGTGTGGCCTCAGAAGCAGTGGCCGCTCCAGGGTCTTAGGGATGCCCGGTGTCGTGGTGTGGCTATGGATGGCAGTGACAGTTTCAGCTCCTGGCTTGTAGTCTCCATCTCAGCATCCCTTCTCCCCTGCCCACTCCCTGCTTAGGAAAGTGGAGGTGTGCTGCGGACCAGTCCACTGATCCCTATGGAGCTGCAGCCGTGAGCTCTGAACAAAGAGACTGGATTCTGAGGCTTCCCTAGGAAAGCAGCTTTTAATCACCATAGCAATTCTGGGTCAGACAAACAAACAAACACAAACAAAAACCCAGAGCAACCAGTACAGTAAAATGCGGTCTTTTATATGGCTTTTGTTTTCTGTCTGTCATATATGCGAACATATAATTTCATTAGCTATTTTAAATCCTTAAAGTGGGAGTCTAAAGATGGCCTGAATGTAGAAGAGAGGGATGCTCCAAGACAGACTGGTATCTCACATATGCATTTTAATAGAGAAGAAACGCCAGGGGCAGCCACTCTGCTCTTCCTTTGAGGTCTTTGGGAAGGCTTATTAGACAACAAGGGGGTAACAGGAGAGACATGGTCAAGTTTTGTCTAGCTTAGGACATGGCTCAGCCCACAAGACTGTTTTCTTTCTTTCCTTGGCCCTCAGGGACCCCTACTTCACTCTCCTCAGGAGAGACCCTCTCAATAAACAGATTTGGAAATTTCACTCATCACAGTGGGACTGCATGCTAACTTTAGGTCTGAAATATGACACTGGCATGTAGTTTGAGGGATTGTTGTGTATTATTACTTTATGTCGGCAAAGACGTGTTACATTTGTTTATGCTGTGGAATATTATGGAATGTTACTTTATGTAAAAATGTGCTAAACATGCGTTTGTGCTGCATTTGTTTGATTATGTAAAGATGGGTTGCTCTTTCACCTTGCCTGCCTAAGGCACCTGATTAGTCTATTACAAAGCGGAATGGCCAATAGGTAGGCAGGAGAGGGATAGGCAAGCCTGGTGTGCAGAGAGAATAAGTAGGCAGAGAAATCTAGGTTAGAGGAATGAGAGAGAAGACGGAATGAAGGAGAAAGGGGGGAGACACTGGGACCAGAGGCCAGGGCCAGATACAGAGGAAAGGAAGATATGCAGAATGAGAGATAAAAAGTCAAGGCAAAAACGTAGATAAAGAGAAACAGATTAAAACAAGAGCTAAGATAAGGCTTAGCATTCATTACTAATAACAAATTTCCATGTCATGATTTGGGAGCTGGTTGGTGGCCCAACAGAAAGCCTGTTACGGTTTTAAAGTTGGCTCTTTCTGTGAAGCAGTTGCTAAAATACAATGTGTAGACCTGAAGATAACCATACAGCATTTTAATCACAGCACATGCCCAGGTGTACTGAGATTTATAATTTCAAATCAGCTGTAATTGAGTACATATGTTTTTGGTGATTTGCTTTATGTGTTTTCATTTATTATTGTGTGTGTGTGTATGATGTGTGGGTGGGTGCACCCTCATGCCCTGGTGTTCCTATAGAGGACAGCTTTGTGGGTTTGGTTCTCTCGTGACAGCTTTCGTGGGTTTAGAACACAAGCTCAGTGTCAGGATTACTCCACAAGTGCTTCGCCCTGCTGAATCACCCTGAAGATACCGCCTTACACCCTCTTACCTTTACGCCTTATTGCCATTAGATTGAAAGGCAAGGGCTAAAGAAATCGCTGTTTTTTTAGCACCTGGAATTAAGATACTAGAAACGAGTCATTAATTTTCATCCAGAGTGCTAACTATGCAAGGTGGACCCTGCAGGGCAGACTTTGACCAGCTCTAGAGGGGTGGAAACTTCTGTTCAAGTGATGGTATGAGGAAGGCTTAGCCAGGGGCTAACACAAACACAAGGATAGTGTCCCCTCGTCCAAACGGGATTTCAAGTAGGAGTAAATTAGGAGACAAGGATGGCCATTGTAATAAAAGCCAGCCCTGCGGGATATCTTCCTGGCTGCAGGGTAAAGTGTTCTGAGAAGCACTTTTTTTTTTTTAAATCTTTTATTTTATTTTTTTAAAATTCTTTTTTTTTTAAAGAAAACAAACTATCCTTTTTCATTTTATATACCAATCTCAGTTCCCACTCCCTCCCCTCCTCCCATTCCCTCCACCTCCCTCCTCACCCCACCCCCATCCACTCCTCAGAGAGGGTAAGGCACATTGCTTTGGGGAAGGCCCAAGGCCCTCCCTACTATATCTAGGCTGAGCAAGGTATCCATTCAAAGAGAATAGATTCCCCAAAAGCCAGTAGAAGCAGTAGGGAAAAATCCTGGTGCCACTGGCAGTGGCTCCGCAGTCTGCCCAGCCATGCAACTGTCACCCACATGCACAGGGACTAGTTTGGACCTATGCTGTTTCCTCCCCTCTCTGGCTGGAGTTGGTGAGCTCCCATTAGCTCAGAAAAGCTGTTTCAGTGGGTGTTCCCCATCATGGTCTTGATCTCTTTGCTCATATTCTCACTCCTCCCACTCCTCAACTGGACTTTGGACACTCAGCCCAGCTCCGCCGTGGGTCTCTGCCTTGGTTTCCATCAGTGGCCGGATGAAGGTTCTATGGTGAGAGGCACTTTCAACCTGCCAGTGTAGGCCAGCCTCAGCGTCAGAGCTGGGATAAAGCAGCTTGTGCAGAAAAGGGTCAAGGCAGGGAAAGGAGGGATTCACTCCTTTGTACTGGTCAGGAGGCTAGGCTCTATGTCCTTTCCAGAAAGTGGCCAAGACCTGAATTTCATCAATATGAACACGAATGAACTGGAGTAGAGTCAACTCATTTTAAATCTAATCCAAGGCAGCGAAGTAGAAGATTGAAGCTTGGGACAACCTGTGTCCTATCTTCATGCCCCATTGTGATGGTTGACTGTGCACTCTAGAATCTCCAGGAAGCTCAGCATCCTGACATGTTTCTAAGCTGATTCAAATCCCGCCAAACACTAACTTCACCTTCCCTGTCTTGTAGATTCCATTGTGATCGGATTCTGGGTTGGTCTCGCCGTTTTTGTGATTTTCATGTTTTTTGTGCTGACTTTGCTGACGAAGACAGGCGCTCCACACCAAGAGTAAGTCTGGACAGCTCTCTGCTTCACATAGAACTAGACGGGGTGTTGGGGGCGGAGGGGGACCAGTGCTGGGCCAATCCAGGGATGGGGAGGTGTTCAGGGCATGGATTTACTACCCACCCAGATCTGGGTGCTATCTAGGAGAGATCACCCTTTCTCCCTGGCTTCTTGTCTCTTGCCGCCCTTATCAATTCAGGCTTCTTGTTCTTTCTCTGCCGTCTTCATGCTGATCCCAGATCTGATTTTTATGTTGGCGTTAGCATGCATTTTCTCCCTTTGCATGGAAAGGGTTTCTATGGAGGAAACTGACCGTACATGCTGATGTGTTTACAGAGGTGAGCCTGGCGGTCTCTCCTGCCTGTTGTGAGTTCTTATATCTAGACTTCAACTGTAATGGAGATCCCAGAGAAGGGGAACTGTTCAGCCCATTCCTCGGTTTGCTGGAGACATCAGGAGCTAGAGAAATCCTCTAAATACAAACATACCAAAGGGTGGGCAATGCTGTTATGTTACAGTATAAGCTGGCATATGCTGGAGACCCCTTTGAATGTCACCAGTAACACTCTCCTTTTCCCTCTCTCCTCTTCCCCCTCCCTTTTCTTCATCCTCTTTACACACACACACACACACACACACACACACACACACACCTTTGCTTTTCATAGAATTGTTCTAGGAAATCCAAACATATGGTGACATTTGTATTAGGAAGAGAAGGGAAGGTTGAAACAGAGACAAAACAAGCAAGCAACAAACAAAAAAATAGGTCAGAGAGATGGATCGATGGTTAAGAGCATTGAGTGCTCTTCCAGAAGACCCTGGTTTGATTTCCAGCACCCACATGGTAGCTCACCACCATCTTTAATTCTAGTTCCAGGGGATCTGATGCCCTCTTCTGACTTCATTTGGCACCAGGCACACAGGTGTCATACATACAAGTAGGCAAAAGATTGCACATTTACCTAACGAGGCCATGATCTCTAGCTATTTGGCCAAACACTACGCTAGGTGTTTCTGTACATGTACTTTTTAAAAGATGAAGTTAATACTTAAATCTGCATTCTTTAAGTGAGGGCTAGGCAGACTACCCTCTAGAAGGTGAGTGGGCTAGGCAGATTACCCTCTGGAAGATGGGTGGGCTAGGCAGAATACCCTCTAGAAAGTGAGTGGGCTAGGCAGATTACCCTCTAGAAGGTGGGTGGGCTAGGCAGATTACCCTCTGGAAGATGGGTGGGCTAGGCAGATTACCCTCAAGAAGGTGGGTGGGCTAGGCAGATTACCCTCTAGAAGGTGAGTGGGCTAGGCAGATTACCCTCTGGAAGATGGGTGGGCTATGCAGATTACCCTTTAGAAGGTGGGTGGGCTAGGCAGATTACCCTCTGGAAGATGGGTGGGCTAGGCAGATTACCCTCAAGAAGGTGGGTGGGCTAGGCAGATTACCCTCTAGAAGGTGAGTGGGCTAGGCAGATTACCCTCTGGAAGATGGGTGGGCTAGGCAGATTACCCTTTAGAAGGTGGGTGGGCTAGGCAGATTACCCTCTAGAAGGTGGGTGGGCTTCATTCACTCAGCTGAGCACCTTTCAAGAATAACACTGACACCCAAGACAAGAATTCTTCCTTGAGTCTACAGTCTTTGGGGCTTACAGAGTACGAATGAGTCAATTCTGGAGTGAAATTTCTCTACACACGCACGCATGCATGCACGCAGTGGAGTGAAGGGGGAGAGGGGAGGGGAAGAAGGAGGAGGAAAGGAGAGAAGGAGAGGAGTAGATTTGCTTTCTGTTGTTTCTCTAGAGAACTCTGTCTAGTCTACTTCCTGACGTGTGCTCAGCCATAGACCAGGACTCGCTGGAACCCTGTAAGCTTCTAACAAGGTGAAGGGAAATGTCCTTCACTCTTCAGGAAACTGGTTCAACCCAGAGCTACAGTTTAAATATTTGTTCATAAAGTCTGAGGCCACGTTATGATGTGGCACTGATAGGGCCTCATTGGGCTAATCTGGGTTATGGGCTGTAAGAAGAGAAAGTCAGAGGCTGAGTCTTTCTCAAGTGACTGGCAGCAGTGGCTTCCATTAGAGCAGTGGTTCTCAACCTGTGGGTCACGACCCCTTTCAGAGAGGTTGCATATCAGAGGTTTACATTAGGATGCATAACAGGAGTGAAATTACAGTTATGAAGTAGCAACGAAATTGTATGGTTGAGAAGGCCACTAGAGTATGAGGAACTGTACCAACGGGGCACAGCCTTAGGAAGGCTGAGGACCACTGCTCTAGAGCACTGTGGTCTCCAGCCCTCAGGCTCCTCAGTTGGGACAGCATACACGGGGATTCTGACCTTTCTGTCCTTTAGCTAGGAGTAGGTACACATCTTTCCTCCTGCCACTCAGAGATCAGAACCAGCTGTGTCCACGTGCCGACTCAGGGCCGGGAACTGTGGTGGGTTTCCTGTCTAGAAGAGAGCCAGGTGCCTGTGGTCTTGAGGAAAGAAAAGTTTGGAGGGAGGGATCCAGATGGTCTCCTCTTTATTAAAACCTTTTAGGCTGCAGAAGCAGCTTTGATGGTGATAATTTTCCCACGGAGTATTTTTTTGCATGTAGCGGGGAAGCTCTTACCTGGACGTGGAGACAGTGAGAAGCCATTTTATCTTGCTTGTCAGCGGGGAGCCCGAGTAGTTTCTTGGAGCTTTATAGCCCATTAGCACACATCTGACAGAGAGAGGGGTGGGTTAGAGAGGTCTTAGATCCATTTTTATGTTAGATATTTTAGACTTCTTAAAAAAAAATTCCAAGCCTCAGACATCTATCATAAATGGCCTCCTTTTGTAGCTTTTGCTAGATGACCCATATACTGGTAGAGGTAGCTCTTATTTAAGGGTGAATACAGGCTTGCTCGTGATCTTATAAAACTGGGAATGACATTTTGTCTCAAGTTGTAATTTAGTAGAACATGGCACTCACTACAGGATGGGGTATGTAACAAGAGCAGACAGCATGAAAATGTCAGCACTGGGGGTCATTGGTGCTGACCGCAGCCTTGGAGCCGCTGGTAGGGAACAGACGTGGTGAGTGGTTGCTAGGGAACCCTGGGATCTCAAGATGCCAGTGACCACTGTCAACAGGCAAAAAAGCCGTGTTGGGTCCAACCCCAGAAACCTTTGCTGAGTTGCGTTTGTTTTACCATCAATTAGGAGGTTTTACTACGTGTGTACAACTGCTTGCCCAGGGCCGTGCTGAGAAGAATTCTAAGCTAGACCTTTCTCCTTTCTCTGCCCACACAGCCCAACATCTCCCTGCTAATCAGCAGAAGGTGTACACAGAAGGGCTTTCACAGGAGTGTGTGCTCAGCACCCCGCCAGGCTGATTTATACCGTGTATAAACTCTTGACACAGGCTGTGTCTTCCTGAGTGGTGGTGGCTATTTTCTCACCCAGTTTCATTCTTAGGAGGATGTTTCTTACCTTGTAAGAGCCCCATGGAAGTGGCTGCTGGAAATGGCAGGTGCCCCTATTCTGCTCAGCTCACCTCCTTCCCTGAATAAATGAGGAGGGTAATTGGTTTGTGGTGACTCAGCCCACCAACAAGCATTTCGTTTGTAGGGAATTGGGGACATTCTTAGGGGCTAACTCAGGGCATAACCTGTGTCGTCCTCTGCTGTTAGGGGTGTGTTTGACTTTCTTTGGGTTTCTATCACAAAAAGACACCTCTGGGGATGGCTGTATGTCTCATAGCAGTTAGGGTTTGGGACAAGCCTATAGATGCAGTCTTGATTCAGTGTTTTATATAGCAGCCATCGAGGCCATGTCTTGCCAAGCCCTTTTGAATGACACAGATATTTACCAATGTGCACATCTGTGTATAGGAACAAAGAGACCAGAAGCAAATGCCCCCTATGGAAGGCAGAAAAGCATAACCTGTGAGAAACCAGAAAAAAGACAGCAGGATAGGGGTGGGTGGTCACATGGCTTCCTGTTGAGTCTTGCCACAGAGGCAATGACCACATCAGGCCAGAGGTCTGCTGGACATCACAAATGCATGCATGAAAAGGGGCAATCAGGTCCATTGTGGCTCTACTGTGGAGTGAGGGGACATGGGAAGGGACGAAGGTGAGGGGCAGGGTTTAGAATATCAGGCAGAGGGTGTGGGAGTTGAGGTGAGTAGAACTGGGGGAGGCATGTCAAGTAAGGACATGGATTAATCATGGGTTAGAGAACTAGCTGGGCCCTTCCGGGAGGTGCTGTCTATTCTGATGCAGATAACGCCATGGGCCTGGAGACTATAGGAGAAAAAGCCAAAGTTCAGGACAGTGAGGTCTAGCCAGAGAAGCAGGATGTTGGAGATGATTAGTGAAATCCAAATTAAAGAATACACATTCTCCAAACAATGAGAAAATGGGTTCAGGTTTCTAGCAAAATAAAGAGTATTTATTTCTCAGCCCTTAGAATGGTGTAGGAAGATGTCTAGCCAGATTCTGGCTTCAGAACAGCAGTGTAGATTGGGTGTGAACTGTCACAACTGACTTGGGATTCCAGGGCATAGTATTTCCTGGCAAAATTCTTTGAGCACTCTCTTATCATGACAGTACCAGACATTAGCCCACACTTCCAAAGTTAGTTCTTGAATCTTGAGGTTTCTGATTTCAGATACCATTTTAGCTAAGGTGGAATTTAAGATGTTTGGATCTTGTAATTTTCTATTTTCACGGGTATAGCCAGAACTGTGGAAGAGGTGGCTGGCCTTCAACTCCTTTTAAACTGCTATTATAGATGTTGCAGGCTTTAGTTTTCCCCCAGGACCTCCCAAGTTTGAGAGGTTGAAGTTGCAGCTAGCCCTCCTCGGTCATGAGGAGAGTGGCACCCAGGCCACCATAGGCACACATTCTATGAATCTAGCAATAATGTGTGCATTTCATTCTTGACTACTGACCGCAGGGTACAGCTGCAAGCTCCCCACTGCCTACTAGAGAGCATCTTTAGCTAGTCACTGCATCACTTGCCTAAGAGTATTCACAGGTATGACTCAACAGGGAGCAAGCTGCTTTAAGATGACTCTAGCATGTCTGTGAACTGAGGCCTGTGGGCTGTATGTTGCCAAGGAGATTTTGTATATATATATATATATGGCTCACAAGATCATAAATTTAAAACATAGTTTTTGTAACTTGAGGTTTTTAAGAATTTGTGTGTGTGTGTGTGTATCTATCTGTATGCCCTATGTGTGCAGGTGCCCAAAGAGGCCAGGAGGGGGTGTCAGACCCTGGGATCTGGAACAATAAGTAGTCCTAAGCACTCAGGTTCTCTGGAAGAATAGTCAGCGCTTACTCTTGGCTGCTGTACCCTCTCTCTAACCTGTAACCCAAGGTCCTTGAATGTGAGCTTTGTAAACAGCAAAGCTGTGTTATAACACTGAACGTACTTGAGGGACATTTGCACTAATGGCTGGAAGCCAGCCTGCTCCCATGGTATCTCAGCCTGTGAAACCACCCAGGATGGTCAGTTAGGAAAGCACCCTGGGGAGGAAGCCCCATGGCAGATTCTTGAGCAGCTCTTGGAGATGCAGAAAGCAAAGACAAGGTGGTTTCCTGTAGCCAGATACAGAGAGAGGAGAGACCCGCATGGGGCTGATTGATGGACTTTCCATATCGCTGTCTCTGGAGTCTACTACACTCAGTACCAATCATCTCTCCATTCAGGTTCATCCGCTTCTGGTTTTGTGCCTTAGCTGAGCATGCTTTTGGCTTTTTTCCCCCAGCCTGTAGGATCTGTAGAAGAGGTATCTTGCCAAGCCAAGATTTGCTTTAATTTCAGATATCTTTATAATCGATGTGTTCATTCATTCACTCATCCAACAAAAATATGCTACACAATTAGTATCCATATACCTACACAATTAGTATCCATATACCTACACAATTAGTATCTATATACCTACACAATTAATATCTATATACCTACACAATTAGTATCTATATACCTACACAATTAGTATCTATATACCTACACAATTAATATCTATATACCTACACAATTAGTATCTATATACCTACACAATTAATATCTATATACCTACACAATTAGTATCTATATACCTACCTCTGTTCTTGGAAGTGGGGATGTGGTAGGCAAGAAGCACACAGTGCCACCCTGGAGCACTTATGGCATAAAGGAGGTGACAGACAAGTGAAGAAATGGGCATAACACAGAGGAAGATGAATGAGGAGAAGCACCCGGTGTCCCTGCAGGGCAGCTACCCCAGGTCATAAGAACCGGAAAAGGTTTCTTGCAGAGATGGCTCCTAGATGCCTAAGAAGGGGCTTAGAGGAAGGAGACAACTTGGCAGACACTAACAGGGCTCCAACCAGGAAGTGCTGTAGGCCTGTGCTGTCTGCTAGAGGCTCATGCTGTATGCTATAGGCCTGTGAATTTGAGCATCACTCCAGCCATGATCGTTGCGGGTTCTATGACAATGCTGATCACTGAGTATCTCCAGAGGTTTTGAAGGTTTGCAAGACTGGACTTTGTTTCTTCAGAAGCACCTGAGTTGTCTTTGATGCAATGATGGGAGATAACGTAGTTGCTTAAGTGACATTCGTGTAAATTTCAGACACTGATTCTGGATCCCCAGAACACACATGAAAATCAGTGTGTGGTGTGTGTCTGTATTCCCAGCACTGGGAAGGTGGAGGCAGGAGGATTCCCTGGTTCTTGCTGGCCAGCCAGCCAAAGCTGAATCAGTGAGCCACAGGTTCAGTGAGAGACCCTGCCTCATAAAAGTAAAAAACAAACCAAAAAAAAAAATCCAAAAAAACCCCAAAACAAAACAAAAAACAAAAACAGAAAAAAAGAACAAGAAGCAGAAGGTGCAGAAACAATTGAAGACAGGATATCAACTTTTGGTCTCTACAGGTGCACACACACAAATGCATATATACACATAAACACCACATATACATAAGCACAAAATAAAGATTAAAAAATTGATTTCAATTCAGGAGCTCTAAGAATCCTTGGAGTGCTTACAGGATGCTACGGGGTGGGGTCCTGCACCCTATCTGCCCTCAGGAAAATCCAGCAGCTGTCCTCTGGAGGCTTTTGCCTTGGAGTCCTATGCTTAGGAGCGATGTATCTCATTGCTGGTGGTGGTCCACATGCCCTTAAGGGACACCCAGGAGGTGCTTCATGGGATCTACTCCATGAGCCAGCAAACCAGTGAGCTGAGGATGGTGCCCTCCCCTTCTTGTCTTTACAGCAATGCAGAGTCGTCAGAGAAGAGGTTCAGAATGAACAGCTTCGTGTCAGACTTTGGAAAGCCACCGGAGTCAGATAAGGTGTTTTCTCGTCAGGGCAATGAGGAGTCCAGGTCTCTCTTCCACTGTTATATCAACGAAGTGGAACACTTGGGCAGGGTGAAAGTCTGCCACCAGACAACAGCCATCGACAGTGATGTCCACCTCCAGGAAGCCATCCGAAGCGGTGCGGGAGCTGAGGAGCAGCTGAGCAGGTTTATGAAGTTTGACATCCCCAACTTCGTAAACACGGACCAGAACTCCTCCTTTGGGGAAGATGACCTTCTGATTTCGGAACCACCTGTTCTTCTAGAAAATAAGCCGGTTTCCCAGACCTCACGGGTAGACCTGGGCTGAGAAATGGCGCTTTCCTGAGGATGTGTTCTGTCTCTGTATAGCAAGAAACCCCCACCCACTCCACACCCTGCCCTCCCGCCCGTGTGTGTGTGTGTGTGTGTGTGTGTGTGTGTGTGTGTGTGTGTAGAGGGGAGAGAAGATAATATTTAAAGTTTAAGGCTTAGGCTAGGGCTGGGACTTAGTGATAGCAATGTAGAGTTTGGAGATGGAAGACACTATGTTTTTTGGAGGATGGTGGTGACTTTGTTTTTTTCTTCTTGGATTAAAAACACACAGTATTAAAGTTTCTGTATTGAAACTATTGGCCACATATGCAGTCGAGCTCCTCTAGGTGAGGGTTAGACCACTGCATTCTCATCTAGCCCTTTGCCACCGTTCTTTGCCTGTGACAAACTGCTTTGCCTCTCTTTAAAGGACTGCCGTGGCTTTAAAGGTCAGGTGGCATGTCTGCGGTAGCTGAACCATCCCAGCTCTAGTATTTTGTGACTTTCAGACTTAGCATCCAACACGAGCTAATGTATATATAAGCAGTAGAAAATAGAACACGGCATCCTGGCTCTGATGGCAGGCTCGCCAGGTCTTGGTACCCTCCCTCCACCCGGTCCTTCACTAAGTCATATTTTAGTTGGGGAACCTTGACCAGGATGCCAGGAGACTCACACACACTGTGACAGTGTTTCTGCGGGGTTACGCTGAGGCAGTTTACCTGAGGAACTCCATCTGTATCTGCTTTAAATCTGGGACAGCTCTGGCCCCATGAATGCCAGCCTAAAGTATTTCACAAGCATTTCAGCTCTAAAAAAATGGTAGGGCAGATTGTTATTTGACTGATGCGAGTCTCTTCTGGCTGTCCCTGTGGTTACGCTGCTGGATTGTTTCGCTTCAGAACAAGACACTGTATGCCATGTGGTCTGTCTGCTTGGCAGGCGTGTAGGTGTTGACTGCCTGGCATGGAACTGAGATGGCCAGTGGGTTGTGTGTACATTAACAGTTGTTCAGGGTGGGGGAGCAACATGATGTTCATTTCACAAAGAAATCCACCCTACTTTGCTGGTGTCGAAAACAACTCAGTTCTGCACAGTGAGTTGTATGCATGGCCAGCTGCTAATCTTTGGGTGGTATCGTCTTTACGTCCACCATTTGTCTCGCTTCAGTTGCAAAATAAATGCACTTATCGCACAGGACCTTTCTCTGGTTTGATTTTTTTACACAGGCAGATTTTCATTTCTCTAAAAAGCATCCCATGTCTGCAATGTCTCTTGATTTCCGAGAGTGTGTGCTGGCAATGTCATCTCAGGGATCCTAGACTCAGCCATACGGGAGCGGGGTTGGGATGACTCCACCCAAGTAAATTCCTTTCCCCAAAATGGCTTTGAAGGGAAGTTCGATTCTTTAAGAGACTAACAAAGAATAGCAGAACGAAGCATGGACTATTTAGTATAATATAACTAAAACCACTTTAATGAATCCTTACAGATACATGGTACCTTCGTGTATATTTTTATGCAACACAAGAAGATTGATCTTATTAACTTGCACGAATAGTGACAATTTATTCAATTAAATATAAATCATGGGCTTCTTCATAATTGTGGTCGAAAGGTATTTGAGATCATGTGAAGTTGATTAGCCAGAAGAGAACTCGGAGTACTAATGAGTAGGAGGAATGTTCCCAATTGCATATTAATTTTAAGTACTGAATGTTAAGGACCATGAGAATCTCAAGACTTTACGACCCCTTAAAAGTTAGCAGGTTAGGCTCTCTCGGCCTTATGGATACTTCCTGAAGATACAAGGTTTCTGAGCAAGACCAAGAACTTCATTCCAGCCCAGCAGGCTGCAGGTAAATCATGCAGATGGTAGGTTTCTGAGTTAATTTTCCATGGCTGTTATAATAAATTAGGGTAGACAGTGGCTTATATGTTTTCTTACCATCATAGTATACAAGTCTAAAATCAGCCCCAGACAGTTAAAACAAAGTACAACAGTGCTGTGTTTCATCTGGAGAAGCTGTGGTCTGGACTTGGAATGTCCTCCAAGGGCTCATGGGTTGAGTACTTGGTCCCCAGCACAGCAATGGCCAGGGTGGGATTCTGGGAGGTGACTGGATCATGGGGGCTGTCAGCTCATTAATACATATGGGTTCCTAGTTTAATTAACTACTGGAGGTGTCAGGAACTTAGGAGGTAGAGAACCTCGTTGTTAGTATACTTTTGGAAGCTGCTGGCCCTTGTTCTCTGACCACCATATGCTCTTGCTGTCTTGATGTGTCCAGAGGATGAAACCAAAAGACCATGGATTGAGGCCTCTGAAACCATGAGCCAAAATACACTCTCCACATTTTTTTTTTTTTTTTTTTTTTGGTTTTTCGAAACAGGGTTTCTCTGTGGTTTCGGAGCCTGTCCTGGAACTAGCTCTTGTAGACCAGGCTGGTCTCGAACTCACAGAGATCCGCCTGTCTCTGCCTCCCAAGTGCTGGGATTAAAGGCGTGCGCCACCACCGCCCGGCTCCACATTTCTTTTAGGTATTTTGCACAGGAAGCGAAAGAGACTAACATTGGAGGCTCTGGGGAGAATCCACCATCTTGCCTTTATCAGTTTCTACGGTGGCTCAATCAGCCACTCATGATCTCATGTTACTGTGACATCTTTCACCATGTCTGACAAGGACTCTGGTTCACTTCCATTGGATACTGAGGATAACCCACTCCAAGTCTCTTTTTTTGTCATGTAAAGTAACATAGGACCAGTTTCCAGAGATGAGGATGTGGATGTGTTGACAGCCAGTAGCCTTTCCTGTCTTCTTTGCCCAGTTCATCTTCCATGTAAAACATCTCAAAATGCGACTTTCAATCCATATCAGCTTCAAGCTACATAGTGTCATTATTTTAACCATTTCAGCCAGTGTCAGTCCTGGGTAGAAAGTCATCCTCATCTATAGACCTGTAGAACTAGAAAATATTTTTGGTCCCCTGGTGTGAAAAGTCTAAGATGGAGCTTATAAAATTCCTGTGCGTGGGTCATAGGTCCCGCTAACTTTCAGAACTGAAGGGAGACAATCCCACTAGGTTTCAGCGTAGCTTGTGACTATACATCCTCTCACCTAAGAACTGACCTAGCCTGATGCTGAGCTTCCCAGATCAGACGAGATGGGGCACAATCACAGTGGTACAGCAACACGCTGTTATGGAATGGTCCTTTGTCCTTCAACGGGAGAATGTGGCATTAACTGAGTATTTACAAGCCTGCTTCTTTGTGAAAAATTTTACCTTGCTCTCTCTTTTCCACTTTAGTGTATTCAGTCAATTTCCTACATAATGTAAGGGGCACTTAAAACATATTTGGAATTATTTAATTCATTGTTCAACTTCTCCAGCTTTTCTGTCTTCAGGAATAACGGGATAATTATTTGCCAATGTTCCTAACTCTAAATGGCTTGTGATGACAATGTGCGGCTATATCTCAGGGACCTCTCCTCTCATCCCTGTACTCTTGGAGGAATCAGATCCTTACCAGTATCAACAGCATCTGGCCTCTGAGCTGCTGAATTCCCAGCCCTGTTCAGGCCCTCCTTTGGGAGGCACATGGCCCCCTGCTGCTGTCTGGAATTTGGGTCCTACCTTTCTCAGTGATGTGCGTCAGGCACCCTTTGTGTAGCTTCAACTACGTCTAAGCAACCAACTGCAGGAACTCAGTATCACTGTATGAGGGAATCGGCCTTCCCACCATACTCAGTGTGCCAGGTGACTCTCACTGGGGGGATGATTTCTCCCGTGAGCAATATGAAGCTGAGGTCACTTACGAAGGCTTCTCACTTGGTTTCTTTCCTTTCACTCTCACTACTTCTGGTGATATTATGGAAATCCTATTTATTTGTAGCACCCATTAATCCTTAGAAAAGCATCATGATTTTAAAGGCTGCTTTATAAATAGAAAAGTGCTCCCAGAATTTTTGTCCTAAGTAGAATTTTGGATAATGATTTGGGAAATCCAGAGCATTCTGATTTCAAGTCCAGAATGGCATGCCTATAATCCCAGCACTTAGGAGGCGGAGACGAGGAATGTCAGGCGTTCAAAGCCATCCTGAATCACATAGCAAGTGCTGTTAAAAATAAAAAGATTCTCAGAAAACTTAGTAAACTTTATTTTATACATCACTATAGTGGCGTAGCCATTGCTTTGGAACCGCTTATTTCTGTGGCACTTTGCTAGCGGGGTTTTTCCTAGGAGTCGCGACACTATTAGGGATTAGGAGGCTTGAAAGTCATCCAACACAACCCAATCAAGCGTCAGAGCCAGAGTCCTGTCTCGTGTCCTGGTAACACCAATTTTGCAAGTGATGGGCCAAGTATTATATTTGGATTGCCTTATAATTTACAATACCAAAGGACAGAGAGAGATCACAATGTCTTTTTAAACTTTAAGACACCACACAGAGGGAAGGTGGAGGCAACAAGGGCTTTGCCGAGGCCCATCGGAAGGCCCTTCCCTCCTGGCAAAGCATCTCAAACCTTCATACATAGTTTTCTTTCTTTCTAACCCTGCTAATGTTGCTTTTGGTTAGAAGAAAGGGATCTGAATTGTTTCTCAGACCCTGGAGACACGACTTTCTGAACTGCTAGGGAGATTATCAGAATACTGTTGAACAGGAAGTTTTCTGGATATTGACAAAGATGTCATTATCCCTTCCTTTTGAATTAATTCAAATGTGCCTGTCAGGAATCAAGATGGAAAAAAATGTCCTGCAAGAAGCTCTGTTACAAAAACTTAAGTAAATAGTAGAAAGTCCACCTAAACATGTAGACTGGTACAGTGTCCTCTGGGACCCTTGCAGTGTTTTAATATTTACGTGACAATTACATGCTAACATCCTATCCCTAAACTTCTCTAATTTGCTATCAGTCATTTTCGATCCTGTTTTCAGCCACGCTGTTAGGAGCCCTTTGTAACTTCTTGAAATGCAAAGTTTAGTTTTGAGACAGGATCTCATCTAGTCCAGTGCTGGGATTTGAACCCAGGTCTTTGTGCATACCAGATAAGTACTCTGTTGACAGAGCTACATCCCCAATCACATCCCCAATCTGATGAGCTCTTTATTTAGAATCTCTGTTTGTGGGTATGTATTCGTATGTTTGGTCTGATCTGACTTTAATGTTCCTTCATATGAATTTTTACATCAATCCCTTAAATTCTACTTGAATAAGAAACCCCACAACTCCTTCTGGTTACAGGTTCATATCTCACCTTTGGGAGCTTGTTGGGACTCGAGTCCAATTATAGGTGTAGAAGCAACCAGGGTTGGTGGCTCTTTGTCTCAAGGTAAACCAGCTTTAGATGCCTTGCTTAGAACCTGACTTAGGATAGGTTATTAATATTTCAGTCAATGCAGGGCTAATGCCCTCTGGTGGTGAAAAGCTGCTATTGCCCACTTGTGAACAGAGTTCACCAGGGTGGGGATGGGCAGCTCAGTCAACAGAGCGCTTGACTAGAATGTACAAAGGGTTCAAATCCCAGCACTGGACTAGATGAGAGCCTGTCTCAAAACTAAAACACCACTACCAGCACCATCAGAAACGAAAGCACCGGGAGCCCACTTGGGTGATGTTTACACCCTGCAGTCCTAGCCCTGAGGAGGCTGAGGTAGGAGGGTTTCAAGTTTGAGTTAGACCTGCGCCACCCGCACGACTGTCTCAAAACAAAGGGGCATGCGTATGCTGCTCTGGATTGGATGCTCTGTACTGTTCTAAAGGGAAAAAAAACCTCACTGGCATCCAGCCACTCCACATCCGCAGCCCGGTCAGTCTTCACACCATGTCATTCCACTGCAGGGTCGCATTCTTTTCCAAGGAACACCTCCATCCTAGCGTCTTCACTTCTCTCTCAACTCTCCTAAGCCATTGCAGCCTCTAAACACATTTGAACCAATAAACCCAGGATGCCTTTTATGTTTCCAGGATGAAGCTCAAAAAGGTAATTAGACTTTTAAGGACCACACAGTAGTAAGTAGGGCTCTCTGAACCCCATTACTTCACTAAGAGTCACTGTGTAAGCTATGCCACCCCCTCTTGTGCATTCTCTACTGCAGCAGCCCACCTTACAAGGCAAGGATGTTGAAACTGGATGCGGCCAGCAGGATTGCTACAGCTCCTGGACATGCTAATCCCCATTTCTCAAGTTTGTGCAGGCCATCCATATACAAACAAACAATGCATTTGAACTCTGCTTACTAGTCAACATTGCCCTTTTCTGCAATTTCCTTGTTTTAGAACCAGCTTTGTACTTTGAGTGGCTCAGGCTCATACATAGAATCAGCCAAAAAAAACTGGGATGGGGTGGGAAGCTATGTATTCATAAGCATGTATACTGATAAACACAAGACACATAAATAATAAATTATTTGTATTATAACTTTGAAATGTTGTACAAGAAAAAAATTGAAAATGTTTTACTCCCCCCCCCACCAGAAACAAAACACATAACAAAATGTTGGCATTAAGACAGTAATTACACTTCTGGTATTTAGCAGGTGCTATATATACCTCACAACCTTTGCTCACGCGGTCACTCACTTGTCCCTTATGGAACATTCTACTTAGCAAGTATTACCTCAGAACTGCAGTTACTGGCATATGCAGTTGGAATGTAGTCCAAGTCAAAATGTGCTATTAATGTAAATTATATTCTAAAGATTTAGCTCACAGTTTTTACATCTTAAAGTGACTAAAAATTAAATTTATTATGCAGCTCTTATGCTGCCTGGGGCTACTAAGAGCAACCAGATGTCCTGGATGACCAGGGAGGACCCAGTACAGACAGCAGGTGTGTCTCCATGGACAGCACTCTCCAGCAAGGGCTGCACAACAGACTGGGAGAGACATGGAAAGCCAGTTGGCTGTGACTTTGATTTACCATATGTTATATATCTCTGATTTGCTTTTAAAGATGGGATTATATAATAAGCTAGCTATTGTTATCAGATTTTTTCCCTAATGGACACAATAGCTCTTTTTCAACAGAAAAAGTAAAACCTCTTATATTGTTTATAACTTTAGAGCTGCCAAAAATTAGGCCTGTCATTTACAGACCTGACAGTAATGGATACATCAAACTGTGCCAGTAGTTGTCACTTTAAATCAGGTCCACAGAGCCCAAGAAAACCTGCTGTTTCCCTGTACAGAAGTTACAACTGTCATCTAAATTACCGAGGATGTTCTACCTCAGCTGACAGTTGATGAGACTGTCCCCAGCACTCAGCCCACATTCCTTTCCCGGAACATTTCCCAGAACATGAGAAAGAGCAGATGTTCTGTCGTACGGAAAACGAAAAGTACACACGTACGGATAAAATGGGGCTGAGGATGGGCACTGCTTTCCTTCCTCGGTAGCCTGGGAGCGAGCCCTTCTGCAGTCAACCTCGCTAGTCATGGTCTTCTGACTTTAGGGAACCTGCTCTGCGTCATCGCTGATGTGACGAGCTAATGGTTTTCAGTAAACTACACCATGACCAATGTTCTTTTCCTTGCTGGTTCCAGGCGGTTTATTCTGATGTAACTGGTGCTGTTCACACACATCTGTACTAGAACCTTATTTTTCCAAAGCTGTCCCGACAGTGGCACATCTTCATCGGTCTTGAGGTGAGGTCACGCAGATCCAAGTTCCGACTAAAACCCTGCTGTGTCTACTTCATCTGCAAGGGCAGCCGGCACAACCACCCCCTGTCGGTGCAGCTCCCGCAGCACATCTAAGATGGAGTCTAATTCTGTGCGGAACTTGTCCAGCTCCCGATTCTTCAGCTGTGCAAGTCTCTTCCATTTTTCAACTTCCTTGTTTTGCTCAGTTTCTACTACTTGGCGTGTTTGCTGTATTATCTGAAAACATAAAAAATTTACATTATTACTCCAATTCATAGTGGAAATGAGAAACATTTAACAGTTTTAAAGAATAGGAGAATACTGAATAGGTATACCCAGGGCTTCTTGGGGGAAACTCAAACTCGGATCAACCATCAAGCTTATGTGTTTTTGTTTTTTTTTTGGCTTCAAAGGTTTATGTAAATTTCTTACTACTTGTTATGGACTGAATGTCCACATGTTGTAACTCTAACTATTGGTGTGGCTGTATCTGGAGTGAGGAAATAAGGTTAAATGAGGTTGTACTGATGGGGCCCTGAGCTCATATGAGCAGTGTCCTCCTAAGAAGAGACACATCGGAGAGCTTTCTTACCTCAAGTAAAAGTCATTCAAGAATGCAGCTTATAAGCCAGGAAGACAGCTTCATTAGAACCCAAAAAGCCATAATCCTGACTTGACAACATTCTAATCTAGGAGACTTGTCATGACAGTCTGAGCTGACCAACTGCCTAAGGAAAGCTGGGCATCAGCACCAAGGCAGCCCTAGAATCACATTCTCTGTCTTTCAGTGCAGGAAGCCGTTCCTAGTGCTAGGGATGTAATACACCAATGACCATCTTTTAACATATATTTTATAAATACGTGAAATGATTTGAATATCAAGTACTATTCCCAGGGTAATAAACATAAAACTTACTAGGTGCCTATCAGTGTTTAAGGACAAGATAAAAATTTTTCCTCTCAAAATATAAGGAAAATCAATATTAAAGTATTTGAGATTTTAAGTCTTATTTTTAATTCAAAACTATACTTTTAAGGAATTAAAAAGACAATGGGGAAGTTGCTGGAGAGGTGACTCAGTGGTTAAGAACACTGTCTACTCTTCAAGAGGTCTGGAGTTCAATTCCTAGCACCCACATGGTGACTCACAGTTGCTGATAACTGTGTTCCCATGGGATCCAATGTCTTTCCTGGAGTGCAGACATACATGCAGACGAAATATTCTTATACATAAAATACACAAATAAAAGATAATGGAAACACTGGAAGAGTGCTTGGTAGGGATGTAGAAGTCGCAGCAAGCAAAGGTGCTTAGAGTACAGCGTTACAGTAATGTCCCCAGCCCTGCTGTGTTTACCTGCTGCAGTTCCTGCTCTTCTGCAGCAATGCCCCCAGCCCTGCTGTGTTTACCTGCTGCAGTTCCTGCTCTCTCTGCTTATGCCTCATTTCCATCTGCTGGATTTTCCTTTCTAAGCCCATGAAATGTTTCATCTCTGGCGTATGGTTTTCTTTGGCTTCTTTCAATTCTTCCAAGAGTTTTGTAATCTAAAATTGAAGTTGGAATGGAAAAACCACAATCACAAGGAAACAATTATTTTCAAAGAGATAATCTTGAAAATCAAGAATATTTGTATAAAATTTCTCAAGTGGCACCTTGGATTCGTCTAGAAATTAACAGCTTCCATTCTTATGTCTAAGAAGGGTCACTCTAGCTGGGCTGACCTCACATTCTAATTGGTTCCAGATGTCCGGACCACCTTCCTCCCATGAGTATTTCGGGGTTGAAATGAGGTGGGTGCTTTCTTCGGCTTCAAGGTGTTAGTAACTGTTTTTAGAATTCGAAGTACAGCTCAGTCATGCAGCACTGAGTGTTCAATGCACAGAAAGAACTCATTTCATTTGTAATTCTCTGGTGACCCCTATATGACTTAGAATTTTAGTAATTTGCTCCACAGATAAAGGTGCTGGGCAGAGGAGAATGGAGCAGAGCCAGGGTGGGGAAGGTGGAGGGAAAGATGTCTTTCCTGGTTGACTGCTCTTTGGGACCCCAGGATGCAGAGAAGAAAGGCGCAGTCTCTGCCCCCATGGGTTAGGACTGCAGCATCTGTCTTCTCAGCACGGGGAAAGGGAGCTGTTTTTATAGCACTGGCAGAAAAATGGAGGGGTTGAGAGACTTTCATCTTAGACTCAGTGAAGCGACTAACTGCATTTCCTATCATATGGTCATATGGTGAGTCATTCTACAGAGATCTGATTCCGCCAATTGCTGTATCAAAGGCAATAATAATGAAGATGGATACATTACCACACTCAATCATGTTTTATGTAAAATACCCACTATCTAATAGTTACAATGCTACTCTCTCAATCTTACCCGAATTTGTAGGGAAAGTGAATACAAAAGCATATTCAATCAGAGGCAATCAAACTATTTTAAATGAGAAACATCCTGATGGTATCATAGTCACCACAGAAACATGCTGTCTTGAGCTGGGGTGGTTTGCAGAAAGCCCAGGGAGAGCCTAATTGCTGGGCATGAAGATGAAGATGGTATATACTATGCAATGATTACTAAAAGTTATTTAGGAAAAAAATATCCCAGGCATGGTGACAGAGCAAAAAGCTGATGGAGTCATAATAATATACAGAATGGATGGTCAAATATTTTGATTTTTGTAAACTTATTTTTGGAAGTGAGTTCTGAGGAATGAGTCAGGGGTTTCATGTACACTGCTGTATACTAGACCTCTGAAGTACATCACCAGTTCAGATTTTGTCATTCTAAGTTATTGCTGTCTTGTGTAAACACTCACAGTGCATTCCTGGTCTTTTGAAGCCAGCAAGTAAGCGAGAATTCTAACATGGCCAAGGATCTGTAGGGTGGGGAGAACTCCTAAGAGGTGGTGGAGGATCCAAAGGCGGACGCCACTGGCTTGAGTTTTAAAGAAGTCTTAGTGAACAAACTGCAGTGAGTTAGTGCTAAGAACTTTATAGATACCAGCATCTTATTATATTTACGTTTGTTTACTCTGTTATTCCACAAAATGTAAGGGTCACAGAGTAGGAATTGCTGACTACTTTGTCCTCAGTATTTCTAGAACCTAGGTTTTTCTACTACTGATGGGTCCAATGCTAGCATTTCTTTCTGTATGCTGGTTAGTAACAATGGTAAAGTTATTTCATTTTCTTGATATAAATTTCACCTTTATAATGGGAAAAACAGTACCCACTCCTTGGATATGGTTAGAATCAGATCCACGAATCCATGTACTTAGCACAGTCCATTCAGACCAAACATTCCATACTTGTTTCTACTATTGTCAATCTTGTTAAATTGTGTAAGAAACAGCTAATGGAGCTATACACCAACAGAAAAATCTATTTCAATAAACATTTTAGGTAAGACTTTTAAATGTTTAAAAATCATATGCATCCACACACAAATGACTACACCTACATAGTGTTTGCACTCCTGTGTGAACAGGAAAAGACATAGCAAAATATATTTGGGGTAGTGGGATTACAGCTGATTTTACAGCTTCTAATTTCTAACATCTAATACTAGTATAAAATATGCTGACCACTAAATCCATGCTCAGTAGGTATTTAATAGTATCAATAGAAGACTCAGTTATCTTCATAGTTAATAGTTATTTTAATAAAGAGGGTATTTCATGCAGATTGTATCAGCAGAGGTGGAGTTACAAATGCTTGGAAGCCATCATGTGGGTGCTGGGATTTGAACTCAGGTCTGGAAGAGCAGTCAATGCTCTTAACTCCAGTCCCTCAGTCCCTGTATGCTCATTTTTGTGTCCTGAAATTTTTCTCAATTCTTTTAAAATCACTTAACTGCTTTTTTAAAAATGAAGAATTTAGAGTTTTCAACGTATAATGCCCCCAAATTTGCAAATATAAATCATTTACCTTCTTCCTTTTCAATGTGGATGCCTTCTGTTTCTTTTGCCAGGATCACAGTACCAAACAAGAATAGTGACAGTGGCTACGGTTTTTTTTTTTCTTTTTTTGCTTTGTTGTTCTAGACCTTAGGGGTAATCCTTTTGTTCTGTGGGGTATTTGATCACGTTTACTGTTTTGAATCAAGCCTAACCATTTTTGCATCTCTGGTAGAAGTTTCAGCTGATGACTGTGAATGAGCACTGTGATGTGCTCTTGAATTCAGTTTGTCAGCATGTTGTTGAGAATCTGCATTCAGTGCAGATACAGGCTACAGTTTTCATATTTTGTTATTTGTTTGGTATCAGGGTCATGGTGGCCTCTACACGTTTAGCAGGGTTCTTTTCAGTTTCTTGGATTATTTTAAAAAGAACTGGAATAATTTTCTTTATAAAGCTTTTGTAGAAATCTGGGTCACTGAGTTCTGATTTTACACAGTAGACTAAATTACTGCTCCAGCTGTATTACCATTTGTTCTACTTATATTTCATATTTCTTGATTCAATTTTGCTAAGTGTGTATGTGGGATTTTATCCATTTCTTTTGGGCTTACCAGTTTTCCATATAATTATACATAACTACTTCTTATGATGCTTTATTACTGAGTCAGATCAGTAAAAATGTCTACCTTTTGGTCTTTGGCTATTATTTTTCTTGATTAGTCTAATTAAAGATTTGTCAATTTTGTGTTTTGCCAAGCAAGCACTTCTGAGCCTTTTGTCTTGGTTTTGCTCTCTTACAAGCTCAGTGCTCTGGCTGTGCCGCAGACTCTGATCTTCCGGCTTGGGTTTGCATGCTGTCTTCTGATGTGAACATCTGCTGCTACAAAAGCTCTGCTCAGTGCTGCTGCTGCGGCTGCAGATTCTCATGTTGTCCTTTCGCTTCCCTGTTCAGGACTGAGTTTTTGATTTCTGCTTTAACTTCTTCACTTTCCAATGTGTCGTTTGGGAGAAGGTTGTTCTTTTTGTTGACATACAGTTTTATCCTGTCTGTTGTCTAAGGATACACAGTAAGATTATAGTTATTAAGATTTGACTTGTGGCCTAATGCATGATCTACCTTGAAGAATGTTCTTTCTGTTATTGGAAGAGATGACTTTGCTCCACGGCGTTTCAGTTCATATTTCTTTGCTGGTCTTCTGCCTACATGACTTGTTAGTATTGGAGTCTGTCCCTTTGGAGTTGATACTGTTTGCTTTATGTATTTCAGCGGTACTGTGCTGAGTGCCTAAACTTTTACAATTGGTAAACCATGCAATGACCCCTTGGTCTCTCTTTAGTTACTGACTTAAAGTGCTTTATGATAAAGCACACTAGTCTTGTCTGCTTCTAGTTTTCATTTGTTTATCATTCCAAGTTCTTCATTTTACATTTTTGTGTGTGTGCATCTTTTATTAGTAAAATAAATTCTTTGTTGGTAGCACATGAGTACTCCCCACCCCCCCACCCCCCACCCCCCGGGCAAAAGTCCATTTTGTCAGTCTGTGTCTTTTGATTAGTGAATCTATTCCATTTACATAAAGTGAAGATTATTAATTACAGGTATCAACTTCCTCCTGTCATTTTGTTAACTGCTTTGTGTATTCTGTTCCTTTCTACCTCTAATTATTTACCTTAGTGGTTTGGTCTGATTCTCTTTTAGGTATGTTTTCCTGATAAGTTTTGTTAAGTACCATGATTATTATTCTTTTTAGTGTAGACTATTAAGCATTTCTTGTAGGCCTGTTCTGGTGGTGGTGAATCCCTTCAAGTTTCTGCTTATCTAAGAAAAATGGGTTTTCTTCTATTCTAAAAGGTAGCTTTGGCCGGGCGGTGGTGGCGCATGCCTTTAATCCCAGCACTCGGGAGGCAGAGGCAGGCGGATCTCTGTGAGTTCGAGGCCAGCCTGGTCTACAAGAGCGAGTTCCAGGACAGGCTCCAAAGCTACGGAGAAACCCTGTCTCAGAAAAAAAAAAAAAAAGTAGCTTTGCTGAGTATAGAATTTTTTCAGCAATTTGAATATATCATTCTATTCTCTTTCTGTCTATAAGAGTTTATCAGAAATATGGACTCTATCTACTAGGCCTTATTTTAAATATAACTTGAAGCTTTCCTCTTGGAGAATTCAGAATTTTAGCATTTCCTGTTTTGTACGACTGTAATGTGGCCGGTAAAGGTCTGTTGTCGAATCTAGCTGGGGTCCTTTGAACTTCTGATATTGGAATGTCCATTCTCTTGGAAGATTTGGGACACAGTTGAATATTTTGTCAAATAAATTTATAATGCCTTTGTCTTTTTCTTCTACAACTCCCACCATGCAAACATTGGCTCACTTAGTGGTGCCCCACGGGCTTCACAGACTTCCCCCCCTTTCATTTATAATCTCTACTTCTTTGGTAAATTTTTCATTCATATTTGTAATTGTTCTTATTTCTTTGTTCTGGTTTCTTATATTGTTTTGCATGAATTTCCTTAGGATCATTAGTTTGAATTCTTTTCAGGCATTTCATAAGTTTCCCTCAAAATGGGGTACTGGAGAATTATGTTTCTTTAGGTGTACTATTTCATGCCTCTTATACTCTGGCATTGATGCTTCCATACCCATTGTGGTTGTTTCCACCAGTTTTGGGGATAGATTTTATAAGGAAGTTTTTTTCTTTTTCTCCAGTCAGATGTGGTATAAAGTGTCAGTAGGGGTAGTTGCTTTGGTTGCTGTTGTAGATGAGCTTAAAGTGCAGTCTCTGAGATGTCCTTGGCAGTGACTGTGTCAGCACTGACCACGAGCACCTCCACAGTGCACTGCAGACTATGTCAGCACTGACCACGAGCATCTCCACAGTGGACTGCAGACTATGTCAGCACTGTCCCTCCACAGTGGGCTGCAGACTCATGAAAGTAGTTGTAATCACTGACAGGTATGAACTTCGGGTTGTTTGGACCAGGGCCCTTGCTGGCAGCTGCCTTGTCTCTGTGGTTCAGGATGGGGAAGAGATCTAATCCCAGGTCTTATATGTAAGAGCAAATGACAAGGACTATATGGCACACATAGCTGCAACCACAGGATGCCAAGAGAAACTTTTCCAGTTCTCTCAGGCAGAGCATGGGCATGCTTGCTCTCAGGTAGAGCATGGGCATGCTTGGGCCTATGGTTCTTGCACTGCAGGAGTGGCTCCACCTCTGGCGGCAGGAGCAAGGTTCCTGACCACACTGCACCTGCACTTAGGAAGCAGAGAGAGAGACTCATCTAGCTTCCTTCTCCTCTTCAGTCTAGACCTCAGCCCATGTGCTGAGATGGTGCTGCCCATGTTTAGGGTGGGAGTTATGCCTCTCTGAAAACATCTCCCCAGACAGGCAGGCCTATAGTGTGCCTCCAAATCCAATCAGCTCACACTGAAGATTAGCTATCAGATTAGGCACTGAAGGATGAACATAAGTGATGCTGAGGTTACTGCACTAGTAACACAGAACTGAGGTGATGTGATACAAAGGGAACTTTCCTTAGGTTTCATGGGGCAATGAAAAGTTTTGAGGCTGTGGCACTGGCAGCTGCTGGACCTGGATGGATATTCCCCAGGTCTGAAGTGACACA
The DNA here is from genome assembly GCF_950005125.1 of Chionomys nivalis. Lineage (NCBI taxonomy): Eukaryota > Metazoa > Chordata > Mammalia > Rodentia > Cricetidae > Chionomys > Chionomys nivalis. Next base: position 85,317,270 of record NC_080089.1, read on the forward strand.
TGAGTCCAGCGCTGGGGCGTTTGGCACTCTGAGTTATGGAGGAACTGTTTCTGAGTTCTGTGGATGGGCACTTGTTGAGGGATTGTGGCTGTGTTGTTTATGGTCCTGGAGCTGCACAACATGGAAGGGGATGTTCTCAGGTCACGTGGAGAAAAGTGCTGGTGGAGCTGGCGCTTGTGTTGGCAGTCGCATTCCTAAGTTATGGGACCCAGATGGGAACACTGTCAGGTCCAGAGGAACAGACAGGAGTGGACACTTAGCTTTGCGCATCAGCAGCTGTGGGGTTAGTGCTGGTGCTGCTGTGGCTGTTGTGAACGGCTACATTCTTGCAATTATATGACATGGATGGAAACATCCCCTGGGTGTGAGGGGACTTAGTGAGGTTACAGTGAACTTTTTGTACCACCAGCTCCACTGGTGGGCGGGAGTTATTAGGGACATCTTCCTTAGTTCTGGTAACAGGCGGTAGACTTTCGTGGGAGCATTCCTGGGAGCATTCCTGGAGCCATGAGACACAGCTGGAATCTTCCTCAGTTCCTCAGGGTCAGGCAAAGGTGCTGTCAGGGGTTTCTAAATTCCAAGTAGCAATCCCAAGGCTTCGGAGCCATGAGTTATGGGGAAGAGCTTTCCTGTTCCCATGGGGCAAGGCAAAGGCAGCTTTGTCATGGATCTGCAGGACCCCGTGAAACAGCTGCAGACACCAGGATCCATCTGTTGCTTAGACACCTAGGATGTTATCTAGCAGTGGCTGATGTGTAACAGGTTAGCTTCTTGAGTTGCAGGGGTCCTGACTGGGAGAACAGTTATTCTTAGATTAGCCAGCTACCCAAAACACACTGTGAAGACCATGGGCCTCTTCTGTAGTAAGGACTGACAGTCTGCAGCTATTACGGAAGTCACTGGTGTTTTCCCATCTATCTCTTCTAGCAACTCCTCCTCCCCTCCCCTATGGCCAGGAAACCAGGCTTATACCTGTACTTTTCTTTGTTCTCTAAGTTGCCTTCCAACTCCAATGCTGTTTAGGGAGTGCCCACTTCCCAGTTCTAGACCTTCTCCCTAATCTCTCTTCTTGAAATACAAAGTTTCCCTTTGTCAAATGATTCTTTGGTGGCGATTTTGCAGGTAGAGTGTCCCCATTAGTCATCCTGAAATCTAAATGTTAAGAGGTGGGATCTAGTGAGAAGTCTTTAGGTTGGTTACTGGGAGGTTATGCCTTGGCAGGGGATTGGGTGATTCTGGGCACTCCCTTTCTTTCTGATTTTCCTAGTCACAAGGTGAGTAGCTCTGTTCTGACATATGATACCCCATGATGTGTGGACTTCATCCTGCTCTAGGCATCTGGGCCAACTACTCTTGGATGAGACTTCAACACTAACTTTTCTCCCTCTCAGCTGGCTGTCTCAGGTATCGCGACAGTGATAGAAAGCAAATGACACAGTTAAGGATTTACACACAGATCTTACCATAAACCCCACCATCTCCCACTGCCTGCTCAGGAAGTCACTGCCTCCAGAATATCTAAGATAAGTAAAGTAAGCACAACAAGATTTTTCACTTTTTTTTTTCTTTTCTTTTCTTTTTTTTTTTGGTTTTTCGAGACAGGGTTTCTCTGTAGCTTTGGAGCCTGTCCTGGAACTCCCTTTGTAGACCAGGCTGGCCTCGAACTCACAGAGATCCACCTGCCTCTGCCTCCCAAGTGCTGGGATTAAAGGCGTGCGCCACCACCGCCCGGCCATGGGCCTTAAGAGTCCCCAAGCTCAAGTCAGATGCTGGTCTTAACTGATTTCTTTTTTTTCCCTTTTGTTCTTCTATTCAGACAGGGTTTCAAATGTAGTACAGGCTAGCTTGGAGTTTGTGCAGCTCAGACGGAGAATCCCAAGTACTGGGGTTACACTCATGCCATCATTGCACCCAGTGTGGCTTCTATGAGGGATTGCAAGCACACATCACCATGCCCAGCTTGGGTTCCATGAAGTGACTATAGACTTTTTCTCAATGGTGACATTTGTAATCAGCACTGCATCTGTCTTTAGGAAGTCTGTATAGAGATTCAAATCCTTTCTCTACAACTACAAGGTGCAAGGAAATAAATGAAGACTTGAGTAACTACTGAAAATTTGTAATGACTACTAACTCGTGAAAAATGAACCGTTTTGTGAAGGTATCATAAATCCCAAGATAGAAGCTAATACATGCCTGAATTTGCAAAGACTGGTTGGCAAGATAGCAGAGGTTGACTAAAAAATCTACACCCTTTGCAGCAGGTGTGACCTTAAAGATCTGTGTGATTTAAAACATTTCAGATAAAAAGGTTTGGACAAACATGCAGTCTACAGAAAAGTCCTTCCCAGCATTAGCACAGTAAGTGAGAGAAGTAAATTCCCACGGACATCGACGGTATTTGCTTTAACTAAATTTTGAAAACTTCTAAGTCACAGCTTTCTGATGGTCCTTATAAAAATGCATAAACAAAAGATCTAACAGAACTCACCACTGTTAGTGCACTTTCATTTGTGGCTATACAAAGTGACAGGGAACTAGAACACAAAGTAAAATAGACCAATCAGCTGCTTTCAGATGCTGGGTAACAGCTCACCGGACTGTGACTCCTGAGAACAGGGCTCTGTCACTGCCCAGTTTATCATGGCAACAGTTCAGCTTCAGAAAAAGACTACTAGTTCCTGGAGGTCAGAAGTGGGAAGAGCTTTCCCTTCTAATTGGGATGCCCAGGAGCAGCCAGTGTCCGTCATTGGTAGGACTATATCAGCCGTGCTAATGCCCAGGAGCAGCCAGTGTCCATCAGTGGTAGGACTCTATCAGCCGCGCTAATGCAGCTCCTGTAAATGAACTCTGCATTAAGCAGCAGGTACCCAGACTAGGCACTTATCTCTATTTGGCAGACAGCGGCTTACACAGTCGTAAAGGGACAAGGCTTCAACACACTGCAGCTGTTTGGCTTTCAATGAGTCCTCCCAAGTTAGGACTGAAGTTATCACTGGAGGAGCGAGTGAGTTATTCTGGAAAGAGGCTGTTAGAGAAGCAAGCTTGGCTCTTTCCTACCCCTCTCCCCTCTACCATGGGATGATGCAGTATAAAGGCCATCATCAGATACTGGCATAATGTTCTTGAATGTTTGAATTAACAATGGTTTTTAATTATCAAATCTAAGGTTTGCTTTTAACAAGACTATAACTTGGGTTAACATGGACCTTGATTAAGGCTAAAAAGGTTCTGTGTGCATCTTGAGTGCTGAAATGAAAGCTAGCACGCGCACGCGCGCACACACACACACACACACGCGCACGCACACACACACACACACACACACACACACACACACACACACCTTTCTAGAATCAATGGGATGGATCTTAGGCTGATGAGCAGTGGTGGTTTTCCGGAGGCGCCTGTGTCTGATGACATTCTGCTGGTGACACAGCATGACTGTATGTCTTTGACATGTTTTCAGTAGATGATAACTGTGACATGACAAACAGGAAAAGCTCCTATGAATCCTTCTCTGTCTAAGGCAGGATACAGTCCTTTACTGGCGACAGTTTAGCTCCTATCAGCACAGCGAAGAAGACACCAGATGGATCTAAAATCAAATCTCACTCTGAAAGTTTTCGCCCATTTATTTCTTCCCACAGTTCCCACCTTTTGAACTCTGTCTTTCCAGTGTCCTACTGGGTCCACACAGGTTTCCTCTTCTTTGTGAAGGCAGAGCTCCAAGCCACTGCACTGTCACTTTCTACTGAGTTTTCTCCTGCTTGGTGAGCACTGTGAGTGCCAATCAACTCGTTTGCTTTCTTCAAATCTAATTAATCTGTGGTTCATTACAGAAGACTGTCCCATCTGAGAACTCAGGGCTGAGTAGCATCATTTTCTTTGACACATCAGTTTCTAGAGACTCAGACAGGGCTCTCTGGAAAACCCTTCCCGGAACCTAGGGATGGGATCCTAGGGAAACTGGCAGTAGCCAGTATAACAGAATTCTCACTAAAGCAAGTTCCCCACATCTGTCTCCTTCTCTCTCTGGCTTTCACTCTGTAGCCTGGCACGGGCCACGTGACTTGCTTCCCACAAGAGAGAGGGAGAGGAAGGTTCATCTTTGCCTGGCCCTTCCTTTACAAATTCCGAATATCAGTAGGAAACAAACTCAGCTCTTGATAAGTGTCTCTCACAGATTTAGTTGCCTGTGGTGATCAGCTGTGGACCTTGAGACTCCCAGAGAGGCCACTGTACTCACTGTCTTTTTGCCATGTGCTGGAAGAGACTCACAAGTGGAGCATATACCAGGTCTTGTAAGTCTTACTGTTCAAGCCAGGATAAAGGACTGTGGGGTCAACAGCTTTTACAAATGGACACATTCCTCCCTCTTTTCTCTGTCCTGACAGCTTGGCTTTTGTGACGAGTGAGAACACTAGTTTCTGCTAGCTAGAGGGGTATAAATGTTAGCTTGTGTCAGGCAGTTTACTAGAGGGACTGGGGTTAGACCACCGAGTAGCGTGCCCTCTAGCTGCTGGCTTTGAGTCCATCAGGGGCCTTGGCTTCTCTGTCTTTGTTGGTTGGTGCTGCCAACCAGGAATAGCTGTGACTGCATGTACAGGTCTGATCTGACCGGAGTGGCCTACATTCCACAGTAACTTGAAACAATGTCTCCATTAATACCATTCTCATCAACAGTGTAGTATGTTACTGCCCAGATGTCTGTAATGTCTCAGCCATTTTGGGAAGGGACTTTGGATCTTGAGCAGTTATGCCCAGGAAGCCTGTACTAAATACAAACTACAAGGCTTACCAGTTAGAAAGATATGAAGGCTAATTGTAAAACAGATTTCTAGACTGATACATTAAGTTATTACTAATTTTTCTATATGTGACAGACTTCTAGGTTATGTTAGTGTGTGCATCTGTTTGAAAAAAATCTATACATAAATATTAACATAATTGAAATCCCTAAGAAAAACTTATTTAGTCCAATATTTTGGTTATTTCTTACTTTCTTACCTGGTTCTGTAGGATTTCTTCCCGAACCTGAGAAACTGCAAGGGATTCTTGTTTACCTTGTAGCTCATTAACTTGACTTTGGAAATGTTTTATAAGTACCTAGGGAAATAGGACAAGTAGGGTTAGTCTACAGCTACACATCCCTGGATGAGCCCAACCTTGTCTTCTCCTGGATGCTGAGCAGGGTTGGGCCTGGTCAGGACTTGGGTGGGAGATGAATTTGGTTAACAAGGCTTCCCCTTGAATTCTATGTAGATAATATAACCCAACTCAAGACTGAAAAAGCCTTTAGACGTAAACCTCTGCAAAGTCTAAGTTTGGAAGTGGGCAATATTATCTTTATACTTTGTGATTAAGAAGGATGTTAGGTTATTAAATAAAGATAACAGTCATAATCTCTGAACTAAAAATGCCACAGCATAATTTTAGACAAAGGAACGGAAACCATGAACAGATTTCCATCAGCTATTCCAAGGACGTGTGGAATGCCTGGCTCTCTTCTCTGCAACACCTTCACTGTTCTACAGAGCTGGCGGCAATGACTTCCATGGAAATCTATTACATTTATCATCTTGGGAAAACACATTATCTGCGTTACTATGGTTTTAGAAGAACACTGCTCTCTCACTGTCCCAGATTATCCCTGCAAATCACGTGGTGCAATGTCAGCTGCCTTCTGACACCTGGGAAGGCTCTGCAAGGCTAGGTCAGGCAATAACCTGAAGAATACTTTAGAAAAGCATTAAAGATACATCTAACTACATTATAGGAACTGCACTGAGTTCCTTACATCTCCTCCCCCATATTTCAACATGTACCTCTTTGTAATAGGGCATTTCTCAAAAGGTATAACATTTTTACATCTGATAATTTACAATGATTTAAAAATATTTAATAACACACCCCTCTTTAAATTTCCCCAACTAAGGCTTTGTCTGTAATTCTACTGGTAATATATTACAGGAGGGAGATGGTAGTAGCTTCTTGAAGCCTCCCCTTAAGCTTGTCTTATCAAAGTAAAAACCTCCAAAAAGGATGAGGAGCAAAATAAACACTCAGCTTCATTTAGCACTGCTTATGTTTCCCATTTTTAGCAAAAGTTATTTTCATCCTAACAGTACAGAAAATGGCCAGAGGGGAGTTATTTTCAGATAGTCTGAGTGGATGTACCTGTTACCCAAGAAGGAAGTCACTGACTGAAGGAAATGCTGATGGGTTGCCAGCATTGCCCATCACAGCTGTTGGAAGGCTGTGTTTCCCATAGCTGGAGGTGTGTGTCTCTGTTCGTTATTTTATCCCTAGTGCCTCACCATCTGGAGCCTTTAGTTGCTCCACAATGAAGAGTAACAAGCAGGAAGAATGCATGAGGATAAGCTGCGGTGGAGGGAGGGAGGTCAACATACTCAAGTTCAAGTGATAAGGTCCACTCAGCTGGACACAGACAGCTGTCTGTGACAGCCTATGTAGAGGAACAGCTGAGAAGTGTAGGGACAGGTCTGTAGAAACACTTTTTTATAGTACATAATTTTAAGGTAAATGTTAAAAATATGGTAATGATAATCCCCTCTATATTATAAAAATTAAGTCAATAATTATTTTCCATTTGTATCACCAACCTGAAAAAAATGAAGTTAAAACATTTCCAAATTAAATCCTGTTCTTAAAAATATATTAGTGATGTTTGAGAAGGACCAGCTACCTCTTGAGTTGTGATTTTGCGAGTCAGTTCAGCTACTTTGGAAGAGGAATTTTCTACTGCATTCTGGCAAAGGAGTTTCTCTATTTCCCTCTGATGAGCCGCCTTGAGGGACGCGATGTGTGCCGCAGTGTCATCCTGGACCCTGTGGGAGAAACACAAGAGAACATGTGAAGTGGATCTCACACCTCTCACTCAGGAGGCCCAGACAGGAGTCAAGACCTGGAAAAGAACGCAGCAGAGGGCAGCTACTCCTGGCTGCATGTCCGGTGTGCTCAGCAGCATGTGGTGAGCTCCTCCAGTCACTCACAGGCTAGCATGTCCCAGGCTTTGTAAGAGTACTGCCAAGGGTGCAGATCTGCAAACTGTCTAGCCTGAGATCAAGTCAAGCACAAATAGAGTTTAAAATGTGGGCCTTTCACTCTCCTCTATCTGAAGCTGTATTCTCCAAGGGACTCCGACATTTCAATGCACCTCCCTGGATTTCAAGCAAATGTTTAGTCACCCTGTTTTTTAAGGTATACTCTGATTGCTCACTTGGGTTCTTGTTTGGATAGCCACAGTCCATAAAATCTTCGCTTTTATTGGCAGCTCATCAATATTTGGGCATGCAAATGATTACCGGGATAGTTGCATGTTATGAGACTACAATAATTTTATGGTAATTCTCAGAATAATTTGCTTCATTTGGAAGGTACATGTGAAAGTAAAGAACAGCCGCAATCTGGGACAAGGAAAACTCTTAACATCAGAGAAATTGACTAACAACACTAGCAAAAACTTAAAGAAAAATTTCCTGCAAGAAACCTGAAACTACAAACCTGAATTTTAAGTTGTTTCTAGGAAAGGTAACAATTAGATTCAGTACTGGAGAAACCAATTTCAATATGGTGCTGCCATGTTGATTTAATTGCCAGCACTGCTGTCAATCAAAAAATAAGCATTGTGGGTGCTACTGCTATGCTCATCCTGTTGAGTGAAATCAGGTAACTGCAGGCAAGGGCATGCAAAAGCAGTGTGATCTTCTCTCTGTTCTTTGGGAGCTACAAGGCTGGTGATGATTAATGCTTATGTAGGCGTTGTGGGTGGAAGCAAGCAATTTTCTGAGATGGGCCAAGAAATGTTTTGTGAAAGAAGCAGAACTTCAAACATAACTGAGCAAGAAGCAAAAAGAAACATGGCAGCTATGCACAGAGATTAATATGAGAGTAGCCACAGAATTTGAAAAGAGAGGCAGAGAAATTTAGTATTGATAGTTAAGGAAGTTGGTAGTTACTAAAAGACATAATGATCCAATGACAATGAGAACATTTAAATACACACACACACACACACACACACACACACACACACACACACACACCAAGATGACTGGGAGAGAAGGAAATGAAGGATGAACGGGGTGGGAAGTATGATGTCCTGTTAGGTACAGAAAGGAGGGTGGTACGGGTGGGAACAGTGATAGGCAGTATCCTATGAACTCAATGAACTATGAGATAATGAACTCAAGCAATAAAAGAGATAAAACTGACTGGCAGTTGGAATTAACAGTTACCAATCATGGGCAGGAATGGGAGCCTGGGTGGGAGGGAGAACTAATTTATGAGTAAAGAGAGGAAACTTGCCAGTCACCCCAAAGACATGGCTTGGATTGGCACGGAGGTTTCAGTTCATCAGAATCTGGTGCTTTATCAGGTAGAGGATCCTACACTGAAAATCCTTTATCTTCATACATTCTACTACGTACACATAATATAATACTATTTTTTAAGACCAGTCACATGTAACTTGCTATGTAGCCAAGAATGACTTTTATGATCCTCCAGCTCTTACCAAGTGTTTGAGTGTTAGGAGGACGTGGATGCTCCCCACACACCGTTTCTATGGTTTTGGGGATCAAACACAGGATTCCATGTACACTAGGCAAGCATTCTAGCAGTCGATCAACTATAGTTTCTTAAAATGTATGAATGCGTTTCAAAGTCAGGATATTATAGAGAAAATATGCCTTTTAATTAAACTGTGTTCCCGTATATTTATGACGTTTAACCTTTTACCTTTTCATGGAGTTTTCAAATTGCTGTACTGCTGCTTCAGAGTCCATCTTCAGCTTACTTCTTTCTAGAATCAACCCCTCTACTTCTTTCTTCAATCTGCAGTTTTCTTGTAAAACCTCTGGAAGGTGGGAGTCGGTAAAGGTGTGGGGGTGGTACAGTTTGGCATCTAGGGTTCCAGGGAAGGAATGTGCATTCCCTCGATCTGGGTGCAAAGCCTCTTTCTTCAGCCGTTTGGCAGACATTTCCTCTCTGCTCCTGGGGCTCTGCCTAGACAGCATCATTCTTCTCTCCTTCTGGAGCCTCTCCACAGTTTTTGAAAGGTCTTGTATCTCTCTCCCCTTTGCTGCTAGTTCTTCGTTGAGTCTTGCCAGTTTTGCTTTAGCATGTGCCTGCTCTACCTGGAATTCTATAGACTGGAGGTCCTGATCCTCTTTGCCATTCTTGTGTTCTAACTCAGCATTTTGATGTTTAAGAACATCAATTTCGTCTTCTAGCTTTTTTACAGTGACCTGATGGGCTTCCTTTATCTCCCCAAGTTCTGTCTCAAGTGCCTTCAGCCTGGAGGAACTGTTGTGCTGGTTCTGCGGAGCTTCCTTTAGTCTGTGTGCAAGCAGCTGCTCCTGCTCCTCCAGCCGCTGTTCATACTGGATCTGAGGAGAGAATTCGGGTCCTATCAAAATCCTGTTAAACATGCCATTACCGAAACTGTGCATTTTGTTGTGTCCACACGAGTCCTCTGTCCAAACACTCATATATTCTTACGTCTTCAGCTTTCTTTGCAAATCAGATGTATTGATTTTAGTCTCTGAAAGGTGTAATTATATCATTTAAACATTGATTCAGTAGGTAACATGTGCTTACTCAGCCCTCAGGTGTTAAAATTTAAGTTTAAGAGCTGGGCATAGTGCCACATGCCTGCAACCCCAGAGGCAGGAGGGTCAGGAGTTTAAGATCTACTGGGGCTACACAGTGAGCTCAAGGGCAGCCTGATATATATGAGGCTCTGTCTCAAAAAGAAAATAGTTGAGGTTTAATAAAATAATAGTATTGATACTTTATACTGTTAAACTAATTAAATTAATGTTAGTCTATAATTTTGCTTCTCCATGCAAGCTGTTATACCCTGAGGATAAACATGCAAAGCAACTGGAGGTACTGAAGTGTTTGAGAAACAGCACATTTACTATTTTAAAAAGAGGGTCTTGCTGGCCTTGAACCTGTGATCCATCCTCTTGCTTCCAACTCCAGAGAACAGTACATTTTCAAAACAGGCAGTGCAACAGCTTAGAATTTTTATATTGGACCTTTAGTGCAAAATGAAATATACAGAATAAATAGTTTATTCTATTTGGAGTCAAGTAATAATGTTTGCTCATTTATGAGCATTTACTGAGGTACAACCAAGTACTGTGCTTGGTTCTAATGATCTTTAGCTGTATTTTCAAATAGATAACGGTCTAGAAGGAGAGCAACACGACGGCCGCCATGTTGTAGGACACTTGCAGTAAAGACACACAGTACAGGGGCTGAGGCAGTGCTGATGCCTGGAGACCCAAGGAAGTTGGGAAGACTGCACGGAGATATCACATTTACATTTGATCTTCAAGGCTGAGTAAAAAAATGGGGTAAGCAGAACCATAAAGACAAATATCATATGTACTCACTCGTAAGTGGCTTTTAGACAGAAAGCAAAGAAAAACCAGCCTACAATTCACAATCCCAGAGAACCTAGACAACAAAGAATCCTAAGAGAAACATACATGGATCTAATCTTTACAAGAAGTAGAAAAAGACAAGATTTCCTGAATAAATTGGGAGCATGGGGACCATGAGAGAGGGCAGAAGGGGAGGGGAGAGGGAGGGAAGCAGAGAAAAATTTATAGCTCAATGAAAACAATAAAAAAAGAAAACAAATGGGGTAAGTAGACACAGGGTTACCTAGGAGCAGAAGGGGGATAGATAAAGGTTATTGAATATTAGTGTCTATTGAAAATAAGAACTGAAAGGAGCAAGTGGTAGGTAATATGAGGAAGGGGAGGGGGGGAAAGGAGGTAGGGAATTTTAAGAGGAGGAAAATTAGTGTAGGTAGATTTATAGACACAGAAACACGGTAGTAGGCTAGAGTTCATGCTTTAGAGTGCCCACTTGTTCAGTGAACTGTTAACAGTAATTATAATCATTTAGTCAAATGTTTGTGTGGTATGTACTTAAGCACATATGGGAAGGGTGACACTTGATCTTCTAGTATTTATAATTAATAGCTAATTGATTAAATTGTTATTAAATATCTAGTCTGGATATTTAATGTGATCACACAGAAATTTTTTAAAGGGTATCAACAAACGTGGATGTACATGGGGCTGGGCTGTAGCTCAGTGGTAGAGCACCTGATTAGTACACACAAAGCCCCAGAACTACCACTTAAGAGGGATGGGGGTAGTATGTGCATATGCACACAAAAGGGAGGTGTGAGGGGGCAGGAGGAACCTAATGGAGCTGGAGTGAACATTGTGATTCATTTCTGAGCAAGGATGCTCTTTAGTAACCCCTCCCACCACCAACACGGGTGCCTCTGTCTCATCTCCTTACCCCCCCCCACTACTAGATGAACTTCAACAATGGCAGTGCCTTCTCTCCTCTGCTTCTGAACACACAGAAGAGGTATTTTAATCTATTTTTCCTGACTTATTTTCCTTTGACTCTAATAATGACAGGATTGCATAATGATATATTGTGCAGAACTTCATATTTTTGAAGAAAGAAATTGAAGATGTCAGAAGATAGCAAGATCTCCTGTGCTCATGGATTAGGATTAAGATAGCAGAAATGGCCATCTTACCAAAAGCAATATACAGATTCAATTCAATCCCCATTAAAATTCCAACACATTTCTTTAAAGACCTTGAAAGAACAATATTCAATTTCATATGGAAAAACAAAACAAACAAACAAACAAAAACCAGGATAGCTCAAACAATCCTGTACAATAAAAGAACTTCCAGAGGCATCACCATCCCTGATTTCAAACTCTACTACAGAGCTATAGTAATAAAAATCACATGGTATTGGCATAAAAACAGACAGGTGAATCAATGGAATTGAATTAAAGACCCAGACATAAATCCACACACCTATGAATATCTAATTTTTGATAAATAAGCCAAAATTCTACAGTGGAAAACAAGAAAGCATCTTCAATAAATGGTGCTGGCATAACTGGATATGTCATGTAGAAGAATAAAAATATACTCATGTCTATCACCCTGTACAAAACTTAAGTCCAAATGGATCAAAGACCCCCACCAGATACCCTGAACCTGATAGAAGAGAAAGTGGGAAATAATCTTGAATGCTTTGGCAGAGAAGTGGTGTAGGAGGTCCTTCTGTCTTTGTGTTGCTTTCATTGATTTGGGCCCTTGATAGGGCAGAACTTAGGTAGGTGGGAGAAGATGCAACTGAATTCTGGGAGGAAGATAGCAAGGTGGGAAGGCGGGGGGTGGGTAGGGCTTGCCATGGAGCCGCCATCAGAGTAACACAAGCTGAATCTTTGCTGGTAAGCCACTACCACGTGGCGATGTACAGATCAATAGAAATGGGTTAAATCAAGATGTGAGAGTTAGCCAATAAGAGGCTAGAGCTAATGGGCCAAGCAGTGATTTAATTAATACAGTTTCCATGTGATTATTTCGGGGCGCCGGGACAAACAAGCAGGCCCTTCTCCTACAGAGGAGACAACTTTCTGAACAGAACACCAATAATAGCACAGGTACTAAGATTGACAAAAAATGGGATCTCATGATATTGAAAGGTTTCTGTAAGATAAAGGATGTTGTCAATAAGACAAAATGGCGGCAGCCTATAGAATGGGAAAATATCTTCACCAACCCCACATTCAACAGGGTGCTGATTTTCAAAATATATAAAGAATTCAAGAAACTAGATCTCAACAAACTAATCCAATTTAAAAAAGGAATACAAATCTAAAGAGAATTCTCAAGTGAAGAATCTCAAATGGCTGAGAAACATTTAAGGAGATGTTCAACATCCTTATCCATCAGAGAAATGCAAATCAAAACAACTTTGAGATTCCATCTTACACCTTCAGAATGGCCAAGAATAAAACCATAGTTGACGCTAGACAGTGGTGACACACGCCTTTAATCCCAGCACTCGGGAGGCAGAGGCAGGCAGATCTCTGTGAGTTCGACGCCAACCTGGTCGACAAGAGCTAGTTTCAGGACAGGCTCCAAAGCTACAGAGAAACCCTGTCTCGATATACCAAAAACAACACCCCAGTCTAAAGAGGACATGGAACAAAGGTAACACTTCTCCATTGCTGGTGGGAGTGTAAACTTGTACAGCCACTTTGGAGATCAGTATGATGGTTTCTCAGAAAACTGGGAATCAATCTACCATAAGACCCACTCTTGGACATATGCCCAAAGGAAGCTCAACAATATCACAAGAACACTTGCTCAACTATGTTCACAGCAACTTTATTTGTAATAGTCAGAAGCTGGAAACAACGTAGATGTCCCTCAATCAGCTGTTAAAAACAAGGCAAATGGATGGAACTAGAAAAAAATCATCCTGAGTGAGGTAACCCAGACTGAGAAAGACAAGCATGGTATACTAGTTCATAAGTAGGTATTAGATGTAAATAAAGGATAACTATGCCATTATACACAGACCCAAAGAGACTAGGTAACAAGAAGGGAACCTGCATGGGACAGACCTAGTAACTCTGTATATATATGACAGTTGAGTAGCTTGGTTCTCTTGTGGGACTCTAAACAGTGGGAACAGGGGCTGTCTCTGACTCTTTTACTGGTTTTTGGGAACCTACTCCTCATACTGGGTTGCTTTGCTCACACTTAATACATGGGGAAGTGCATAGTCTTACTGCAAGTTGATATGCCATGTTTTATTGATACTCATGGGTGACCTTCCCTTTCCTAAACAGAAACGGAGGAGTGGATTGCAGGGTGGAGGTGATGGACTGGGAGGAGGGAAAACTGTGACCAGGATGTAAAATAAATTATTTTAAAATGAAGATATCTTGCACTTGATTATTCTGTCAGAATCAGAAAGGAGTTGCTGATGGAGCTCAAGAAGACACAGTGGATCTAGACTTCTTTTATATGGAATCACACTGGCGGACAAGGATGCTCTGAGATGTTTGTTAAAGTGAGGGCTGGGAATGACCCACTCCCATACTCCATCTCTGCTATCTTGAAGCACTTACCTTCATTTTCTGAAACTGTTGTTCCATGGTGCGAAGGCTTTTCTTTGCTTCTTCATCTTTGCCCTCCAGATCAGCTTCTAGCTTTTTTATCCTCCTTTCCATAAACTCTACTGTATTTCTATCTACTGAATCACCAGCTGCGGAGGCAGCCAGAATCAAAGCAGGTAAAGAGTTGGGGTATCTTCTCTTCAGAATTCCTTCCATTTCTTTAACCTATGAAAATGTGTTAAATATCTTTAAGTTGACAAATATACATAAAGAAGCAGTTTAATGTCTAGGCTTAGATTATGCCACACCAGTCATGCCAAGGATGTTTACATCCAACCTCCATTCTGAATCAGAGGCACAGGAATGCAGTCATTTCAAAAGATTACCCTCTAACATCTAATTAGCTTGTTCAACCTAGAGATCTCTTACACTCACTCAAAGCACACCTTCAGCCTTGCTATTCTATTGGTAATTGCTGGTCTGCAGTACAGAGCTCTTGTTCTGCCCACTGACCCCTTCATGTGACAGCATTCCTGGTACCTACTGGCTGAAAATGTACCGATCTGCACAGAGCAGGCAATGCACTACCACAGACACAGACCACCCTAAGCACCTGCCTGTCTAGGACATCAGCCCTCCCTGCCAAGGAGAGTTAACATTATCCTTTAAAAGAAAAAAATTAAATATATGGGTGTTCTGAGTACCATGTGCATGTAGTGCCTATGGGGGTCAGAAGAATCCCCTGAGACTAGAGTTACAGACTGTTGTGAGCTATCGTGTGGATGCTGGGAATCAAACCTGGGGCCTGTGCAAGAGTAGCAAGTGCTCTGAACTGCAGAGCCATGTCTCCTTCTCCTAAAATGACCTTCTTAAAGTCTTCATCAGAGACTACCTTCACTCAGTCTACAAACCAATGATGTATTTTAAGACTTTTCTGTAAGAGAGTACTATGCTTCAATGCACAGAAACTGCAGCTTGGTATTACAGGAGCCAGAGCCTGCACCTATTTTAAAATGGTATTACGACAGCCATGGCGTTCTGTAAACTATATATTAAACCCAACAGTCTTTGTTTCAACACTTCCCTATTTCATAAGCATGCAATAATACAAAGCTGAGACACAATAGAGCAGAGTGGTTAAGGTTGTGTCTGGTTACTGTGCTCCTCACTCGAGGACCTTGGTCTCCTCAATCCAAATTTCTTCTTTATGGGTAAAACAAAGATATCAACAATATTAACCCCCAGGATTCAAACAGGGAGGATCAACTAACTTCTATCTTGATAAGCATTTGCTGTGTATCAGTATACAGTTAGCACTGATAAATGCTGGCTTTTAGTATGAATTTGTCTAAAAAGGGACTAAATTTCCTAACTGTTGGAGCTCAGAAACCTATGAGCAGACAACACAACTCACAGTAGAAATTCTGGGACATACTGGCTGCAAAGCGAGCAGTAAGCATTTCGACTTCTTAAAACTGCCTCCTTGTTGCACACTATCAACTGAGCTCTATCCAGACACATATCACAAATTTACTTTACCAGGACAGCATTCAGAGCTGTTTCCTCTGGTATTAACAACCTAGTAATCGGAGTGAATTACTAATTAGGGCAGGTATACATGACACATATGTTAAAAAGAGAACTAGATTAAACTATTTTAAATTAATAGATTTGTTTTAATATTAAAATGTCATATGAAATACATAATACTTTTTTGGTAAAAAATTAAATTTTGTCTGTACCTTCTTTATTTTGGGTTAAAATTTTATTCTTTGGTTAATGTCTGTCTGGTATACAAGGTCAATTTTAAAAAGATCTCAGACAATTAAACTATGAAATAGTCCATTAAATAAAAGTATGAAGAGATAATGTAAGTTTTCTTATAAAGTACATCCAATTAGCCTCATTCTTACTTATATTCTATTTAGAAAGTACATTTTACTTACAGCTGATCCATTTCAGAACATGACTTGAAATGATTCTAACTATACTGTGATATATTCTGGCTGTAAAGCAGATGTTCAAGCATAAAATCATTACAAAAGAAGTGCTCAAGGAGACAGAATAAGTAAGCATATCAGATAAGCACAGGTAGCAACCTAACTAAAAATATTATCAAAGAGTATTTTTCAAGGATCTACCCTCAGATGGATAATCAACAAATGTTCAGTCAGAGTGCGACTGTTATAAACAGTGTGTTTCTGGCCAATATGGAGCCCCACCTGGGGATGGGGAGGTAGGAAAAGAGTGTGTGTGTATAGACCTGCACTGGCAAACACAAGCCTTGTCAACCTTGAGCGCTGGTCTTCAGGTGGAGTCTTAGGAGACAGGATTTTTATAGGATATTTTACAGGTGTCTGGGGCTTGTGGACTGGGCTTGTTGGCTAGACACCCAGTAAACCCCTCCAGAACTGGGATGACAGGCATACGCTGCCATGCTGTCTCTGGAGGCCCTGAGGAGTGACCTCAGGTCCTCAGGCTTGCACAGCAAGCACTGAAATGACTGCGCATCTCTCCAGCCCCACCATCTGAAGTCTCACACACATGTCAAGTTTACCACTCCTTTCCTCCCACACATCCACTTGGACATGGTCTCTCTTTAGGAGATCATCTAATGGACTTACTCCTTTGCCTCTATTCCCTCCCAGTACCGGACAGCTATTTCTACACTGGGCAACATAAACCCTAAGCCCTGAAGACAACCTGAACATGATCCCAGCCTACACTCACTTTCAAATACTTCTCACTCTTCAAGCCACTTCTGTCCTGGTCTTTTCTTTAGCCAGATCACTAAGTTATACCTCTTAATACCAGAAAAGGTCCCGTGAAGGTAACAAAGTTGAATTTTACTTCCTCTTAAAACCACTCAGCTCTGTGATGACCTCACAGTCTTGGATCTGTGATGAAATAATAGCTGTCTGTTTAAGTATCCGCAGGCAATTACAAAAGTCCTGCTCCCTCAAAGGCTGGAAAAATCATGCTTTAATATTCAGCTATGAATATAAATGCTACATAGAATGCTTTAAAAACAAAAGGAAATTGTCTGTATCCCTCAAAAACTACTTCAATAAAAAATTCTCCTTTTTGAGAAGCTCCACAGTAAGAGTTTAATGAAGTCTCTTTGCTACAGCCACCCTGAAGTGAACACGTGATGAGCAAGGTGCAGGCTGATGGCCAGCAGATGAGAAATTGAATGTTCTTTGTGTACGGTGTTTGTTTTGTAACATTTCCCAAGTGTTAGCCACATAATTCAGATTCTAAGACCTTTCTTCCTATACTCCCTTCCCACCTATTTTTGGTCAGGATATTATGGATTAATCTAAAAAAAAAAAAAAAAAGGATTTTGCTATGTTTCTGAGATTGTCCTGAATTCCTGTGTTCGAGTGATTACTGCCTCAGCCTCCCATGAAACAAGAATTAAAACTCAATACCCAATGTTTCAAATTTCTGCTTCTGTCTTCCTAAAGCTGGGCAGCAGAAGGACCTCTCATCAATAGATCTGTCTTCCGACAGAGAACACCAGCCTAACGTTCTGCAGATCTGAGCCCTGGGTTATGCAATCTGTCACACACTTTATTGTTGGCACTTTAACGATTTCCTGAATAATTCAGTCTGTATACATTAAAGGTGCTTCAATAAAAATTCATCTCTGACACCTACCTGCCGCTCCAGATCCTGAATTCTTTTGGCATCAAGAGCTCTTTCCTTTGAGCGTAACCTTTGTTGAGTAGTTGGGCTCCCGGACTCAGTTTTCAGTTTTTCAATCTGTTGACAAGGGGAGAACATGGTGATGTAAGGAGTGTATTTACAAGAACAGGAAAGCACCAAAGGTGGGGGCTGCACAATGTTAATTCATTAATTCACTCTGTTACAGACACTGATTGAGCAAATCCTTTGTTCCAAGTGTCTCCAAAAGTGCAGTACTGGAGGCAGAAGATGGCAGCAAACGAGAGAATCTGGGTCATTGGCTTGTAGAGACAGATGGATGACCAGCTAAGTAAATCAACGGGTAAAGAAAATCACTGTACAGAGAGACAGTGCTATCAACCAAACAGAGTGGAGTGAAAGACAAAGAGCAGGGTCAGGCTGGGGAGGAAGCTCAAAGAGTACAAACTGGAGCTGAGTTTTGACAGGAAGAGAGGGAGTGAGGCGTGAGAAAACCCAAGGACAAGGCAGCAAGCGGAATGAGTCTGGAGGAGCTGTGTGGCTAGAGTCTACTCACCGAGTGGTGCCGAGGAGGTGTGAAGCAGACCCTGTGGCTCAGGCCAGATGGTCCCTACAGGCTGTGATAAGCAGCTGGCATTTACCCACAGTTCATCTAAAAAGACTAGTCATTTAAAGTCAAACCAAAACCCAAACTAGCTATAAATCCAGACTCTAGGAGTAAGGGGTCTAGAGTCAGGGATGCGGTGGCACAGCAGAGCATCTCCAGTACAGGAGACAAAGCACAAAGACTAGGGAGCAGTGACAAGATCAGACATGATGACACCACGGCGCCAGGGCTCATGTAAAAAGTACCTCTAGTTTCAGCTTCTCAGCTTCTTCAGTGGCCTCTCGGAGACGAGCTGCATCTTTATCTAGAAGCTCCTGATTCTCGGCGTACCACTGTAACCGCTTCTGCAGACGACTGACTTCTTGTTTATGTGTTTCTTCCAAAATTTTTATTTCATATAATTTTTCACCTAAACAATAAAGTAACTCAATAATCTGATGGTAATTTTTTAAAATATGGAAACAACAAAATTCCAATGTTTTTAAATAAAAAGCCAATGTCTAGCTAATGAAAGCATTATTAAAAAAGAGGAATGAACAAATAATCTATTTATACATCTAGTTGAATCTTCTAGTAATAGAGACAAGAGATTGTGCTTGTAATCCAAAGCTTCTACTTCATAACAAGGATGGCTATCTAGAAATGTGTGATTGCTTCCCATCGACATATGAAAATCGAGTTGTTTCCAGTGGAAAAATAGGTTCAAGAAATAAAAATAAGGAATGTTTATAATTAGTAAAAATGGCATACATTAGTAAGTGGCTTATTTTAGTTAACACAACAAATTTATATGGAAAACATTTTTGAACTTTTGAAAAGTAGTTTACTCCTCTACTTTAGAGATAAGGGAAGGGAACACTGTTTTCTTATACGCAGTTAATGGCTTCTTTGTATGGCGTTTACATTGAAGCTGATGGCACTGTAGATAGAAGACTAACTCTGGCAGAAAGCCAAAGTCCTTCGACCTCTGCAGCTGTGCTCTGCTGCCCTGACCACCTACTCTGCAATATGCTCAAGGCACACACCCAAGCCTCCCTCTGTTCCTCTACTTCCAAATCTCACTGTCTGGGCCTGACTCCAATGCCATTTTTCTCCAAATTCTTGTTGTCTGTACCCCTACCTCCCTATTAAATTCTGTTTATCCTTATCTTTCTCCCCAAATGTTTACTGGTGGGTGCCATGCCATGTTTCTTTTCATTACTATAAAATAATGCAATGTTAAGTGTTCATGTGGCAAAAACAAAACAAAACCAAACAAAACCAAACCAGACAAAGCATGTTTCAGTCCTGCCTTCAGGAAGCTCTCAGCCAGGCTAAGACCACAGGCCTCTAAACAACTCAACACAAAGCTATGAATTAAATTAATGCTGGATTCTCCCTTGATGTTACAACTGTTCTAGTTAAAAGTAAGAAGTATATATCATTTTATCATTCATTTAAAAATGTTTCAAAGATTACAAGTTACCTACAGGGTAAGTATTTTAATGATACCATTCAATTTCTACTTACTTCATGATTGGAACCAAAAGAGAGCAGTCTCAGCAGCACTCACCCGTGGCATAAGCAATCTGCTCTTTGGCTTGGTCTCTCTCTTTCTTCACCTTTTCCAAGTCCACTTCAAGAGCTTGTTTGTCCTGCTTCAGTCTTTTGATATCTTCCATCAGATGGTTTTTCTCTTTCTTGATATTTGAAGGAATATAAAAGTGGGCTACTTCCAAACACAATAAATCATGGGATAGTCTCTCCTCTCAACCCATCAAAAATACTGTTGTGAAATTTCCTGAATTTCAGGTCACATTTTCTGTAAAAGGGTCAGAGGGTGCTCTACCCCTAAACCATTAACTTCCCAGGTTCTAGTACTGATTCCTGTCTTCTCACCATTGCGCTGGAGATCCACACTCTATTATCCTAATGTGTTCTTTTTGAAGGCCTTGGCTTGAACTGCTGTAATTACATCTAAGCATTTCCCTAGGCCTGTTCTTGTAGCAGTTAGCTACAAGACTAGTTACAGTGCTCCAGCTGAGCTCCCTTGTGGTTCTTCTCTTAGGGTGAATCCTAAGTGAACCATGACTTTGAGTGTCACATAACCTGGCTGTGACTGTGACTGAGCACACTAGCCACAGAGGCCTCTTTGGGGCTCTCTGAACACCCCTACCTCTAGAGCACTCCTACCCTCGTCTGCCAGGTATCCCTCTGCAAGGTAACTTGCTCCTTCCTGTCACGACTGCTCAAAAGAAGCCTCAGCAAAACCTCGCCTGGCCACTTTCTCTGAAAATGTAAGCTTTCCCTCTGACTAAAACTCATCACTATCTGATCTATTACCTATTTAACTAAAAGCAGTTTTTTTTTTTTTTAAAGTCAAATTCTCATATGTAACCCTAGAACTCGCTAGGTAGATCAGGCTGGTCTCCAACTCAGAGATCTACCTGCCTGAATTATTTTGATAACTCTTATTACAATTACATAAAAGGGTTGGGCACTAAAATACAGGTTAAGGGGCTGAAGAGATGTGCGATAGTTGGGAGCACTGGCTGCTCTTCCAGAAAACCCAGGTTTGATTCCTAGTATGCACACAGTGGCTCACAACGATCTGTAACTCCAGTTCCAGGGATCTGATGCTCTCTCTGGTCTTGATAGGCACCAGATATATGTGTGGTAAATAGACATATATGCAGGCAAAACACTCATGCAAATAAAGTAAGAATAATTTAAAAATTAAAAGCTAAGTGAATCCCCAAATACCCTGTGTTCCACACCATTGTCAATACTTGGACTATGTCCGTTCCTCTGGTTTGTAAAAATCACGCCTACCCTTCAGAGTCCAGTGTGTAGCCAGGAAAGAGATTCCTAGTAATTCCTTCTATGTCCACACAAACTTGAAACTCTGTTTTATACAACACTGTTCCATGTACGGATTTTTCTCACTTTCTGTGCAATTGGTTTATCTGCGTACTTTATAGTATAAGCACATGGCATGTACTCTGTGTTCATACACACACACACACACACACAACATCAGTCTTAAAACTGCTCTCACAGTAATAAAACTACAGATTCTCACAAATCCTGTATTATACTATGTTATGATTTAAATTAAGTCTGACAAAAGAAAATAAATATGTTCATAAAGCATCATATCATTTTGAATTTTATAGACATCCCAGACTCATTTCATTGTTTAATCTGTGTGGTCCATGGATGTCTTTTCAAGGGTATGAACTTCAAGTTTTCAAAATCCATATACCTTTCTGAAAATACTATGTGTTTAATCACTCTGACTTAGAAATGCTATCTAGCAGTGCTTACTTCATTACAGTAGTCCAGAATTTAAAGTGTCATTGAATTGAACCACACAGTAAATACCCAAATGGATAAGGACTCTGCTTTGGGTTTGCGTAGAAGCAGAAACAGGGCCTGCGTCATGTCAGTACGGTGTATGAGGGGTTCTAGCTGGAAAATAGGACTTTCCTTCCCTGTGAGTTACTGTGCATACAACGAAAACCTTTAACTTCTAAAGAAAGAGGTAGATGCTAGAGAATGGAAAGACAGCTCATTCTCATATTTTGGTATCATTAATATTGTGAAAATGGCCATTTTTACCGGAAGCTATTTACAGATGCAGTGTAATCTCAATCAAAGTCTCCATCTCAATCGATGTGGGATTTCCCACTGTATGCTACAACTGTGTTTTATTACCATTGTTTATTAAAGAAGCTGTTTTGGCAATGGCTTAGTAGAGTGAAGCCAGGCAGGAAATCTGAACACAGATATATAGAGAAAGTAAGCATATTTGGAGGGACGCCAAAGGAGAACCCGGAAACATTTTAGTAAGCCACAGCCTCATGGCAATACACAGATTAATAGAAATGGGTTAATTTAAGATGTAAGAGTTACTTAATAAGAAGCCTGATCTAATAGGCCAAACAGTGTTGCAATTAATATAGCTTCTGTGTGATTATTCAGGTCTTGTTGGCTGGGAAATGAACGAGCAGTCTCTATTTACAAAATGGCATGCCAACGCGGGCCTACTACATCCACTAAAACCTGAGAGTGCTTGGGAAGGAATTCTAGACACAAAAAAACCATAATTAAGCATGGCTTCATGGTAGCAGTATTATCTTTGGGGGCTCTATTTGTTAGAAGTAAGCAGAGACATGATTCCTTTAAGAGAAGGCATCCTGACTCAGTGGTAGCAGCAAAAACTGTGCAGCTCCTTTAAGAAGGCTTCCTGGTTCGTGGTAGTTGCATGAACAGCTTTGGCTCTTTCAGGAGGCTGAGCACATGAATGGGGTTTGTGGGCAGCACAGGTCAAGTGCTTACCAGAGCCGAAGTGGTGAGCAAGGCTCCAGAGCTGGCAGTAAAGGCACCTCCACCATATTGAAAGGCTGAGAGAGGCGGAGGTAGCATCTAGGGCTGCTGCAACCACACTGCTTATTATTTTAAAGCACTCTTGGTCAGAAAAGGATTACAGATATGCAATAAAGACAGATTCAGACAGAAATAAACCTCTGAACAGATCACAGTGTGTTTAAAAAATATACACAGGTTTGGGAGAGAAAGAAAAAAAGTATAGACAGAAAAAGAAATAGTTTAAATAAAAGAAAGTCTTTAAAGAAACAAGTACAGACAGTCATAGATTAAAGGAATAAAGAAAAATAAGCCATGCAAAGATGGAATATACAACAGAGAGTCTGGATTATGAATATTATTGTGTTTTCTTTGAATTTTTTGACTATGAATGAGCTAAGTACAGAGAGACATTTCATCGTATGGGCTGCTAAGCTAAATCAACATATATATTTTAAAAGTTCCTTGACTTCAAAATTTGGGTCTAAGATAAGTTGCTTTGGAAAAGAGGTTGTACTTTTGTTTCCACAGAGGATAGGAAGCTGTGGATTCCTTACTGGCTAATATGGTTTGATCAAACAAGACCTCTAAAGCAAACGTCCAGATGTTCCAACATCTATGCCAGCTTCAGGACTGCTGGCAGAGATGGACCTAGCACACAGGTTACCCCACGAAAGACCTGATCAACAGTGTACCCAATTAGCAGGAAATACTAATAAAACTATATCCAAATTCCCAAATATTGTTTATAAATGATTGTTTTCATTTATATTTCATTGTTTTAAAGGGGGTTGATTGTTAAGTGATTAATGGTCACAGTCAATTTCTATAAAAAATAAGGAGGCTATGCTATAGAGATGAATACTTTGCATTGGTATGAATCTTGGCTTACTGATACAAATTTAAGGTCAATTTTGTTATATGTATGTTTCTGCTCTTGATTAAGGTATTATGTTTGTGCAGCTCATTTAAAAATGTAATGTATAGTTAAGAAATACAGATTAATAAATAGTCATCTATAATAGTCAAACCTGTAAGTCATATTAGTTAGGTTTTCTAGATGTACAGAGATATATTTCAGATGGACAGGTATTCTTCAACCCTTTCAAAGACCTACAGAATATGACATTTAAAATGTTTTAAGAACTTAGAATTTTCTCAACAGTGAGACATGTCTGCTTCTGGCAGTACCAATTACTTCAGAGAGGTTATGGGCATTGAAGAAACTTGTTATGGAATTTGCTTTTAATATGAAAAGGCTAGCCATTTGGGCAAGAAACTGCTCTTGCCTGAACTGCTTGTTGGTATGCTGTATGAACTGGACATGCAGGACTAACAGAAAAATGACTGCTAAAGTTTCCTAAAGAAGATGAGACAGTCCTTCAGGTTTCCTGCTTCATGAGTCTGCCAGACATTCTGTAGGATACAGAAGAAAGTGACTGATAAACTGCCAACAGAGGAAAAACACTCTTTCAAATTTCCTGCTTCATGGAAATGTCTGCTGGATACTATGAGCCTGTAAGCTGAAGACGGAGGCCCCAATGTTACACAAGAACTTTGAGTGACTGTCCTGGCAGCAAGATGTCTCTATCAATTCTAGAATTTTGGAAGTAGCTTACAATGCACTTCTGGTTAACTTAGGTCATATTATATCCTGCTGGGGTCTTTTATAGAGTTGAAGAATAGATAGTTATAGTTTTCCTTAGTTATGATGAAAATTAAAGTAGATATAAATATTGTAACTGTAATTCTTGCTTTGTGCCTGTTTTGTTATATGTAATTATACTATGTTAAAGTCAAAACCTTCCTTTTTATTTAGACAGAAAAGGGGAGATGATGTGGGGTTACCCTCTGTTTGTTATGAATGCTTTATTACCATTGGTTATTAAAGAAGCTGTTCCGGCCAATAGCTTAGTAGAGTAAAGCCACATGGGAAATCTGAATAGAGATATAAAGTAGGCAGAGTTGGAGGAAGAAATCTGAGCTAATATGTCAAACAGTGTGGTAATTAATATAGTTTCTGTGTGATAATTCAGGTCTGAGCAGTTGGGAAATGAAAAGGCAGTCTTTGCCTATACTCAATCTTTACAGAAATAGAAAAAAGTTATAAAATTCACATGGACCCACAACAGACCCCAGATTGCTAACGCAATTCTGAGCAAAAAAAACAAACAAACAAACAAACAAAAAAAAACAATGGAGGGATTACCATTCCAGATTTCAAAACACATGTAGATTCATGGTGATAGAAACAGCATGTTACCGGCATAAACAGACAGAAAGTAGACTAACTGTACAAAATAAAAGACCCAAATTTGAATACAAATAACTAGAGCCTTCTTGTAGTTGACAAAGATTTCAAAAAATACACACTGAAGAAAGTGCTTTCAACAAATGGTACTAAACAACCTGGATGTCCACATGTAGAATAATGAAAATTATTAGATCCCATCTTTTACCCTGCACAAAGCTTAACTTTAAATGGATCAAAGATCTCAGTCTGAAACCCGGAACACTGAAACGGCTGTAAAAACACATGGGCAGTGCTCTTCAACATACAGGCACAGAAAGGACTTCAGGAAGGAGATTGTCCGGGAACTAAGACCACCAACCAGTCTCCACATTTATCTTGAGTATCTGGGATACAATATTTACAATACACAGTCTGCTGTTCAGACGTGCGCTGAGTACTTTGGGAAAAAGATGAAAAGGACATTACCTCCCTACTGTTTCCCTATTTCAGCACACAGTGTATTACCACAGTGAAGAATTTGTTTTTTAAGATTTATTTTTAATTACATGTGTAAGTGTGAGTGCACATGAGCGAAGGGGCCCTTGGATGGCAGGGGTACTGGATCTTTTGGAAATGGAGTTAGAGGTGATCTGTGAACCGCTTAAGTGGGCACTGAGAACTGAACTTGGGTTTTCTGCAAGAGTAGCCACATATTCTTTACCAACACCTGGGCCATCTTTACAACCCTAGGAATCTGTTTGAAATAAATTATATAGTGCTCCAAATGCAATGACTCTGCTCCGGCTCTACGTGATAAATGCCTGAGGAGAGGTTACACTGTAGGGTGGGGGCCATTTCAACCCGTTTCCAAGGTTTTCTGTACATTAAAGTCACAGGAATACTAATGCTAATCTTAGATACTTCTTAATTTTAAATATCTTTAAATATATTTTTTATTTATATATTTATTACAAACATAATTTTCTACAACACTGGAATTTCTATGATAACTTTACCAAACTCAATAGTTAAAATCCTTACTCAACTTACCTGCACCGCCCGTAATTCTGCTAGCAGATCTGTGAAGCTCTGGTTTTTCATGGGTTCTACATTTTCAACTACTTGAGACAGGAAACGATTTTTGTGAACCTGTTCTCTGATTTTCAAAATTAAAAAAAAAAGACTTTATAAGACAAGACATTCCTTTAATACAGAGTATTCTAA
The DNA here is from genome assembly GCF_950005125.1 of Chionomys nivalis. Classification (NCBI taxonomy): domain Eukaryota; kingdom Metazoa; phylum Chordata; class Mammalia; order Rodentia; family Cricetidae; genus Chionomys; species Chionomys nivalis. Next base: position 85,343,343 of record NC_080089.1, read on the forward strand.
TGAATCACACTATATAAGACAAGACATTCCTTTAATACAGAGTATTCTAATGAATCACACTCTATGTATCGCAAGAGGAAAAAGATGAAAGTATGGGTGTGTTAAAGGAAAGTAGACAAGAGAAATGCCTACACTTTCTACTTTAGAAGAATAGAAACACTAAGATTTTTGGTTTAATTGAAATTTAAAAATATTTGCTTTTAATTCTAAAAAAATGAAGTGTTACCATTTTTCTAGAGCTTTCTGTACTCGGGGTCTCACTGCTGCTGACTGATTCCTTTGGTCTGACAAATACAAATCTCAATTTTACACACAGAAACAAAACCAGAAACATATCTGGACCTCAGATTCAAATTTTAGATTTTTTTTTCAAGAAATCTCTGTAAGATAATATAGTCCTAATGTTTTAAATAAATTATTTTAATAATTATCTGTTAATTATTTTATCATGGAAGTTCACTTAATTTGGGATTTAGGAATAGTTCTTTCTAGAAGCCAGGTAGTAAAAATGTGGTATTTTAAAAGTTATGTTTACTTATCTAATATCTGACACACAGTTCAAACTGGACTAAGCTGTTGTATGGCTGTATATGACCTTGAACTTCCAAGTCTCCTGTCTCCCTTCAGAGTACATGCATACAAGACTAGTGCATGTGGTACTGGGGACTAAACCCAACCCAGACCTCATCAATAAGCTACATCTCCAGTTCAGATCAGATCTTTGCCAGAAATACTTATGAGAAGCATCTTAAAAGAAGGTGTAAGTATCTTCAAGCATCAGATCAACATACCTGGCTTTGGGGCCAGTCTGACCAAGAGAAAGGGACATTAAAACACTCTCTCTTCTTTCTCTCTCTCCTTCCCTCCTTCTCTCTGTTCACCAATCTGTACAGCTGTCACTTCTGTCTATTATAGGGTGTATATTTTTCTATTTTACACGAAAGGTCAGTATATGTGAATGGCTACACTTTTCATGTTATAAGTCATCTAAAAATGAGAGCCCGTTAATAAATATGGTTAGTATCTGTGATATTCATGGTCACCAAAACTTCTGGTAGCATCCTGAATAATTGGACATTTATGTGGAATGATGTACTAAACAGTCATTTCCTAGTGGAAGACAGTGCCCTCATATGTCCCTGTTTGTAGGTCTGGTGTTTGTTCTTCCACTAGTAAGGTAATGGACCAGGGTTGGGCATGAGTAAGCAGGCTTTGGGGCCACGGCTCTGTGGTGAGTGTCAGATTGTTGGATAGTAACAACTAATAGGTTGTTACTTGGAATGAGTGAGTTCATCTAAACCACAGCCTTTGACCCAGAAGATGTTCTGAGTTCCCTCCCAGCTAAATCCCAGTTAGAGGTACAAACTGTGGCGCGGTCTATTTTCTGGGGCTCCCTCGCGACCTCAGGTTCCCTCTGAGATCAGACCCTTTGCATCCTCTCCCTCTCCTCTTTCACATTCTCTCTTTCTAGAATTATGATTTATTTCTCTTTCCAGAGTTATTCTACAGTTAATTCTGTTTCTACAGAACCTAAGGCCAAGCTGATACTGTGGATTTATTTTTTACTTTTGTATTATTAATCAAATCATTGTTTAGGGACCAGTTATCTACCGACAAAGGCAAGTGCTCTATTTTCAGTTCTATGAAAGCAACGTCAAACTCACATATGGATACACTGAGAATACTGGAGTATATACTAGCTATCAATTACTGAAAGAAAAATCCTCTGGATATGCAATGTAACATTTACGAGACAGGAAATCAGTGTACAAATGAAAACAGATACATGTAAAAGTATTTACCATTTCTAAGAAGAAGCCTCATTATTAATATGGTAACAATATGCTTAGAAAGAATTAAGTATATTTAAGTGTCAGAAATTCAAAAGAACTTACTTTAAAGAGGCTAGCTCACTAAATAAATTCTGATTTTCCTTAAACATTCGCTCTTCGTTTTTCTTATTTTGTTCTTGAAGATCTTTTACTTGATTATACAACCTTTCATTTTCCTTTTTAAAAACAGAAAAAAATGATTTCAGCTAAAAGTTAGCAGAACTTTGTGACATGAAGAGGCGTAGGTAAGTCACTTAGGTGGGCTTTACAATTTCCTTAGATTTTAATTTTATAAAACCCTTTTCACATATCTTTTATTATCTTAGAAGGCAAGTTCTCTAGACATAACTCTTTCTAAAATGTTAAAAATTTTAGAAACTTGCAAAGAAGTTATAGAATTCCCCAAACTAAAGAGTCTAATGTCAAAGTGATACACTAAATTTGACCAGAGTAAAGGCAAAAGAGAGAGTGGAGAAGCCTAGCAATTACGTGTGGGCTGGGGTGGGAAAGCCCAGCAGGACTATATACCAGTTCTGGTTCTGGCCAGAAAGGACAAACATCAGGACTAGAGGAAAATTCCAGGAGCCTGACTTCTAACAGTAGGGTAATTAGATATGGAACAAATGAATCTGTGATTAGAGCTCTGACATACTGACCTCACTTTATATTGAGAATTTTCTGAAAATTAAAGGCTTTTGAGGTGGTAACAAAAACTATGGATTATCACAGCATGTGTGAACTAGTGCCTGGTAGATGGCATGTCAACACACACAAGGAACTTGTGTACTGTCTTCTGAGGGGACAGCTGACATACTTAGAGCCTGTGAAATCTTAAAGTCCCTCTCTGTATGGCAGGATGAGACAGGGGATGAGGATCTCGATGGTCTCCCTAAACTGAGGCAGAACATCTGGCGTGGTGAAAATGCTTTCCCCAGTCTTCTCTGGCTGATGAAGAGAGGCGCAGAGCTCAGATTATAGTTGTAAAAGGGAACTTTAATGAGGTGGAAGACGAGAGGAGGCAGAGAAGGAAGCTACATCTTAAACTTGCTGCTATCAACAGCTCACACTAAACAAAAACAAGCTCATCCTTGAGGCAGCAGCACTTGAGAGCAGACTGATGGCTGAAAACAATAGCAAGACTAGTCACAACCTATTACAAACTGTGTAGAAGCTAAGGGAAATATGCTCATTTCTAAGGAACATGGCTATTAAAATAGCATGCAACAGTTTCTGACTGGTTACTGTATTCCAGGTTAGGGGGCTGGTTTGTATTGTTTTATTTTGAATTTCACTATTCCCTTGTCTTATTATCCCTACTCATAAAGACAGAGGAAGGGTAAGAGGGTTGGACATGGCTCCACAGCAGGTGTTAGAGTTAAGACTTAAAACTAGGTTTTTATTTAAACCAGAATTGATGCTCTTAGCTATTTTACTCTGGCTAATAAATGTGCAGGCCAACTGGGCAAAACAGCGCATGCCTGCACCCAGCACTTGGGAGGTGGATCACAACCTTGAGGACCACCTGGGCCATACAGTGAGTTCCAGAGCACAGGAGGGAGGGCAAAAAGGACGAGGAGAGGGAAAAGGTAGGGGAAGAACACTGCTCAAATTATTACCTTACTTCTATCTGCATGTTATTTTAATATACCTTATATTTATAATTAAAGAGTCAAAACCAAAGCCGTCAGAGGCTGAAGAACCGTCACACCTGCTGATATCCCTGAAGAAGAGTCTCTTGTTCTTGTATTTCTTTTTGGATTTGTTTCAGTTTTTCTCCAGTGATGGGATCAGATGTTTCTCCAAGCTGCAGCCACCTCTGTTTTCTGCTTGTTTCTTCAAAGCTACTTAACTTTAAGAAAATGAATAAATTGCTTTATTTGCAAACAGAGAATGAAGAAAGAAGTGAGGAAGATAGAGAGGTTCTCAGACCCACACAACCTCCATTATGGTCGTCCTGGGGAGTGCCATGAGCACTGTCAAGTCAGCACAGTGCTTTGTGAGAGAAGAACTCACAAACACTGTTGTGACTCTGGTTCTAGACATTCTACTGCACTCTTGCTGGAACTCTCGTTTCTCTGAAGGGTATAAGGAACTCACTGACTTGTTTTTAAAAGAATAGCTAATACAGGAAAATCATCAAAATGGGCCATGTTTGATTTCAATTCACTCTGGAGAGAACCAAGAACCAAGTCTGTATTGTATACAGTAAATACATCAAGGAGAACAGCTCCAGGCACCAGGATAACAGGGAATTTGAAAGGAAGCATAGTTAATTTTATTTTATTTTTAATAAATAAGAAAGAAAACCAGAACAGTAATTCGGTACCTTGGCCTGAAGAATGTAATTTTCCTGGTTCAGTTTGAAGAGCTCTCCTTCCTGCTGTCTCTTAAGGTTTTCCAGAGTGTTCTCCAGCTCCTTCTCCTTCTCTGAGAATGTGATTTTAATTTGCTCAATTAGGGCTTGTGCGCCCCTCCATTTTTCCTCTGCATCCTGAGCTCTTTTCAACATAAGTAATTCTTTCTCTCTGTTCTCACCAGAGGATCCTGAAGGCTCCTTTAAAAAAGAAGCATGACTTCACTACATGAGTTGCATGGTTAAGACCAGAACCCAAACAGACAGACAGAGACTGGCAATGACATGGTGATAATGCTCTAGTACAAAGAAACCAGTGAGAATGGTGTGAATAAGGAAAAGAAATTTCATATTTGATACATTAATCAACTTCAATTCCGATATTTTCTTAAGTATGCAATTGACACATTTATAATCTAGTTTTAAAATGATTTTAAAATATGAAAATTATAAATATTAATATGAACTTCAATACTTACAGTCTGGAACTGGACAGAGGAGTCAGCTGTGGAGTCATCTGGCCTCTTAGGTGTAGCTAGGCTACCTTTACTTTGCGAAGATGGTTTATTCAAAACTGCAGGCTTGATGAGTTTTGTTCCAGATAATATTTCTAAATATTATAGACAACAGAAGGAAGCATCATAAAAGTAAGGCTGAATGTGCATACAGCAAAGATGGGCAATAAATGAGGACAGTGGCAATGTAGAGGTAAAACATAGATTGCAACACAGGCTGAGGCACCACCCCACCCCACCCCATGGTCCTTTCGCTGTGGTCCCTGCACCCCAGCAGTCACCCACAATCAACATCCACAGATGGAGCTAAATAAGTGTGAGGAGATGACGAATCAGGATAACTTCAAGACTTTACCACTTTTAACAAATTATGTTGTAAGAGGATCACAGTCAGGATGGCCACATAATGGATCAGAAAGAGCAGCTGGTAAGCATGAAGAATTTTAGTTCAGAGTCACTGTGTCTTGAGCACTCTTGATACTCGGTGTGTGATAGGGTATCACAGCATCGATGGAGCAATGTACATTGCAGAGGATACCATAACAGCTAACCTAAGTCTGATTTCAAAGACTAACAATACTGTTCTAATCCAGTAGCATCATCTAGCAAATTAGAAAAGAATGTGACTAATATATATTTGTCCTAATTTTCTGCTTTTACAGTAACTTCTAAACTCCAAAGATAGGTGAAATTCTGAAGCCTGTATATACTATTCGGTTAGCAACAAGCAATATAGGCAGATGTTTCTGTGGAATATTTTAAAAATTCATTTTATATATCAACTGCAGTTTTCCCTCCCTCATCTTCTCCCACTCCCCCCACATTCCCCAACCCTCCATCCATTCCTCAGAGAGGGTAAGGCCTCCCGTGGGGAGCTAACTAAGCCTAGCCATCCCCACTGCATGAAGGCTGAGTAAGTATCCACCATAGGGAATGGGCTCCACAAAAGCCAGTTTGTGAATCAGGGATGAACCCTGGTCCCACTGCCAGGGGTCCCACAAACAGACCAAGCCACACAATTGTCACCTACATTCAGAGGGCCTAGTTTGGTCACATGCAGACGTACCAGTTGTCAGTTCATGAACTCTCACTAGCTTGGGTCAGTTGTCTCCATGGGTTTCCCCATCATGATCTAATTTACCCCCTCTTGCTCACATAATCCCTCCTCCCTCTCTTCGACTGGACTCATAGAGGTCGGCCCAGTGCCTGGTTATGGATCTCTGCATCTGTTTCGAAACCATCAGTTACTGGATGAAGATTCTATGATGACAATTAGGTCAATCACCAGTCTGATTACAGGAGAAGGCCTGTGCAGGCGCCCTCTCCACTATTGCTAGGAGTCTTAGCCAGGGTCATTGTTGTGGATTCCTGGGAGTTTCCCCAGCACCAAGTTTCTCCCTAACCCACAATGGTTCCCTCTATCAACATGCCTCTTTTACTGTTCTCCCTCTCTGTCCCTCCCCCAGCCTGACCATCCCATTCCCTCATGTTCTCATTCCCCATTCCCTCTTCTCCCCCCACCCCCAGTTTATCCAGGAGTAATACCACTCTTAAGCATATACCCAAAGGATGCTCAATCATACAACAAGGATATCTGCTCAACTATGTTCATAGCAGCATTATTCATAATAGTCAGAACCTGGAAACAACCTAGATGCCCCTCAACCAAAGAATGGATAAAGAATATGTGGTACATTTACACAATGGCGTACTGCTCAGCAGTAAAAAAACAATGACATCATGTAGGCAGATGGATGGAACTAGAAAAAAATCATCCGGAGTGAGGTAACCCAGACCCAGAAAGACAAAGAGTATGTACTCACTCCTAAGTGGATAGTAGATGTAAAGCAAAGGATAACCAGGCTACAGTCCGCAGCCCCAGAGGAGCTAGATGGCAAGGAGGACCCTAAGAGGGACACAAATGCATCGCCCTAGGAAGGGGAAATAGGTGAGAGCTTCTGTGCAATCTTAGAGCCCACATTCAAATGTGTCAGGCTTAACACTCTATGAACGTTATCCAGCTGTTTTAAAGGTAAATAAATAACCTCATTTTTTTTTACAATTATTTCCTCAAGATTTGTTTAAATGTATTTTTTAAATTAAAACTATCTTCACATATTTGGAAAATATAGAAAAGCTAAAAGAATTCAGTACTTCCTCACAGAAAGATTCATTTCTATCTTTTTTATAGGCATATAAAGGTTTTCCTTACAGTCATCATCATACTTAAGTGTGTTTCATAATAAATGTCTTAAAGCATCCAAAAAGACTGAATCACTGCAAATGCAGCATATGATCCCTTCCGATCACTGGCAGGTTATACCATGACAAGGGCTGGGAGTGTCCTGCCAGCACACGACTCTCTGAGGACTAGGCAGCTACAAACAGGTGGTTCTGTATGTAGACATTCAACCTGCCAGTCTTTTTACAACAGAATTTCCATTCCTGAATCTTTTTTTCCATAGGTATGAGTGTTTATGGAATATATATCTGGGTACCATGTTTGTGTCTGGTGCCCCAAAGAGGCCAGAAGTGGACACTGAATCTTCTAGTACTAGAGGTACAGACAGTTGTGAGCTACATGCTGGCAACTGAACCAAGTCCTCTGTAAGACATCTATCTGCTATTCCCCCCTACCTAAGAAAGGAAAATTTCTTAATATGAAAATTCAAACAGAAAAACCCTGCAGAATTAGAACTCTAAAGCCCTCTTTGAAGAAACAATGCATTAATCACATTCAACCATAAAGAAATGAACCAAAGTAATTCCACATTGACGTCACTATCGGTAACAGACATTCAATTTACTTAATAACCGGAAGCAAAAACTAAATCTCCAAACTGAGAGAGATATGGTTGCAAGAGAAAATATACCTTGAAAAAGTAAAAACCCTGGTTGGGTGGCATGGGGATGCAGAATATATTACTTCATATTTCACAGAAGGGAAGGAAGTGATTGGCAATACATAAAATTGAAAATAAAGCCAAGAAACAATAATGTGGCTTTAGCAATCTCTCAGCAGTTATCAGAATCTATTTCTTAAGGGGATGTCTTAGAACATGTAATTTTTAAGGATGAAGTTTATCTCCTTGGAGATTTAAGGAATCTATATCTAATATATTTAAGAACTTGTAGGGGCCAGGAGATAACTCTGTGGTGAATAGTGCTGGCTGCTCTTCCATAGCACCCAGGTTCGATGCTTAGCACCCAGCTGGTGGCACACAAACGTCTATCACTGCAGTTCTGGGAGGTCCAATGCCCTCTTCTGGCCCCCTCATGTGCCAGGCATGCAAATGGTGCACAAACATACATGTGGGCTAAACATATAAGTTAAAAAGTTAAAAAAAAAAAAAAGAACTTAAAGTATGATCACATCATTTTTTAGAAACGGAGTTTTAGGTCAGTATGTAAGCTAATGGGTTTCATCTGGCATTTTCGGATATTACTCTTAGAAAATATTTAGTCCATTTATCTACTTCTGCTGTTCACCCACCCAATTTTTCTCTTGTTTAAGACACGCACAGAGAAAAGCCTGATTCAGCACTTAGCACGGCACAATATTTCTTGTTACCTTTTCTTTTTCCTGTTTTCTCCTATTTTTGTATTTTTATTCATCAGCAAGTTTTTTTTAAACAGTATTACTTTACAAAAGAAAGCATAAACATGAAATGCTAAGTAAAAGGTAGCTAGAATAAACAGGCAGCCCCCACGTGACAAGTCTGTAGTCACTAACCCTCTAAACAGACACCTAATTCTACATGGGCAGCAACGTGCTTAGCTCACAATGACTGCACCCCAAACTGTATGCAAACTGGGGTGGCAACAAGTTTTAGTCAAAAGATGGACGCAAAAGGTTCCTAGGTGAAGGGTTTCAGGGAAGAGATTCTAATAAAAGCACCATAGATTTGGCTGCTCCACTGTCATTCCACCTCATGGCTGAATGTGGAGACAGACATCACTGTGTAAGAATGGAGACAGAGGGAGCTGGGGAAATGGTTCAGTGGATAAAAGCATGTATTTATTTTTCTTGCAGAGGACCTAAGTTTGCTTCCCGAAACCCACATCAGGTGACTCACAATCACTGGTAACTCCAACTCCAGGGCATCTGACATCTCTCTCAAAAATAAATCTTACAAAAAAGACAGAAGTCGCATTGTATGGATTCTGCAACAGGAAAGATGGGATCTATCTGGTTCCTTTCCCAGCTGTAAATCTCAGCTCCCTATCTCTGGACTCACACTTAGATCAAAGACAAAAGACTTCCATTTGGTTAAGCAACTGGGCTTAATTTTTATTCTAACCAATGATGATCTGAACTGCCCTACTGTGCTTCCCAAGGAACCCAACCTGTAATAATTATTCCAAAAAAATTACAGTTCTGAGTAAAATTAAAGCTACTCTGGGCAGATTATCAAAAAAGAGACAAATACAAAAAACCCATACTGAACAGTCTAACGAGATACTACAGTAGTTCAGTGAAAGAACAGGTCCACTGTTGTGGAATATTATTTTAGCCAGGCAAAGATGTGTTACGCTTGTCTGTGCTGTGGAATATTTAACTATGTGGAGGTGTATTACATTTGTTTCTGCAGCCTTTGTTAACGATGTAAAGAGGTGCTGCATTTGTTTCACCTTGCCTGCCAAAGGAACCTGACTGGTCTGATAAAAAGCTGAATGGTCAATAGTTAAGCAGAAGAAGGATAACCGGGGCTGCCAAGCAGAGAGGTATAAGAAGAAAGAAGAGAGAATGGGGAGCAAGAGAGGAAGATGCCCTGGGCCAGCGAGGCAGCTGGCAGTCAGCAGACACAGGGTAGGACATACAGAGAGAAAGGTAAAAAGTCCCGAGACAAAATGTAAATGAAGAAAAATAGGTTAAGTTATAAGAGCTAGCAAGAAAGGAGCCTAAGCTAAGGCCAAGCATTCCTAAGTCTCTGTGTCATGATCTGAGAACTGGTTGGCAGCTCAAAAGAAAAAGCCTGGTGCAGTCCACCACTGCATGTTTTAGTACAAAAATGAGTAATGTGTTTTGATTCTGATAGTCGCAAATACTTTAAGATTTTGAAATATGGAAGACAAGTTTAGAATATTAGTTAACTCTACTCATAAAAGTATTGTTGCCTTCAATCATTTACATTGATAGCTTCTCAATCACTGTGACACTTGTCTTCATTTGCAATGACTTCAACATACTCAGACTCTGCCAACTCCTTGACTTTGGTTCCTTAATGTTCCTTGCTCTTAGCTGCTCACTCACACTGGTGTGACCTAGGTTCACTTCCAATTATGCAATGACCTTCTAACCTCCAGCTTAGTAATCATTTGGAAGCTTACTTCACATCTTCCCATCTTTCCCTCTTCACTGCCCTGTGATGGCACGGTGTTTGATTCTGAGAAGACTGAAGCAAACAGAGGTAACAATCACATTTCCTCCCTCTCACATCTATCCAGCTGCCAGCTGGTGCTCTCTTCCTGTGTTCCACATTTCCTAGAACTCAGAACTGTCCACATTCCTAGGTAATGAAGTCCTACTGTGCACCATTATAGTTCTAAGTCAAGGACACTGCCCTGGCAATTACTCCCTCTATCTACCACACTGTCCACTCTTTCTCTTTCCATTCAGTCTTTCTTAAGGGCATACATGTGCAGTATGTGTGTAAGTGTGTGGAGGTGTAGAGCCAGAAAACAACTTTTAGGAGCTGGTTCTCTCCTTCAGGACTAACTTAGGATGCTAAGGCTGGAGTGGCAAATGTCTTTACCCACAGTGCTACTGTGGTGGCCCCCTAACTGTCTCTCAACTCCTTTCAAGTCAGCTTCTGCTCCATCTTCTGCCTTTCACAGGAACTTTCCTCCAGAACGTCCTATTACTTGAAGCACTAATTCTATCCACATTCTTGCCTACTCAATCTGCCTTGCAGTCAGCTCTGCCAGGAAACTGACCTCCACCGCTGATGGCCACCAACTTGCTAAAACTGAAGAGCAGTTCTTAGTTCAGCTTCTTCCCCTGTGGGCAGCAAATAGCAGAAGAGACGCTCCTTGAGTTACATCTTCCCTAGACTGAAGGTTCTGTCAGGGCTCTCCTCCCTCACTCTGCCTTCCTTGCAGATCCCTTTTGTTCTGTTTGACCGGCTAGAGTGAGCCTGTTTGTGTTTACCCTCTAGTTATCCTGTCATAGCGTCAGCTGCCAAAAGACACAGTCTTAAGGGTCGTATGGAAAGAAGGAAAGTCCATTAAGGAGTTGCCTCCAACAGATTGGTCTGTGGATGGCATGTCTGCGGGGCATTTCCTTGACTACTAAGAAGTAGAAGGGTCCACTGTAGGAGGTGCAACCCCTAGGCAGGGAGACCCCGGATGTGTAAGAAAGATAGCTGAGAGATCTAGGACAACCAGGTCAGTAAGCTGTGTACCTGTGTGCATTCTGCTTCAAGTCCCTGCTTTGGCTTGCCATAAGGACGGACTGTAGCCTATAAGTGAGAGCAAATTCTTCTTCCCCAAGTTGCTTTTGTATCATAACAACAGAAAGAGGTAACAAGAACATCCTCCTGCTCTGCCAGTGCTTATAACAACGCCTCTTCTGGTCTTTAGTAAGTTCTCAAATGGTATCTTCAGTTTACACTTCCTCTTGGACGGCAGACTTTCAATCTAAATGCCTTCTCCTCATCACTGTTTGTAAGTCAGAACAGTCATCTCAAAGCTGTCATCTCCCCTTCCTCTCAGCCCAGACTTTACCTCCATTTGTCTGACCTCAGGGAGCGTCTGCTCCATTCCTTCAGTTGCCTGGACCAAACACTCCAGTGACGCAAACTAGATTTTTATATTATTGGTTTTACCTTTAAACATATTTTCATCAATCACTTTTCACTATCTTCATTGCCACTATCCTAGCTCAATAGCTATACACTACACACTTACTCTAAAAGGAATACACAGAAACAAAGAAAATGGAATAATATGCTGTATGTATGCCAAACTCTACCTTGAAAGGAATGTATTCTCACCTTTTTTCCTGAACTGATTTGACGTGGGAATGGATCTCACAGTTTTACTTTTTATATTGTCCTTTGAAGATTTCTTTTCAAAAGCAGAAAATAATTGGAGTGGCGAACTGGGTTTGCTGTAGCCTGAGCTCCGAGTTGATACATACAGTCCACTCTGTGGCTTTCTCTTAAGCAAAGGAGGTGCACTTCTGGCCTTCTTGTATGGAACCTGCTTGCCAGTTACAGGTCCCTCTTCCCCAGCACCGAACCGAGTCTTTGAAGTCTGTATACAACAAGAACAAACTCTTTAGTATCGGAATGAACTTCAACTACTGTTGTTAAAAAAAAAAAAATTAACACATGGCAAGATTGTGACTGGCAAATAACGAGGTTTGTGAAGGGCAAAGCACTACAGCAACGTTCTCTAATTTATTAGAGCTCCAGTGTTTTGAAGCCCATCTTCACAGTTAGCATTGGCACGAAGTACTTTAAAGCACAAATAAGCTAGCTGGAGAGTAAGCTACTGGAATGATGAAGACATCAAGGAGGAAGGTATTTTGAAATGACAACCAAAACCGTACCTTATTTTCTCTGGATTTAAGGTACATTAAAAATATCAAGACTTGTGATGGTTAGTGGATTGTCAACCCGACAGAATCTGGGTGGGAGCCGGGCCTAGGCTCCCCTTCCCTGACTGGGGTCCTGAACTTCATAGAAGGGGAAAGGAACTGTGCTGCACCTGGGATTCATTGCTCTCGCCTTCTCTCATGTCTGCTGCCTTGACTTCCCACCATGACAGGCTGTATCTTCAACTATGAACCAACAAAGTTTCTTTCCCAACTGGCTTTTTCAGAGTATTTTATCACAGTAACAATACAGTTACACAGCACATCTACAAAAATGAGACGCTTCATAGCAAATACTAAATTAGACAGTAAAAATAGAATACTGGAAGCAAGCTGAACAGAGAAAGAAGGAACAATGAAATGTGCATTCCGTCACAGTTGCGATCAAAATCCTATAAATGCCAACTCTCTTTTGGTGCAGACTGAGGAGAATGAGCCCTGAGCTATGCAGTGATGCAGAGACTGTTTTCTGAAACGATCCAAGTCTTAAACTAGTTAACGAAAGGAAATAGAAGGAAAGGGCAAGAGGAAATGGACATCCTGCTATACTCACAGCCCAACTGTCATCAGAGAGGTGTCAACCGGCAACCCCTGGGAACAGATGCAGAGACCCACAGGCAAATGATAGACTGAGTCAGGGGAACCCTGGAGTGGGTGGGGGTGGGGGTATTCAGGGGCCAGAGGGGTCAAGGACACCAGGAGAACATGGTCCAAAGATTCAACTAAGCGGGACTCATAGGGGCTCACAGAGACGGAAGAGACAGTCATGGATCCTTTAGGGGGCTGAGCTAGGTTCTCTGCATATATATACACTTGTGTAGCTGGGTGTTCTTATGGGACTGTTAACCGTGAGACCTGGGGTGTCGCTGACTCTCATGTCTGCTCACGGGACCCTTTTCCTTCTACTGTGTTGCCTCATCCAGCCTGATATGAGGGTTTGTACCTAGTAACTTGTTATACCCCTGGAAGGCCTGCTTTTTTTTAATCTGGGGGAGAGGGGAAGTGCGGGGGGGGGGGGGCTGGGAAGAGTGGCAGGAGGGAAAACAGTGGTAGGGATGTAAGGTACGGGAGAAGAATAAAAGAAAAAGGAAGTGAGTGCTCTGGCGGGCTCTGACCTTGGCTACTGGAGGTCTGTAAGAAGTCTCACCCACAGCTGAGGCACATACTTCTTACCTGGTTGGTTTTGTCATCCTGAGGTAATAGTGAAGGGTTAACAGTTGTTTTTTTCTTCAAAATCTCAAGGTACACTTTGTCCAAACGATCTTCCATAGCACCTGCTGTCTTGGGTAAAGCCACATTCTCCTCGTGTTTGTGGGGAAATTGGCTCACGTGAGTGGGGTCTTGAGACACAGTGTTTCCATTCATCTTAAGAGGTAAAGAGCTCCTAGATTCCCCTTCTTTACTGTCAGCTGCTTTCTTAAGGCTACAGAAAAAAGTAGAACACAGTAAAAACTGCATGTAACCTAAGTCCTCAAGTTCCTCAGTTATCCACTCATATTTGTACAGACATTAGCTGTAACTATTCAAATGAAGTTACACTGTTAAACATGTCATACAACACAACACCATTAGCCTAGGATACTCACAGGTTATCATGTAACTGTTTATACTTTTTTTCTGTTCTTTTGAGGCAGGGTCTCATGGAGCCCAGGCTTGCTTCTAACTCACAGAGATAATACCTGCCTCTGCCTTCGTGCTGGGATTAGTAGATGATCCCGAACTCCTGATCCTCCTGCCTCCACCTCTGACAGCTACTGAGATTATAAGCATGTGCCATTATGCCCCACTAATTTCAGATAATTTTAACGCAGCACAATAATTTTTACCCACAATTTCTTACTAAGTCAACACGTATTTTGTTTTGTTTTTCAAGACAGGGTTTCTCTGTGTAACAGCTCTGGCTATACTGGTCGCTCTGCAGACCAGGCTGGCCTTGAACTCACAGAGATACCTGCCTCTGCCTTAGTGCTGGGATTAAAGGCGTGCGCCACTACTGCCTGGACTATATCAACATGTATTCGAAGGAGAGGAATTTTTTATATATTTCTATTTTTTATATATTTCTAAAGTGACTATAATTTATGACAAGGAATCAAGGAGTATAAATACCAAAAGCATAGAAATAACCACAGCATAGGGAAATTTCAAAATAAAATTATAAAAATCACTAGGATTTTAAAATTAAACCATTTACCATTTAATGAACTAAAACAAATTAGACAAGTATTAAAAATGTCAGAAACAGGTTGGAGGGATGGCTCAGTGGTTAAGAACACTGCTGTTCTCAGAGAGGACCTGGGTTCAATTCCCAGCACCCAGAGTGACTCACAGCTGCCTGTGGCTCCAGTTCCACGGAAGTCAGTGCCCTCTTCTGGCTTTTCATGGGTATCAGGGAGCACATGGTGCACTGAAATATATGCAGGAGAACATTGATACACATCTTTTTGTTGTTTTTTTGAGACAGAGTTTCTCTGTGTAACAGTCCTGGCTATCCTGGAACTCACTTTTTAGAACAGGTTGGCATTGAACTCACAGAGATCTGCTTGTCTCTAACTCCCTAGTGCTGGGGATTAAAAGCATATGCCACCATGCCTGGCTACATCATTTATTTATTTATTTTTACATTTTGGGAACTATATTTCCAAGGAATGTCTTATATTTGGTTAAACACCAGTAAACCACAAGGGCTCTAAAATATGACAATCTTATGATTTGTGATTGAGGAACAGTTTAAGAGGCTACCATTTTTATACTATGTAGACAAGCTACTCAGTAAATGCTGGAAACTTCTCAAGTACTTGGAGCCAGCAGGGAATGCACCAGCTCCTTACTATCTAGGTGCTAATCCAGACTGTTTCCTGTTCTTGCTGAGTACCAACTCGGCTGCATTTCTCTGACATTTACTAGTTCCTGCCATTAGAATGTGAGCACTAGCGTGGAGGGCTCCAGCCAGGAAACTGATGGCAGAGGCTAGAGAGGGGAATTTTAGTGACAACATTTGCTAATCTGCCACTTCCAACTTCATCTGAGGCAGACCTGGAGCAGTAAGATTAAAAAGTAGAGGGAGAGGACACAATGACACTAAGTGCTGGCTATTACTAGCTGATTTCAGCAAGGTATTATAAGAAACCGGATGAACTCAGGACAGAATGGCTCTTCTAGAGAACTGACAAGGAATACTTAGAAACTTAAGACTTATTGGGTTTACTCTCTGCATATAGACATCAGCAATAGGATTCACTCTGGAAAGATGGTATGAGAAAGAGAATTTCATTAGATTTCTCAACTGAAAGAATGCTGAATTTTTCTCACAAGGGCCATAGATCCTGTGTGTTCTTCACATAGGGTTTAATGTTCGTTCCTAGATGGTCAAGAACTAAGCATCTCAAGTAGACTTAAAATTTAACCTAGCAAAGAATTTTGAATCTAGTTTCTGGCACATGGAACTGACTGGAGCCAAACAAACCAGAAGGCCACTGAAGGCTAACAATCAAGTTCAAAAGCAAAGGAAAGCAAAGCAGAACCACTCCCCTGAGCCAGAAAATGGGAGTCTGAGAACTACCTGTAGGTAGTAGAAAAAGCGTGTAACCCAGCATGGCATGTCCTTCTCCCAAAACCTACTGTAGCTTGGCCAATGTCAATAGACTGAGATAAATCGTCCAAGGAACAGGAACAGCGGCTATCCAGAGAAATATTCATATGTGGTTCTGGAAAAGTGGAATGGCCTAATCCGGGCAATCCCGTTATTTGAGGTTTTTACAAGGTCCTTCCAGTCTTTTCGAAGTGGCAACTCTGACTGCTCTATTTCCCACAGACTTTCCATTTCTGAATGGAGCCGGCTGGGGGTAAGGAAACACATTGCCTGTCTTTTAATTCATTTACTGGTAAAGAATCACACACAAACTGGAGAGGGCTGTGCTTCACTTGGATATCAGGGCCTCCCCGATGGTAAGAGCTCTGAGTAGGACTCTGTAAAGAAAAATGACGGCCACTGGCCATCTGGGTATCATGCGGGTACTAACTAGATACTACCAAGCTAGAACATTTTTCTTTCTAGGTGCACAAGCAAATCATATTTCCTACCTTCCTCCAATTGGTTTCCTCAAAGTTTTGGTTCTGACAGACAGAAGCAAGCTAATGTGACACGACAGGATAACACTACAGTCAAAGCTACAGCTGGGGACTGAAGCACTGGGCACTGAATGCCCACATGGAGCAGAGCCCAACCAGTCTCACTGCCCCCGCATGTGAGAGAAATAACTGTGTGATGGTCTACTACTAGGACACCAAGAACTATGTGTTACGGCAGTTAAGTTACTTACCTTACACTTCACTGGAGCTTTTAAAAGAGGTAATGGTGGCATTATTGACATTTCTGAAATTACTGTTCCTTGGGTCATATAAGTCTTTAGGTTTTTTTGCTGTGTTTATTTTTTCTTGTGGTATGTATATTTGACATAAAATTTATCATTTTAACCAATTTAAGTGTACATTTCAGAGGCAAAATCTATTCATATATTTGACAAATTTTACCAAATTTATCCCTATATTCCTTTGATTTTGTGAAGTTGAAATTCTACAAGCATCAAAGACCATACTCTCCACCTAACCGTGAGACGATCGTCAGCTGCTGACTAAGTCAGAACCTATGGTTCACGTAAAAATAGAATAACTTTTCCCCTGGTGGTGAATTGGTGGCCCGTGTGCCACTGAAAGAGGAGGAATCACATTTTCAGTGAAAACATTAGGACTAGTTAATGGCACCAACTTTCTTTTTCTTTTAGTACTGGGAAAATTTTGATGGATGGAGGATAAATACAAAAAGAGATCAGGGGCTCACAGGTAGACACAAACAAGCCTGCATTTTGATTAATCATTTACGAGGAATGGTTCCACAGAACAGATGGTTGTAAGTTCCCTGTGACAAAACAAGAAGCGACAACAGTAAACACCACTCAGCTAAGCAACGGTCCTGCACAGGACATTGCTGAAACCTCATACCTGAGCAAGTCAAAGCCACTGACCCCAAAGGAGTCTATCCTGATGGGTCTCAACAGCTCCTCTACAGTGGGCAGATCTAAAAAGGAGAAAAGTTAAATTGCATAAATTGCTTAAATTATATACTAAGTCACATAAAAATAATTTTTCTCTATTTCATATAGTTAACAAAATGGCATGTGCAATAAATGAAATTTATCACAAAATTGCACCAGGATCCCTCTCTTGGACCTTATAAAATCTCCATTATCTACACCTAGATCTCATATACACACTTGCTATGTAATTTTTTTTAATCTTAAAATACTATTTCTATTAAAAGGCATTAATGCAATACATATATATGCCAAGCTTGTTGCTTAATTTGGCTAAGGCTCATTGGAAGGTGAATTGTATTCTGTGTTTAGCTCTAACTTTGGAGTTAATCCAGGTGGGGTTTCCTTTGATCATGCCCTTTGTAATGGTCTGTCCTGTCCCTTCAAGAGACAGGCCCTGCCCATGCCCTCTCCAGTCTACTGAGGCAAACAGATCTTCCTTCAGCTTCCAGCCTGAGTTGAGTTCCTTCTTTTCTGTCTCTCTCCCAAAGAGGCAGCTTCTGCATCTTTCCCTTCTCTCCACTTCTTCCCTTCTTCCCTTTCCCCTCCATAACCCACTAAATAAATGCCCACTTTCTCTGCATGGCGCACTTCTCACCCGCTGCACAGCTCCCTGCCTGGGACCTCTGCCGCCATTCAGGGACCTAAGGCGTCTTACCATAACACCCTTTACATTCAAACACTAAGAAGTCATCATCACAGCAAATTGTATGTAGAATATACTCCAAAGGACACTGTCTAAAGAGGGTAAATAGTAGAGACAATTTGTCCATCCATCCATCCATCCATCCATCCATCCATCCATCCATCCATCCATCCATCCATCTTTCTACCAAAGCTGTCACCTTTACCAGATTCTGTGGTAGAGATATTCTTTGAAGACTCTTCATTTTCTTGAAGATAATCTTTTACTGAGCTCTTGACATTTTCCACAGTGCTAGCCTCGATTCTTGGTTCTCCTGTGTCTCCCAGAGAATGAGCTATATGACAATAAGCCTGATGTAGGGCTTCAGTGTCACCACTGCTCTGTCCATAAGACACACCTGTTGAAATAAATGCAATTCGCAGGCATCACAGGAGACAGATGAAACACTGAAGTCATTCTTTAGTCTCTTAGGAATGGTGAACAAGGCTGCAGGTCAACGGCAATATAAGAAAAGCAGAGTCGAGCAGAAACCTGGGTAGGCTATGAGTATGAACTCATAGCAAGTAAAGACAATCTTGATGTGGCAATTGTCAACTCTGACGTCACCAGTCCCTGCTGTTTCACTGTCCTGAACCAGCCTCTCTGTGCCAGGTAAAACTGTTCCCATACCTCCTAGATAAACACATTCCTCTGAAGGATCCTGCCCTTGTAGGGTGATTCTCACCCCACTGTGTGGTAATCTCAGTCTGCAATTGTTCCTACTACAAGCATGCTCCTCAAACCCTATAAACTACTGATGGCTCTGTCATTTGGTTGAAGTTGCTATGACTCAAAGCCCTTTCCTGATGGCAATGCCCAGTCCCGTGTCCTTTCTGAGCTGTGAGACATCTGACACCATCCTCTACCTGGTCACAGTTTCTTTTACACCTTTTCTTCTACTTGTAATACCTACCACTCCAGTCAGTGCTTTTCCATTTTTTTTTATTATCAATGGCCCATCAAGTGGTTTATCTCTAGTACTTTTAAAATCCTCTGTATACTTTTGAAAAATCCAATTAATTCTTCCCTTTCTCCTCCTCTCCATCATTCCTTTGTTTTAAAATTATTATTATTTATGTGTATATAGTGTGCATATATAAATACAAACTACACGGTGGAGCTTAAAGGACAACACTGCAGTGGTTCTCTCTGTTTACTTATGTTGGTTCTAGAGATTGGGTCACCAGACTAGCATGGCAAGTACCTTTACCCACTGAGCAATCTCTCTGGACTCTTCCCTTTGTTTTTGGAGAAAGGATCTCATGTAGCCCAGGCTGGCCTCAAGCTTACTATACAGCTGAAGATGACTTTGAACTTCTGATCAAGTATTGGAATTAAAGGCATACACCATCTTACAAAGCAATGGAGACTGAACTCAGAGCCTTGTAAATCCCAAGCAAGCATTCTAACAAATGAAGCTAATTTGTAGCCCCCGGATAATTTCATCTAGCCCCTTATCTATATGCCTGCTTCATTATTCCCAAGTCTCTATTTCTGTCATGACCTTTTTGAAAACCAAACTCTCTAAAAGACATTGCATTGTTTTGTAAAGTCAATCAGACAACACTCTTCCAACTAAGTTTGTTATAGTCCTCACCAAAACTTACCATAATGGTACCATTATGTACACAAAACAGAAAACTTGATGTCACCTCTTACTCTTCCTGTCCTAGTCCCTTCTTCTCAACAGCTGACAAATTTGGGGAAAAAACTAATGAGAATAATGACCTAATACTTTTATGAATATTTTCTTAATATTTTATAATTTTAACAATGAATCTTTCAAAATTAAAGAATAAGTCATAGAATGGGAAAATATAAATAGGGTGAACAGTCTCCTCTTTTGATATCTATGATTAATGTTTTAAAATAAAATAATACATATAACCTTATGTTCTACACACAACAGAAAATGTACAGAACACAGCCTGTAAGGGATTTTTTCCCCCATACTAAATGTTGTTGTGGGATATTTTAGTTGCATTCTGACATTCCTGACACTGCCAATAAAGATTACCTTGAACCAAAGGGTGGAGCTAGTTCCTAGCTGACCAAAATTAGCCATAGAGGGTTTGGAGGACCCAGGACTTATAGAGAGACACAGGAAGTAGTAGGGAGGTGTTTATAAAGACTCTCTGGCTATTGGATTGAGGAAGGAGAGAGAGAGCACTGGTTGCTTCTCCACAGTTTCTCTGATCAATCACGTTTTTACCCTGATACTTGACTCCTGAGGTTTTATTGATAAGAGAATAATTATATAAACATTTAAAAGTGTAGCCAGAGATGAGTGTCATGGAGACAATAAAAGCCAATTTGCACAATCTAGTGTGTATCTTCCATAATTCTGTAGTACTCTGTAGAAATAATGTACTAACTCTTGCCTTCTTTGTAACATGCACATTTCAATACTACTCTGATCATTCCCCCCACAAACCGAGAGTATACCCAGACCAGAAAAGCTGCAGTTCTACCTCACCTTTAAAGAGCTCATTACTGCTTACCAAACACTGCGAGGAGACAGACTGGGCTAGCATGGAGGTGCAAAGGTTGCACAGGCAATAGCAGATCATAGACATGCTCTGCAAACATGTCATCATGGTAGTTACCCGGTTTGGGTATCAAAACTATGTCTTGATGAAATGTCTGTCTTTTAAGGGTTTTTTTTTTTTTTCAGTTTGTTTGAGACTTGGTCTTTTTCAAATTAAAAAATTACCTTCCTTCTTTCCTTCCCTTCCTTGCTTCCTTTCTTATTTGTGTGTACTTGCCATGGTGCACGTGAGGTCAGAGGACAACCTGCTGGGGTCATTCTCTTCCCCTCTTTATATCATGCGGGTTCTGAGGACTGAACTCAGGTAGTCAGGTTTGGCAGCAATACCTTTAACTGGCTGAACCACCTTGCCAGCTACAAGACTGGATCTTATTATATAGCGCAGGTTGATCTTAAATTTGCCAGCCTTCTGTTTCAGCTTACGGAATGCTGGGATTACAAGCATGTACCACCACACCCAGAAATTTTTTATTTTCTATTTGAAGAGGAAAACTATATGAAACAAATTTAGACCCTTGGAAGTAATGACCCTTGGAAGATGTTGGCCAAAAATAAGAGTTATGACAGGATAATGTAGTTTGAGTCTTCTTCATTTTTGATCTAGATGCTGGTACATGGGAGCATTCAGTGTTTAAAAATTCATCAAGCCAGGCACCAATGAGATGGCTCAGCAGGTGAAGGCGATGCTACACAATCCTTAATATATGAGTTTGACCCTCAGAAACGATGGCAGAAGAGATCTGACTCCTGAAAGTTGAACTATGACAACATGTGTACCAAGTCATTCAAGCCCCCAGAGATACACACTATACACACATGCACACAATATAAATAAACAAATAGATAAAAGTGCACTATATACCAAGACACATGAGCTTTTCTGTAACAAGAAAATAAATAGTAAGGCAGGCTGTGGTGGCGCTTGCCTTTAGTCCCAGCACTCGGGAGGCAGAGGCAGGCAGATCTCAGTGAGTTTGAGGCCACCGTGGTCTACATGAGCTAGTTCCAGGACAGGCTCCAAAGCTACAGAGAAACCCTGTCTCAAAAGAGGAAAATAATTAGTATAAGTAACATACAAGACACTTAGAGTTGGTTTGTGATTTCTACTGTTTTTTATCCAAGGGTCTCAGTTTACTAGACTAATATAAATAAGTCCTTTGAATCCCCAAAGCAAGACGGTTAAAAAGCTCCCATCTGCAACTGCTAATGTGGGAAATCAAGAATACATTATATTCTATAGCAAAATAAAATATGCTGCCTGGCACAATCCTAATTTCATGGACGATCCAAACGACAATGATGGTTCTACTGCTTTACAGTTTGAAAGGGCAATATCACAAAACTGTTACGAGCTTTAGGGAAAATAGTTCAGAATCTAAGGGTGTGACATAGCCTGTGCCTAAGGAGGGAACAATGTAAAGCACAGCCGGGACCCATGTCCATTTCTCCTACTCATGGTGAATTGAACAGAAAACCATGGATGGTACAACTACTTAACCCTCACCTACAGCTTCTCCTTGAATTGACAGCAGAGTCAATCTATGAGATTGAATGTCTTCAATGTCCAGATATGGTTATTTCATGAAATTTTCTAGAAAAGAAGCCAGTTACTCACAGAGCATTCTATAGTTAGAGAGTCAAGTTTTCACATGCATTACCTGTTCCTACTAGTTCACCATCAGTCATTTCTGGGATGGCCTTTGCTTTAGGGGTTGCTTTATTTTGATCAGCAAGGTCAACATCGTCAACAGAGTCTAAAGAATCAAGCAGCACGACTGCAGGAACATAAACACAAACAAGGAGTGTAGGCAACTCTGTGTGTTTCTTGGTTCAATAAAATTAGGCACATGCAATGCTTAAAAACAAATATTTACATGTAAATGTTGTTAGTGTATAATCACGTGTGTTTCCACATGTGTGATTTTAATGGTATATACAAGATAATAGGCTAACATCAAAACAAACATAAGTGATTCAATATATCTAGACATTTATTTGGAAGGTGAAAGGCTTGAGAAAAACAGAAAAGGAAATATTTCAAACATAACAGGGTTAGGAAAGGAATAAAGGACAAATGACTGAGAAAGGTTAAGAATTTTAATTCTTTGAGAAAGATATTCAAAATAAAAACATTTTATTCAAAATTATTTAGATGAGATTTCTGAACAGTTTACTTGTCAATTAATATTTACCATTAGCCAGCATGCCAGTTTTCTCTTCTTCCTAAATTAAAAGAAAATTACATGTTTTGAAAGCAAGATTATATGGAATGACCACAGTCTGAGAAGCAGGAGCTATGAGAGGAACAGAAACAACATTTTCTAGGTGTCTTCATCAACACTTGTCTGAACCAAAGCTGTACAGGAATTTCTACCTGCTCCTTCTAAACCTGGGCAATTGCTAAACCTGTTTTAGGCCTTAAGAAGATTTGCCTAAAGTACCTAGAGGTCACCTGCTCAAAAATAATGTCTCAAAAATAATGTATTTTTTTAAATATCAAAGTAACAGGGCTATGTCACACAGGAGCCTACAAGTATAACATCAATCAATTGTTCAAAACTTAATTATCAAATATACATCCAATCCCCCATTTCCTCTACAGTCTGAAGGACATAACTTCAGACAGGCATGCTACCAAATGGCAGGAGAGATACAGTTCTTCAGTACTAAGGTTTTCATGTAGCATCGCCTTTGATTCCCTTCTTGGGCAGGCAGTGAAGGGTCTTCTAGAGTTAACACTTTAGCTTTTTATCATTTTCATTTTTACTCAGCTCTCTGGGAGGGTTCCATATTATTATGCAGATTATACCTTCTTGATAAATGGTAATATCCTGCTCTTTATTAATTTTCATAAAATATTGGGAGTGCCAAATTTCAAACATAAATACCATGAATTTCTAAAGATGTCATGAGGTCACATTAATGTTTCTGTTAATTTAAAAATCATCTTGCTTCTTGAAAACTGATATATGTATATACACTTGAGGAGATGTATTGTATAAATTAAAAAACCAGAGCATTTATGTATAACCTCAGTGTGTTTCTATTTAGATAATCTATGACTTTATATAAGCTTAAAACATCTTGTCCTAACAGTGCCCCAAAAAACTGCCCAGATGAAGACCAAAATAATAAATAGTAAAGATCCCATTAACTACTATTATATAGCTTCAATGACAAATTATAGCACATAGGTAGTATTTAATGGCAGTCTTAAACACAACTTGGAAAGAACTGAGGGAATAACAGTACTAGAGCAGCAGCCTGTATGTGAACAACAGAGCAGTGTGATTTTTTTATCTTAAATACAGGAGCTCAGGATACTGACACTGCCAATCTTACCAATCCTGAGAAGAGCTATTTACAGCTTCCACAAGGTTGGGTTTTACAATGATGTTAGTTCATAGATCACTGAAAAATAGCATCAATATTTAATTGTGTTTAATTGCTAAAGCTTACCTTAAAGCAAGTATGCAGCAAAGGTCATCCTATAAAAAAGCATCGACTATTATGATTGTTTAATGTATATTGATACCCTGAGACTTTAAGTTAGCAATGAGCGAGGCCACGAGGAACTCTGCACCTCAAGTCTTCACACGGTGAGTTTGCCAAGCTGATAAAAGCAGTCACAAAACTGTTAAAAGACAACTGATATATACCTGTGTGGGAACATCTGCTTTTCCTGATTCTTTGGGATGGGTCTCTTCATCTTTAGTAATCAAAGGTACATCAACATCCTCTGCATCTTCAAAATCATCACTGTATGTTTCTGAAGGAGATTATTGTTAGAAAGATCATACTGTCAAAGTTAAATTTCCAAAAAGTACTACTGGCTTACAAAGAAAATATCTCCAAATATAATCCACTGGGGTAATAGCATGAAGGTACCTCCCACGATCTCCCTCCTTTCCTTCCTTCTTTCTTTTTCTTTCTTCCTTCCCTCCATCCTTTCTCTCTCTCTTTCCTCCCTCCCTCCATCCTCTCTGTTTCTCCTTTTCTCTCTCCCTCCTTTCTCCCTTTTTCTTTCTAACACATAATTTCAAACTAAAATGAACACAATCTTAGGTTTATTTTATTTTCTGTACTTTGACATACTATATGGCTTTTGCTGTTCTTCAGTCCTGAATAATTCTTGGTGTAAAGCTCTTAGACTGTGTCTTAGTGCCTTTGCAGTGGGAGAATAAGGCATCTCCAAGTTAACTGATCTCATCAGTCTACTCATGGCGCAGGTGGGGGCAGGAGTTATACAGCCAACATCTCTTTCATCAATTTTTAAGTTGTTTATTACTTTTATTTTTATTTATTTTTTTATTTTTTTGGTCTTGTCAAGGTTGCGCTTTTATTTATTTATCTATGTATCTATTTATTTATTTATTAAAGATTTCTGCCTCCTCCCCGCCCCTGCCTCCCATTTCCTTCCCCCTCCCCCAATCAAGTCCCCCTCCCTCGTCAGCACGAAGAGCAGTCAGGGTTCCCTGCCCTGTGGGAAGTCCAAGGACCACCCACCTCCTTAGGAGATGCCCTATCATACAACAAAAGTATATGCTCAACTATGTTCAAAGCAGCATTGTTTGTAATAGCCAGAACCTGGAAACAACCTAGATGCCCTTCAATGGAAGAATGAATGAAGGAAGTGTGGAATATATACATATTAGAGTACTACTCAGCAGTAAAAAACAATGACTTCTTGAATTTTGCATGCAAATGGACAGAAATAGAAAATACTATCCTGAGTGAGGTAAGCCAGACCCAAAAAGAGGAACATGGCATGTACTCACTCATATTTGGTTTCTAGTCATAAATAAAGGACATTGAGCATATAATTCGTGATCCTAGAGAAGCTAAATAAGAAGGTGAGCCCAAAGAAAAACATATAGTCATCCTCCTGGATATTAACCTTCATCAGGCGATGAAAGGAGACAGAGACAGAGACCCACATTGGAGCACCGGACTGAAATCCCAAGGTGCAAATCAGGAGCAGAAGGAGAGAGAGCACGAGGAACGAACTCAGGACCGCGAGGGGTGCACCCACACACTGAGACAATGTTCATTATTTTTAAATCAAAAGGCTGACTGAGATCGGTCGGGTAAAGGAAAGGAACCCTTTTTCAGAACGCAGAGTTACAGTGTGGAGACAGCATGGAGATGTATGTGAGAGTAGTGCTTAAGAGCGTGGCCGGGAACCAGAGGCGGGACAACTCCTCACCCCACTATTCCAGCTTCAGGACGGCAGACCATCACAAAGCCCCTGGCCTTACTTTTCTCACCTATCTCAAGGAGCACTGAGACCTGAGAGCTAAGCGGTATCTAAGGGGTATTCACAAATATGATGTGTAATAGTACTGATTGGCAGTATTAGAGCTAGTTTTGCTTAATCTACATTAAAAGCTAATGAAGACATATCATTTTTTATCTTTTTTCTCTTTGCAGTGGGAAATGAACTTGGACATGCCAAGCAAGTAGTCAGCCCTGCCTTCTAAATGGGAAAATTACTAATGTACATTATTCCAAACTATTTTTTAATGTCTTCATTTAGTAACTGAACAAATTATAGGAAAATATTCCCATATAACATATGAATGGCAAGTCTCCTTCCTAGGAATCTGTCATGAACAGGGTTGGTGGGAAATAAGTCACTAGCAAGTGACACAGAAATGAAAGGAAAAAGTAGAAGGAAGGAAAACATGTCAGAGCTTTCAGAATCATCAACGTGAATTAAGCTGACACAAAAATGAGGGAGCAAACCAAACAGGTGGTCATTTTGAGAACCACCTGGGTTGGTGCCCAGTCTTCCAGCCACAGCGACACCGAGAGTGCTGCCTGTAGTGTATTACACATCGAAAATATTCTCTATGCTTAACTTCAAAATTATGACTTTCAAGACAAGAACATGTTCTTAAAATTCAGAAAGTAAACCATAGGCAATTAAAGTCTAAATGCTTCTTTTTGGAGCTATTTCCATCCCTTATTGGCAAATTTGCCTGTAAGCTCTGAGTATAATGCAATCTGAAAAACCTCCTGTCACGCGAGGACTGAAGAAACTGGATTTAAATTGCACTGTGAACAATTAGACAAAACTGGCAGTGGGCTGTCAGAGGAGCTGCAGGCAGCAATGGAATTTATGGCGTACATCTCACTGGTTAGCACAGCTACTCTGCTACGATGAGCACCCCCCCCCCCCCCCCCCCCCCCCGAGAGGCAAAGCCCGGGGGGTTTGTCTCCAGAATGTCCCTGGCTTCTGCTGTGCCGTCTTCCGCTTGCTGCTACCGCATTCTTACTGCATTTGGCATGGTGGGACTATTATGTGAAAGAATCCCACTGTATCTAGTACAGTGTGATTGTTTTATGGGAAAATTCCCACTCTTCACTGGGCAATTTACATGCAAATCATAATGAAGATGATTTTTATAGAGCAACAGCACTTAGAGATGTGAGATTTGCTAAGGATGGAAAATAACAACAAGTTCCATGCATTACAGACCTGTGAATTCTGCCTGTGGAAAAAAACAGGGTGAGACCAAAAAAAGGCAATTATGTCCCTGCACCCAAGGCTAGGTCTGAGTTCTTTGGTCATGTAGCTTACAGAATTATTCACGGGTTTCAGTGTGTACCTTGTAAAACCAAAGTTGTGAAAAGAAATTAAATGACCCTATTGTTTGTAAAGAAAAGTAGATGGTTAGCTAGACCATCTACTTACTGGATTAAGGTTTTAGAGAGGAGAACTAGGACAGGAATCTGCTACCCTGAAACTGCAAACAAAGGTAGGAAAGAACTGGCTGAAATACACTTGGCTTGAATAAAGTTTTGTTAATCAACAATAATAAAAAAAATCATTGTTTTGGAGTGAAGCTGTTATAGTGGAGAAACTAATACAAAGAAAAATGTTTAATTACATGAGCTTCTAAGAAAAAAACATGTAACTTGTGAGCATAATATGATTTCTTCCTATGTAAATTTTGTTTTTGGAAAATATGTAACATGTGTTTGTGAGGTGATTTCCTTCTTGCATAGAGATTTTTGTCTGAGATAGTATAAAAGGATTAAGAGAAAAATAAATGAGAAAAGAATTAAGTTTTGCCTCCTCGGATAAGTCTCCTGTGTGTTTGTAATAGCTGCTGACCCCACATCTCCTCTCCAGTTTCTCTGACCTGCTGGAGCTGGACTCTGGTACAAAATATAAGAAGTAATTGTTTTTAGTTCAGATAATTGGCAGGGAAAAATATAATTCCAAAGAAATATAAACAAATGAGACATGAGCTCCACAATCACTGAAGGTGAATACACTTTTGGAGTATAAGGGAAGGTGGGGTAATTTAAATGAACTGAGAAAATGAAGAGTTCTGAGAGGCTAAGCCACGCAGCAGCTGTGGGGCAGTAATGCGGTGGGCACATTCAGCAGAAGTTCCAGGGGAAATCTGCATGGGTCCCTGAGGATGAGGGTCCTTCTGAGTTGTCACAAAATACTAAACCCTTAATATAAAGGCTGTGCCAGGAACTGGGAAACTATAGCTTTGACAGTTCCTTCAGGAGACACACGGCAGGGGCACTTTCCAGCCCCAACCTATGAGCAGCAGGCCCTCACTGAGTACTGGGGATGATTAGAAGAACCGTCAAGAAGAAATGCCATAGGTCAGCAGACAAATGATGTCCAGAGTGGCTGTTCTAGACACCACTAAGTGAGACAAGGGTGCCTAAATGGACCAAGTTGCAAGACTGTCTACCAGAACACGCTGAACACCTTTTTAAAGAAGAAAACGAAATCCAGATATCATAAAATCTACAACATCCAACAAAAGAAAGCAAAGAATAGTAAATGGAAAAAAAGCAAGCATATTCAACAAATGGTGCTGGCATAACTGGATATAACACGTAGAAGAATGAAAACAGACCATATCTATCACCATGCACAAAACTCAAGTCCAAATGGATCAAAGCCAACACTGAACCATATAGAAGAGAAAATGGGAAGTATACTTGAATGCATTGGCACAGGAGATCACTTCCCAAATATAACCCCAGTAGCACAGACACTGAGAGAAACAATTAATAAATGGGACCTCCTGAAACTGAGAAGCTTTTGTAAAGCAAAGGACATGGCCAACAAGACAAGACGACAGCCTATAGAATATGAAAAGGTCTTCACTAGCCCCACATCAGACAGAGAGCTGATCTCCAAAATATACAAAGAACTAAATAAACTGGTCATGAAAAAACAAATAACCCAATTAAAAAATGGGGCACAAACCTAAACAGAGAACGCTCAACAGGAATCTAAAATGGCTGAAAGACACTTAAGGAAATGCTCAACATCCTTAGTCATCAGAGAAATGCAAATCAAAACAACTCTGAGATTCCATCTTACACCTATAAGAATGGCCAAGATCAAAAACACTGATGACAACTTATGCTGGAGAGGATGCAGGGTAAAGGGAACACTCCTGCATTTGGTGGCAGAGCAAACTGGGACAGCTCCTTTGGATTCAGTATGGTGATTTGTCAGAAAATTGGGAAACAACCTTCCTCAAGACCCAGCAATACCACTTTTGGGTTTATACCCAAAGGATGCTTAATCATACCACAAGGACATGTGCTCAACTATGCTCACAGCAGCATTGTTTGTCATAGCCAGAACCTAGAAACAACCTAAATGCCCCTCAACTGAAGAATGGATGAGGAAATTGTGGTACATTTACATAGCAGAAAAAAATGATGACATCTTGAAATTTGCGGGAAAATGGATGAATCTAGAAAACATCATATTGAGTGAGGTAACCTAGATCCAGAAAGAAAAATATCATATGTACTCACTCACAAGTAACTTTTAAACATGAAGCAAAGAAAAATCAGCCTACAATTCACAATCCCAGAGAACCTAGGCAACAATGAGGACCCTAAGAGAGACATACATGGGTAAGTAGAAAAAGACAAGATCTCCTGAGTAAATTAGGAGCATGGGGACCTTGGGAGAGGGTAGAAGGGGAGGGGAGAGAGAGGGAGGGGAGCAGAGAAAAATATATAGCTTAATTAAAAATAATAAAAAAAGACCATGCATTCATAAGGAAAGAAATCTGGAAACAAACCGTGTCTGCACTAGACACGTACCTTGTCCCCTGCCATCGTTCTGTAAACAATGCAGAGTGACACGTACTTAGCCTGCATGTACAGGTGTAAAGTAAGTAAACCAGAAATGACAAAGCATATAGACACATGCATGGGTCATATGTAAACACTAGGCAATTGTAATAAGACCTGAGCATCTAGTACTTGCATGAGACTAAAGCTCCAGATACATGGGAGTGGATACACAGGCAAAGAAACTATAAGAAATTATGAGTGACCTTATGAGAAATGTGGTCAGAAGAAAAAAATGGAAAAAATGCAACTCTATTAAAAAAGAAAGAAAAAATGAAAGAAAGAAACCCTATATTACAAAAGTAGTGGGTATCCCTGTTATTTCTGTATCTTATCAGGGTCTTACTACAGAGTTTACTGTTCTTAAATTCTCAATCCTCATTATTTATTGTTTCTTTCAGTGTCTGTGCTGATGGGGTTATATTTAGGAAGTGGTCTCCTGTGCCAATGCGTTCAAGTGTACTTCTCACTTTTTCTTCTATAAGGTTCAGTGTGGCTGGCTTTAGGTTGAGGTCTTTGATCTATTTGGACTTCTCCTGAAACTGAAAAACTTCTGTAAAGCAAAGGACATGGTCAACAAGACAAAACAACAGCCTATGAATGGGCAAAGATCTTCACTAACCCCACATCAGACAGAGGTCTGATCTCCAAAATATACAAAGAACTCAAGAAACTGGTCAACAAAAGAATACACAATCCAATAAAAAAAAAATGGAGTATAGACCTAAACAGAGAACTTTCAACATAGGAATCTAAAATGGCTGAAAGACACTCAAGGAAATGCTCAACATCCTTAGTCATCAGAGAAATGCAAATCAAAACAACTCTGAGATTCCATCTTACACCTGTAAGAATGGCCAAGATCAAAAACACTGATGACAACTTATGCTGGAGAGGTTGTGGGGAAAAGAGAACACTTCTGCATTGCTGGTGGGAGTGCAAGCTGGTACAACCCCTTTGGATGTCAGTGTGGTGATTTGTCAGAAAATTAGGAAACAACCTTCCTCAAGACCTAGTAATACCACTTTTGGGTATATACCCAAAGGATGCTCAATTGTGCCACAAGGACATGTGCTCAACTATGTTCACAGCAGCACTGTTTGTCATAGGCAGAAACTGGAAACAACCTAAATGCCCCTTGATCGAAGAATGGATAAGAAAAATGTGGTACATTTACACAATGGAGTACTACACAGGAGAAAAAAATAACAGCATCTTGAATTTTGCAGGAAAATGGATGGAGCTAGAAAACATTTTTTTGAGTGAGGTAACCCAGACACAGAAAGACAATTATCACATGTCCTCACTGATAGGTGGTTTTTAAACATAAAGCAAAAAAAAAAAAAAAAAAAAAAAAGCCTACAAACCACGATCCCTGAGAACTCTGACAACAATGAGGACTCTAAGAGAGACTTACATAGATCTAATCTACATGGGAAGTAGAAAAAGACAAGATCTCCTGAGTAAATTGGGAGCATGGAGACCTTGGGGAAGGGTGAAAGGGGGTGGGGAGATGCAGGGAGGGGAGCAGAGAAAAATGTAGAGTTCAATAAAAATCAATAAAAAAAATTCTCAATCCTCCTGACTTAGGTTCCCAAGCCTTGATGTCAGCCACCATACCTAGTATAAAATATTCTTTAATAATGAAGATAAATCATATTCAAACAAGGAAAGCTAGGAGACTCTGTTCTTAACAACATTAAACTTGATGGTTTAAACAGGGTTCTTCATGCTGAAGAAAAGAGTATGTGCAGAAAGTGAAATCCATACACAGGAGCAGAATACAGACCTGACAGTAAGCAGTGGAACAACATAAATCTTTATAAGGATACACTTCACATTCCTTAAAAGATTTTCATCAATAGTAGAACATATTCTGGTATTTTAAGACAAGTAGAACAAAAAAATACCTAAAAACAGACACTGAGAGGTCGAGTTCTGATGCTCACATATTCATATAATATGTATATGAATAACAATTCATATAAAGTAGAATGTCACTTGAATACCCTTTAATAAGGTAAAAAAATGTATGATTTGTATCAATTCAGACAAAAATACAACAAAAAGGTTTAACTAAAAAGCCAAAAGAGGGAATAGAATCGAGTTTTATAAGTAAACCAGGAGAATGTGGAGCAAAAACAATAAAAGAGACAGAAAACAAGCTAGATGTATAATCCTAGGACTTAAGAAGCTGAGGCAGAAGGAATTGTGTGCGTTCATGGCAAGTTTGAGTTATACGGCAATATTATTATTTCAAATAACTAAAAATGAAAACAGTTCACAATCATATCACTAAACACCATTTGTAAAGGCTAGACGTGTGGTGATACTTTGTGTTTTTTTTTTTTTTTTTTTTTTTTTGGTTTTTCGAGACAGGGTTTCTCTGTGGCTTTGGAGCCCGTCCTGGAACTACTCTGTAGACCAGGCTGGTCTCGAACTCACAGAGATCCGCCTGCCTCTGCCTCCCGAGTGCTGGGATTAAAGGTGTGCGCCACCATCGCCCGGCTTTGTTTGTGTTTTAAGGAATAAAGCTTGCCTGAATATCAGAGTGCAGACTAAGTAAGACACTAGAGGCCAGGGAGTGGTGGCACACACCTTTAATCCCAGGACTGGGGAGAGGGAGGCCAGGGATCTCTGTTAGTTCAAGGCCACCCTGGGATTAAATCTGTCTAAAAGAGAAACAGAGCTCACATAAAGATGGTCACAGTACTTGGGTTCACTTTAATCCCAGCACTATGGAGGTGGAGGTAGGAGTGATATGGCTGGGCAGAGAAGACATATAAGGTGGGAGGAGACAGGAGCTCAGTGCAGTCTGAGCCAGCAGCCAAAGCGCGTGGTCTGAGGAGGCAGTCTGAGGGTAGGATAGCCCCTTCTGTCTGAGCACGTGGTCTGAGGAGGCAGTCTGAGGGTAGGATTGCCCCTTCTGTCTGAGCACTGGTGGAGGTAAAAGGTCTCTCTAGTGGCCGCTCTGCTTCTCTGATCCTTCCGCTTTCACACCTAATATCTGACTCTGGGTTTTTATTAAGAACAATTAGAATCCATGCTAGATACTTATCAATTACACACCAGAGGTGGCCATGTTATTCAGAAAAACCATTTTAAATGTAAAAACAGACATACACACTTTGTTAATACAAGCACTTGGGAGGCAAAGACAGAAGGATCTCTGAGATCAAGGACAGCCTGCTTTACATAGTGATTTTTAAGGCTAGCCTGCTTTACAGAGTAACGTCAAGGTCACCCAACAAAGTAAAGCAAGACTTTATCTTTAAAGAAAGGGGGGGGGGGTAAAGAAGGAGAAAAGGACCACTTCCTGGCACCACACAGTAGAGGTCTTTCTTGGCTTTGGATCCCCACTATCTTCACCATATGAGGCAGTGGTTTCCTCTTAATAATTTCTTAGTTATTGAGATAATAACACAGGCACTGTACACTGCTGCTCTCAGCACTCTCTAAGACAATGTGGTTTACCTTTTCGATACTGTTCTTATCAGTGTGTGTACTATATGTTGTATTATCTTTCCAGTGAAGTTACCTGGCAGTCCCTCATGCTCTGATTCATTCTTATGCCCATCTTCAGCTGGGTCCACACTAGCTTGATAACTGGAAAAACATTTAACATGCAATATCACAGGTTAATATGTATCCATACAATGCATGTTGCATTATTTGTTTCAAATTTTCTAAAGTTATGTCTTCTCAAGTACCATTGTTCTAATTTTTACCAAAGCTAAAAATTAGGGTGACAGAAGGAAATGTTTTGAAAACAAGATTCTTAAAGCCTAAAACTAATTTGAACTGCAAATAATCAATAGAAAATGTCATTTTTTTTAGATACAAGTACACACAAGAGGGCAAAGGGACAGAAAGCTTTGTACATGGCCCAAGAGCATGAACGGAGATAGCCCTCTGGAAGACAGACTTCTGTAGTCAGTTCAACTTTATTCTAGAATAGAAGGATCATAATTTTCCTTAAGTGGCATACTCCTATCACAAGGCTTAGTATGTGGCAGTAGGGTCCTATCAAAATGGCTGGAGCACTTGCCTACCTGCCCTGTGGGTCATCAAGGGAAGAGTGTTTGTAGGGAACTGTGTCAAGGGTCACCTTTGAGATAAGGTCAGTCCTCCAGGACCAGAGACATTCTCCAGATAAGGTTAGGTAGACTGCAAGGAGCTTTGCTGGGGAGAGGGAGTCTTCCAGTTGCCGCGCTTAGAGAAAGCTGCCAGGCTATGGTAGACTGCAACCTCTGATCAGCCAGCAATGCCTTCCAACATCTCTCCCTGTCTGGGGCTTGTGGATCTAGAAGGGAGCTTTAGGTGTTCCTGCTGCAGGTTGCCATGCCTTTGCTCCACCATCATGAACTCTAGCCTCTGAAATACTAAGCACATAAACTTTTCCTTCTATAAGTGGCCTCAGTCTCTGTGTTTCACCATAGCAATAGAAAAGTAACTAGGACAGGGCCTTAAAACCAGTACCTGGTACGGTTGTGAGGAATAGAGTCCACTGCTTCTGACTGAAGACTCTTGTTAACTGTCACCTCTACAATGCTGAATGCAGCTGGTTAAGTGTGCTGCCATCTCACACCCCACAGCCCATGCCAGTATACTTCATCTGTGAGACTCAGTTCTAATGAGGCACATGCCATGATTCTCCCAACTCTTTCAATTTCACTTTTGTGTTCTTAAGATCCTAGATAAAACCATAACCCAATTTTCATTTATGAGAAGAAAAACAGCCACACAGTTAATTAAGTAAGATGTTTGGCACCAAACCCTGGCCTTCACACACACACACACACACACACACACACACACACACACACACACACACACACAAAGAATGGGATTTGTCTGTTATATGTTTACCTATTAGAATTCATGCACATATAGAAATATAGAAAAGCACAAAAATCAGTTAATGTTTTTATTATATTTACCTCTGTAAAGCTCTGAATTGTGCGGAGTCATCAGAATCTAGTTCTTGATTTAATTTGGAATAATCAATAGAAGACGTCAAGCCTTTTTCAAGTCTGGCAAAGAACTGCTCTTTCTCTTCTTGTTCTTCTAATGTGTCCAACCCCAACCCCAGGGTACTATGATGGAGCTCAGAAATGACTAATTCTACACAGAAATGAATGATAAACATATTTTGTTAACATGTACAACTTTGATAAAATTAAACAATCCTTTTGCTGATGTTATAGAGGAAACCCTCCACCCATCAAGCACATCAACGAAAGGCTGTAATGTAGACTTTGTGTCTAAGTTATGACCCTGATTCTCTGGGGAGATCATACGATATGTGATAGAAGCTGGGGGACAGTTGAGCCCACTGCTATGAAAGTCTGAAGTACAGTAGCAGTGACTTCCCGATTCACATCTCCCTTCTCACCATTTGCTTCTAAGCTGTCAACACTTAAGATGGAGGTTCCACTGCTCTTAAGAAATTGAGCTTTATCAGCAGACTCCTCTTCTGTGTCCATAATAGGTTGGGAAGCCTTCTTTGTCTTCAAATAGCTCACATTTGTCCCAGGCACTCCTAGGAACAAGACTTTATAAGTTGGTATTCATATTTATATTCAGGTAGTTCTGTTTAGAGAACTGTAATGATCATTATGCCAATGCAAGAAAACTGTCTTAAATGATTTTGTGCATAATGGCTACAAATCTGTCATATTAAATAAAAATAAAATAACTAGAACTAGAATTTACAAAAGAAAAACTGTAATTCTGCTTGATTATAGTAATCTTTGCTTTAAAAAGAACATTTTAAAGGTTTGCATAAGATTCCTTACCCAGTTTTGCTGCTTGACACCGACTATGAAAAATATGAACCAACATACACAACTCAAGACAGGGAGAGTAGGCTCAAGGACAAATATGAGGGCTAGACAAGTTCCTTGTAAATACAATTTCAAGAAAACACCAGAACATCTCTGAAGTCATCATTTCTCAAACGCTGGAAAATTCTCACACGAAGGTATGTGTAATATTTTTTGGAGAGGCAAGGGTATCACAGTTTCTAACACATTTCTGAATTTCATCCTTTCTCTGAAACTAAATTATAAGAGACATTAAATGTATTTCATGATTGATTTGTGTCATGGTCAGCCTCTGCTATCAACCTGACAAAAGCCGGGGCTCCAGAATCAAGTTTTTTCCTGGCTTTATGTGAATAGTGGCCTTACTAGAACTCACAGTAATTTCCACACAGCTGTACAAAGTTAGAACCTACCCAGAGCCCGCAGATGACCGAGTGCAAACCACAGTGGTTGCTGTTGTGTCAGCTCCTCACTCGGACTCTAATGCTAGGCTCAGCAGATGTGACCTTGACCAACAACCAACAACAGAAACTCACAGATAGCTTAGCGATGAACCAGCAGAGAATCCCAGTTTCGCTCACTAGGCAGACCCTTTAGCCTTATGGCAAATGAAAAATAAAAAATAAAAAACCAATATTCTATGAGAATTTATTCAGTTTTACTGGTAGCTACTCAAGAATGGTAATGAATGAATCCCTGTCCTTAGGATGGGTATACAGGTCCCTCAGAAGCTGCTTCAGTCTGTGGCAGGACTCCCACCTGGTGAGCACAACAGAGCCTGGTACACAGAATGCACTTGTGACTGGGAACAGGGCAGGCTGCACTCGGAGTGGAGTGGAGTGGAGTGCAGCTCTCACGTGCTACAGAAGTCTAAGGGTTGTGCTTCACCTAACTTTGCCTTCTTCTTTTATTCACTGCATCTACTTTGAACTGAGATCTTCTTAAAAACAACTAATAGTTTTAGTTGTTACAGTTAAGTATTTTTGTTCTAGGAGTTATTCTTTCCTTTTAGAATATTTGCATATTTCTGCTCTGGTTTAGTACTTTCTAGACAAAAGGCTTCCATGCTAATTAAGCCCCAAATCTTTGGCAACAGTTTCCAAAGTACTTTTATCCTACGGTATCTTTTTTGAACACTATGGGAAAAAGAATTCTAGAAAAAAAATTTCTTTATAAGCCTACTTAATTGTTACGTGGTTTAAGGAATTGACAAAAAATCATCTGAAGTTTTCACTGAGAAACTCCTTTAATATACCACAGTTAAAAACAAATAACATCATTGTCAACAACAACAACAAAATCTAAGGGGCACTGTGAAGTCTATGCTAACACAGGGAAGGAGGAGCACTGTGGAGTCTATGCTAACACAGGGAAGGAGGAGCACTGTGGAGTCTATGCTAACACAGGGAAGGAGGAGCACTGTGGAGTCTATGCTAACACAGGGAAGGAGGAGCACTGTGGAGTCTATGCTAACACAGGGAAGGAGGAGCACTGTGGAGTCTATGCTAACACAGGGAAGGAGGAGCTCTGTGGAGTCTATGCTAACACAGGGAAGGAGGAGCACTGTGGAGTCTATGCTAGCACAGGGAAGAAGGAACACTGTGAAGTCTATGCTACCGCAGGAAAGGAGCACTTCCCATCCACACAAAGCTCCTAAGTCCAGGAGTGCCATCTGATGTGGAGGTGCCCTGTGGTGTTCAAGGCCCAAAGGAGCAAACCCTTGTGTTAAGAGGGAGCTGGAAGGTTACTGCAGGACTGTGGGAAGCAGTGACATGAGCCTTACTGGACAAGAACGTTAGACGAAGGCCTATGACAGCAGGGAAGCAAGGGCTAAGCAAGGCATAGAGGCTGGGATCCAAAGGTATAAGAACTGAGCGTGGCGGAATCACATGATGTAGAGAGGAGGGATACCATCAGAGTATACAGAACTTCAACTGTCACTTGAGAGAATCCAGGCTCAACACTGTTGGGGAGAAATGAAAAAGAGAAACAAACAAACCCCACAAACAATAATAAAAGCCATAGGTAAAATCCTCCCCTAGACAGGAGAAATAGAAATGCTATCGTCATCATAATTGTGCTTAACCCTGACCCACAAGTATGGAGAACACAGTAGCAGTTATGGTTCTTTACAACAAGTATGGAGAACACAGTAGCAGTCATGGTTCTTTACAACTGGGGCAGCAGCAGAAGTCGATGTCAGACACAGTGTGATATGTGATTTGATATACACCTCATAGACAACACTACATATGATGCACACCTATTATATGTGTGACCAACACTTAAGGTCACACTGTAGCTGTAAAATGTGACCAGGAACATCCTGGGGAAAGTATAAGCACAGGTCAGAGAAGACAAAGGCATGTGTTACAGTTGAGGCAGTAAATTTTTGCTTTTCACTACTTAGTGCAAACTGTGATTCCAAATCCTACTTATTTGTTAATATGGTTACATGAATATAGTGGCAGATTTGTAAACCACTTGAAGTTTATTTATATCACATACAGGATATGATAATATGTAATTATTTGACTAATCTTAATTAAAATGATCTCAGTGCAAATTAATGCAATAAGACATTCTGAATTACATAATGTGCAACAAAGTAGAACAACTCAAACCTCAGTTTTCTTTACAGTTTAATGATGCAGTAACTGCAGAATTAAGTCTTGACTGACCTCTTGTGGTCAAATGATTTAAAACAACAAAAAAATTATCAGTCTTTACCTTCATCAAAATCATCATCAGTTATCCACCAAGGCACTGTATCTTTCTTCTTCATTTCTCTTTTAGGTTGTTTCGGTGTTTTGCTTGAATTTTCAAAAGAATCATCTGAAAGCTAAATAAGATACAAATTGTTAAATTTTAAAATACAGTTCAAATTACAAAATCCCAGATGTTTTTTCTTTAGCTCTTTCACAGTTCAGTTATTACATGGATAATAGTCTAAGAAAGAATGTGTAAATTCCATTTCCAGACATGGGTGGTCAAACTTCAAAATGAAGCATATGTCTTGGAATACTGACGCCACATCTGGAATTAATGAAAACAGCCCCCATAGGCCTAAGGGAGTGGCACTACTAGGAGGCGTGGCCTTGCTGGAAGAAGCTGTGTCACTGGGGGTGGGCTCTGAGGTTTCAAATGTTCAAGCCAGGCCCCACGTCACTCTCTCTCTCTTCCTGCTTTCAGCAACCTCTCCAGCACCATGTCTGACTGAGTGGCACCATATTTCCTGCCATGATGAAAACGGACTAAAACTCTGAAATTGTAAGTCAGCCCCAATTAAATGTTTTCCTTTAAGAGAGTTGCTGTGGTCATGGTGTCTCTTCACAGCAACAGAAACCCTAAGACGGGTAGAAAACAAAATAAGAAAATATGACATATTTTCTTGCTTAGAAAACAAAGAATAGACCCTATCTATATTCTGGACATTTTCTAGGGTCTAAGAATAAGTGGCAATTTGGAAAACTTACTACAATGACTCTAGAATACAGAGTCTATTTCTGTAACAGAAATAAACATTCTGCTCCAGATATTAACCAGCATGTATCTGTCCCTTCCTACTCCTAGCTTTTTTTTTTTTTTTACTACAATTCTGAATCCCTTTTCTAACCCTAGTTACCTCCTTAGCTTCTCTTCTCCTACTTTCCTGATTATAAACCTGCTCGGTGCCAGATCTCCAGTACCTAGCAAGTGGTACCTGGAGCAAATGTGGGCTTAAGGGAGGAATACTAGAGTCTATTTTACATTGGGGTAGTGGGGACACAGGATGAGTTCCTCATCTCTACCTCTCTTGTACTCTTATCTAGCTTTTCCTTTACAGAGCAATTCTTGAATTAACTGCTCAGCCCCATAAAATGTGGTTTCATCCAAAATGGTTTCCCTCAGGGACCAGGAGGCTTTCTAATCACCTGCTGCAAAGGAAATGTGATCAAGTCATCGGCTGACCACACTATGGAAACCAACATCTCCTGGAAGGCTCTACCTATGAACTGGGGTGCGTCCTTCTACTAGGCTTCTCTTCAGTTCTGCGGCCTCACACAGCGAGTTAACAGTTAGGGGCTCCTGAGCCCACTTCTTCAACACGAGATTTTCCCTACACTACGTTCCTCTTCCTTCTCCATTCTCACTCTGCATCACCCTCCCCCCCCCATGCCCTAGGAAGGAATCATGTTTATCATGTGCCTTCCCAGGGTCAGGGCTGCACCTGGTTCCTCTCACTTTAAACAACCTCGCAGAGATTTCTGATGAGAAACTGAAACCCAGAGGGAACGACTGCCCCCACTGCAACTGTTAAACCTGGAAACAACCTAGATGCCCTTCAATGGAAGAATGGATGAAGAAAGTATGGAATATATACATATTAGAGTACTACTCAGCAGTAAAAAACAATGACTTCTTGAATTTTGCATGCAAATGGACGGAAATAGAAAACACTATCCTGAGTGAGGTAAGCCAGACCCAAAAAGAGGAACATGGCATGTACTCACTCATATTTGGTTTCTAGCGATAAATAAAGGACATTGAGCATATAATTCGTGATCCTAGAGAAGCTAAATAAGAAGGTGAACCCAAAGAAAAACATACAGTTATCCTCCTGGATATTAACCTTCATCAGGCGATGAAAGGAGACAAAGACAGAGACCCACATTGGAGCACCGGGCTGAAATCTCAAGGTCCATATCAGGAGCAGGAGAGAGCACGAGCAAGGAACTCAGGACCGCGAGGGGTGCACCCACACACTGAGACATGGGGATATTCTATCGGGAACTCACCAAGGTCAGCTGGCCTGGGTCTGAAAAAGCATGGGGTAAACCGGACTCGCTGAACATAGCGGACAATGAGGGCTGCTGAACAGTCAAGAACAATGGCACTGGGTTTTGATCCTACTGCACGTACTGGCTTTGTGGGAGCCTAGGCAGTTTGGATGCGCACCTTACTAGACCTGGAAGGAGGTGGGAGGGTCCTTGAACTTCCCACAGGGCAGGGAACCCTGACTGCTCTTTGGGCTGCTGAGGGAGGGGGAGTTGATTGGGAAAGGGGGAGGGAAATGGGAGGCGGTGGCGGGGAGGAGGCAGAAATCTTTAATAAATAAATAAAATAAAACAAATAAAAAAAAGAGTGATAACAAGTAGGACCCAAACTAAGGACTCCGCCGAGGGCTGTCTACTTCCCACTACTGCAGACAGCTATCCATTGGGACAATACCAGGGTGAGTGACTAAACTTCCGAGATGATATATTTTCACCTGCTACATGGAAAATCTTCGCAGGCTATTATCATCAAACAAAGGCAAAAAGCCTGGCCCACACATAGTATCAGTATTAGGGAAGATAACGAAGATTGGACCCTTCATAAATGAATATGCTGTTAGTAGGAATAATAGTGTGTTGGGAGCAGTGAGACCCCCCCAGATCCTGAATTTCTTGTAATTCCCTGATCTGAGTGCCTACAGCTGCTCTAAGCACGAGACCTTCAGGAGTTCCTGATGGCAGGAGAGTGGTTTCTGGTGGGTTTGGCTGGGGCGTGGCTATCTCTATATAATCTGCCCCTGAACACAATAAAGGGGGCATTCTTGGGGAATTCAAGGATGACCCGTGTCGCTGTCTCTTTGTGTCTGTGTATTTTAACCTCCAGCCCCCTTGCCGGAAGCTCGCCAACTGGGTGCTAGCGCACAGAGCGCAGACACAGGGGTGCGGTGCGCGGCAATAGTGTATGACACAACAGTTCACTTCTAGGCAAATATTCAGAAGACATTAACATCCATCCACACTCAAAGTTGTGTGGTTATTCATAACAGCATTATCCATGACTGTCCAAAGTAGAAGGATCTCGATGTCTGTCATCTGTAAACTTAACAGTATATCCACAGAATGGCAAGCTACTCACTAAAAGGAACTGATGCCAAGACATGCTATAACATAGGACTGTTTCACTGGAAACACTATGTTAAGTAAAAGAAGCCAGCCTCCAAAGACCAGACATACGGTAGGGTTCCATTTCTATGAAGTCAAAATAAGGAACAAAAAGCCAATAGTGGTTACCCAAGCCTGGGGAAGGACGAGCGATGAATGTGTTCTACGGTTGACTATGGCAAAAGTTATGAACTACTAAAACA
This sequence comes from Chionomys nivalis, assembly GCF_950005125.1. Lineage (NCBI taxonomy): Eukaryota > Metazoa > Chordata > Mammalia > Rodentia > Cricetidae > Chionomys > Chionomys nivalis. The sequence goes on from NC_080089.1 coordinate 85,385,047, forward strand.
GTGGTCATACACATTTTGAATGGGAGAGTTGTACGGTTTATGAATTATAACTGAAGAAAGTTAACTTTAAAAAGTTAGGTTTAACTACTCTCTTAAAACCAGATATAGAATCATATCTTTGAGCAAAATGTTTGTTCAACAATTTATCGTAATGATCAAGGGAGTTAGCATGCTTCTTAGAAACCATAATGTGGTGTGTGTGTACATCCATGCTCACATATGCATGCCACATGTGCCGTGGAGGGAATGCTACATTCACTGGGAACTGCTGGGGTAGACTAGATGAGATGAATGCATTGTGCTAACAGATGCCAGCGTCTGAAATGAGAAGGAACCGAGGGCTCCTGGGTATCTTCTGGAGGTGAGATGGCAGCATTGAGCTCACAGGTGCTAGCATTTGAAATAGGAAGGAACCGAGGGCTCCTGGGTATCTTCTGGAGGTGAGATGGCAGCATTGAGCTCACAGGTGCTAGCATTTGAAATAGGAAGGAACCAAGGGCTCCTGGGTATCTTCTGGAGGTGAGATGAAGGCATTGTGCTAACAGATGCCAGTGTCTGAAATGAGAAGGAACCGAGGGCTCCTGGGTATCTTAGGAGGCACTGAAGGGATGAAGGGATGTGCTTGCTGATGTGGTGGTTATGTCTTTAGAGGAAAGCTAAGGAGTGGTCTTAGGTGAAAAATTTACAATAAAGCTTTAGAAGGCTTGAACTTACCTCCTTCATAAATTGCTCAAATTCTTCATCAAGCTCTTCTTTGGAATAGTGAGCCATACTTAGTAATTTTCACTTCCAAATAAAGCATCCAGAAGTATTTAAGGCACTGGAAACCCTAACTAACAAGACAGAAAAATAAATCTCTTGAGGAAATCATCATTGAAACAACACTAAATGCCTGAAAAACTTCATCAAGACAGAATAAAAATCACAATTACGATATGCTAGTGGAATCCTAATTCACTGGAGCAAACCCTTGTGAAGTTTATCTTCTACTCACGGTCTGTAATTACATTTCATCCGTTGTTAAGAGGAGGGCTCCATTTTCCACTGTGTTTGTATTTGTCTCTACTAAAATCTCTCAAAAACCAGGTCCTCTGAGAGAAATTTTTTTTTTAAAGCAGGAAGTGGAAACAGTACTTTCTCCTTGTAAAGAACAACACAGTTCGTGCTGCTTGATTCAAATTAATGGTCTTGCAAAACATATTTCCTACAAGCAGGGATGATGTTTCCAGACATAAAGTGAATTTATAAGACTCAGAATACAATAAAGAATTTAGTGGTGCATGTCTGAAATCCCTACAATAAGGAGACATAAAGCTTTCTAGTTGCAGGCCAACCTGGGCTCAATTAAGCACAATTAAGTAATGCCTAGTTTAATGATATACGCTAATCATTACGAAGTGTTTCTTTGGAAGTAAAGGAAGGCTAACAGAAACAATGCCCTGAGTATCTTGAGGGTGATCTAGCCAAGTTGCAGCTCAGAGCTCAACTCTTTCCCCTGGGTGAGCCCATCTTCAGATCTGTCCTAGCTTTTGGATTCAACTCTCTGAGGCAGCACAAACCCTGGCTGCTTTTCTAAGGGACTGAGGCGAGGACTCGAGTGTATAATATTCACTCCAACCTGCAGGGCAACACTTAAGGCCTTTATTTGCATTTCTGACCAAGAGGTCCAACGGAGTTGGACAAATAGCTTGGTCAGAGGTGGACCCCACGAAAGGGCCCTCGGACTGGTGGTGTTCAGGCTGCAATTAGTGCAGATTTTGGCGGCTGGCGCGAAGCAAAGACGCAACCGAATTGGAGTTCGGGCAGAGGAGCGGAGTAAGGCTCAAATAAAAGTTTGGGGCCCGGCCTGAGGTACAACCTGGAAACAGCGACAGGGTCGTGTGCAGCGACAGCGCCTGACCTACCTGCTACCAAGAGCCCGCGCTTTCCCGGAAAGTCCCGGCAGCCAGCTGTTGTCAGGGCAACAGACTTCCACAGGCGGGCGGGCTCCCGCAGTCACGTGACGTGACCGGCCACATGACACACTGAGCAGCCACACTAGCTGTACGTTTCCCGGAGACTTTGCAAATGGAAAACGGAACCACTGGGCTCCGCAGGTTGCTACGCCGGGAAGGGAGGGCTTGGGCAACGCAGCAGCGCGCACACCCTGCTTTTCCTACGGTCTCTGAAAATCCCAGCGCCGCAAGCCTGACGCGAGGACGGGACGCAAGCGCACAATCCCGAGCCAGCGCACGGCTTCCTGGGAGTTGTAGTTTAATCCCCACCCCCCCGTGCTGCTCCTTCCTCAGAGGCTGCTCTTCTTTCCAGTCGTTCCCACCCATTGCATTTGAACGTTGTTTTCTAGGTTGAAAGGGTTTTTTGTTTTGTTTTGTTTTATTTTTTGAGACAGGGTTTCTCTGTAGCTTTGGAGCCTGTCCTCGAACTATCTCTTGTAGACCAGGCAGGCTTCGAACTCACTGAGATCTGCCTCTGCCTCCCGAGTACTGGGATTAAAGACGTGCGTCACCACCCACCGGCTTCTAGGTTGAAAGCTGTACAAATAATTTAAGAGGTTGCATCTCCTTCACGTAACAAGCCATGTGTGGGTGTTGTGAGAGAAACACAAACCTGGTAAAGCTAATTCTAGTGTTAGGAGAAGAGAGGTCCGCCACCTAGTGGACAAGCATTTGAAAATACACAATATCAAGATTCTCAGTCAGCCGCACTTGCAGAGCTGCTCTGGTTTTTCTGGTGTCCTGCTTTTCAAAGCTCTCTTCTGTGGTGACTTGCTTGAGTTTTTGCGTTCTCTTTCTCCCACTCCCTCTTCCCATACCCCCCTTTTCCCCTCTCGATACATACACGCAACAGACATGTTCTGCATCTCAGAGGACACCATATAGGAATCAAAGTAAAATCTTCAAACAGTAGAGGGGCTTGTGGTAGACATTATTCTGTACTTCCTTTTTATTTCTAAAAATTCTGAACGTTTCACTCAACAGTACATACTGCCATCCGAGTGTTTACAAGCCAGAGACTTTCCTATAAAAATAAAACAGAAACCTGTTTGAAGCTCCCATTTTTTTTGAGCACTTGGTGGGAACTTTCCGTGCATTATTAAATTTTTACAATTTACAAGTCATTTTAATTCAGTTTATGGTCTGGTTTTTAGTCTTGTTCGGAGTGAGCCCAGTCCCTGTCCTAAGTACAGTGGCACTGTGAAACAGACAAGTAGCCCAGGCAACGGCTAAAGGAGTGCAGGGAAAAGCATTACAGCGACGCTTCGTGTAGACAAACTGAGAAAGTTTGGGGACTTTCCGCCTGTGGTCTAACTTCAGTCTTGCTCAATACACAGTTCTTTTCACCATCCACTGAGCATTCACCTAGTAATTTCACTCTTTGTACTAGTAGATTTAGTTCTCCCTACCGCATATGAGGCCCATCTTCTACCACCTTTACCTTGCTCATATTCTGAAATTAGCAACCTTCATTTTTGCCTGAGACTTTCCTGGAGGTTTGAGTCACTGAAACTCCCAATGTGGTAGTTCGAATATAATTGGCCCCCGTAATCTCATAGGGAGTGGAACTATTAGAAGGTGCAGCTTTGTTGGAGTGGGTACAGCCTTGTTGGAGAAAGTATCACTGTGGGAGCAGTTTGATGTTTCCTATGCTCAGGATGCAATCCAGTGTCTCAGTCCATTTCCTGTTGCCTGCAAAATGCAGGATTCTCAAGTACTTCTCCAGCGCCTTCATTTTGCCATGCTCCCTATCACGATGATAATGGACTGAACCTCTAAAACTGTAAGTGAGTTACCCCAATTAAATGCTTTCTTTATTAGAGTTGCCATGGTCATGGTGTCTCTTCAGAGCAATAAAAACCCTAAGGTATGCCCCAAGTCATGAGAACAACTTTAGTTCCATTGCAAACCCATAGTTGTCTCATCTCCTTTCTTGATTGATTCTCTGATAGCACACAACCATTATGAGAAGATGTCCTTGTCTGTCTTTCAGAGTAGTTTTCATGAGGCTGTAATGTCTTCATGCCTTTTTCACTAAATCTGTAAGCGATGACTGTGCCTGCACCCCCCTGACCTGCCTTATGTATTTCAGTGACTCTCCTATCTCTCTTCCAGCATATGATTTGGAGCTTCACCCGTTCTTACTGACCTTAAACCTTATGAGCTGCGTTCATGTCACACTCGTAACTCAGTGAGAGTTAAAACATGCTGGGGATCCTCTGTCTAACATGCCACTTTCAAAATACTCACCCTGTTCTGTATTTATCTGCTCTTGAGTGTACTCTTTCTCCCTATCAGTCTATCCTGGGGAATTATTTCCACCTCATCCCTCTTTTGTTAGATCTTCCAATTTTGCATCCGCCCACACCAGGCTACTAAAACCGTTCTTGGTGGTATCATGAATTTAATCACTGAGTGTTGCTAGAAGGAAAAAAAGGTTTCTACTACATAACCTTAATTGATATCAAAATCTTGTTTGTTTTTGTTCTAAATTTCCCTTGAGTTCTAGTGATCTATATACAATTACCCAATTCATATATATTCACATGATATTCTAGACACATCTCTACTGCAATGGAAGCCTTGCTTTTTTGCATGTGTAAGTGCACGTTCACATGTGCATGAGAGAGCCTGTGTGAAAATGCATTTGGAGGCCAGAGGTTGATTCCTCAAGTATTCTCCACCTTATACATCAAGGCAGGGTCTCTGACTTGAACCCAGAGCTTACTGATATAACAAGTCCAGCCATCCAGGATTCCCTGTCTCTGTCATCTTGAGTGTTGGGATTATGGGCAGGTTGCCACTCCCACCTAGCTTTTACATAGCGCTGGGGATCTGAACTCTAGACCTCATGTTTACATCACAAGTGCTTTACACACTGAGCTATCCCCTCAGTCCGATAAGCCTTGCTTTTATTCTCTTTCTATACCTATTTCTTCTGCCGATGCTTCTCATTGTACTATGTGGTGCAGCATGTACTTACTTAACAGAAATCTTGGCGTTTTCTCTTCCCTCTGTGGTTGATAATGTCAGTACTATCTTCACAACATGTCTCCCTTCTATTCCCGTCTCTAAATCACAAGTGCTGATGTCTTACCCACACCGTTATTTCCTGAACTACCTTCCTAGTCTCTTACATCTTCACATTTCCTTGTCTAGACCACTGTCTATATAATTTAAGAGGTCATTGTGTGACAACATAAATCAGGTTAGTTCTTTATTCAGAAGCCGTCAATGATTTCATATTGTACTAAACTTCTATGAACATCTGCAAGGCCCTGTATGATGCATTTGGTGTTACCTCTCCATATAGACCCATTTCATTTGCACTCACTAAGATAGACACAATAATTTGAAGCTCAGTTGTGGAGTTTAGTTCTTTCATTAGACTAATAGTCTACTAGTAGTCCTGTAGAGGCAATAATCACAGCTTTGAGGTAGCGGATGTATAGTGAATGCTACTGTGTCTACGGAGTGAATAGCCATTGTTTTGAACCAAAAAAGGCTCAAGTGTTTGCCATACTGATTTATATGGTATACCACTCACTAAATTTACCCAATATGGACAAGTTTAACAGAAGCTGCCCATGAATGCTCAGCATTGCCAGGGCAGAGGCGGGAGGAGGGAGGAAGAGAGAGAGAGAGAGAGAGAGAGAGAGAGAGAGAGAGAGAGAGAGAGAGAGAGAGGGGGGCAGGCATGACTGGGCATGACTGCATACATTCTCATGTTACTCACTTTTCCTGACTCCATTTTATAGTAAGTAGTATTGACTACACATCAGAGAAACTAAAATTTAAAGAATAAATTTCTGAGGTTCACATAACTAAAAAGAAGCATATCCAAGACTCCATCTCTGACATACTAAAAGATGCCTATTTTTAAATACTGCATCATACCAACTCTCATGTAAGCATACATCTTGTTAAAAATCTATGAAATTCTATGAAATGGAAAAGTAAGTACCCAATACCAGTAAGTACCATTTGGGGTAGATCAAAGAGTCCTACATTTCTGGGTTTTCATAATTGTTAAAGATTTCATATGTGCTTTTTGTCTGAGTGATTCTTAGACTGCATATATATGATTTTATATATATATTTAATATATATATATATATATATGAAGTGTTTATTTAGCTCCAAGTTGAGCTCTCCAGGCTCCAGGATAAGAACTCTAAGCAGCCCTCAATTCATTTTCTAAAAGCGCAGTACAGTACACTGTACAGTGTGAGAATGTGGTCAATATGGGCAGCATCCACAGCACAGTTACAGTCAGGACCTGAAGCATCAGAGGGATGCAGACCAAGGGCATCCTGTGATTCAATTAAGGAGCAGCAAATTTACTTAGTTATACAATAGTTAAATTTAACAAAGTTCTGTTTCTTTACCTCTTCTTCAGATGTGGGTTCCCTTTACTTGGGTAGGTAATAGGAAAGACGCCGAATGCTTTCTATTATTCTGGTTACAAGAAAATTAAGTTTAAAGACCATAGGGTGTTGTTTTTATTTATTTATTTATTGTTACTGTTTACTTTTCTCCATTTGTCCATTATTCTGATTGTTTTTGTTTTAATTAAAATTTTTCTTAATTCTTTTACATATAATGTCTGGTGTTCAAAGTTTTAGCTGATGCTGTAGTTTTCCCTAAGAAAAATAAAAATAATTATTCATAATAGAATTTTGAGAAATTGTGCAGTCGTCTTTTAATTATTTAAATGTTTTTGAAACATGGACAGATGCTCTTTCCCTAGGGCATGCAGGGCTACCAGTTTACAATTATTTTGTGATGACACAGATTATGATTCAGTTATGAAACTCTTAAAAATAATTTTCCAAAAATACTGTAAATGGCCACTGGGGGTGCCAGTAACCATAACAATTTGACTACACTTCTAAATAAGATAATTAACATGATTTTATATTCATTATTCAAATGGAAAATTGCAAAGTTGATAAATTGGGCTTCGTCAAGTTAAAAAAAGTGTTATTTTATGAAAGCCCTTATAAGAGGATGAAAAGATAAGCTAAAGACTAAGGGAAAATATTTGAATATTAGTATACATAGTATACATAGAGAACCCTACAGGTTCAGTAGTAAAAATAAAATATGAAAGTGGAGCAAAGGCAGGAACAGGCATTTCATGAAGAGGATCTGAGATTGGCTAATAAGTGCATTTTTCTAGATTGATTTCTGTAACTGAGAGAAACACCATGACCTAAAGCAAGTTGGGGAAATGAAGGGTTTATATGGCTTGCACTTCCATGTCACAGTTCCTCACTGAGGGAAGTTAGGGCAGGAGCTCAAACAGGAACCTTGAGGCAGGAACTGAAGCAGAGGCCATGGGGAAGCATTGTTTACTGGCTTGCTTCCTCTGACTTGCTCAGCTGCCTTTCTTGTATAGCCCTGGTCACCCTGCCTAGAGATGACACCTCCCATGGTGGGCTGGTGCAATTAAGGAAATGTCTCACAGATATGGCCATAGGTTAATCTGATGGAGGTAATTCCTCTGTTGAGATTCTCTCCCCATGTGTGTCTAGGTTTGTGTCAAGTTGACAACTAATCAGCACACACACATGAAAAGATGTGTTTCTTCAATGCAAATAAAAACTAGCCTTTGATTTCTATATATAATGATTTACCAGTTTACCATTCTTTGATAAAGTTTTATGTAGCAATAGAAGACTAAAGATAAAATTATTTTCAAATATCTAATATATAGTTCCTTCTTTGATGTAAATTTATTTTGTGATTAAAAGTAAATCAGAAAATTGTTTTGGAAGTTGTGAGTCTACCCCTAAATAAATAACCGTCTATTATTTTCAATTCTGAGCTACTGTGGGATTTCTTTTAAGCATTCTTCTTTATCTGATGCCTATGTGGATTCCGACTCCACACCTACCGGATGTCTATGTGTTGCTTTTGTTGGTTAATGAATAAAGAAACTGCCTTGGCCTGTTGATAGGGCAGAACTTAGGTAGGTGGGGAAAATTGGACTGAATGCTGGGAGAAGGAAGGCGGAGAGAGAGACACTATGGAGCCGCCACTGGGAATAGAAGTGCTGAAACTTTGCTGGTAGGCCACAACCTCGTGGTAATGGACAGATTAATGGAGATGGGTTAACTTAAGATATAAGAGTTAACCAATAGGAAGCTGGTGCTAATGGGGCAAGCAGTGTTTTAATTAATCCAGTTTTTGTGTGGTTATTTTGGGTCTAAGCTAGCCAGGCAGCCAGGAAGAACAACAGGCCCTCCCTCTTGTTGTATGTTTCTTTTAATCCTCTACATTTAAATTTTTACAAATTTAAAATTTTACATCAGAGAAAGAGAGAGAGAGAGAGAAAACACAAAGTTGAAAGGTATAGTGTGAACCAGAGGGAGTGAGGGGCAGAAGGAGCTTACGAATATAACCAAAAGGCATAGTATGTAATGCATGTGTGAATTAAAGTATTATATTAAAAATAAAATATTTTAAAATAAAAATTAATAGCCCCCTCCAGTCTTAAAACTCTTATGAAGGGATTTTGCTAACTCATCATTAGTCTCTGCTTGAGGTAAAATACCATAAGTAATGATAACTCCTTGCCAAGAATGACCACTTTTCTGAAAGTCATTTTCTCAACTGAGGTTTCATCCTCTCAGATGACTCTAGCTTGTTCAAATTCTGGTGCATAGACTTCACTTATCACAGTCACAAGTTGGCTTCTTATCTTTCCTCTCATTCCTGTTGCTGGGATCAGCCTTTGGCCACCTTCACACAGCTGTAACTCAACAGCATGACTGCCTTGAGAGATCTCACATGAACCTTCTCTTCTGTTTCCCAGGGACTCCTCTCATCCCAGAGATAGCCCATACAGCTCTTAGAAGTCCATGGGTCTAAGCCTCTGTAGGCCCATTCTTGATCATTGTGGTTGGAACTAATGAGTGACCGGTCACCCATTCAGTCTGGGGGGTTGTCAGTCTTTATGAACATTCCTAAGACTTCTGAGGATATCCAGTGTGATTCAGAACCGGTTGTTCACAGCACTGTCTTAAGAGCATGTCTTGCCAACTCATTCCCAAGTAATTACTTTTATTCATATATGTGTCTTTTGTTCTATTTGAGGAACCCTGGGAAGAATAAGTGGTATTGTTAATAGAGTTCGCCAAGAGGCAGATTTTTTAATGATGGGATTTGGAGATCAGATAGCTTATCATTCCTATGGCCATGAAGAACCTACTGTGATGGATAATGGGGTGGTACCAACCAGCAGCATCACTTATGAAGAGTCTCACTTGAGACAAAGGACTGACTCATACTCTCACTCTTTTACTTGGGTGTGCTGCTGGTGGTAGCCATAAGGATGATACCATGGTTGGAATAGGTGCTTTTAAATAAAGAAAATGACTGGCCTATGTCAGTTACAATCAATGTAAGGAACTCTATATAAAAAAAAAAAAAGCAATGCATTTTCTGACATTTTAGGGTATCATTTTTTTTTGCAGCTGCAAAAGAGTGTGGTAAAAGTCCAATCCAGTCTAATCACAAGAAGGCACAGTTGCAAAGGATACTGAAGATAAGATCTCATTTTGTATTCTAAGCACAACCCTGATGGGCAATGGTAGACCTTTGATTATGCAATATTTGGTAATACTGAACTTGCAGATTTCCCCAAATGACTCACGTTTTCCCATTTTCCTCATTAAGGACTTCATCCTCTGTTTTCCTAGAGACCTTGAACAGACCTATGGAGTCATGTGGGAAAATTCACGAGGTGATGTTTGTCCTTCTCCAGGTCTGTCATGCAAACATTCATTGCCTCTGACCAGGATTCCATCAAGGTCTGGTGTGGGAAGTCCTTCTGTCTGTGTGTTGCTTTTATTGGTTAATGAATAAAACAAATTATTTGGGTTTATAGTAGGGCAAGACAGAGCTAGGCAGGGAAAACTAACCTGAATGCTGGGAGAAGGAAGTCAGAGTCAGAGAGAAGCCATGAAGCCCTGCAGGAGACAGACTCTGGGAACAGAAATTTATCTGGTAAGCCTCAGCCATTTGGCGATACACAGATTAGTAGAAATGGATTAGCCAAAGATATATGAGCTAGCTAGCAATACGCTTAAGTCATTGGCCAAGCAGTGATTTAAATAAAATAGTTTCTGTGTGGTTATTTCGGGGCTGAGCAGCCAGGAACAAACAAGCGGCCTCCTCCAACAGAAGTCTCAGAATACCTGGTAAAGGAAATATTATTCCCACAGGAAGAAATGGTTTCTTGGGATTTCAGGTCCTAAATTACATACCAGAGGAACATGTGTAGGAATGGATGTTAAAGGTCTTGGTCAGTAGGAGAAATATGGTAATGTGGGTAGAGAAGAATTTATTGACATTTGTAGACTCATAACTTAGCTTTTAATACCCTATGAAAGACACCTGGAGATAGACCTAATATTCTGCCAGAAAGTTTTTTAAGCCTGTAATGTGACAATAACCAATAGAAAAACGAGAAAGAGATGTGAAATTACTTTAGCCTAGTATTAAGGGTGACCTGAGAAGGGTCAGAGAGACAATTTGCCCATGGTGGGTGACAGTCCATGAAGAAATGATACTCTCCTCAGCCCCAGGCATTTCATTAACTGTTGCAGAAGACCTTCAATAATGGCAAAATTTGGCCACATCAGTTATCATTTGACAGTACATTCTTACCTCAATACTTTCTTTCTTCCTGATTTTAACTCCTGTTTCTTCATTATTCCCAGGATTGTATTCTCTGGGATTATAGTGCCAGCTCAATTGAATGAGGGGAAGCTTTTGGGGATAGAGAAATCCAGGCATTAACAGTAATCTTACTAAGCTGAGATAATACATAAACTCAATTCAATTCTTAATATATAATCATGCATCCTTATTGTTATTTAAGCACAAGTAGATAACAGTGGTTATTCTACATATCTTTATTTTCATTTATACTTTATAGCTTTAGTCACAGTGGGTTATAAACTGCTGTATTACTAAGATAACCATTCTCTTACCTACAGGTTTCAAATAGGAAGACTTCTTCCATGGTTTAAAGTAGTTTGAAATCATCCAATGTTACTTCTACATCATCAGGGGTATCCCCTCGTCAAGGTATGTGCACACGAGAAAGGGTCGACAGCTCTACTCCACTGAGGTGAGTGGGATTTGAGGTACTTTGGTTGGTAATGTTTGTGATGTCACTTTCTGTTTTTACCATCAGAGGTTATAAAGGGACAATGCAGGGTAGAAAGTTGGAGTTTTGTGGGAAATAAACTCAAGTTAAAATTTTAATTATTTAAAAGAACGCTTCAGAAGAAAACATCACAACACAATGCCATTTGTAAATAAAGATGTGTTTTTTGAGTAATGGGGTTATCTGGTGGGTTATAAGATCATCAGCTTTTTTTTTTTTAAACAACGTGTACACGCTTTTATTTTTAAGAACAGCATTTAAAATAAAAAAATTATCAGTAACTTCTTGGATTGGAAACATAAATCTGTAACTTAATTATAGTTGGTATTGTAATTCTAAAATGGGCAAAGAAATTCTTGAAAATAAGACACAAGCAAGTAAAGTTAAAGCTTGGGAGTATCTTTGAACATATTTCTTAATGTATTTCATGATGCATGGTAAAATGTGTCTCATACTTTTCACTGGAAAAACTGATAAAGTAAAATGTATTATCTTATTTACAGTAAATTATAATTTAAAGATCCTTTATTTTTAATAGTTTATTTTTATTTTATGTGCATTGGTGTTTTGCCTGCATGTATGTCTGTGTGATAGTATCAGTTCCCTTAGAATTGGAGTTACAGACAGTTGTGAGTCACCATGTGGGTTCTGGGAATTGAAGCCAGGTCTTCTGATAGAGCAGTCAGTGCTCTTAACCACTGAGCAATCTCTCCAGCTGCAAAGATCCTTTATTGATAAATATTTTTGGTTCAGTTATAGGCAACACATATTGGTTTAAAGCTTTTTTCTTTTGTTTTAGATAAATTATTAGAACTATGAAAGCCCAAGCAAGTTAAAACAATTTACACTTTTGTTTTTCTTGATCATAAGATCATCCATTGGTGCTGCTCTTTGTTATACAGTATTTTTAAACCTTATAAAATGATTTTTAGTGTAGTTTGTTGTGCATCAAAAGATACTGTACTCACAAATACTGTGGTACACGAACAAAGTCACAAACAGCCTACTGTGGGATTCCACTTTTATGAAGTGCACGTAGTGGACACAGAACAGAGTGGTGATTGACAGGAACTAGAATGGGCAGAGTATAGAGTTGTTAAAGAATGTAGAATTCCAGCTTTGCAAAATCAAACAATTTCTGAAGACCAATTTCATAGCTGTGTGAAAATAACTTGCTATCAAACTTAAAAATAGTCAATTATGGCAAACACTAGCTGATACATGTTTTAATTCATTAAAAAAACTGCTGATCAGGGCCTGGAGAGGTGACTCTGTGATTAGAAGCACTTGCTGTTCGTCCTGAGGATCTGGTTCTAGCCACCCATATGGTGGTTTACAATTACCTGTCTGTAGGTCTAGTTCTAGAATGCTAGATGCCCTCTTCTGGCCTCCCCAGGTACCATACGCATACATAGAACACATACATTCATTCAGGCAAATACTCATATTCATAAAATAAATAAATCTAAAACCAAACTCTAATTAAGTAGTTTGGCACATGAGTGAATATTGGACAACCAGAACCCTTTGTCAAGAGTTTTAAGATTGTTTTTAACTACCTGTGATCTGCTTGTTTTTCTTAGCAACACTGGTTCTGTTTAGCTCAATGCTGCCCATCCTAAGGAGCCCCCAGTGGACAGAGGAACCCCCGAAGGACTCAGGTCTCGTTGAAAGAAATTATGTTTGATCTAGAAAAGATATTTAGACTGAAATTTGAGACCATTCCAAACTCCTCATGGATTCAGCAGGTAGATTACCATCTACACGACACTGTTGTGAGCTCTGAATGCCCTAAAAGCACATAGAAATTTTGAACAAAATCGTGTACCTACTGACAACAAAGTTATTGTTTGTGAAGTACACCCCATAGTGTATGTGAAGTCAATGATTTGATAACTACTACTATTACTATTGTTTTCTAATAAGTGCTATAAAATACTTTTTAATGTTTGTCTTGGAAGCCTCATGGGTATCAAAAAGACTTAATAACAACTCAGGGACAAACTTGATGGAATTACTTTTTGTCTACTGCCTAAACAGTCAAAACTTAGCCATCACAAACATCAATATGGTTATATCCCCTTTCCATGTTCCATCCTCATCCTCCAGTCAGCTCTGTCTTGCTGGAATTACTATCCAAGATCACAATTCTCAGGTCTGGGCAGCCTTCATCTTGTTCCTAGAGGCAGCCTACTCATATCTGGAGTCGGTCTCTTGGCCACAGATAGGTACAGTAGGGAAGCCAATAACCTCCTGGCAAGACCTAGGATTGAAAAATCCCGTTGAAGGCTTCATCATTTTAATTCACGGCTTTCTCTTGATAGCAACAACTGTTCTTAATCCTTTGTGTATTTATTTACAAAATAGTTTTAGAGCTGCTTTGCTCATACCTGCTTGGCTTTTTTTTTAAGTGTGTATAGAGTCCATCTATTCTGTCATTAAAAGCATTCTATTTAGATATGAAAGCAGATTCTACCTACAGAAATATTGGTGTATTCAGTTGGTTGAAAACATTTTGCTCAGTTATTTGTTTGTAGTTATGCAGTCAATTTTAACAGAAAAAGTATAAATAAATATTTCATATGGATTGAGAGAAAATTTGAACTTTTCCAAGAAGTCTTTGAAGGACTACTTTAAGCAGAAATCCAAAGCACACATCTGTTCCCTAGTCACCATATAAATCTCACGGATGAAAAGCAAGGTTTCTTTAAAAGAATAAGGAAATGTAAAGAGGCTTGTTTCCACAATCCCAGCAAACCTTTCATCAGTGCTTCTAACAAGTTCCAAAATGAATTTCATCTCTATCCTTCCTCTGCCCTCAGCAGGAGGTTTTAATGAGCCAGGGAGTGGTGCTCAGGGTGGTAGTCAAAGGAAGGAAAGTTCTCAATACTCCATCACTCACATTATTTCATGCCCAACCATCATGAATGATGAGAGCAGCCATGGCCGTGTGACACCAATGACTGTTAGAGGCATCCAGACACTGGGAAAGTATCCGAGGGGGTTGGAGAGCAACTCAGACAGAGGCCCACGGAGATAGCTCAGTCCATAAGATACTTGCTGTGTAGGCACAAGGACCTGAGTTTAAACCCCCAGCACTCACGTAGAAGCCCAGATGTGGAAGCATGTGCTTAGCACCCCAGTGCTGGGGAGGCCAAGAGGAAAGGATCTCCAGGGTGCAGTAGCCAGTCCACCTAGCTAAACTGGTGAGCCTCGGGTCCTGTTAGAGACTTATGTCAAACTATAAGGTCACGAGGAATAACACCCCGAGTTTACTCATACACATGTGAACATATACACAGATTAAACAATTAAAAGAACTGTTCAGTTTCGGGTCATTCTGTGCTCGCTCCAGTCTCCAGTATCCTGACACCTGAAGTTAGAGATGACACTTGATTGTTTCCACCTCAGGTAGAAAAATTCTTTCTTTTCTTCCCCAAAATTTTATTTATGTATCTATTTAACTTTTGCTTTTGTTCATTTATTTTTATGTTTTTATTCATTTCTTATCAGATCATTAATTCTCTCAGGGTGGCACTGTGCTATTAATTTTTGTATTTTGTATCTCATCAGAGTTTTGTATAAGAAGAATTTTATTGGAATTGTTGACTTTATTGTCTGTTGGCTGAATCTTTATTACTTGGTAGATTAAGTTATAAATGAATACTTTAAAGATATTCTTACATCTTGACCAAATGTCTTATTTATGGAATAATCTTTCCATTTCTCTTTCTGTTCCTTACTACTTTCCAACCATCATTGTGTATAGGTGGAGACTTTGATCTTTGAGAGTCTGAGCTGCACTATCGCTAGGTAGGTCCGATGACAATTTGATTTATTGCTACTCTCCATAATTTCAATGTTAGCAGTGATGGCCATCTGAAGTAGAACAATGAGAGACGAAGGAACCATAGAATCTATTTTACTTGCTCAGTAGTTGCCCAGGTCTCTGAACCCACAAGGTCTCTTGATTTCCAAAATGTAATAAATATGCAAATAAAGATGATTCTTTTACTCTGAGCAATGCTCTAGCAATGGTAAGATACTTCCATTTTGGGCCTTGATTCTGAAGAGCATGTAATAAGTTAAAAAAAATTAATTTTCTACTACTCTTGTAGAGAGTTCCTCGGAGTCAAGTAAGGATAACTGCTGGTGATAGCCTTCAAGCAAAGGTCCTTGTGTCTTTGAAGAAGGTTCTTTGTGTCATGATTTTCTTAAAAGTGATTGTAACGTGATAAAAACAAATTTCTTCGTCAGATTCATTTCTTTCCTCTTTACAGGAAGCACGATTTGACAAAGCACCTGCTCTGAAAGCTATTTTACACAAGGAGGATTGAATGGCAAGGCCTGAGAGTCCCCATTCCCACCTGTTGTAGTGCTTCAACCTGGTGGATTACACAGGTCAAGGGCAGGGTGACAGGTCGGCAGAATAGGGGGCAACTTAGCAAGAGTTCACAGGAAATGAAATAGAAACAAACCAGGGCCAGGCTACCAGGAACACTAGTACCTGGATGTCAGAAAAATGTTGTTTAGTTCTGGCTCAGATCAGCATCCTTCTAAGTCCTGATAAATACAGCCAGTATACTGTGAATCCGAGTTCTAGAAACTTTATGTAAACCTGCAAGATTTATGCTCCACTCTCCACCCCCAAACAAGAGAGATGCCAATACTTCATTTTTTTCTTTCAAAAATAGAATAAAAACACGGAGATTTTGATATTTAGAAGTGTTTTCTGAGTCTTGACATTTTTATTTTATTTATCTTTAAACATAGTTTCTATTAAAAAAATCTGTAACAGAACTACTGCAGAAAAAGGAAAAAAGAAGCACAATCATATAATAACATTACGAACTTGAATCCTGGTTTGGAAACTCACTTCTTTGTGCAACTCTACGGTGCTCATGGTGGGTTCCTTTTAGGGGAGGGTGTCAGCTGTGGTTTAAATAGAGACACAGACCTCATTTTATCGAGCTTGGATGTGTCATCATCATGAAGATGCTTTGTTTGAACCTAAACATCTAGCGGGTTTGCTTTGGTACCAGTAGTGGCAGACCAGCCTCCAGAGATGTGGGCTGTCATGGAGGATTAGGTAGGCTGGTCTGAGAGCTCCCAGCATCGCCTGTTGTGGAGGCCACAGCGTGGTAGATGATGTGGGTAGGGGGCAAGTTGGCAGGAACTCTCAGGAAATGGGATGCAAGCCAGTTAGGAGCAGGCTACCAGGAACAGTAGCTTCTTGAACTTCAGAGGACCGAATAGTGTTGGCTCAAATCAACAGTCTTTTAAAGCCTGGATAATACCATCAACATATAGCATTCGGTGCCCATCTTACAGTTTTTAGCGATGGCAACTTTTCAAGGGAGGAAAAGCCTCCCTTTCAAAAAGTTCCACAGGCCTTATGAAATGAAATCTGAGAATGAGGCAAAATTTCAAATATTAAATTTAGAATTATAATTCCAATTTTGCTAAGTATGTATGTAGAATGTCATGGAAAAATGCATGGGTTATTTATCAAGACTCTCTGAGCTGGGAAACCATATTTAAGTTATTTTTATTTTATCATGTTTTTGCTATCTCTATTGATTGATCAAGGAACATTTTATGAAGCTTGAACAATGAAAATACTGAGACTAGAACACAAATCACCACTGTATAGATAAACCCTTAGTTAACAATGTATTATTTTTACTTGAGATTTATTTTTGGTACTATCAATTATTAGAGATAAAATTAATAAAAATAGATAAAAATTAAACATTCTAATTTTATTTCCACACAAATACACCTACTTATAACATACTTGTTTTGTTTTTAAATTATATGTGCATGTGTGTGGATGTGTGAAGTTGCCCACACAATGCAGAAGAGAATATTGGATCCCCTTGCGTTACTTGACCATGGATTCTAGGAACAAAACTTAGGTCCTTTGTACATGATTTTAACTGATGAGCCCTTTATCCAGCCACTTAACTACTCTCATAACCTTAAAAAGAAGAGCTGCACTCTCTGTTTATGCCTACGCCTTGGATATATCATAAATGTTAGGGTTTTATATTGCAAATTTCAGAATAAGGAATTATAAGTAATTTATAAAACTTAGGATATATGAAGATAGAGTAAGTTATTTATGCCAGTAATAAAGATTTCATGTCGTGGGAAAAATCTAAAGTAACAACAGCCTATAATGAAATCAATACAAAAATGAGAATGGTAAAGATAAGATATCAATTGAGGATTCTAACAAAATTCTTCCCAGTCTTTCTTTATCTTGGTCATGAAACTTGAGGGTTTTTTTTTTTGTGTGTGTGTATGTGTGTTGGGTATAATTCAGGGGCCCCATGCACTAACGTAAACAATATACTTTAATAGTTTTATCGAAATACTATCTGCACCTCCATCAGCAAGACACAGTTAGACAGACCTGAGCCAGAATATATGCAATATAAAGGTGCCCAGAACACCACTTCAGAAATACTGTAATAAATTTCTAGGCCTTGATGCCGATGCTTTCTGAGCACACTGATGAAAGTTGTAATTTGTATAAGAAAGCAACAAGTGTGTGTGTGTGTGTAAAAGAGAGATAACATGAGTGTGTGGGAGAACGATCACATTCCCCCTGAATTTAGGCATAATTATTGTTCACACAGTCTTCCAATTTCAGCTGTTGTATCCTTTCTATTCCAGTGTCAGCTGTTTCAGTCCAATTTTATTTTAGCAAGTTTTGAACCTATAGGGAGCGTAAGGTACCAAGTCCACTATTTATAAGATGCTTAGACCTTCCTAAGAGATAATCCTGACCATTATTCACAATCCTGACTATTCACAATCCTGACTATTCACAATCCTGACCATTCACAATACTGCTTAAAAGTCTTACTCCTAAGAACAATGAATGGGTCTGAGCACAGTGGTACATACCTGCCAGCGCTTGGGATCATGGGTTTGAGACCAGTCTGAGATACACAGTTGAAGTGATTACTTATATTGTCTATTACTATAAAACTCAGAATCAGTTATCAGGGTAAAAACAGTGGAGAAGTGGTAGAGAACCGACCAGTGACCTCATCTCTCTGTCCTTCCTCAATCCAAAAAGGGCCCTCAAATCTTTCTAAGTCCCTCCCTACTACTTCTTGTGTCTCTCTATAGTCCTCGGTCCTCCAAAGCTTCTTGGCTAATTTTGGTCAGTTAGTAGCTAACTCTGCCCTGGATTCAAGGCAAACTTTATTGGCAATCTTGGGAATAATCAGAGTGTGATCAAAATATCCCACAACACACAGTGAGGTCCAAGCCAGCCTGGGATATACAGAAATATTATGTCTTCAAAATACAAAATACAAACACTAAAGAGGCAAAAAAAAAATTAGCCTCTAAGACCAATGAGCATAATTCACAAATGCTCTTCTGATAACTCTTGGCTGATATTAGTGACATAAAATATATTTAGCATTTCATCTATTATTGATAAAATTTATTGTTTCATTTTATTGATAATAGATAATTTTCCTCATGCAATATATCCTGATTATAGTTTCTCCTCCTTCTACTCCTCCCAACTGCCCCCATCTTCTTTCTCTTCCAGATCCAATCCCTTTCTGTCTCACATTAGAAAAGAACAGGCCTCTAAGAGATAACAACCAAACATGACAAAATAAATTATAATAAGATGAAGCGAAAGTTATCATATCAAAATTGGACACAGCAACCCAACAGGAGGAAAAGAATCCCAAGAACAGGCAAAAAGAGTCAGAGACCCATTCATTCTCATAGTCTGGACTCCCATAAAATTATTAAGGTAGCACACTCCTTTGATCCCAGCAGAGGCAGGTATTAAAGTGAGTTCAAGGGCAGCCTGGTCTACAGAGCAAGTACCAGGACAGGCACCAAAGCTACACAGAAAAAAAAAATGGCGGGAGTAGAGAGAGGAGAAACTGTAATCAGGATAAATCAGGATAGAGGACCTGGTGCAGACCCATATGGGCCCTGTACTTACTGCTTCAGTGTGTGAGCTCGTACGTACCTTGCTTAGTTTATTCAGAGAGCCTTGTTCTCTGTTCAGCTCCATGCTCTCTGACTCTTACAATCCTCACCCTTCCTCTTCAGCAGGATTCTCTAAGCTCTGAGGGGAAGGATTTGATGGAAACCTCTAATTTTAGATTCTCTTTCTGCATAATGTCTGGCTGTGGGACTCTACATCTATTCCCATTTGTTGCCAGTGGAAAGTGGAAGCCTTTCTGATGATGACTGGATAAGGCACTGACCTGTGAGTATAGGAGAATATCATTAGGAATCATTTTATTGACCAGTAGTATTTGGTTTCTACTCTGGGTCTCTGGTGTAGTAGGGAGCTGCGGGCCTCTTCCCATAGCCCGGCTCATGGTTGCCTGGCTAGCTTATGCCCCAAAATAAAGACACACAAACTCTATTCTTTTAAACACTGCTTGGCCCATTTCTGTTCATGTATGTAGCACCCCAAGGTGCGCTTACCGGGAAGATTCTAGCCTACGTCCATCCTGGGTCAGAGCTTCATCGTGTCTGCTCTGGAGAAGAGAGCATGGCGTCTGTCTCTGAGAGGAGCTGCCTTGCATCTGAGCTCACTTCCTCTTCCTCCCAGCATTCTATTCTGTCTACTCCACCCACCTAAGGGGTAGCCTATCAAATGGGCCAAGGCAGTTTGTTTATTGACAAATGACCTTCCTCCATCATTTCCCTTTTTTCTGTTTAAACAAAAAAAAAAAAAAGGAAGGCTTTAACTTTAACATAGCAAAATTACATATAACAAAACAGTTATCAAGTAAAAATTACAATATTTACATCTATTTTATCTTTATCATAACTAAGGAAAACTATAACTATCTATCTATTATTCAACTCCGTCAAAGACTCCAGAAGAATACAATATTACCTAAGCAAACAAAAAGTAAGCAACTTCTAAACTCTAGAAATGACAGAGACATCTCACTGCCTGGACAGTCACCCAATGTTCCTCTGTACCGTTGGGGCATCCATCTTCGGCCTAAAGGTCCATAGTATCCAGAGACGTTTCCATGAAGCAGGAAATTTAAAGGCAGTTCAGTCACTATCTGCTGTGTCCTGCAGAATGTCTCGCAGACTCTTTCATGAATCAGGAACCCCGAAAGATCATCTCACCTTTAGGCAAGTTCAGCAGTCCTCTCTCTGCGGGTTCTTTGTGTCCAGTTTATAAAATAGTCCAGGCAAGAGCAGTTTCTTGCCCAAATGGCTATCAAACTCCATAAGGATCCTCTTCGATGCCCATCTTCTTCTTGAAGTAGATTGGTGCTGCCAGGAGCAGAGTGTCTCATTGTCATGAAAAACCCTAAGTTATTAAAACATTTAAAATACCATATTCTCTAGCCTTTGAAAGATATGATGAATGCCTATTTGAAATATATGCATGCACATCTAGAAAATCTAACTAACATGACTACAAACTTGACTATTATTGATAATTATCCATTAACAACCTATAGACATTACATTTTTAAGTGAACTACACAATCACAATACCTTAATCAATATCAAAAATACATATACATATAATAAAATTGACCTTAAATTAATATCAGTAAACCAAGATTCATATCAATGCAAATTATTCACATCTATATCATCTCCCCCTTTAAATGTAAAAGAACATTTATAAACAATATATGGGAACATGGGCACAGTTTTTTCTCTCCAAACTGCTTCCTGCTGAATGGGGGCGCTGTTAATCAGGTCTTTCATGGTATAACCTGTGTGCTAGGTTCCTCTCAGTCGGCAGTTGAGCAAAGTAATTTTTTGAAGGTGTTCACAGCAACCCTTCAGGAGGACGTGGTCTATCATACCATATCGTGATCAAAGAAGCAATCCACAGTGCCTCTTCTTCTGTGAAAACAAAAGAAGAAACTCTTTTCCAAAGTATCATATCCTTAGATCCAAATTCTGAAGTCAAGGTATTTTGAAAATATCTATCTTGGATTAGTTCAGCAGCATTTATAAACAAATATCTTTTAGCAGATGTTGCTCTTTCCTCAGCATTCAAACAATTCAAAGAGAGCATAATAGCATACAGTATCAAGATTTTCTGTGTACTTTCCATCTTTGTGCGGCTTTATTTTAACTCTATTTTGTTTATTTTTACTTTTGTTTTATATTTTCTGTATATCTTTGTCCTGGAATAACTCTTTAGACCAGGCTGTCCTTGAACTCTCAGAGATCTGTCTGTCTCTGCCTCCCAGGCATTGGGATTAAAGGCGTGTGCTACCACACCTTGAAGTCACAGAGGTCAATCTCCCTCTGTCTCCTAAGTGTTGGGATTAAAGGTGTGTACTACCACACCCAACTGCTTTCTTCCTTATTTTTTTTAAGAACTTTTAGCCTGCATATACTTTTAACACACTGTAAACAATTTAGAAATTTTCTTTGTCTTTGAATCTCTCTTTACTGTATATCTCTCTTTTTTTTTTTCTGACCACATGAGTCTTTAATTTACCAAGCAATATCAGTAGGACGAAAGCCGTGGCTTTGACGGCTGGATCCAGCACATTCCTTAGCTTTCCAGCCTCATGGCTGAGGTACCGGCTGTAGCCATGTTTATCACCACAACTCTGTGGCGTTTCAAACAAGCTGCAATACTATATCCACAGACAACATTCAAGTCCTCTCTCTGTAGTCAGCCCTCCTGCCTCAAACAGTCAGAGTTTGCCCTGGCAGGATGGCCCAGAAAGCCGGCATTTTAAAACAGCACAACTTTTTTCCTGCTACGGCTGAAAACCGAAAAGCATGCCTTCAGCTTTTCACCAACACCGTTTTAAGTATTTCGTGGCAGGACCTCTTAAATGAGCTGCAAGGTTTCACAGCTGAAGCTGAGTCAGGAAGCCTCTCTTAGATGAGAGCACTTACTTGCCTCTAGCAAGCAGAGCAGACCCAAGAAATTGCTGCTACCAAGAAAACACGCTTTACTCTATTCTTTCCCAAGCTTTCTCAGGCTTTCTGTGGATGCAGTTATCCACGTGGGCGCCATCTGTAGTAGGGAGCTGCGGGCCTCTTCCCATAGCCCGGCTCATGGTTGCCTGGCTAGCTTATGCCCCAAAATAAAGACACACAAACTCTATTCTTTTAAACACTGCTTGGCCCATTTCTGTTCATGTATGTAGCACCCCAAGGTGCGCTTACCGGGAAGATTCTAGCCTACGTCCATCCTGGGTCAGAGCTTCATCGTGTCTGCTCTGGAGAAGAGAGCATGGCGTCTGTCTCTGAGAGGAGCTGCCTTGCATCTGAGCTCACTTCCTCTTCCTCCCAGCATTCTATTCTGTCTACTCCACCCACCTAAGGGGTAGCCTATCAAATGGGCCAAGGCAGTTTGTTTATTGACAAATGACCTTCCTCCATCACTCTGGGCTATCTCATCTCTGGTTCTTGGTTACCCAAGCAGTGTCAGATGTGGGTCCTTCTCAGAGTGGGCCTTAAAGCAAATCAGATATTCTGTGCCATCATCGCCCTAGCTTATTTTGCAGGCAGGACAGATTGTAGATTAAAGGTTTTGTTGCAGGCTTTTTCTTTCAGTATCCTGCAGATTACCTTTCCGCATCAAAAAGAATATAAGGGTGCGGTAAGTAAATGCTGCAAGTAAGCACCAACTCAACTTCCAGTGAGTTGTGCAGGTGTTGTTTTTGGCAATGGGGCTCCCACTGTCAGTTTGCAGAGAGAAACCTTTTGTTTTAGCAACAGCCTGTGTTGTTTGAGGATTTCCACAAGATTCCCTGCCTTGGCCAACAACTCAATTGAATGAACCCTAGTCTGACCGCAGGAAACTTTGCCTGGCAACTAGAGATGCTTGTATCCCCCCCATTGAGATGTTGAATTCCTCCTTACTAGGCATCCTTATGAGAATCACCTTTATAGATTCCAGGATGTTTCCACATCACCCCAATATGTCCCACATTCTAGCTGTCTTTGTCTGCACCCTCTCCCTAGACCTCATATCCCCTTCCCATGATTCTCCCATGTCCTGACACCACCTCCAGTCTGCCTATAAAATCTATTTTATGTCCCCCTCCCAGGGAGATCCCCGCATTCTCACTAGACTCTTCCTCTTTGTATAAACTCTCTGGGTCTTTGGATTGTAGCTTCGTTATCATTTGCTTAGCAGCTGATATACCCTTATAAGTTAATTTGTGCTGTATTTATCGTTCTGTGTCTGGCTTCCCTCACACAGTATGATTCTTTTCAAGTTTCATAAATTTGAAAATTCCATGATGTTATTTTTTTTTCATGATGTTATTTTTTTAACAGTTGAATAGCACTCCATTGTGTAAATGTACCTCATTTAAAAAAAAATCTGTCTTCTATTGAGAAACACTTCTAGTTTGTTTTCAGTTTCTAGCTGTTATGAATAAAGCCCCAATGAACATGGTCAAGCAAGTGTCCTTGTAGTAGGATGGAGCATCCTTTGGGTATGTACCCAAGAGTTTGGTATACTTGGGTCTTGAGATAGATTGGTTCCCAACTTTCTGGGAACCACCGTAATGATTTCCATAGTGCCTACAAATTGGCACTTCTACCAGCAATGAAGGAGTATTCCCATGCTGCAAATCTAGCATTGAAGGCGAAGGCATAAGTCACAAACAATCGCACACCAGTTTGGAATTATGATTAATAGAATGGTTATTTATTTAAAGGGGAAAAACTTACAGATCACTGTCCCAGACAACAGCCCGCTGTGCAATCAGGAAGGGAGTCTAGTCACCGGAACCGGAGCAGGAAGTAAAGAAAGCGAGAAGAGAAGTAGCTGCTTTTTTAAAGGGAGAGAGACCAAGCCCCAATGGGCTGGTATCTCAGCGGCTATTGGCTGGAGGAGCGGAAGGACCTCCCGTAATATAGCATGAGCTATCATTTGTGTTATTGACCTTAGCCATTCTGACAGGTGTAAGATGGAATCCTAAAGTAGCTTTGATTTACATTTCCCTGATGGCTAAGCGCTTGCTGTGATAGGATAGTTGAGTTCTAGTGGAGACATATTTCGCTAGCTGGCGTTGATTGTATTTTTGTACTGACATCTTGGCATCTTGATTTGGATAATTAAAATTCTAGGAGCTGATTTCTGTATTTGTCTTTGTCGGGTGGGTGTTTTGTTCCTGGGTTCTGTTTCTTCTCTGGATTTTTGGAGAGTGGGATGGCTCTGTGTTGCCTGTTTTTCTGGCATGTTCAGCTGGTGTGTTCATAGGGAATGCCTGCTGGTGTTGGAGGCTGAGTAACTGGGATGAGTTGGGGAAAGGAAGGCTGGAGAAGGTATTTGTGATGCATTGGGGATGTGGTCAAAAAGGAAAGGGAAATCATAACAGGTTTCCAGCTACGGAGCTGCTGCTGAGGTTTGGGAATTTGAATTTCAGGAGCAGTAGAAGACGTGTGGGTCTGCCTTCAGCCAACTTTTTGCCCTGGGAAGAGCTGCTCTTGGGTTGGCCAGGGGTGCCTGCTGGAGTTGGGGGCTGGGAGATAGGTAGAAAGGGATGGTCGTGAGATCCACAAGAGATGTGGGAAAGGCTGACGGAAGGTTGTAGTGGTATTCTGTTATAGAACTGGGATGAGACTGGGGGATTGGGTCTCTATTATTGATAGAATTTCAATGTTTACCATAAAGTATATTAACTTCAGAAACTTGGAATCCGTATACATCCTGAAAATAATTACACACTCATGTTGTTATACTGGTATAGTGAAATGTCTAGAAGAAACTACGGGCTGAGGTACAGAGAGAAGTTGATGAAAGCTTGAAGATTCGTAGTTTGGATAAATGTATAGATAGATGGGTAGAGGGAGGGGTGGGTAGATGGATGATATAGTCACTGACCACATAATCCAGAAAGTTTTACATCTACTGAGTTGCTGGATGTAAAGTAGCAGTTGGAGATGCTGAGTGTGTAGGTCTATATGGATAACTGAATTTGTGCATCTTTTGAAAGTAACTTAAGAAACCCCACAACACTGTCATTAGCAACTACTCTTAAAGCTACTCTGAAATTTCTACCATCCATTGTAAAGTATTTTATGTAATTTTAACTGGAGAAAGAGGTACTAAACTTTAGTTTTGTTAAGCAGCTGATTAATTCTTTAAATGACCCATTTTATTGGAGTTCTGGACTATCAAACATTTGAAAATGAGTGTGCTTTCGTTGAAACATGCTGACTCCTTTATACACATACAGGAAAACCACACTGTACCCCATCAACATGTAGAACCAGCAAACAAATAAAGAAACTTTAAAAAGAAACCAGGATAGGCCTGCCGGCCTCATCCCTGGCTCCCTTAAGCACCTCCTAAAATGTCTAAGATTCCAAGTATAAACTACTCTCTATTTACCCAGCAGATCTACACAGCTCCTATTCAGTATGGCCCATCAATCTCTTCTCTGTGCTCATCTGTGGCATCTCCTTGCCCCTCCTCTGGTACCCTAGCTCACATTTGTCTTTGATATAGTTCTGCTATGTTAATAGATGTTTTATACAAGATATTCATACAAATGCCCAAAAGAAAGAGGTTTTGAATGTGTGAAATTTAATATATGTGGGGAACTCTTTTTTCTGTTTATTATGGAGATTAAGTATTCAAAACATTCTACACATGCAAGATTCTACTTCAAAGTGACTTGCACTACATAAAATATTAGCTATCTATGTATCAGCAATGAATATATTATTAGCAATACTGCGTACTTTTTATTATATAAAAAGTAATTTTATAATTATATAAAAATAAGATATAATATATTATAAATAATAACATATTAATAATATGTATGTTATTACCATATGTATATATTATTGTGTGAGCAAGTCTAGACCTATTAAAATACTTTTGCAAAAGTATTCATGTTTTTTAATGTCCCAAACATCTAACATGGTTGAGATAAATTTGTATGCTTTAAATTTTTTTTTCGTTCAGCAAAAGAAGCTTTTGAACTGAAAAGAAACAGTAAAGCTACTGGAGCAGGAAAGAAAATGGAGATATTGATCTTTTTATTTTCTTACCAAATGTCAATGCTTGTGGCTTGTGGCCTTTTTGTACCTCAGGCTCTTCTTCAAAAGGGTTTCCTGCTCCTCCTTAATCTATTCAGCTTTTCTTCATTTCAAACAAAATTCTGTCTGGAATAGCTATGTAGTAACAGAGGATTCAGTTTTGCAGGAAAAGGGCTCCGAATTTCTATTTCAACTCTTGCAGAGTTTTACATTGGAAAGTCATATTAGCAAGGAGCTAAGTGAAACGTGGCCAATGCTCACAGGAAATATTAGTGTATCTCATATTCCCCACCAAAAATATCATGGGAATGAGACTATGTCTACTGTGTCTATTCACCTCTTCTTTCATCATTCAGGAGTATTTTGCAAGTACCTACTGTGTGCTGCTGGGTCTTGGAGGACAGTTAGGACTGTTTCATCCTTGTCCTACTGCCGCTGAAAGACGGTCAGAACTGGGAAAACATTTACAAAATCACACAGAGAGCGCGGAATCTCTCCTAGAGCTTTTATGATTTAGCGTGGGAAATTTCACATCTGTTCCTGTGCAGACAGTCTTAATCTGTGTTCTCCTGCTTAAGTTGCTTTATTATGTCAATGTACTCATTGGGACTTAGCGCAGATATGGGGAAACAGCGGCCAATTGATTCTTAGGTATGTGCGCGGGGGGGGGGTGTCGAAGCTCGGTGTGTTTATTATATACAATTGAGCAGGAAGGAGAAGTTATTGCATACAGATAAACAGGGAAGCAGGGTTCTATACAACTGAACAAAGAGGCAGATTTAACTGATCTTAGTAGTAGCCAAATCTGTAGCGGAATAATCTTCATGCCATAGACACCTGGGCATGATGGACATTTTCTGTATACACTGTCAACATTCTCCCAAGAAGAGGAATATTTTGCCACCCCTCTGAGTCTCCCCCAACTCTAGGCTTTGCCATTCCCATGAGTCTGAGGCATTGAAGTCCTTTACATGGCTACGCTGATGTCAAACAATACACATTCACCAAGGATGCCATTTACCCCCTACAAGGGGTTATTGATGCCATATTTACAAAGACTTAGGAAAATTTCCATGTAACATTTCAATACTTTCAATTATTGTTAATAATGATGCTATTTAATGATATCTTGAGTGTCTGTCACCTCTTTTTATTGCTCAGTTTTGTAAGACAGGACTACTGTAGTCAACATGACAGAGAAAGAAGGTCCAACACTGTTTGTCTGTCCCTTTTAATCTAGTCTGAAACTCTTAACCTTTACAAAACTGTAACTAGGAATATGGCTAAATATTTATTTTCACAATCTCTAGTTTCACATATGTGCTCAGAACTGAAATTCTATATCTTTTCTGAAGTCCTAGCAGAGTTAACAGTACAAACTCCACTCCCCACTCCCTTTCAAATTTCCCCCTGGCTTAGTCTCTTTCATTTTTATGACTCTAAAAAATAAAACATGAAAAAGCAAAGGCAGATATGTTTTATCTTTCATGTATGACAGATGTTCCCTCACCATGTTTCATGGGCATAATCCATCTTTGGAGAACACAGGGTTGGAAGTCCCGGCCAGGAGAGGCTTGTAGAATGAATTCTGCTTGTGTTGATTAGCAAATTCTTCAAAACGAGTCTTGCGGCACACACTGTTCAAGTTTCTCTGCTAGGTTCTACATTAAATAAGAAAGAAAAATTAATGTGAGGCTAAAACATAGAAAGTAGTTCTAGATGGCAATATTGATCCTTCCGACAGAGGACGTTCACTCCATTAATGTCGTTTAAGACTAGCCTTTTGTGGGGGCTTAGCTCATATATGGAGAACACCTTGTCTACTAAGTCTAGTGACTCAATTAGGAGAAAGGTCAGCATGATCCATGAATAATTTTATGTTTAAGATGGTCATCGAAGCATAGGTGCTTAGAAAATGATTTATTTGTATTTATGTGCACATGTATATGTTTGTGCAAAGGTGTACCACCATGGGTGCTGGTACTCAAGAGAGACAGATGAGAATGTCAGATTTCCTGGAGTTGGAGTTACAGGTGGTTATGGGGCATGGCATTGATGGTAGGAACTGAACTCTGGTCGTCGGGAAAAGCAAGAGGCACTTTTAACAGTTGAACCCTCTCCCCAGCTCCTAAGATGGATAATTTTAATGGATGAAAGTAAGGAAAATAGATCACATATTCACATATGAGCATGAGACACACTGGGGCTCTCGCCACGCAGGCTGCTGTGAGCTACAATTTGCCCAGAGCAGAGAGAGCCCCTTTCTGTTGGTTCAGCCCAATTCGATCTCCTGATGATACTGGCAGATAAAACAGCTTTGCCTTTCAGATTTCAACTCAGTTATTTTTAGTTCTTCTGAAGCCTGGGAAATCAGAAATATAACCTCCTTGCAAAGTCCAAGTGGGCCAACCCTAGCGGGGCCTCTGAATCTGATTAGATAAAACAACAAAGAAATTCTGTTGGGGCAGAGGCAGGAAGAGCCAAGGTGGGTGGCAACCCGCTGAACTCAGGGGAAATGGAGCCTCAAAGAATTCAAAAGTGGGTGAAAAAAATAACATAAGCAATAGACAACTTTCCCACATCTCAGATCACTTTCTAAATACAGCTAGAAAAAGTTTCCCCCCACGAAACTTCTTTTAATTCCCAAAGTATAATAAACAGTATGTGAATGTGTGTCTACTCTCAGCAGCATGCCGAGGAGATTCTTTCTCTAGTAGCATTTGTCCTCTCTACTAAGCCATTTTCATTTCTCTTCTGGGCTCAGGGGGTGAATTGGGACACAGCTTAGGTTATAAAAATGGTTATTTGTTTAAAAATTCCCAGTATAATACTGGGGTAATGTACTGCAAGCTTCTCCTTTAGCTAGGATGGAAGAGAACCATGGGAATAAACCCACAGACTGACACTTCCCTCTCTCCCCGTCCCCAGTTAGAAAGAAAGCCCATTCCTGTTTGACTGCTTGAATTTTGAGAACAGCATACCCGATTTCTGTTTGGCCAGTACTAGGCACAGTCTAACTAAGAAGGCGAGGGTGGGCAGTACTAACACTTGGGTCTGTGGCTTTTGACAACACACATACAACAGGATGCATCTCCAGCTCATCACATTGTAAAAGAAAACAAATAAAATGGCCCCAGGTTCTGAAATACAAGACAGTGGACATCTGGCATCTCTGCTGCCTTGGAAGTTGCTGGAATATACTCTGCGTTCCAGCCACACTCTTTAGGACACGGGGATTGTCTTACAGGTCACATTCATTTTCTAACTCAGAAGTCACCCCGAGTTCTTACCCATTGACAGCGTTCATGTTTAAATTTGTTGTGAAACCACGGAGTGGTAAAAATCTAAGCAGGTTTTTAATTTCTTTCTTCGGTCCGAGTAAAGTCAACCCTGCTAAACGTCTTTCCTTTTAGCTTCCTTCCTTCCCCAACAACATGCACATTCTTTAATCCGCTATGAGAGGCTGAGAGACGAGGGAGCAGATGTAAGAGAAGGTTCCAGTAGAGGGACTGTGATGCGCTTGGGCCAGGCAACCCTGCAGTCCGCAGAGGGCTGCAGGCATGCTAGGGATTCAGGAGTAATGGAGAAGGAGGGGCTCAGTCAGCGTCTCAGTGCAACTGTGATGCCCTGATTCCACCTGTGGGTACCTAGGCCTCTTTGGGCTTTTCTCTGGGACACCGCTGATTTGGGTGCACAGTCCCTATGCTGTAGCAACTGAGGATGCTGTGAACATCCGAATTAATGAGCACCTCTTTCCCCTCAAATCCAACAAACCTGTGAATGCCACGAGCAGGGCCTAGTGGTAGAGGCAGGCACACTTCCTGACTTCCCTGTCAAGAGAAGCTTCAATATGTCCACTTGAAGCAAGCTTGTCTTAGGAAGTTCTCTGGAGCCTCCCTGTGTGATGTCACATAAACCGGGTACTTTCTTGGTACCACATTCGGTCTGTCAACCTTGGGAGGCTTGAAACCAGACTGGAATTAGAGGGGCCTAAGGCGCAGTTCCATCTGCCTTTCTGCTTTTCGGAAGTAACAGCTCTTAATGACGTTGGGAAATTTTGGGTATGAAAACATGACCCAGGAATTTGCACCAAGCTCATTGTTTTCCCAAAAGGTAAACAACTTGGTTCAATGTATGATTCTGTCCTGAGAGATGTATGATATTGGCTCTATGCACACCTGCCTCTGCAGAGGCATCTGGCTGACAACCATTTTGGTTGAAGTATTATCGGGTATTGATGGCCAGGACAGCTATGTGCACTGAGTCTCTGGACCCCTAATCCAAAACAGAAGGCACAGAACTCATGAACTCATTCCAAACATGGTAAGAAGTTTGTAATTAAAACTTCTCAACAAAGCATTAAGATTGATTATGTGCCTGTCTACCAAATGAAGGCACAACAGAGAAGTCACAGCTTTGTTGGTAGCTAGCCCCTTCTTTGAGATTAAAAAAATAATTGCTTTTGGGGGAAGAAGTTTTAACATTATGAATTGTTTACACACATGATCTTTTCGCCCCTCTAAGGAGTTTGGGATAGATGCTTCGCAAGCCGCATCTTCCCTACCCCTTCCATTAGTGAAGGCCTATGCTTTTGTTAAAGGATCCGGACCGGGAGGTGGCTTCTCACAAGAACAACAGACAATCTTGACCGCATGCAGTGGAGTGACGTTCGAATGTGCTTCATAAAGCCCTTGCATCGCTAGATAGCACTCTTTAAATCACCCATATGGTTGTCAGGCTTCTCTGTTTAAAGGGCCGGAGACTCATCACCGGAGGATTCTGAAGTGGAGGAGACAGACTGTCAGTGCCCTGGGAGCCGGAGCAGCTGAGCATTTGAAGTCAGGCAGCCACCCACATAGTGCCAAATGTGCCACCGTGGAACTGGCTGTGCAGCCATAAGCAAGCGTGCTGAGGATCTGACACCTGTCCTTCGATTTACTTCCTCTTTCTCAGCATCTTTCTCACTAATCATCTTGTAACCGCAATCAGTTCAAGAAATAAACACTGGCAGAGGCAAGTCTACGCGTCTGATGGAGTGTTCAAAGTGTGTAAATCCTCTCTTCAAAGTGTGCCTTGAAAATAATACCCAGATTAAACCTCCCCAGCCGGGCTGTTCTCTTTGTTGTGAGCCTTTTCAGAGTGGGCATTTCCTTAATGCAGTAAGAAAGTAATGCCTTTTAAAAGCAATTCATGAAGCTTGTTTTGTGTTTATCAGGATTGCTAGAATCTTGACTGGCATTTTAGGGAATATTTTCATTGTTAAATTCTTTTAAAGTTCTGGGTTCTGACTTAGAAGACTATTTACATGGCGTTTGGAATGTTCCTATTTAAGGGGTGTGAAAAGGCATGAAAAAAGGCTTTTGCAATCTGACAACAATTTAACTCCAATAGAGCGGATGCACACAAGGAAATTCCCCCTTGAAAATTCATATGAGGGCAAGTCTTTAAAATTTCAGGCTTGTCCTTTTGCTAGTATACATGTTACTGGGGCTGTAAAGTTGGCAGAAAATTCTCGTGAGTACCACAGTAAACACAGTGATTGACTCATCTTTGGGCTTGGATTACATGTGTGGGGCTGTGTTTTGGATGGAGCACTCTGGAATAGCAACACTCCGTCAAAAACACAGTGGCACACCTGTGGCCCAAATGGCTCAATAAGGCAAAACATATGACATCAAAATGCTGGCAGTCATATTAAAGAAAGGGAAAGAAAGAACGCTTAAGCTGTGGCAGAGACGGGACAGCACAAAGCCAATAATGCACATGAAAAATGGAGCATTTTCCAGGGGCTGGGCAGGACATGATTTATCTGTTATTTAACCCCCGCTCATAAGCCATGTTTTCTCTGCATGATGTTGACATGAAGATCACATGTACATTGTGTGAAAAGTTGCTAAGATGGATGTTCTATCCTAGAGAGTCAATTATCATCCCCGATTGTACAAGGAGAAGTGACTGTTGCTTGTATTTCCAAAGGCTCAAAAATGTCACCAGGAAGTAACGAATGGGCTTCTCAGTGGTACCCAACGGTGCAGAATAAATAGATGTTGCTATTTTAAGAGAGGAAGGCCTAAATTACTATTTACTTTTAAAAGGAAAAATCTTTATCATCGTTTTTTTTGTATTAGACTTACCCAGTTCTCTTAAAGCAACATGACAATATTGTCAATCTAATTGTGTATTCATGTAGTTTGCTTTCTGTAAATATACTTTTAAACATTATAATGGAGACTATTCTGTTTGCATAGTTCTTTTTGTTTAGTTGTTTGCAAGAAATAATTTTTCCATGTGAGGAAATACTAGTAGGCTCGTGTATATGCGGGATTTCTGTTAGAGGAAAGCCTTTACTCCCTTCAAAAACACTGATTTTTTTTGTGACTGAATCTGAAGGTTTGCTCACTGAAACTTACCTTATTTTCCCATTTTTTTCACTGGGACAACTTCATCTAGGTTTGCTCCTGACATGGATACCATGAAAGCCCTGAACCCCTTGGTAATATTCCCATGTCATTTTTTTTCCCCTAAAAAAGAGCAGCTCTCTGCGGAGATGCATTGGACTTTGAGCATCAGCTGTCACCAATGTTCCTTATGTGACACCTGACACAGCAGCTCCAGCTGTCAGTGCTTCCCCTGCACTCAAACCAGGAGTGAAGGTAACAACAGAAATCGGCAACAATGCTTTTCAGTGACTGTGTGCGCGTGTGCACCCTCATGTAGATGGAAGTGAACCCTAAAAATCTACTGCTTTCTCGGTGGAAATATCACAAGGGAGATGATTACTAATAGCTCTTAATGAGGCTGGAGAAATGGTTCAGCCATTACAAACACTTATTACTAGTCTTGCAATGGATCCAGCTCAGTTCCCAGCACACACGTGGTAGCTCACAACTATCTGTAACTACTCTTCTGCCCTCTGAGGGCACTAGGCACTCACGTGGTGCACATACATACACGCAGGCAGAACATTAACACCTGTCAAGTGAAGATAAATCTTCTGGAGAGGCCAACCACTTTCTGTTGGGCACCTGGAAGGCACATGCCCAGCCCCTAATTTGAGTTTTGGTGGAACCATAGCCTTTATTGAGACCCATGCACTGGCAATTGAAAGCTGGGAAAATCAAGTGGATTAGAGGAAATAAATTGTAAGCTGAGTTCTCTAAATCCCGAGGTCTGGTTGCTCCTGGAATTATTTTCACGGTAGTATGCACACCTGGTTTTATCCTCCTTAAGGTAACCAGGCTATAGGACGAAAACTGCCATATGAAAATGTTACATAAATCCTTTGATGATCAAACCTTTAAAAAAAAAAAAAACACCACTTGAGATGAGATTTTTGAAAAAGTACCCAGATATGTTTTGGTTAAGATTGTCAGATTTTTCTATTACACATAATCGATTCCAAACTGACACTCTCCTTGTGTGTGTTTTCTTTAGGGTTCACAGAATCCATATAACCCCGCCTCTGCTTTGTAGTCCTAGAATATGTGTGTATTCAACATATGCTAGCACTTTTTAGAGAATATAGACGTTGTGCAAAAATGTTCAGGGCATGTAGAAACAGTTTTGAGATCACTATATTTCTGTCTTAAGTTTCTTTTTCCATTTCTTTGTTTGTGTGTTTGTCTGTTTGCTTGTTTCATGCTTGTGCCTATGACCTCCCATGCCACATCCTATAGAGGTCAGAGGACAACTTTTCAGAAGTCATTTCTCTCCTTCAACCACGTGGATTCTGGGGGCTGAGCTCAGGCAGTCAGGCCTTGGTGGCCCGCGTCCTTAATCGCTGAGTCAACTCACTGGCCCCCAAAACGCTAAACATTCTTAATTTGACCATATGACAGTAGGAAAAAATAGTTTTCTCTGTGTTATGTATATAGGAAAACTAGAAGGGAAAATGCACTGCTGTTTTTGGGCCTCCACCTTACTGCAATGTTCTGTTTAATACTTTTTGCTGCCCTTTATTGGGTGTACATGGGGATCTCACTAGGAAAATATTCTCCTGTTGATATTTAACAGATGAGGAAACTGAGGCTGACAGACCTTGATCTTGGCACTAGACTGCTTCCCTGTGTGCTTTGTTATCTTACACAGTATTTGTAGCATCCTACAACTTATGTGGAAGCATTCTGTTATATGCGTGAAGGCCCTTAAAGGCTCCGAGACTCAGCGATTTGTCTGAAGTTATACAGTGAAGATGTTCTGGTAGTGCCACAGCTCAATCCAGGGACAAGTGATGCCCAAACTCCTCATGCTTTCTCATTGTGAGGCATACGCTTTTGCTACGATATGAAGTCAGTGCACTTAGAGGGCATGGTCTGCCAGCAAGGAGCTCTAAGTGTCTGAAGCTGGGCCCATGACCAGGCAGAGGGGTGGGAGTAATGGGTCTGCCCTGACCTTTTTCTGTACACATGGTTTGAATTGGCCTCCTTACCCATGCTGCAGGGTCAGTGCTCAGAGTGAACTGAGAAGTTCAAAGTGCTGTGCTTCCCAGAGTGGCCATGCCTCTTCAGACGGGCCCTTGGTGGAAATCCTGCTGGGACCTCCACATAGCACGCATATTTGCAATACCTCTTCATGCCTCAGGCTACAAGGGTGCTTTGTAGTGAGAGCCTAGTTCATTTTAGAATCCCATCTGGCCTTTGGTGGAGCACACTGGAGAAAGTGAACTATAAGATTAACCCCCAAGCTAGAAAATATTTTCACGGTTCCCATTTCTATAAGGTCGCAGAGTGTGTGAGAATAGACTGCTTCACAGGAAGTTACACCCCACAATCTCATAATTTTCTTTTCTCTAGTCCTAACTGTATCTCTTCAGATCTTGAGTGAACATGATTAAACTCTAAGCAAGGGCCAGTGCAGAAAACATCACCTGGTTCTTGTGTAACACAATATAATTCGTTGTTTTTAGATAACAATATGGAATTTCTTATCAATGTGGGTGTTATAATGATCAAAGGTTCTTTAAATACAATCTATTAGGTCTATTCATATAAATACAAATGTATCTCTTGCCAAATGGTTCTCACAGACTTTTGTTATTCTTCAGATTCATGGGCACTAGATGGTTTCTGCGTGTAGTTGTATTTCTTAGGAGAAATCATCTCATTCAGTGACTCTCTCTTCTGCCATGTTATGCATCTTTAACTACATGTTGAATCCTGTAAAAGTATAAGAGTTTTTAAGTATTGGGAATCTGATGCCATTGTCATAGAAGATCATGAACTTGCCTTGGCTGGGCCCGAAGTCCTTTAGGGAAAAAATGCTTAGCGTTATTATTATCTGTCAAATGTCAGGAAACAACACAATAATAAAGAAATTCATGTACAAACTCCCTTTTAAAATGTTTTCCTTGTGAATAATTCTATTCTTTTTGCCTGCAGAGGGTGTTGTACATCAATATGGAAATGGCCACTTCCTTTTGATATCCAAAGATTAACAAGATAAGATTCTGTGTATACGTAAAATAAGTACATAGAATGATAGACTCCTTCAGCCTTTTCTTAACAAGTAATGCAGCACACCTAATGATATTTCTAAAGAAAAATCCAAATGATTCACATATCATTTGTAAATAGATTCTGCTATGATTTGGATATGGTTCATCCTCTGTGGGTTCACACAAGAGAAGTTTTTTTCTCTGTATGGTGATATTATGATGGGGCAGAATATTTAAGAGGCGGGTAAAGGTGAACCTACTATTCTTATTTTGCTAAATGGACACAGTAACAAGCCAACCTCTACATCCATATCTTTCCATTCACAGATTAGTGTTGCTCTCATCAGAGACGTGTCTTTTGGAGTGGGTGATGATTAACCCAGAAACCCACAACCAGCCAAAGTACAGGAATTGTGTCAGTGGGGTGCTCAGCTACAAATAGTACATCTCTGATGTGCCCCTCCCCACACAGGGGTCAGGGATCACTGTGGAAGAAGGGGTGGAGGTAGGCTAGAGTCAGAAGTGCAGGAGGACCAGAGTGACAAGTGTCTTGTGGACACGACAGGGCTTCTGCAGTCACAAATTCACAGTCATAGACGAAAGTTTCTGTCCCTGGACCCACAGCTATTCAGTACCAAAGAAACACACAGAGGCTTATATTAATTATAAATTGTTTGGCTTATTAACTCAGGCTTATTATTAACTAGATCTTACAACTTAACTCATAATTCTTGGTACCTATTCTCAGCACAGCGATCTCATCTGGCTTCCTCTGCACCTAGTGGGTGACTACTTCTCTACCTTTCCTCTTCCCAGAATTGTCCTAGTCTGGTTGCCCCACCTGAACTTCCAGCCTGTCTATTGGCCAGTTAGCGTTTTAATAAACCAATATGAGTGACAAATTTTTACAGTGTACAAGAGCATTCTCCCACAGCACACAGTGTGGCGCACCACTCCTGTCTGTACTCCATGAGCTACCATGCAGTTCGTGAACCGAGCAAGATTAAAACACACAAAGACACTCAGACAGAGACACAGGTCATCCTTGAATTTCCCAAGAATGCCCCCTTTATTGTGTCCAGGGGCAGCTTATATAGGGATAGCCATGCCGCAGCCAAATGCACCAGAAACCATTCCCCTGCCATCAGGAACTCCTGAGGGTCTCATGCTCAGAGAAGCTGTAGGAACTCAGATCAGGGGAAAGCAAGTTGTTTACAAGAAATTCAGGAACTGGGGGTTCACAATTCCCAACACACAGCGCCTGTACTTGCTTATTCATGACTTGCAGAAATCAATATTGACAAGCCAGTCAATGTTCTAACATGGATAAGAGTGGAGTTCATAAGCACCCCCACATCTGAGGAGCCATTGACAATTGATGGCTTCTTGGGAAAGGAAAATCAGAAAGGTGTGGCCCCTGGTAGGTGGACCATACTTCAGTAGATGTCCAAATATCCTGGAGTCAGTGGGAGCACAAACTGGACTTGGTGAGTTATCAAGAAAGAAAAAAAAAAAAAGAGGACATGAATTTTTGGAAAGGAAGGTGGGGTAGACTTGGGAAGATCTAGGGAAGGGAGTAAAGGGTGAATATGATCAAAATACATTGTATGAAGTTCTCAAAGAATGAAAGTATTTTGAAAGAGTAAGATACTGTAACACAACTCTGAAGATACCATACACAACCATAGGCAATATCTATGATGACTCTACATTGTCTTCATATTCCTGCTTTGTATACTGCTCTAGAACCAAAGAAATTACCAGGATCAATGAGTACTCTACACACACACACACACACACACACACACACACACACACACACACACGAGTTTAGCAAATGGACAACAAACACAATATTATAGAGAATAATTAGAGAAAAAGGAAGCGGGGCTTGTGAGAGGTCCTTAGCTCACAGAAGGGATGAAGGCTGTTCTGGAAGAGAGTTGGTAAAGGAGGGTAAGTCTCGGCCCTTCCCAGACTTTGGCTTCCATCATTGCCATGTGTGTCTGTATGTAGTCCCACCGTAACCATTCATCTTGAGGCCCTCACCATAGCCAGTGCCACACCAGGCTGCTTGGGCTTCTCATTCTCTTTCCATAAGTCATTCAGACTCTAATAGTGTGTTATCAAAGAGGGAAACAGATAATTGCTGTTGAAGTTCTCAGAATTAACTCAAATTATTTATGCAGTTCACCACTTGGGAGAAAGCATCATTCCTTCTCAGATGGACACAGAGAGACACACACCCAAGGCAGCATTAAAGGAACGGAATCCAACAAGCCCCAAACCCTGTCACAAGCCATAATTTATCATTTTCGATGTGTGTACATACAAATGACTAGACAGGAGTAGCCACAGTGCTGCACATCAACCCACAACTGTCCTTTCTCTTTATGGCAACCAGCCCTTGCCTCCCTCAGTGTCTTTCCTACCCATTTCAGATGCTTGTGACCACTTGTATGGCAGGTCTGATACTCCAAGTTCTACCTCCCTAGGATAAGTGTCCATTGGTTCATGGGGCAGGGGTAACAGTATATGTGAGGAAGAGGATGCTAGATAAGGACATCGTTGCCCTGTGTGCTGTCTCTTTGTAAACCACATGGTCTCTCAAGCCGCTGTCACATCCTCACCCCTAGCTCTGTCTTTATTGCTTTCCTGATATCTTCTGCAAGCACACTGTCATATAATGCAAGATGCAGTGTTTTGTCATCGTTGTTGTTTCCAAGGATACTGATGGATGTTGCTCTTGTTTTCCCTAAGTCAGTGTTGAGGCTGGCTGACTCACTGCTTTCAATCCTGTGTCTTTGACACTGAGACTTTGCTTTGTTCTTGTATGTATATGCTCAGCTCTTTCATTCTTGATGGAGGTGGGTCTTGTATTAATCTGTTGCTTTCATTGGTTAATTAATAAAGAAACTGCCTAGGCCCATTTGTTAGGCCAACCCTTAGGTGGGTGGAGTAAACAGAACAGAATGCTGGGAGAAAGAAGCCGAGTCACTGAGTCGCCATGATTCTCCCACTCCAGACAGACGCAGGTTAAGATCTTTCCTGGTAAGCCAGCTCATGGTGCTACACAGAATATTAGAAATGGGTTAGATCAATATGTAAGAGCTAGCCAATAAGAGGCTGGAACTAATGGGCCAGGCAGTGATTAAAAGAATACAGTTTCCGTGTAATTATTTCAGGTAAAGCTAGCCGGGTGGTGGGACGCAGCCCTGACGCCGCTCCTATTACAACAGAGTGAAAGCTAACTGGGTGGCGGGGACACAGCCCCACTCCTCTTATTACAACACATTCTCTTACTTTGAGTGTCTGCTCAAATGATTGGATCACGTTGACTGGTCTTCTCATGTCATTGTCATTAAATCCTTTCCAACTAACTTCATTGTTCTTCACAGTTCTTAGATTATGTTACAATAGTGTCTTATGATTATTATTATTATTATTGATGATCTCCTCCATCAGAGTGATGCTAAGGGTTCTGTCTCCTGTACTGCTGGATGCTGAGGACAATGCCTGACACATACGGGCTCTCAATTACACCCAACTCCACTTCTCAGGTTACAACTACTTCCATATAAGCCACCCTGAAACCTTTAATTGTCTTTGTCAGTGAAAAATATAATCATATCATTCTTTCAAAAGGAAAATCAATGAAGTCCTTATGTTACTGTCTAGGAAAGTAGAAAATTAGGAAGAGAAGAATCATTGTCTGGCACAGGCCAAACAGCCTTGCAGGAAGTCCGTTGGAGGGGTAATCATTCTTTCTCTCTCTCCTTCTCTACCTCTCCTTCTTCCCTCCCCCTTCTTGTTTTGAGACAGGGTCTCATCTAACCCAGGCTGGCCTAGAACTCACTATATAGCTGAGGATGACCCTGAACTCCTGATCTCTCTACCTCCTGATTGCTTTGGTATCCCTGGAAGGTTATAAGGAAAAACGCAACTTTAAAGAGGCATTTGAAGTTAAATAAGCACAGTTGTTTTATTTCAGGGAATTGACCAATGCCTTTAACAGAAGATTTGTATATAAGAATAGTGATTCTAGCATTTTTATATATGATGGGGATCAAAGCTTGGTGGTAGAGAATGCACTTCTGATCCCTAATCCTTATACTCTCTCTCAATAGATACATTTTATAAGAGGTGATTTCTAAGTAATTGGTAAGTGCAAAAAGAAAAGAGTATGCATTAAATAATTTTAATGACTATCATGAATAGTCTAATATCTAATAATAATAGTAGAGCAATATCTAATATCTAATAATAATGATAACATCAAGCTTTTAGTTCAGAGCAGGCATTGTACTTACTTAGATATATTTATATTAATATATGTTATATTATTTTATAGATGAGGATATGAAGATCAGAGAGGTTCAATGACTTCTATAAGATCACACAGCTGACACACAGTCAGGATTTAAGCAAAAGTCATTTTGAATCTAATGCTTTATACAGCCTTGCCCAATGGTGATGCTCTTTCCATAAGACACTGTCTGAAGGACAGAGTATTTTTTTCTAAAAAAATATTTATTTATTTATTATGTATACAATATTCTGTTTGTGTGCATGCCTGCAGGCCAGAAGAGGGCACCAGACCTCATTACAGATGGTTGTGAGCCACCATGTGGTTGCTGGGAATTGAACTCAGGATTTTTGGAAGAACAGGCAATGCTCTTAACCTCTGAGCCACCTCTCCAGCCCCAGAGTAATTTTTTGAACAACAGTGTAGTTGTCATGCCGCAGTCACCTTTCTGATCTTTGTTCTCAGGGTTTCACTATTTCTTCTGGACATAATGAATTCTTCATGTGCATGCTTGTGTGTGTGTGTGCATGGGTGTACATGTGTGCATGATCACATGCGTGCACATGGGTGGACATGTGTGCGTGTTCATGTTTGTGTACATATTCATGTGAGTGTGTGGGGTGCATTGGTATACTTGTGTGTACATTCATGTGTGTGTGCATGAATGTGCATATGTGCATGCTCATGTGCGTGCACACGTTTGTGTGTGCATATGTATACATGTATGCATGTTCATGTGCATGGGTATACATGTGTGTTTATATGGGTATACATATGTGGATGTTCATGTTTGTGTGTGTAAGGGTGTATATGTGTGCATGTTCATGTGTGTGTGAGAGTGTACGCAAGTGCGTGTTCGTGTATGTGTGCAATGGGTGTACATGTTCATGTGTATGTGCATGGGAGTACATGTGTGCATGTTTGTGTGTGTGTGCAAGGGTATACATGTGCATACGAATGCCAGAGGTCAATGTTGGGTGTTTTCCTTATTTTTGAGACCGGGTTACTTCCAAAGGCAGAATGCTCCTTAGCTGATTTTCATTGAAGCAAGACATTTGTGTTCTGGTAACAAAGCTAGACCTGATTTTGGATTCTACTTTTGGATTCTGCTTTTGGATTAACTTCTAGAAGATGCTTTTTGTTCTTCATTTCTAAGATTTCCAGCTATCTTGCCTTTGGTATGTATTAACTGAAAACACTTCAGAAAGTCTCAACTTTGTCAGAACAGTAGAAGCATCTTTGGAGCTTATAAATTATTGTTATGGTGTTCAACAATGGATTTATTGAATCCTGTATGAAACAGACACTTCCCTAGGCAATGTAAAAATGAAATTCAGGTCACCCCAACCAATATCAAGTCCAGGCACAATGAGGACGGCCTCTGGACTTTTTGATCACAGTAATTTGTTGGTAATGGGAGGTTCACAAGATGTAGTTAATTTGTGAGGTCAGATTCCCCCTTAATTTTAATATATTAAAATAAAACTCAATATAAGTTATTGCTGGATCTTAGAGCACGTTTTTATAATTATTGGGTCTTTGATTATGCAAGATGAATCTGGTCCTTTTCTGGAGCATTTATTTAATTAAGGATTTTAGGAGAATATTGTTTTGATTAAGTTCAATGCAGCTATAATGTAGGTTTCCATCAAAATGTACATGATGTTAAAGTTTAACTCCAAAGAATGAAGAGAAAGTTTCTGCTTTTGGTAACTTCTTTATGTATAGTATTCATTCTTATGTCCTGTCTAAGGTGGACACTTCATGGAAAAAAAACAGTAAAGGAAACCTTGGCACATAGGTCAAAATTTAACATTATGTTTTATAGACAGGATGGTAATGAGGCAAAGACAATAAGCCTGGGCTTTCAGGGAAGAAAGGATATCGGACATGAATTATGGAAAACTCAGGGACCAACAACATACTCACTGAACAAGTAAATCATTCACAGACTTGCTGCCCAGGACTGTCCTAGACTCAGGAGATAGAATAATTAATTGAATTTCAGAAACTTGCAGATGAGTGGGGGAGGACAATTTTGTAGATCTTTTCCAGGGGGCGATTCTGTAGATCTATTTGCAGCACAAGCTGATCAGGGAGGAGAGGTTGGGAGGTGTAAAGAGTATGAAATGTGACAATACTAAATGGATGTTCTCATCAAGTCTCTCCCCTCAAAGCCCAGGAAACCTTGCAGGTGAGGAAGCAGAAAGTGTAAGAGCCAGAGAGGTTGGAGGACACCAGGAGAACAAGGCTCTCTGAATCAACTAAGCAAGGCTCATATAAACTCACAGACTGAAGCAGCAAGCGCCCAGCACGAGTCTGCACCAGGTTTTCAGTTTAATGTTTTTTATTAGATCCTTGAGTGTATCAATGAATGGGTCTCTGATTCTTGTGCCTTCTTTTGGGCTCTTTTCTTTCTGTTGGTTTGCTTGTTCAACTTCGATACAATGGTCTTTGTTTTATCTTTTTATATTTTCTTTTGTTGTTATCATTTAAAAGCATGTTCTTTTTTTTTTATTTTTCTAATGAGTGACAGAAAGGAAGTGGATCCAGTGGGAGGGGAGATAGGAAGGAAGTGGGAGAAGCAGAAGGAGGGAAAACTATTATCGGGATATAGTGTATTTGAAAAGAATCTATTATCAATAAAAGTGGACATAGAACTGGCCAAACTATATGACATATTTGCATTGTTCTTTATGCTTTCCAAGTATTTCTCATGAATGGCTTGTGGATCCCCAGGTTTGAGGTGGAGCTGATTATCTTCAAGGAAGATATTTTCTCAGGATCATTGCCCCCAAGTCTGCGCCCTGTTCTGTCTCTGCAAATCCGCTGTTTCCCATGACATCACCTCTCTTTAATGTGATCTAACTACACAACGAGTGCTAATTAGAACTTGAGAGAATCTTAATGTTTTTTATTTCCCTTTAAAAAATTAAATATTCAGGTATGTTTGGTAGGAACAAAATATTTCATTTCTTGACGCCTTCAGTGACCTCTGCACAGTGCTCCATTGGCCAGAATGTTTTTCCAACGTTAAAAGCTAATGACTAAAACCCCTGCCAATCGATGCTCATTCCATCTGACAAGTACAATCTGTCTTATTTTTGAAATATTATAAAAAACCCTTTTCATGGCTAAAGGTTAAAGCCTGTCTCACTGACTTCCCTTAAAAATATGTTTTCCAATGTGTGCTCTCTGTGTTATTATAACAAATAAAAACATTATTAAGAGCCCTGGCTAAGCTTTTTCCTTTAGATAAGTGCCGTGCTACCAGAACATATGACATCATGTTTGGCTCCAGTCTTTGGAAATGGAGTAGTGTAAAAGATGACAAGTTCTTGTAGCCACATCACGACAGGGATGAAGTTTGAAATGAGACTGACCAAGTTTGAGGAAATGACTATTTTTTAAATTGTACATTTATCATGACACTTCAGAGTTAATCTCTGGAGCCAGGGGAAGTATGAATGAGGTAATATTTATACATGTTATGGATAAGATAACCAAGGGCGGGGTGT
The DNA here is from genome assembly GCF_950005125.1 of Chionomys nivalis. Lineage (NCBI taxonomy): Eukaryota > Metazoa > Chordata > Mammalia > Rodentia > Cricetidae > Chionomys > Chionomys nivalis. The sequence goes on from NC_080089.1 coordinate 85,428,491, forward strand.
GAGTTTCCAAGCTAATGTACACCTACAATCATAAGCTGGATGCCTGGAAGCTGCTGTGTGGTAGAAAAACAGCCTTGAAAACACGCTGTGGGTGGAGTGGGAGGGGAGTAGGCACAGCCAATGTGAATTTCTGAATGGGCCATGAATAGAGGTGGAAAGAGGCAGGCTGGAGCCCACCCAGACAAAGATTAGGGTGCAGAAAGAGGAAGAAAGCCACACCCCACTCCCAGCACACCACAGAAATGACTCTAGAGGTGCTTATACCTAAAACTTTCCTAGTTTGAAACTGGATGATAAAGGATTGCTCAATGCTGGCCATGTGCACACTGGAGCATGACACTGGCTTCATTCCTCACTACTCACATGTTCTTACCATCAGTGAGATGTCTGGGGGTCTCCTGTGGCCCCATTCTGTTTAATTCTGTGGCTTTGATGAAGGAAAGAGAAGAGATCATGCAGGATGTGTTGACCCAAACACACTATTAATTTCACGTCTTCTTTCTAGAAAGCACTTTTAAAGTGTGCCAAGGCATCGTAAGCATTTCAACAGCATGCTTCTGTTCGAATGGAGAAATGTAGATCCATTGACATGGCATCTCTGAAAATATCATAGCCATTTACAGGGCCTCATTGATTCTTAAACTGTATCACAGCAAGGCTTATTCAGAACTTGCCGCAACTGTGTTTTGTGCCTGGGCCACAGATCAGGTCAACACGGTCTCTATGATCTGAAATCTTGGCAGAGGACTTGAGTTTTATAGAGGGCCTCAATTTTTGGATCTCTTTTCTTACTACCCTACAGACCCCAGATTTACAAGCCTTGAGGTCTTAGAAGGAAAGAAAAAAAGGCATATTTGTTTCTCTCTGTTTGGTGTAGGGTTCCAGATGGAATTAGAAGCTATTCTTGGCTGAGAAGAAACACTTGTGTATGTGTCTCAGTCTTGTGCTTAAATCTACAAGACTGGCAAGTAATTCATTGAATACCTAAACAAATAAAGCATTTCAGAGCTTGCTGACACCCCATCCCATTTTTATCAGACTTTGTCAGATGTAAACACCGAGAGCCAATCACTCAACTTTCTGTTCAGTCCAAAATTTCTTCAGAGACTAACTTAGTCACTGTTTTATTGCTGCGAAGAGACACCCCAATGAAGGCAACTCTTAAAAAGAATTTATTGTGGGGTGGCTTACAGTTTCAGAGGATTAGTCTGTTACCATCGTGGTGGGGCATGCTGGGACTCAGAAGCACTGTGCTGCAAAGAGCATTCTGAGACCTGACAAGTTGCTTGGAAGAAGCAGAAAACAGCCAAGCTGCCTGGAAGAGGTTTAGACCAACTGGGTCACCAGGAAAGGACACTCTCCACGTTGTTAAGCTGCCTGATGGTTGTGTAGTGTGCTCCAGGGTTTTAGCTCTTGTGAGCTGTCACCCATGCTCGGGGGGGGGGGGGCTTTGATGATACAACTCTCTTTGAATCATAAGGAACCCCTCACCCATAAACTTGGAAGTAACCCAATAAACTCACTGTTTTACCAAGTTGGACTTTGGAGGTAATAATCTATAGCATTTAAATAACATTTTAGGTTTATTTTAATTAATGTGTATGAGTGGTTTGCCTGTGTGTGTATTTGTGCACCATGCACATGCCAAATGTTTGGGAAAGTCAGATCCCTGGAAGTAGAGTTACAGGTAATTGTGAGCCATCACGTAGGTGCTCGGAATCAAACCTGAGTACTCTGGAAGAACAGTCAGTGCTCCTTAACTGCTGAGCCACGTCTCTAGCCCTGGGGCTCTAATCTAATACTGTGACGATAGTAGGAGACTTGCGATTTATATCTGAAAAACAGAGGATTAGCCACGTGGATATTTACTTACTTTATGTTTCCTCCATGGGCTATGCTCTTTTACACCTTCCCCAAACTAGGATGTGCGACTGTGTTTTCTTCTCTCTGTTGCATCACTGGGTATCGTGGAGAGAGCGCAGGTAGTAAGGCCAGCTTGGCTCAGGTTCCTTGGGCCCTGGGCATCCATGTCTGAGCAAGGGTAATAGGGAACATTTGGTTGGGAGACTGAAGTACTTGGAGGATAAGGTTCTAGACAACAGGGAAGAATCATACATGATTTTATGTTTACTAACTAAATGACTAATGGACGTATGAACAGTGCATCAGTCTTTAGCTTCAACAGTAGAGACAGAATAATTATATGATGTTGTGTAGATGATTCTTACAGATGGAATATTGCTCAGATACCCTTTTCCACCACCGGAAATGAGCTGTGGCGGTGCCCGGTAAAACTGACTGGCATGGCAGTTCATGCAAGTTCCTGCAGTGCTGATGGTGAGGGGCGAATGATAGACCAGAAAAGAGGGTCACAATAACTTACCGTTGGCACACCCATAACCATTTGAAACCCAAGATAATTCATGTTATAGCTTACCAAACCCAACCGAGTTCTCAAATACCCTCATGTTAAGCTAAGATCAAAGGCTCGCTTGTCTAGCTTAAGTTTTACCTTCAAAAATACATTTATTTTGATCACATATAGATCGGCTAATAATAAATGTATGAGGCAATGATGTTCAGGTATGAGCATAACAGGTAAACAACGTATGTAAATTTGCAATGCTTTGGCTCATATTATAACAGGCCTTTCAACTTGGTCCCAGTGTTTTAAATTAAAACATCAAACCAGTTTATACATCTGGCCTCACTTGGTGGTTTTCTACCTTGCCAATGTTCTACCTTAAATGTACTTATATTAATCATCATTCAAAATAGTCACATCATTAAATAATCATTTTTTGAAAAACAAACATGTGCTTAGAACCAGTGAACACACCCGATTCAGTTTTTGTTGTCAAGTCGTGAGCTGGATAGGTGGGTTGGGGTAGGAGGCAGAGGAAGCCAAAATCTGAACTTGGGGCACCTCACTCCCTGCGCCTTTTGTGTGAGTTTCTCTGCCACTGGAAAAGAGAAGATGGAGACACATGTGGCCACACTGTCACACTCTCCTGCCAGCTGCAAACCTCATCACCATTCCTGTGAAGTCCATTTCCACAGATCGGGTTTCTGCCAGGGAAGACTTTAACAATCCCCTACTCCACTTTCAACCGACAACAATTAGTATTAGCAAATGGCCCAGGCCACTGCCTGGCTTACATATGATTTCTATTCAAAAGAGACAAACTTTTACTCAAACCAGACCCACATGCTGAACATTTGAGCTCCCCTCTTAGGTATAATGAAGTTGAGACAGTTTCTATCTTTCATTTAAATAAATAAAAAAAAATCACCCTCACATTTGAAATCAAGTTGGCTGTTTTCTCTCAGCTGGGTTAACCATCTGGGACTTTTGTAAGAGAAACTTTTGGGATGCTATCTTCAGACCAGGAGTGAGGGAAGATAGTCGCTATCCTTCAGTCCTTTGGAGTGCTCCACTTCTTTTTTAAAAATGTTTTCACAGCATTTCTTCTTTGTTTCGGGTAACACGTGGTGAATATGTTAAATTCTTAATACAGTTCACAGCCAAAATTTGTGCTCTGAGACTGTGCATGACAAAAGCCCTTGACTGAGACTATACAGCAAAGAATTGGTGCTCCCCACATTTTGTTTTGGCTGACGCATTTTTTGCATTGTTGATATTGTTTCCCTGCTTTCCAAGAAAAGGTATTCTTTGGGAAGACAGGGTACTGCTCCCTTTCATGTGTTTTCAGAGCTTTAGGATTGCCTGTAAGGGTGACTATGTCAGCATGTTTGTGAGCCTTATGAATGCTTTTCTGGGAGGTTAAAAGTTTGTCTTGATGGCATCTGTGGATCTACTCATACGTAGGGTTGTTTTCCTTGAGGGTACAAGCCAATTTTATCAGTTAGTTAAGAGATCTGTTGACAAGAATACACTCATTTTAACAATTGCTTCCGTATACTTTGGCTCCAAAAGTCATAGATAATTCAGGTGATTGCTACGGAATTGAAGTTAGCTGAAAAGATCATTTCTCTTCCCTGATAAAGCAGATGCAGCACAGAAGAATAGAGGCTGTTCTCAAGCCTAACCATGCCAAGAGGAGAGGGCATAAAAGCCTTTAAGATTCTTGATCGTTTTCCCATGCTGCAATAGGTATACCGACCCTTTGAGTAATTCTTTGTTATGTGGTGGGGACAACTTTCAGATTTCCATACACATTCATAAACTGCTCATCTGTGAAACTGCATGGATCCCAGTTAGGAGCTTATTGTTAATCTAATAAAGATTCCCTTCCTAAGCCACAAATAAATGTGCATGTAAAAGTAATAGATACTCTCAAAACTCTAGTTCTAAAGGTTACCTTTTTTTTTGCACCCTAAAGAAATTATTTTAAATACACTCAGACATTTTACTATTAAGTGAAATTTCAACAGCAGTCAGTTTGGCATTAATTTCCTTGAGAAGAAAGAAAAAAAAATAAGATCAGATGTGAATTCCACAGGGCTGGAAGACTCTGCCATGGCTTTGCAAAGTATTAGTTTGGAGCAGCCAAACGGCATGTTTCACAGTGCTCTTTCCTACACAGTGTGGGCCCCAGAGGCTCTTAGAACTGTCAGGGAAACAGTGCTGCTTCTGTGCCTCACTGTACCACTGCCTTCTCTGATCCATCCCATTGTCTTGGCAAAGACCTCTGGCCTGAAACTGTTTCACCTCCCCCCAATCCTTCTTCAGTGTCTCTGGTACCTTGGCCCCCGCAGCAGGCATCTGTTTAACCTGCTCCTGCCACTCTAATATTGTGCTAATCATGCGGCTTCAAGCACTTCATCATCCTGCAGTCCCTCTTTGACAAATATTCTCACTGGGGAAAAAAAATCAAGCTGTTCACAAATTCACCTTCAGTTTTAGAAGGGGATCCTTTTCTTTTTTTATTTTTAAGTTCAGATTTGATTTTTTGTTGTTTTTATTGCACTATACATTTTTCTCTGCTCCTCTTCCTTCCTCACCTCTCCTTTTCTACCCTCCCCCGTGATCCCCATGCCCCCAATTTACTCAGGAGATCTTGTCTTTTTCGTCTTGCTATTTAGATCCTTTGCCACTTTCAGGAGAGGCACCCCCCTATTCTTTGGCTCAAGAATTCCTTCCTCTGCTTCCACTGTTACCCATGGATGATGGATTGCTCCTGCAGTTGGTGGTTCTGACCCTCACTTTTCTGCCTTCTTATTGTATGTTCAAGGAGCATGTCTACTGGGGATCCATGGACACCAGGATAAACTCCTATCTTATGGTCAGCTGATTTCAGTGAAAACCAATTCATACCAGCAAATGGTGCAGGCCACAGCCTGGGGCTACATATGATTTCTATCCAAAGAGGACAAATTTACTCAAATCAGACCCACATGCCGAACATATGAACTCCCTCTTATGTATAATAAGGTTGAGACAGTTTCTATCTTTCATGGAAATAAAAAATCACTCTCATGTTTGAAAGCAACCTGACCGTTTCCAATTCCATCTGATGTCCCAACTGCCATTTGCAACATGTGGAACATATTCGCAGGTCTCAGGAACTTGGGCATCTTTGGGAGTTGTGATTCTACCTACCACAGTACGTTTGTGATCAAGGACAGAGGCAATGCGAGCTGACCTGGGCATCAGTCCTGTTTGGGGAGGCTAGCTTGTGCTTATGGTTCAGTGAGTCTTGTTCCTTTCCATCATTATCTGTCTTCTTTTTCTGACTGTCCATCCTTTGCTCTTCAAGATCCAACATCACACTGCAAGCAGCAGCTCCTCAAAGACAGCCTTATCAGTTCCCGTTGTTGCTTAAGGCTGAGTCTATAGCAAATACCTTTTTACGTGTGTATATCTATGAATCAATGAACCAATTACCTACCATCTTTCTAGCTATCTAATCTATCTATCTATCTATCTATCTATCTATCTATCTATCTATCTATCTACTTACCTATGTTCTACATATATACCTGTCATTTCTTGTAATACTTAGTGGCTCCGTCTCTCTGGTTGAGCTCTAACTGAGACAGTGTGCAGTTCTCTTTCACGCTAGGTGGAAGGTAAGTTCATTGGTAATGTTTTGACTGTTGGCAGGCAGAGTGAGGTCAACATAAGGTCTATGCTCAGAATCACATTAGCTGTAGGGCTAGTCCTCCTTTGTCTCTGCATCCCTGCTATTCATATTGCCTTGTTCAGAATAAGTCACACGGACACACCTAATTTCCAGAAGGTAGAATGTGTGAGAGATGTAGTCCTTGTGTTGTGGGCAATAAAGGAGAAGTTGAAACTGATGGGATGTTAGTAAGGTATACCATGAAAGGGGTAGGAGAGAAATATGTGGAGAAGAAGGACATGGTGGGCACTGGCTGGAAGATAAAAGGAGTGGGTCCAAAAGGAAGCTCTGCCTGGTTCTCCTCTTTCTGTCCCAGCCAAAGGCAAGCTGCCAAGTTAACACCTTGGATCCAATTCTTTGTCCTGATGAGGCAAACTTTATATTACCAAGCCGATCATGTCAGCATGATTGCTACAGAAAGGTAAATTGTGGAGAGATTTTTATAAATAAATACTTTGACTTTCTTTTGTAAAAATCTCTGTTGCAGCATAAAAAACATAATGGATATTATATGATTGAACACCTTAATATAAAAACACGTTACTCACAGGCAAATAATACATCCCTTTACAGACGTGTGTTAGGCAAATAGATAATCAAGGGAAATGAGTTTGAACAGCTTTGGATGTGGAAAACTTGACAACTGTTTTTCATTAAGCAATGAAGTTCTTTGTGAAAGAGACAGGCTTTAAGGCACCTTTGTCATACATCACAGGAGAAAAACTACCCTGCAAATCTAGGAGAAACATGTAGATTGCTTCCGCTTTCCATTTCCCTCCTCCCATCTGACCGTAAGTGGAATGCAGTGGCAACTTCACAAGCGCAGTCAAATCACAAAGGCAGTTTGGAAAGTACAGTAGTGTGTGTGTAGTCAAAAATTCCGATGTATAATTGGTGTAGACAGGTCTTTCCCATGTGAAGCTCATAGAGAAACACTGGTAGTTACTCAGGACTGCCTGGAAATTTGACAGTCTGGGGAAATATGGAAGTATGGTGGGTGCCATCCTTTGCTTATTGGAAAGAACGCGGCCAATTTGTCTTCTTGTCTAACTTCGTTCAGAACTTCTGCCTTTGATCATCAGCTGGTGTGATGAGGTGGCTGCCAGGAGAGGCCCTCTAAGAGCCCGTGTTTAACCACCACATCCTGACCCTGTCCCCCTGGTACTCTGGATCCCCTTTGTGACCAAGTTGGCTATCCACATAAGGGCACATTCTTGGACCACGGGTGTCTAGACCGTTTCCTTCACACACTGAAGGCTCATGGGTCTTTTTATGGAACAATTACTGGAGCATTAAATTGCAAGCAGCAGCTTCTTCAGCAGATTCCTTTCCAGTTTCGACAGGGTGTGGAATCTGTCTTCTCCACAGATCAGCCTGGTTGTTAATGTACCTATCCCCACCAGCTTGAAACCCATTCTCCTACACAGAGGGCCTTTTACCCCTCATACTCTCTCTCCAGAAAGGAGCCAAGTAACTTCAGCCCCACACGCCTCCATTTCCCTACCTTCAAAAAGGAGAAAATTATAAAATTTTCTCGACATCTTCCATTCAGTCCTCTTTCAATTAACTTCCAAGATGTCTTTACCAATTCTGTCTCCTCCGAAACACCTGGGTCTGTTTCTGGCCACTTCACTTTGCTAGTGTTGTGATGTTTCAGTTACAATATTTTTGTGTTGAGTTACAATGACAAAGTATGGATTAAGAGTAGTTGAAAAATCAGAACTAAAGAGGAGGAACACAAACATGTTAAATAAAATGGGAAGATAATGCATTCCTTTTGCTGCCTAAAGCTATGGCTCATTTAAAGAAATCTTTAAAGTATTTTTTATTGGCATATGTTAAGTATCCATAATGATGGGTTTAGTCACAACATTTTTTATACATGTCTCTAAGATATTTTCACCATATGATCCCCTATCTCCCTTTCTTCTCCCCCCCCCCACCAATCCCCTTTCTCTTCCCAACTATGTGGCTCATTTATGTCTGGTTTGGGAACACTTCACCTTCCCTAGAGTCACCAAAATCCCATCTCACACTTAGCGCTGTTGCTTTTATGATTTCCTTTGCTTATATTGTTACCCTAGCTGTAACTTTTTGTTATATAGATCTTTTTTTTTTTTTTTTTTTTTTTTTTTTTTTTGGTTTTTTGAGACAGGGTTTCTCTGTGGTTTTGGAGTCTGTCCTGGAACTAGCTCTTGTAGACCAGGCTGGTCTCGAACTCACAGAGATCCGCCTGTCTCTGCCTCCCGAGTGCTGGGATTAAAGGCGTGCGCCACCACCGCCCGGCTGTTATATAGATCTTAAGAAAGGTATTGTGCTGATTTTCTCAACATCTTTCACTTAATCTTCTTTCAAGTAACTTTAAAGACGCCTTTACCAATTCTGTCTCCCTTGAAACACCTGGGTCTGTTTTGTTATGTTTCAGTTACAATACTTTTGAATTGCGCTTGATATTTGACATATCAAACAAGACAAGTCTTGCTTATTTCCTTAGATATGAGCTTAGCATCAACTGATATTCTTTAAGGAACTGAATTTGTTTCTGCTTTTGTTGTATTTGTACTTATAGACATACCTGGGACAATTGCCAATTTCACATCTTTGAGTCCTTTTACGTACAAACAGTGTCTGTCTAAATCTTTCTTTGCATCATTTCATTTTGCTCAGTTGTTACACAGTCAACTTGAACTGTGTCTGAAGAACTGAAACCAAACCAAAACAAGAAAATCAAGGTGAAATACCTCCAAGACCTTAGAATTTAGTCAAACCTTAGATCCTTTGGTGATAATTATTCTACAAGATGCAAAATTATTAAATGTATTAGTTTGAAAAGTGAAAAACCTAAGAGACTTAGTTTGATCATTTGAATACACAAACTCGTTCTTTTCTGGAAGAGCATCAGCCAATAACCGCTTGTTACTAGATGGTAAGGGCTGACTGGTGTTTCCAAGCTCGTCAGTTTTTGTCCCCAGTTCATAGCATTTCTCCTTATAGCCAGCAGGGGCTGCTCCTGCAGCAACAGGCTCTCCTACCAACATGGAATCCTAACACAGTTTGAGCCCAATTGGTTTATAAATTATCAGCTGCAGGTCTCACACGTTCTAACGGTCTCACATCTGTGGGTATTTTATGTAGAAGACAAAGTAATGGGAGAAGGTGAGATCTTCAAAGTGTCTTGTAATAGAAGAAGGCCTGTATTACAAACACACAGAAGGCAGAGGGTTTGCAGCAAGTTGTATTTGGGCTAAAAGTAGAGCCTCTGCTCTAGCGGCTACTCCTTTAGACCCTTGTGCCAGCAAGCTGTTTTGTGAGCTGTCAGTTTCCTGATCTCAGTCCTTTATGGGCAACATTTGTAAGGAGGTGCTTTAAATAAGGGAGATGAGCTCAGGAGGGTTGTAAGCTGGGGGCTATGGACAGAAACTCATCTGGTTGCAGACAATACTCTGGAAAATGGTAGATCCCACTTACAGACTTTGGAGTAGTGGCTTCAAGTGCCAGTGATGCTGATGTTGAGCACAGTGTTCTGATCTCACCTTTCTTGCTTGTGTTCCAGAGCCATCTGTTCTTGTGTCTCCTTAGCAAATATCCTACTGTGTGCCGTTCACTGGGGCCTTGTTTATGGCTCCCTCATGGTCCAGCAGCAATGAGGGAAGAGTTTTCTTGGTTGTATTGTAACAAAATAGTTGTCTGTTCAATAGCAGAAAAGAAGCAAGGAAGGGAGGGAACAAGGAAAGACAGAAAGGATGGAGGGAGGGAAGGAGGAAGAGGAGGGAGAGAATGAGAGGGATTGAGGAAGCAAAGGATACAGGAAGGGAGAAACTAAGAAAAAATAATTGTGGTGTGATAGACTGATGTTTTGAGTCAAGTTACACCCCCCCCCCCCCCCCCCCGCATAGGGTTTCTCTGTGTAGCCCTGGCTGTCCTGGAACTTAGTCTGTAGGCCGGGTTGGCCTTGAACTCACAGAAATCCACCTGTCTCTGCCCCTCAGAAAGTCGTTAATTTTTAAAGGCATCCAGAATCTGGAAACTGCAGTAACAAAATGCACACAGAACTTTACTGGGCAGAACCCAATGACAACAATAATAACAAAAAGCAATTGTTTTCCAATACAGTTAACAGCAATCCATGTCATAGCAAATATATGATGTAACTTTTAGGTAGACCTTTCTGTCCCACCAACCAATTCCCAAACAATCACACTGAAACTTACTAATTATAAATGCTTGGTCGATAGCTTAGACTTGTTTTTAACTAGCTCTGATAACTTAAATTAATCCATATCTCTTATGTGCACTCCACCAAGTGGCTTGGTACCTTTTCTCAATTTATCTCCTTCGCTCCGCATCTCCTCATGATTCTGAGACTTCTACCTTCTTCTCTTTTATGCTCTCTTTTTCATCTGCAAGTCCTGCCTAACTTCTCCCTGTCCATCTATTGGCCTGTAGATGGAAGTTTCTGTCCCATCTGGTCCCGCAGCTGTTCAGTCCCAAAGAAACAAAGAGAGGCTTATTTTAATTATAAACTGTTTGGTCTATTGGCTCAGGTTTATTGTTAATTAGCTCTTACAACTTAAATTAACCAGTAATTCTTATCTATGTTTAGTCATGTGGCTTTGTATCTTTTCTCAGTAAGACATTCTCAACTTGCTTCTTCTGTGTCTGGCTGGTGACTGTGTCTCTGCCTTTCCTCTTCCCAGAATTCTATTAGTCTGGTTGCCCCACCTATACTTCCTTCCTGGCTACTAGTCAGTCAATATTTTATTAAACAAATACAAATAACAAATCTTTACAGTGTACAAAAGCATTATCCCACAGCATTGGCCAGTCAGTTTTTTTATTGAATTAATCACAGTGACATATTTTTATACAGTGTAAAGGAATATCCCATATTTCCCTCTTTTGTCTAATTAGAAAGGGAGGTTTAACTTTAACATAGTAAGATCATATAAAACAAAAACAGTTATCAAGTAAAAATTACAGGTATAATATCTAGTCCATTTGTATTTGTCAAATTTAGTTAAATTACTATCTATCTTACCTTTGTGAGTCTAAAGTGTTATACCTAATTTACCTTTTTATAACTAAGGAAAACTTTAAGTATTATTATTTAGTTTTTAACTGTATCAAATATCCCAGAAGAGTGCAATGTTACCTAATGACAGGGGCATTTGGCTGCCTGAACAGTCACCCAAAATTCTTCTGTAATGTTGGAGCATCTATCTTTGACCTATGTCTAGTATAACTGACAGTTTTGAGAAGCAGGGAGCTTCGAAGAACTGTCTTACCTTGTCTTGGTAAAGTTAGGCAGTCACCTTTTTTGAGTTCTGTTAGTTCAGTTTGGGTAATATACTATCAGCAGTTCAGGCAAGGGAAGTTTCTTTGTCAAAATTACTAACATTTGCCATAAAGAAAAGAAACATCATATAGACTTTCTTCAATGCCCTTCATCATCTTTTGAAGTAAATTGGTTGGTGTTGTCAGGAGCAGACGTGTTTCACTATCATAAAAAATCTTACGTTATTAAGCAGATTAAATAACATATTCTGTAGGAGTTTGAAGTGTTTGAAGACTAAATATATCTGTATATGACCTTGAAAACATATCAAACATAAGTTTGACTATTATAAAAAGTTTGACTTTTGTAGATGACAATAAATCTTTATTTGTTAATTATACATTAAATTTTAAATGAGCTATATAAACATAATACCTCAAACAAGAGTAGAAACATACATATAGCAAAATTAGCTTTAAATTTGTACCAATAAACCAATATAAAATACTTTGTAATTAATTGTTCTTAATTAAAGCAGATCTAATGAAATGCCCTTTTGTCTCATCATTTCTATATCATATTCCCCCTTTTTTCTTTAGTAAGAGACCTTTGAATTTAACTCTTTTGTTTAGCTTTTTTCTGACTACAATTAAAAACAGCTTCTAAGCAACCCCCCTAAACAATGACAAATATCTATAATCTATTGAATAACAAAAACCAACCCATATCCCATCTCTTGGGAATGTGGGTGTCACTTTCTATACTACTTCCTGTTGTCTGTGGGTACTGGTATCTTTGGGGGAAAGTTGAGAAAAACAAGATAATTGTTAGGTTTTGGCTGGAGTAGTTTATGAGGCTGGACAATCTTAGTCAGCAGCCTTGAAGCTGTTTCAGATGCAGAATTCTGAGGAGACTGTAGCAGAGGCATTTTGAAATGCTGAATCATCTGGGTCATCCATTTTCATGGTTTCTGGTCTCCTTGTTCTGAAAATACATAAACTTTAAAAGGTAACATACATCTCTATATTAATACAAGTATAGACTGTGTGTTGTACACAGGTTAACCAAAGATGATTTTTTTGTTTTAATTTTGAGAAGGTAAAATATACTGTTATATGTTTTGTAGTTTTTCTAGGTTTGTTTCTTTATATCTGTAGCCAGGATTTTCAGGGGATCTTTCCTGATCAAACCTGATCCATATCAACATGTAATGAATAGTCTCTCATTTCCTGTGGAAATAAAAGCACAACCTCTTCCCCAAAGTAACTTACCTTTTAACTTCCATTTTGAATTTATAAAATTTTTGAAATATATGGGTTGGTTTAATCTAGCAGTTTTCATAATCCAGTGTGTTTTAGCAGCTATCATTCCTTCATTAGCCACCAGAAATTCTAATGACAACACAATAACATACGAGATCCAGACTCTGTGTATTTCCCATCTTTATGTGGCTTATTATTATTATTATTATTATTATTATTATTATTATTATCTTTACTTTTTTTAAATGACTTTATAATCTTAAGCTACTTTTTATTCTATGACTGTATATAACTGTATATAAACATAACCTGCTGACTTCAGTGATGACCACTTGGTATTGGAGAGCCAAATATTGCCTATCAAGTTTTAAATATGAGAACTCCTGAGCACTTGAAGAAGCAGAGTCATTTGGAGATTTCATTGAAGTATATAAATCTAGGAATGGGCTTTCTTTTCTTTTACCATCTAAATTCAAGTACTATCCATAGGACTACAATGTTTACCTGTGTAATTGATGCACTACTTAATTAGTGTGATGTATAATGTATTATTTACATTAAGGTGGTAAAATGTATTTAAATCAAACACAAGTATAACTGTCTGTTTTCTCTGTTTGGAATGTCAAAATGAATATGAAAGGAGAAGGCAAAAAATATTTAATAAAAAAACCAAATAGTTCGCATTTGTTGAAGGTCAGCTTCAGAAGTTAAGCTTGCTCCCAAATCACACTTTCAGGGTTGCAATTCCAGCTTTGTCTTTTGAAGTTGAAGGATAATTTGACACAACATTTCTAAGCTTTAGCCCTCTTCTCTAGACTATTCTATAATTATGATCACTTTTGTAAGGCTGCTGGGGGGATTTAATGAGGTAATTCATGTAAAGCAACTGGCACAGTGCCCACCACTGAACGAATTCTCCGTAAGTGGTACCCGTTATAGTCCCACCATTATGCTAGGCTCATGGAATAACAAGAAAAGTTTAAGATGCTATTCTTTTTTACTTGTACAATATTTTACCTGTTATATTAAAAACCTGAACTCTATGAAACAGATCAGAACACGATTAATTTAAAAATATTTGCACCTATAAAGTGTACCTTTCATGTACACATATAATTTATATCTGAAATAGGATATTCTTACATTTTATCTATTATTTTTTATTGCAAAATAAAATGCCACTACAGAAAGCAAATGTAGATCTTAGCAAAGCTTATGAGGCAAGCAGCTTGGCAGATACCAGTCATTTAAGCAAAGAGGTCAGCAGCCTTTTTGAAGAGAATTCAGAATTTGCTCCAGTTCCAGAATTACTCTCCCCACAGAGCCGTCCTGATCTTGAGGGACCAGGTTATCCATTATGGTTTTATGACCAAGTGAGTATCTCAGGTCACTGTAATTGTGACCACCCTGCCCATTGAAAGCACTTGATACATCCCCTAGGTTGCTTTTGATGGAGTCCTGGCTCTTCAGCCGTTTTTTTTTCTTTTTCTTATGAGATATCTATGAAGATCCCAGATTACATTATTAGTGTATAGTTTATCTTGTCCATGAAGGCAGAGTGTTGTAAATGCTTGATTCTTTTGTTTGCTTAAATTTTAAGATTATGAAGTAGTTCTCAGAATTCTGGATGAACTGTCCATTTTGTCCTCTGCAACAATTTCATTGTTGTGTCTTTGGCCAGTGAGATGGTTCTTCAATTTAGTTGTGAAGTCTTTTGACATCATAGAATAATTTTTCCCCTTAATTTGTGCCAAGCATATTTCTAATTATCTTGGCATGTTTCATTCTTGGTCTAAAGTCAACAATTTCTTTTTAAAAATTTTTTATTTAAAAGTTTTTTTTTTCATTTTGCATACCAACCACAGTTTCTCCTCCTGCTCCTCCCCCCCACGCCTTCCTGCCACCCAACACCTCATCCACTCCTCAGAAAGAGTAAGGCTGATTGTGGGAAGTCTATAAAGTCTGGCATATCAAGCTGAAACAGGACCAAGCTTCTCCTGTATCAAGGCTGAGCAAGGTATCCCTCCATAGGGAACGGGCTTCAAAAAGCCAGTTCATGCACTAGGAGTAGATCCTGGTCCCACTGTCAGTTGTCCCACAGACTGCCCAAGCTACAGAACTGTCATTCACATTCAGAGTGCCCAATTCAGTCCCATGCAGATTCCCCAGCTATCAGTCCAAATTCAGTGATCTCTCACTAGCCACTAGCTTGGGTCAGCTGTCTCTGGGTTTCCCCATTATGATCTTGACCCCTTTTCTTATATAAGCCCTCCTCCCTCTCTTCTACTGGATTCTGGGAGCTCTCTCCCAGTGCTTAGCTGTGGATCTCTGCATTGGCTTCCATCAGTTGCTGGATGAAGTTTCTATAATGGCAATTAGGGTGGCCATCAATCTGATTATGGGGAGGACTAATTCAGGAAGCCTTTCCACTATTGGTAGGAGTCTTGCTGGGGTCATCCTTATGGATTCCTAGGTGTTTCCCTAGCGCCAGATTTCTCCATAACCCTAAAATGGCTCCCTCCATCAAGATATCTCTTCCCTTGCTCTTCTTCTCTGTTCCTCCCCCAACTCAGCCATCCTGTTGCCTCATGTTCTTCTTCCCCCACTTCCCTTTACTCCTCTTACCCCTTCCTTCCCCATCCACACTACCAGTTTACTCAGGAGATCTTATCTATTTCCTCTTCTCAGGAGCATTCATTCCTGTTTCTCTTAGTGTCCTTTTTGTTACCTAGCTTCTCAAAGGTCGTGGATTGTAGCATGTTATACTTTCCTTTACATCTAATATTCATTTATGATTGAGTACATACCATGTTTATCTTTCTGGATCTAGGGTACCTCACTCAGGATTTTTATAGTTCCATCCATTTGCCTTCAAATTTCAATATATCATTGTTTTTTTTCTTGTTGTTTTTTTACCTCTGAGTAATACTCCATTGTGTAAATGTATCACATTTTCTTTATCCATTCTTCAGTTGAGGGGCATCTAGGTTGTTTCCAGGTTCAGAGCATTACAAATAACACCGCAATGACATAGTTGAGTAAATGTCCTTGTAGTAAAAATATGCATCATTTGGGTAAATGCCCAAGAGGGGTATTGATGGGTCTTGAGGTGGATTGATTCCCATTTTTTTGAGAAACTGACATACTGATTTCCAAAGTGGTTGTACAAGTTTTCACTCCCACCAACAGAGTAGTAGTGTTCCCCTTACTCCACATCCTCTCCAGCATAAGCTGTCATTAGTATTTTTGATCTTAGTCATTCTGACAGGTGTAAAAAAGTATCTCAGGGTTGTTTTGATTTACATTTCCCTGATGGCTAAGTATATTGAGCAATTCCTTAAATGTCTTTTGTTCATTTGAGTTTCTTCTGTCGAAAATTCTGTTTAGATATGTGTCCAATTCTTAATTGGATTATTTGGTATTTTGATGCCTCATTTCTTGAGTTATTTATATATTTTGGAGATCAGTCCTCTGTCAGATGTGGGATTTGTGAAGATTGTTTCCCATTCTATAGGTTACTGTTTTGTCTTACTTACCATGTTATTTGGCTTAGAAAAGCTTCTCAGTTTCAGGAGGCCCCATGTATTAATTGTTGCTCTCAGAGTCTGTGCTACTGGTACTACATTTAGGAAGAGATCTCCTGTGCCAATGTGTTCAAGGTTGCTTTCCACTTTCTCTTTCTTTTCTAACATGGAATTATGTTGAGGACTTTGATCCACTTGCACCTGAGTTTTGTGCATGGCGATAGATATGGATCTATTTGCATTCTTTTACATATCAATATCTAGTTACACCAGCACCATTTGTTGAAGATGCTTTCTTTTTTTCACTGTACAATTTTGGTTTCTTTGTCGAAAATCAGCCATAGAAGCAGGGCATTCACAGAGCAGGAGGGAAAGCTGCACCTTAGCAGGGTCTGCTGGGATAAAGTCACCACTTCCTCAGCTGCCTCAGCCCTAACCAACCAGAGCGGCTCCACAGTGGAATTCTCCACCACTTGGGGCCAAGCATGTACAAACACATCTTGGATTCCTCTGGAAGTCACATCCAGGAAGACAGTAAGAGGTGACAGTGCCTCAGAATGTATTTACAAAGGTCAGGGTAAAGTTTGGAGAAATATTTACAACAAAAGACCTGTAAGTTTAGGAATGAATTCTAATATTTAGGATTAGAGTCCAAGCAATGAGATTAACTTCAGATGATCTTAATGTAATCAGCCTGATTAATATTTTGAAGTAGTCATTGTAAATTATTTTTGGATGTTCATGAGCTTAAATTTCCAGAGCCCATTCTAGAATAATCATGTGAGAATTCAATTTATGTTATTATCTCCCATGCTGCACCATGATAGAATATACAAGTTATTTAGGCTGAGAAAATTTCTTTTTTTAATTATTTATTTTATTAAATAAAGTATTGTATTATATATAATTAAATATCATATTAAATGAAATATGATAATATTTTATTTTATGTACATGAATGTTTTGCCTTTTTGTGTATCTCTGTGAGGTTGTCAGAACTTCTGGAGTTACAGACAGGGTGAGCTGCCATGTAGATGCTGGGAATTGAACCCAGGTTCTCTGGAAGGGCAGCCAGTGCTATTAACCACTGAGCCCCCGGGGAAATTTTTCTAGCAGAAGGTAAGAGATTTTCTTTTCTGGTTGAGCGATGTCCTACCTAGCTTACCTCCAGTGTAATTGTGTAATTCCCAACCAGGCTAAGATCACGGTGCATACTGATCCAAACATGAAACAGCCTAGGATATTGACTTGCTGCTTCAAGCTGCATCTTCAGAGAGCAATGCTTTAGGAAACAGCAAACAGACCTCTCCAGCCAACACTCTGCACAGACAGTTATGTGGTACAAAATTCAAAATGATGGTAATACAAATCGATTGTGTAGCCCGTTTTGACTCGTGTGTCAAAAGCATGCCTTGTTTCTAAGCTGGGCACACACCAACAATCCGAACAAGGCTTTTGAGC
Organism: Chionomys nivalis; assembly: GCF_950005125.1. Taxonomy (NCBI): domain Eukaryota; kingdom Metazoa; phylum Chordata; class Mammalia; order Rodentia; family Cricetidae; genus Chionomys; species Chionomys nivalis. The sequence continues at coordinate 85,446,099 of NC_080089.1, forward strand.
ACTATGGGATGTTCACCTATAGTGTGTGTACTGGGTTAGATATTATCTGTAGGTTTTTTTTTTTCTGGAGTTTTTTGGTGTGTTGTGTTGCGTTTTGTGTGTGTGTGTGTGTGTGTATGTGTGTGTCAGAAACCTTGTAGTTTGAAGATAGTATCCTATTGGCCTGCAGCTAACTGAGAAGGCCAGGTTGGCTGTCTAACTAGCCCCAGGGATCCTCCTGCCTCAACGTCCTCAGTGCTGGGATTATAAGCATGCCAACATGTTCAAATTTTTTATATATATTTTTGCGATAGTAATTCATATTCTGCACAGCAAGAGCCTTACAGACTGACGTTCCCAAGCCCAGTTTTTCAGGTTTTTAAGGCAAAGTCTTATATTAGAATCCACATCCAAGCTACGCTAGCTTTTTTACTGATCCTAGCAACTACTACATCTACAGTCTGTGTCTAAAGGAAAATATTTAAAGTGTTTGATGAGTATCCTTAAGATCAGCTTGCACTGGAGAAAAAAAATGGTTTTTCATGCTTTTAACTATCTGTGGGATTTAAGCACCTGTGGTACTGGCATGTTTAGTTGAAAACGAACCATCAGAGACCACAGGCGTGCTTGTGAATACTGATTCTGGAAACGAGTCCGTTGGAGAGATCTGAAATAGGTTGAGTAGTAAGCCCAGTAGCCATGTCCTTTGCACACTGAGCTTTAACTATTGTAATGCTTCATTGTTTGATTTCCATTGACTTCATGCTCAGATGGCTGCTGGACTGAACTATTTCCTCACTAGACAACGCTTTCTTAAGGGATTAATGTCATAAACAGGATTTCTTCAAAGTGTTTGTACTATTTAAATTGTTTTCAAACATTCAAATTATTCCAGAAGGTCTCACTCTCATGTGGATAATAATAAACATATTAAGTTAATATCTTTTACATAATTTTCTCAAAATATAATTGCTAGTAATTTTATTAGATTATTTAAAAATCACATTTGTCTTCAAATATTTCAATAAATTAATTCAAATATGTTTTCTTTTTTATTGCTTTTATTGAGCTATATATTTTTCTCTGCTCTCCTCCTTTTCTCTCCCCTCCCCTTCAATCCTCTCCCATCATCCCCACGCTCCCAATTTACTCAGGAGATCTTGTCTTTTTATATCCCATGTAGATTAGATTCACGTATGTCTCTCTTAGGATCCTCTTTGTTGTCTAGGTTCTCTGAGGTTGTGAACTGTAGACTAGTTTTCCTTTGCTTTATATCTAAAAGCCACTTATGAGGGAGTACATATTAAATTTGTCTATCTGGGCCTGGGTTACCTCATTCAATATGATATTTTCTAGATCCATCCATTTGCCTGCAGATTTCAAGATGTCATTTTTTCTGCTGTGTAGTACTCCATTGTGTAAATGTACCACATTTTCTTTATCCATTCTTCGGTTGAAGGGCATTTAGGTTGTTTCCAGGTTCAGGCTTTTTCAAATATGTTTTCTTGTAACTGATCTACATTGTAGCCTTTCTGTCAATCTCAATTTATCCTCCTGTCTGTAGATTGAAATTTTTGAAACATCTGACCTCTTTTCCCAGGGAAAGGATTGCAGACTTTATGGAAATCTTTTGGTCATCAGAATCAAAGTTTACCTCCAGTGCAATGGGCCATGGAAAATCTGTTGCAGAGCAATGTTTTATTTTATAACTGAAACTCTGTCCGTAGCTGGTAAGAGTGGTCCCAGTTTCCCGAGAGCCCAAGTAACGTGGCTGCAGAAGGGCTGATGCGGAATGCTGCTGCGACAGGGATGCTGGGAAGGCAGTGCAGGCACTGAGGCGCTTGTGAGGTTGCAGAGTGCTTGTACTGCGTTCTTCTGGGCATTTCAACTAGAACAATGAAGCCAGTGCTCAAGTTTATCAACACTTCTTACTCAACAAAATAAAAGATCTAAACTTTCTTTGTAAGAGTTCCTAGAACAAACTTCCTACTGAAAAGAAACAGTTCTTAAAGATGAGGCCATCCACACTGCCTTGCCCTGCTCTCAGTCAGGAACAATACTTGCAGTGTTGGTGTCTTTAAGTCATTATAACTTTTTACAAAGGCTAATGTGATTCAAAATAGGTAAATATGTTTTGAATTCATTTTGTCACTTTCTAATCTCGATTTAAGATACACTGCCAGATGTTTAGTTCTGTTTTGCCCTCAAGTCTTATTTACAGAAAATTAATTGATGTGTAAAGTCAAATGATATTGGGGTGTTTAGTGCAGAAAATACTCAAATGCAGGAGGAGGACTCAGCAGAAATATATAGTTCATACCATCAATGTGTTTGACAACGCTATTGAAAGATTATTTCTTTAGATGTGACTTCCTCCTTAATATTAATGTGGACTATTAGTTCTTGATTTCTTCCTCAATGAAAGCCTATAAAGAGGTTCATTTTGGGTAACTATTTGTTTCAAAAAAAATCTAAGATTTAGAACTTTTTGTTTTCTTAAATCAGAGTTACAGGCCATCTCATACAAACACTGGGAAAGGAAAGAATATCTGGGGTAGGCAATTTTATGATTTTCAATCCTTATAACCCATGCATGCAGAGTGGTTTAATAGCCTCGAAAAGAAAAATCATATTACAAAAATATTTTATAAACAACTTAATTTACTGTATTATTTGGTCCCAAACAATCCTTTCAAATGGACAAGTTGCCCTGACTAACAGTTATATTGCAAATAGAAAACTATATCTGCTGATTATGAGACATTGTCTACAACTTTACTATATGCAATATGCAGCCATTGCATTGAAATGTGTGGTTACAGAGCTCTAATAAAATATTACAATGGGAATTATATGCAGATGGTAATCTCATCTTCTAAATTATGAACTGTTTCTGTGTTACTTCTGAAGGGCAGCGTGCATGCTCATAAACTGGAGGAATGTTATCCTTTGCGAAGATGCATCAAAAGATGACCAGCTTTGGAAGAGTCAGGAGCTCTGAGGTCTGGGTGAGAGGAGGTTTTAACTGTAGGCGAGGGGATCTGGTTCTATGCTGGGTCTGCAGAATGTCTTCAAACTGTTTTTCAGTGTTCTGGGTTTGGCAAACCCAAAGTGTGTTTTGCTAAGCACTTTTTCCCCCTTCTTCATTGTAAGCCCATGTGTATTATAAAGGAAATTTAATCCGTATGTTTTTGATTCCTTTACACTTAACTCATCAAAATGTTGTTTTGTAAGAACCATTTGATGTCCAAGAAGTCTTTGAGTCTTTTTATAACTTTTAAAAGCTTTTTACTCCCTTAGAAACAGGAAGTTGTGTTTTACTAAGAGCAAACTAACTACAAAAATTAGATGCTAGAGTTTGTAGAAGACTTCAGATCCAGGATAAATATTAAAATTAATAATGCTAGTAAAGCCAACACTATGTGCTTGGTTACAAGAAATTCCCACAGTTTAGCTTATTATTTCAATTACCATTTACGATAACCCTGTTACTAAGTCTATTTAAAGAGAAGTTGCTTGTGCAAAGGCTGTGTACCTCATGAGGAGTTGGGAACTGGTTGTTGTGCAAATCTTTAACAGTTACACTATCTTGCCCATTTCCACAGTGCTAGCCTATAACTTAAGAACTTTAAGTTTTGCTTAAAAGCAGTTGTATACCAATAGTAGAGTAGATTGCAAGATCACTGCAAAGAAAGTTTACTTTGTTATGGTTGCAACTGACCCAAATGGACTGAGACCATTAATAAATACTGTATCAGCATCACTCATTTCAGACATTTATGGAGTATTTAGCAATGCTGACACTTGAATCCTGAAGGAGACTATAGTCCTCTAATAAGCGGAATCTACTGAGAGACTTTGGGTGAAAAATGCCTAGGCTGGAGCTGGGGTGACCCTCTTGTGCTCCCTGAAGAATGGGTTTCCTATGGAGTTCACAAGATATGGGGGTATCTTGTCTCCCATCTGGCAAGCCGGTTGATATTTTTTCCAAGTACAGCTCTTCTTTTCCTGGGTTACTCAAGAAGATAGAGTTCCTTTTTATGAAAGTAATGTTTTTATCTTTGAAAGACTTGGCTAAGTTGAAGAATAAAATACCTCCGAGTCCTTCTTCACTGGCAGTCACATTCATTCACTAATAGAAATTCATGTTCTACTTCATCTGAATTATGAACAAGAAATTGAAGCAGAAACTCAAAGCTGAACAGGCTGCCTAGCAGGTTAATGTTTATTTGAAAATGCTATGGGTTTTTCACATTATCAAAGTAATTTCAAAGAGCTAGAGACAATTTGGAAAACAGAATACCCTTAGAAATGAACTTATACCCCAACACAAGTAGAGAAGGTATTCTGTCTATGCTTGCTGGGTTTACATATTTCAAAAGGAAGCTATAAGGAAGTTGTGTTGACTTTTCGCTTATTGTTCACTTTTAAAATAACATTTTCTCTCATCCACAGAAGTGGATACCATTTTTATTTTTTAAAATTAAAAGAGAAATGTGATAGAATTTTGTATCGAATTTGGCTTTGTTATCAATGTGAAGATGTTTGCATTGTCTTTAAGACAAGGCTATTTATACCCTGGAGGCTATGGTGCTGAACTGAGAGCAGCCACGCAGGAAAGTATGAGATATGTCTTTGGGAGATGTGTGGCAAGGTTAAGAAATTTCATCAGAATTGTACATTTCTTCCAGAAATGGGTCTTAGATTCCAAATCAACATTCCTTTAGTGTGGGCTGGAGTAATTTAGAAAGCATGGACTCTACAAGTCTTCTCAGCTAGATAGAACCTCACATGTAGCTGGAACTAATTAAAATTTGTCAGGCCTGTTACAAATATAAACTTTTCTTCCAAGTCTTCAAAACAAGTCTAAGACTAATTATATTTTTGAAAATTAATTTTTTCTTCAACATTGTGAGAACATCCAATAAACATGAAAAAGCCATCAGAGAAATATAAATCAAGACTACATTAAGATCCCATTTCACCCCAGTCAGGATGGCAACCATTAAGAAAATAAATAACAAGAAATGCTGGAGAGGATGCAGATGAAGGGAATCTTTATGTGGATGGATATGTAAGCTAGCTCAGCGTACTATAGAAGTCAATATGGAGGTTTCTCAGAAAATCAACAGTAACTAACTCTACCATATGACCCGGTTATAGCACTGTTGAATACTTACCCTAAGGACTCCAACTCTGCACATTACATGCTTGTTGCAATACCATTCACATTAGCAAATCTATGGAGCCAATTCAAAAGTCCAACAACATAGGCGTGGATAAGGAAAATGTGATGACATACACAATGACATTTTTCCCAGCCATAAAGAAGAATGCAGTTATGTCGCTCTTGGAAAATTGATGTACTTGGAGATGATTATATTAGATAAATTAAGCCAGTTTCAGAAAAGAAAATAGCAAGTGCTTTCTTTCACTTATAGTGCCCAGATTTTATTGATACATAAAATCATGTGTGTGTGTGTGTTATATGAAAATAGACAGCGTGAAACTGTTTAGGGGAACAAAGGGGAGGGAGAGGAAGGACAAAGGGTGGGGAACATGCTCAATCTATTATATATGCTTACATGAGAAATGTAAAATATCTATTGAAGAACTGATGTGTCCAACAAGAAAACGCATTAAAAGACTCAATCTTTAAAACTCTCCAAAATTGCCATGTAAGTTAAGTTTTGAAGTGCAAGCTGTTGAAATACCAGTCTAACGCGTGAAACATTGCAGATTACCCCTAAGAAAAGATAAACAGACTCCTTTCCTTTGTGTTCAAAATAGAGGCATGCTCTAGGAAATTTTTAAAAAGTCAATATGTTGAACGAAGACATACGTTTCTAATCATTCCATTAAATATCTCTGACTATACAGAATGTTCTCATTTCACATTATTTTTTTGGTCCTGCCAATAAGCCCTTTTTAGCTTTGATAGAATTTTATTCAAATGTTAAAGAATTAAGAAAAATGAACTTTTTTTGGAGGAATAAAAGGATATGGCTGAGCCCTGCTTATGTCAACCTTCGAATGCTTGTATTTGAAGAATTACTGCAAATCTTTGTCTTTGTTAGTAATTTTTGTTTCTGTTGTGCTGGTGCTGGAATTGAACTCAGGGCTCCAAACATTTGAGGCAAGTGCTCTTATGCTGATCTATACCCACAGGCCTTCATCGTTTTATGGAACTGTTTCTTTGATTTTGAGGTTTCTTTCTCATCTTTACCAGAGCTATGCTTATGTCTGTCAACTTTTCAGCCAACTTAGAAGTGGACAGATAACTGCTGTGATCGTAAAAAATGGGAAGTCGGGTCTCTATAGAGACCAACAAAAAATCTGTTTTGGCTTAATAATTGTGAGCTGTTACCACATTCTTGGTCTACTTTCTCTTTTAATACCAGAGAGATGATGGATTCTTATAATTCTCAGGCAGATCTGTTGTAGAATATTATTTTAGCTATGTAAAAATGTGCTTCATTTGTTGATGCTGCATTTGTTTAATGATGTAAAGATGTGTTGCATTTGTTTCACCTTGCCTGCCTAAGGCACCTGATTGGTCTAATAAAGAACTGAACAGTCAATAGCTAAGCAGATAAAGGATAGGCAGGGCTGGAAAGCAGAGAGAATGAACAGGAGAAGAAATGTAGGAAAGAAGAACAAGAGAAGAGAGGAGCAAGAGGCCTGGGGCCAGAAGCCAGACAGTTGCCAGCCAACCAGACACAAGAAGCAGTGGCAATAAGATATACAGAAGGAAAGAAAGGTAAGAAGTCCTAAGACAGAGGTAGATAAAGAGAATAAGTTCATTTAAATTAGAAGAGCTTGCCAGTTATGATCCTAAGCTAGGCCAAGTTGGGACACAGAACTCACAAGAACACACCTTCCTGCACTCTTATTGTCGTAAGAGAGAATTTCACTAAAAACAGTTCCTACCAAGGAACAGATTCATCACAAACTAATATCTCATTTTTTTCATTCCCTCTTTTATCCTCTCCTTTTAAAAACCAGAGTACCAATTGTGGTTTTATTTAAGATTTATTTTTATGTGTATGTAGGGGGATTGTTGTGAAGAGGGTGTTGGATCCTCTCATAAGAGATTATAAGTCAGTGAAGGTATTGGTCAAGGAACTCTGATCCTCTGCAAGAACAGGAAGTGCTCTTAACTGTTGAGGCCTGCCTCTAAACCCTGAGTACTAATTTTAAAAAGTTACAAGTAATGACAAATTATTAAAAATAAAATTTCATTTATATAATTGTAATATTTATTTTTATTATTTTAAATTATGAGTAGGTATGCATGATTGTGTGGTATTATCTGCATGTGGGTTCAGGCACTCAGGGTATAGAGGTGTTGACTCCCTTTAGCTAGAGTTACAGGTGGCTGTGAACTGTCCAGTATCAGTGCTCTGGTTAGTCCACAGTCTTAAATGCTGAGCCATCTCCCCAATCACCTGCTAACAATTTCTTTTTTCTGAGACAGGGTTTCTCTGTAGCTTTGGAGCCTGTCCTGGATCTAGCTTATAGACCAGGCTGGCCTTGAACTCACAGAGATCTCTGCCTGCCTCTGCCTTCCGAATGCTGGGATTAAAGGCATGCGCCACCACCGCCTGCTAACAATTTTTAACAGCTTACAAAAATTTAGTTTCTACAACTAAAATATACACATGGATACCTGTTTTCATAGGCTAAAATCAAGACTGGTGTCACCATTAGCATGATACAGTGAGGATTCACACACACACACACACACACACACGAATGCACACACCCCTCAACGTTTATATCTCATTTTAAGAAAGACAGTGCCATCTCAAAGTTAGAGGATTCTTTAATTCAAAGGCATCATGGTATTTCCTGCTAGACTCTCTTGGTTGATAAAGATGAGGTCTTCTGGACTTGCCACAGTCAAGTGGGTAGAGCAGCAGAGGACTTATTTGTTCCTTATAAAAACTGAAGGACTTACAATTTTCCAGAGTTTTCCCGAAGCAATGAAGAATGGAGAGAAGAGACCTAAAGGAACGAAACCTTAGAGGATCCGTGGAGGAGAAAGGAACGAAATTCCCTGGGTCTGGGAACGCATTAAATATTTTCTTAATAAATTTTTAGACTATGTAGTAAACATTAAATTATAAACTTACTTATTTTTTAAATATTAAATGAAATTCTTTTGTATTGTGTCTTTGGAAACTTCACAACATGCACCTTAATCCTGCTCACCTCCCAGTTCTTCCATATCTACCCCTCACCCCTGCAGCATGCTCCCCAAATTAATTAAAAACAAAACCAAACCCCACCCTGCTCCTCCATCTTTCCAACACCTCTTCTTTTGCCCTAGTGGCATTAGGAGCTGCAGTGTGTTACACAGTATACCCTTTTTGTTCAATCAGCCCCATCCACAAAATGTTCATTGCATTGAACTATTGGTCTGGGCCCTCATCGAAACTCCTCTCAGATATATAAACTTCTAATGTCTTCAAATCTACAAAACGTAAATAACAGTCTGCTTTTGCAGTCTATGGTCTGTGTGAAAGCATCCTGTCAAGTATTTACAGGTTATCTACACATGGACCACTTTCCTGAGTGCTTGGGACAGCACCAGGATGTCTCTTCTTTTTTAGAGCATGCATTTGAATGAACATCAGAAAATGTATAAAAAATAATAAATAAGTACACTTAACATGTCTTTAAAAGCAACAAAAGTTACTGAGAAAAAGGAAAGCAGAGCAGGAGTTCTTGAATGAGTATCCTGGGACAAAGTGTGCCACCTACAATTTTACCTGGGATAACGAGGATGTGCAAAGCTTTGGCAATGAGGATTTAGGCACAAGACTTTCAGAGGAGGGCAATCCCAGCAGTGGGAGGCATCACTGTATAGGCTCTTAGTCAGATGATGCCTTTCATGGTAAGAACAAGTAAGGAGACCAGATTATTGTTTGGTTTTGCATATAAGAAGGAGCATAATGTAGGAATGTATATTAAATCTAGTAGTACTTTGATAAATCCATAAATTTTAAGTATTTGGGTCTCGAACAACAGCAAACAATCCAAGTAGATTCTGTTTGAAGGACTAACATAGTGCACCCCTTGCAAGCAGTTGTATCTTAAATGGATTTTATTTGTGGTTGACAATTTAGTCTTGGAATTGTTTAAGTCTAAACTCTAGTCTACTTGTGCTATTTCCACTTCTACTGCTTTGGTCTTCTTGTGTTTTTGCTTCTGTTTTTGGAAGTAAGTAGCCCTCTCATCCCAGGCATTGTCAGTCAACAAACACTGAATATCGCTCACCCTGTAGTATGTTCCGTGAAAGAGACTAGGAAATTGGAGTACTTCAAATCCCTGATCACAACTATCAGGATGGGCAAATTTCATGGCTCAGATGTGTGAGACACCTGGGTCCTATGTCAAGAGGTTGTATTCTTATCTTTAAGAGCACCCACTACAAAATGACGTGAGACATGAACCCATTGGATGTTATACTTACATGGAGTGACTTCTTGATAAGAAGAGCGACATATATATATATATATATATATATATATATATATATATATAGAGAGAGAGAGAGAGAGAGAGAGAGAGAAAAGATGATGACCTTGATTGAAGACCTATATTTATCCTTGTTTGAAATTAGCACTGTCCCTTTTGTTTTCTCATAAGCTAATAAATATCTTTTATTATACTAATCTTAGTTGTGTTCCTATTGCTTGCAACTAGAATATCGTATTACCTGAGAATCTCGCTTTACCCAGGGCATTTCTGAGTCCCAAGGGTTGTTCTAAGGTTGTCCAGAATTGGTTTGTAACCGTCCCCCCCCCACCCCCGCAGGCTGTCACTTTCCTGTCCAGGGCCCAGAGTTGCCTCTGCTGCTGCCAGTGTGAGCTGGCAGGAAAGCCTTGTCTCTGAAGAGTTCAGTCCTAGAACTGGATGAGTGTCACTTCTCATCTGGGAGGTCACTGCCTCTGAAGAGAGGAAAGCAAGTAAGTATCAAGCCACAAGACTTTACGTATACATGTGAACACCCAGTTGTGGACATATTTGCCCATCTTGGAGGAGTCAAAGCCATCCTTTTTATCCGGCATTCCTTTTTCCTTTTTCTTCGGGCTCCAAACTATAAGTTTCTTTCCCTTCTGTAAGGAACCATCCTTTCTCAGAGACTCATCCATTCCTTCGCCCAATAGCTCTTTGTTCTTATGTGGTCTTCCCCAGTTTGGCAGACACGTCAGCATATGTACAGTACTTGACTCTGTTCAGACTCTTTGCCTTAACCCAAGAACTGTCCTCTTTCTGTTGTAATTCTGATATAGGTGCTTAGAGAAGAGAAGAGAGTGGGTGCCCCTTGTATAGTCATTTACTTTTTTTTTTTTTTTTTTTTTTTTTGTTTTTTTTGTTTTTTTTGAGACAGGGTTTCTCTGTGGTTTTGGAGCCTGTCCTGGAACTAGCTCTTGTAGACCAGGCTGGTCTCAAACTCACAGAGATCCGCCTGCCCCTCCCGAGTGCTGGGATTAAAGGCGTGCGCCACCACCGCCCGGCTAGTCATTTACTTTTTATGCACATTCTAAACCTTGACCCTGGACTCCAAATGATATTAATCAGTCAATCATGCACAATGTGGAGAGAAATCCCAGTGCTGATCTTGAATAGCATTGGATGGATCAGCCTGCCGTGTGGGCTGTCATCATTGCTTTCAGCCAGCTCTGCAAAGTAGATTCTTTTTTTTTTTTTTTCTAAGACAAGGTTTTTATGTAGCTTTGGAGCCTGTTCTGGAACTTACTTTGTAGACAGACTGGCCTCAGTCTCACAGAGATCCACCTGCCTCTGCCTCCCGAATCCTGGGATTAAAGGCATGTGCTATCACTGCATGGCTACAAACTAGATTCTTAAGAAAATAGAGAGTTCAGTACACTGATGACTTTTCAAGCTACTCTGGGGCCCTCATAAAGTAAATCTGATGGTAGCTAGTAGTTTAACAAGCATTTTTTCTTTTTCTTTTTCTTTTTTTGGATACTGTGACAGGAATCTGAGACCTGATCTGATTTGGGATGGAGATATATAGTAATTTGCAAGTGAAATCCACAATTAATGACCCAACAAAATCCTTGGCAAATCTCTGGAGCTACCATGAGTTTTACATTCTGTGAGGTCATGTTCAGGGTTGTGTATCATTTGTGAGCCAGCAAAGCTGATCCGGAGAGTGGGTAGTAAATCAGACACATGCAGGGGCGGATTGGCTTTGGAGAGTGTGATGGATGTCAGGAGGACTCCCATCTCTTGATCTGAAGTAGCAGTTTGCATGATTAGATACCATTACACACGTTTATGTTAGTAGCTTAGGAAGCCCGGAGTTCAACGAGATATGTTCATTATACTTTTTGTGCCCCCAAATTTAGGAAACTGTGCTTTGGGGTTGCCAGAGGAAGGCTATGCCTCAGAAGCAATTTCTAAACCCAAACATCTGAATGTCTTCATTATTGAGGGTCACTGGGAAGCAACTGTAATCCGGGATCTGTGGCTGGATCTTTTGAATCTTATTTTGGTTCCTATCCCGTTTCTCTGGAGCCCTCTTTGTGGATTTCAGAAGAGCCTTTTCCTGTCCATGAGACTTCTGCTGCCCCTTGCCAAGGTCCTCATAGTTGGTGCTGGCTGTGCCATGGCCTAATGAGACGAGTCCCACCTACTTTGCACATCCTGTAAGCTGACTCAGCAATGGTGCATTCCAGCATCTATGGGAAGTCTCTGCCTCTTCCTCTTAATTCTGTCTCCTGCTGACACCCCGAAACATATTGAAATTCTTAAAGAATATGAACCAGCAAAGGAGAACTCCACATGAAAAAAAAATACAGGCATGTTTTTCCTTTGCAAGCCTGCTGAAGTGGACATGATTCCTAAGTCACTGAGTGCACTGTTTGGCACAATGTATGGAAAAAAAGCCCAAGTTTCGTCAGCCATCTCACTGGCCAATTGGCCAAGAAACTGCCTCTTGCCTCTGATGCCCAAGTGTCTGGAACATTGGTGTTGTTGTTGGAGTTTAATTCATACCAGTTGGACCCTTGCAGCCACTTTGTATTGAAGTAAAAATGATGCAGAACTTAAATAGGATTATTTACCAATGTAGGCCTACCTAATTCCTAATTTAAAAGTGTATGATCACTTTGGTAAGGATTAATAATTTTAAAAAGGTTCAATATTGTATTTATTCATTTAATTAATTAACCAATCAACTAATTAAACAATTTTTAGTTAGGATCTCATGTAGCCAGGCTGGCCTGAACTTGTTACATAGCTGAGGTTGGTCTTGAACTTCTGACCCACCCGCCTCCACCTCCTAGTGCAGAAATTATTCAATAACATCACCATGCCTGGTTTATATGTTTCTGAAGGCCAAATCCAGGACTTTGTTCACATCAAACAGACATTATGCCAACTGAGCTGTATCTGGCCATGTTTTGTTTTTGTTTTTAATTTTTGAGATGTCAAGGGTCTCACTATGATGTACAGTCTAGCCTCAAACTCCAGGACTCAAAACATCCTCTTGCCTAAGCCTCTCAAGATGATAGTCTTATACCATCACCACCATCTAGCCATTCTTCCGCTAAATAACAGAAATTATATTTAAAAAGCATAGCATCAAGAGGAAATGGAAATACCACAGAGACAAGAAACCAGTGAGGAAACATCACCGCTCTTCAAGTGGTTGTATGGGAAAGAGGCAGAGGGAGCTCTGTGACACAGGGGAATTCCTCACTTTCTTCTTTGTGGAATTCCCCCATGATATCATAAGCTTCTGCAGGCTTCTTTAGTTGCAGCAACTAAAATGTTACTCTTAGATTTCTTCCTCTGCCTGCTGGAGTCTATGAGTAAGATTTTCTTTTTCATTTCTAATTCAAACATTCCTCTCTAGATAGGTACCACATAAAATATTTCTTCCCTGTTTTCCCCAGCAGTGAGGACTGTAGATGGATGTTTCTGTCCTGCCTGGTTCCACAACCGTTCAGTCCCAAAGAAACACAGAGAGGCTTATATTAACTATAAACTGTTTAACCTATTAGCTCAGACTTATTATTAACTAGCCCTTACAGCTTAAATTGTCCCATAATTCTTATCTATGTTTAGTCATGGGGCTTGGTACCTTTTCTGAGTAAGGCATTTTCATCTTGCTTCCTCTGCATCTGGATGGTGACCACATCTCTCTTTTATCCCAGAATTCTCCTAATCTGGCTGCCCTGCCTATATTTCCTGCCTGACTACTGGTCGATCAGTGTTTTATTAAACCAATGAGAATGACAAATCTTTACAGTGTACAAGATCATTCTCCTACAGCAGAGGACATTTTTCAATAGAAAATAGATCCTTGGTGGTTTTTTAAATTCAGTTCAAATATTAGAATCTCAATTCCCCTCTAAACAGTAGAATATTGGGCAGTTCTCAGAAAGCAATGTTTGGGCAATTGAGATTTGCTGTGCATACCATGAGCCCGCATCTTGCCCCTTCTACTCAATAGTGTGACAGACATTACATATCCCTGTGGTTGCAACTGCTCCTACAGTGTTCCTGTTAGAGGCTTTGAGTGACTTGCTGCACAGAACACTGTGCATTGCACAGGGGCATTTCTTCAACCAAAACTGTCAACAACACAAATAAAAGAATACAAACACAAACATTTAGAAGACAGCTTGACTACATGACCAATCTATGTAATAGCAATAGTAGTTCACCCTAGGGCTATGATCTCCCACATCACATCTGCTCTGATCTTTATTTTTTCTACTCCTACTGACTTTGGGTTTGTCTTATTATTGTTCTTTCATGACTTTGAGATCTGTCATTGTATATTTTATTTTGGAGTTCTCTGACTTTTAATGTGGGCATTTGTTGTTATAAAATCCTCTACAATAACAAATATGTTCTGGCATACTATATTTTTGTTTATATCTCATGACATATATATATATATATATAAATTATTACATTATATATTTGTTTATATCTCATTTCTACCTTACTGTCACTGTATCCTAGTATGTTTTGTCCCCAATCTTATTTAGTTCCAAAACATTTTACATTTTCTTCCTGATTTCTTTATTGACCCATTTATTATCCAATAGGTTGTTTCTATCTCCATGAGTTTGTACACACTCTTTGGCGCCTCTTAATGTTGGTTTCCAATTTAATTCCATGAGATCAGGGAGAATAGAAGATGTTATTTCCATGTTCCTTCGACTATCAAGACTTGTCTTGAATCCTAGGGTACAGCCTAGCATGTCTATAAAATTTGGTGTATGGTTTACTCTCCATATATATTTAGAGTTGTAATATCATCCTGACTGATTGTTTCCCTGATCAGCATGAACTGACCTCCTGTATCTCTTCTAATTTTGGAAGACTGTTTTGTCAGGTATTATAACAATGATCTTGTTTGCCCCCTAGTTCAGTTGTCTTGGAACACCCTTATGCTTTGACACTAAAATAGTCCTTCTTTTTTTTTGTTGTTTTTTTTTGTTTTTTTTTTTTTTTTGGTTTTTCGAGACAGGGTTTCTCTGTGGCTTTGGAGCCTGTCCTGGAACTAGCTCTGTAGACCAGGCTGGTCAATAGTCCTTCTTTTTGATAGTGATGTATATACTTCCAGTGTCAGCAAAATGTTTTTATATCTGATCACATTTTTATATCTGATTTGTTAGACTGTGTCTTTTGATCAGAGAATTGAGACCACTAGTATTTAGAGTTATTATTTAAAGGTGTGCATTGATTCTGTCACTTTATTGAATATGTAATGTTTGGAGTTTTTCTCTTCTCTATTTGATTGATTACTGTTCCGATGTGGTTTAATTCCTGTAACTTTGTGGATCCTTTTGCCACTGCATGCAGGATTCCTTCTGTAGTGGCCATGAATTCCTTTAGTTTACAGTCATCATGGGAAGCGTTTCTTTCTCTTGTTACACAGCTGGATATGGTAATTCAGATTGGCAGTTATTGTCCCTCAGGGCTTGGACTCCATAATTCCATGCCCCTTTGACCTTTAGAATTTCTGTTGAGAAGTCTGTTGTTACTCTAATCAGTTTGTTTGTGTATTAATGGGATGCTTCTCTCTTGCACCCCTTATTATTCTGTCTGCTTTGCATATTTAGCATGTTCATTGTGGCATGGCACAGGAAAGGTTTTTTTTTTTCTTGCCTTATTTGGCATTCTGAATGCTGTTGTCCATGTGGTGTGAATCTACTTCTTCTGGACAAGGAGAAAACACTGTGGGCTTGCTGTAGGTAGTCCTAACGGTAGATGCTCATGTTGACTACCCCATTCTTAGTCTGCTTTCTAAACAAAAACAACAACAACAAAACTCAGCTGTTTCTAGTTCCCTGTCTTCATCTGCTCTCTGCCTCATCTCTCCCTGTAGTCTCCTTCACAGACACAGCACTGTCTTTATTTAAGCTCATCGGCTCTTGTTTCCATTTTTCAGCATCATGGCACTTGTTTAATGCATCAAAGAACCACCAGGCCCAATGTAAGCATCCCAAAGACATCTTGTCTTTCTCTGAATATTGGGCAGAACATTTGTGGTCCAATATGACTAATGATCCTGGACACAATTCATTGAGTTTTTGTTTGGTTTGGTTTTGGTTTTCAAGACAGGGTTTCTCTGTGTAGCCCTGACTGTACTGGTACTGTAGACCAGGCTGGCCTCAAACTCACAGAGATCATCCTGGCTCTGTTTCCTGAGTGCTGGGATTAAAGTGATGCACCACCACCGACTAGTTCCAGTATTTTATTCCCACAGAAGAACCTTGCTTGAAGCAAAGTTATAAATTATTTACTATGCTTTTTTTTTAACTTTTTCACTTTAAAATTTCATTTCATTTTTCTTGCAGTATATTGCCAGTCTTGGTGCTTACACACACACACACACACACACACACACACGCTTGTGCAGAAACATAGAGAAAGAAGAAAGAGAGATATTGTTTTATGTGACTAGCTATTCCTGGAGTCCTTCACTTGAGTTTTTATATTAAAGTTTATGCCTTTTTGTTGTCGCATTCCTCGTACTATGCATGTTAGTGGTGGCCACTGGCCCTGAATCACGACTCTCCCATCACAGTATAAAATTATGCTCCTATTAATCATAAAGCTTATGGCTGCAGTTGTACACTATCACTTTTAAAAGACATACTTATTTAATGTGTATGTGTGAGTGTCTGAGTGTTCGTGTGCTCACCACCCGCTTGCAGGTGTTGGAGGAAGTCAGATGATGTTGGATCCTCTGGAGCTGAAGTTACAAGCACTTGCGATCTGGGAACTGAACCCCGGGACTTCCGCAAGAGCAGCTAGTGCTTGTAACCACAGCCATCTCTGCAGTCTGCATGTCACTTTTAACCATGGAAGCATTGCAGAGTATGGACCAAATCTCCCTTTTCTCACCCTGTGGTAGGGTCACACTCTACAAGAGCATCGCTCGTATTTATTTGAAGCCCAGTCATTTCCTTGATAGTTTGTGTATAATTGAAGTCCTGATGAAATCCACATGTCTTACAGTCAACTGAAGTGGTGTTGATTGACAGGGTGAAGGCTCTCTGTAACTGGCAAGAAATAAGAATTCATTGTGGAGTGTGGATGTTTCCCACAAACGAGGGGACTGGGGGAAATGTTGGGCTTCTTGCTTTCTCTCTTGAGTCCCTCCCAATGCCTGCCTTCCTTTGACAACAGTGGCTGGATCATTTTCCATCCTCACCTGCCAGGAAAGTTTACTGGAATCATCTGGGTCCTCCCCATCTCTTGGATGGACCTCAGATTGGGAGGGGTAAGGAGCACAAATGAACAGAGCAGGCTGTTGTGGTTTCACTATGCTCCTTTTGGGACCAGAGTCCCTTAAGGCCATTTTGCATCTTTTTCTTTTTCCTTAAATGTTACTCTTAACAATTTCCACGGAATGATTGAAATGAATCTTGCTATTTTCAGCTATGTCAACTGTTTGATACAATAAAGCGCCTGTTCTCTGTGGCTTGGTTCCTTTGAATGCCTCAGCAGTGCTCACAGTGAGCATGACTGTGTCTTACTTTGTCTTTGCGTGCAGATGGCCATGCTCTCTCTGCCTCAGAATTGATGCACATTGATTTTATGTATTTCCTGAGATAATTACAAATATATGTATGGACTTACATCTTCATATTTACATTTTTAATACCAATTTCTTCTCTACCAAAATAAGGACCACACAAATCAGGATAATTATCTTCGCATCTTTCTCACCTCTAGATACTCCCATTCCTGATAAAGCCTTGCTACACAAATAGTTCTTCAGTAAATGCTGTCAAAAGATGACTTTGTGTTCAAGCCTCAGTTCTTTCTGTTAAACCATTCCAACCTTGGAAGAGTTATTTAACTCAGCTTTCAAAATCTTCCCCATGGAGAGGCTGCTGCACCTGCATAGAACTTAGCAGGAGGTCTGGTGTGGAGGGAGCATGCATTTTAGGTGTTAGCTGCTGGGGGCTCTTAGCACTGTGCCTTGTGATTTCTCCTAGAATTTGTGACAGTAAAGTCTTTTCAAACTGACATGTTGTGTGTCTAACTTGGCTGGAGAAGCAGTTTGATCCTTTGCTCTTGAATGGTGCCTGTTCCTTGATGGATGGTAGTTCAATTGATAGCTTTTTCCAAGGCTGGTGCTAAGCAAAATGATCCTTTTGATGCTGAGCCATGGGTGAACTGCAACAACGGGTCCCAGTCTGCCATGTGATCAGAGAGAAAGCAACATGCTCTACAGTCATGGTGTTACTAAGGAGAGGAGAAGCTGGATTCAATGTGACTTAAGATAGTTTTCAACATCATAAGCAAGCATATTTATACATTCATATCTTCATATACATGCATATAAATACATCCCCATTTATCCACATATATACATTCAGATATTCACATGGCTGTGTCAGCACCATTGTCTTGCTTTCCTTTCTACCTCTCTAAAGTTCTGATCTGCGAGATCTGGTGACTTTCTTGGTTCTCGAGTTGATATACGCTAATTGTCCACAGCAGTGGTTGACAGTTCCAGAGATCAGAGTCAGCCAGTATCACTTGTTAATAACTTTCTATAACATTGTTAATAATAATTCATAGCATTAGAGAACATCTTGTTAAGTTACTGTCCTTGGGGCTGGAGAGATAGCACAGTAGCTAAGAGTACTTACTGCACTTGAAGAGGACTGGGGTTCAGTTCCCAGCATCCATGTATACTTCTAGGGGATCCAAGGCCTTTTCAGACTTTCTTCTACAGACTTCTATATGCACATAGTGCACATGCATACATGCAGGCACACATGTATCAAGTAAAATAAACAAATTTAAACTCGCTACTCTAAGCTGTTAAGTATTTGGGCACATAGAAGTATTTCATGGTAGGAGAATTTAGAAAGACTGCATTACCACATTGGTTAATGTCTGAAAAGCCTAGGAAGTGATTTCTGAAAATAAGCTTAAATAGACCAGAAATAACAGAAAGTACAAGGGAAACAGGCAGATATTTAGAGGACAAATGTATGCTCTGCCTACTTCTTGCTATAGTTAGAAATTTTTGAATCTGATAAAATGCACGATTTTGTGAATACTGAGAGATGATAATGGATCCAAAAAATGAATGGATGAAGAAGATGTGGTGTGTATATGCATTGAAATATGATTCAGCCATATACAAGAAGGGTATTTTTTCCTTTGCAACAGTGTGGATGAACCTGGATGATGTTATACCGAATGAAACAAGCCAGCAGTAGTAGGACAAACAGAGCTGGACCTCATTTACATGAGGAATCTGACATAATTGAATTAAAAAAACCAGGTAGGATGTGGTTACCATGGATGGAACAATGAGGACCTGGGGAATATGGTCAATGAGAGAGTTTCTACCACACAGTGGGATACACATCTAAGATTGAGCGAATAGTGTGGTGACTATAGCAAGGGTATTATCTATTTCAAGTTCCAATGGAGCAGATTTCAAATGTTCTTGCTACAAGATATGTTAAGAACTTGAAATAATAAATATAGTAAGTAATCATTCCTTATTATATGTACATATTATAATAGTTTTAATCTTATAAATTTATACAAGTATAATCTCAATTTACATTGAAACAAATACCAGATGAATAATTATACAATATTAAATATATATTCTAAATATTAACAATATATTAACTATAGGGAAAATAGTCATGGAATACTATGCAGAAGTAAAATCAATCAATCATCAATCTATCACTCTATCACTCTATCTATCACTCTATCACTCTATCTATCATCTATCTATATCTATCTATTTATCTATCTATCTATCTATCTATCTATCTATCTATCTATCTATCTGTGTGCATGTATTTCTTATTTTTATATATTTGTTGGCTTCTCTAAGAGAAATTTGTAACAAGACAATAATCTCTATAACTTAATTGCAGGTGGTCCTGGACTCATAATATTTTGAATAACACACACAACTCATTATTTATAATCTTAATATAACTTCAACAAGTATTTATAAATATCTTCATAAGGCTCATGTGTTTTGCTAAATTTACTCCTAACTAAGTTTTGTTTTTTATATTGTTAGTTGAATTAAGTAACATGACAGGGGAAAAAGTAGTAGACAGGAACAGGGATGTATTCAGGGGTCGCTGGGAGAATGGAAAGGAGGAGTTAAGGGTAGATATGATCAAGATACCTTGTATATATGAGATTGTCAAGGAATAAATAGGAGATATTCTAGTTACTAAAGAACAGTGTGTCTTTGGTTCTTGGAAGAGTCTGGATTAGGCCCTCATCCTTTTGTCATACTTTGTATCCTTTTTTTGCTCTTTGGTTGACTACTTCTCATTGCTATGTTTCCTATTTGTAAGGACATTCTGACTGACTGCCCTACTGTAGCATACATATCCAGTGTTTCCAAATCAATATTCAATCAATATTTCTATATGCAACAGCAGAGCATAAAAGCATCCTTTAGTCAGTTTCCTGCATAGCACACATCAAAGGCTTTTCTTTCAGGTCCATCTTCACCTCATCCTAATTAGACAATTTTCCGTATATTGGCAGTTGGTCAGTCATTTTCTTCTGTGTTCTACAGAATGTCTTGAGGACTGTCTCACTTTTAGGGAGTTCAGCAGTCATATTTTTCTGTGGGTCCTACATGTCCAGTTCATACAGCATAACACCAAGCGGTCCAGGCAAGAGCAGTTTCTTTCCCAAATGGTTAACCAACTCCATAAGAAGCCTCTTCAATGCCCATCATCCTCTTGAGGTAGATTGGTGCTGCCAGGAGCAGATGTGTCTCATTGTCATGAAAAGTCCTAAGTTCTTAAAACTTTTAAATGTCATATTTTGTAGTCTTTGAAAGAACTGAAGAATATCTATCCATCTGAAATATATTTCTGTACATCTTGAAAACCTAACTAACATAACTACAAGCTTGACTATTATAGATGACTCTATATTAACCTATATTTATACATTATATTTTTAAATGAGCTACACAAACACAATACTTTAATCAAGAGCAGAAATATATATAACAAAATTGATTTTAAATTTGTATCAATAATCCAAGATCCATGCCAATGCAAAGTATCCATCTCTATAGAATATCCCCCTTTAAATGTAAATAAACATTTATAAACAATATTTAGAAATTTGAGCATAGGTCTCTCCAAACTACTTCTTGATGTTTATTGAGTAAAGCATTTCTAGGGTCCATGGAGACCTCTCGGGGGATCTTGTAGGAATCCACAGCTTCCCATCTTCTGTGGAAACAAAAGCAGAATCTCTTTTCCAAGGCAACGAAACCTTAGACTTAAATTTTGAAGTCAAGATATTTCTAAAATATATATGTTGGTTTAGCTTAGTGGCCTGTACAGTGAAATATCTCTGTGCTTAGCTCATTCATAGTCAAAAATACAAAGAAAACACAATAATATACATAATCTAGACTCTCTGTGTGTATTCCATCTTCACGTGGCTTATTTTTTCTTACTCTATTACTTTTCTTGTAAGTTTAATATTATTTTATTATCTTTACTCCTTTAATCTACGACTCTCTGTTCTCTTTTATATTACTTTTACTGTCTCTTTACTCTTTACTCTTTCCCCTCTCTCTCAAGCCTACATTTATCCAGCACTGTGACCTATTCAGAGGTCTTTTTTTTATCTTTTTTTAATTTATTTTTATTTTATTTGCATGTATGTGGTGAGGGTGTGAGATCTTGGAGTTACAACAAGACAATTGTTAGCTGCCATGTGGTTGCTGGGAATTGAAGCCAGGTCCTCTAGAAGAGCAGCCAGTGTTCTTAACCACTGAGCCATCTCTCCAGCCCCGGTCTTTTTTATCTGAATCTGTCTTTATTGCATATCTGTAATTATTTTCTGACTAGGAGTGCATTTTTTTAAAAAAAAATATGCTAAGCGGGCATAGCTATGACCAGTTCTGCTGTCCTGCCTGCTTGCTTCCCCCAGTCCAACATGGCGGAGGCATATTCGCTGCCTCTGAAAACCATTCTCTCCACCCCAGATCCAGGTTTGCAGTGGGTCTGTGTCAGCATTAAGCAATTTGTAACACGCTGCTCACAGACCCCAGTTAAGGGCTCAGTCACAGCATACGGAGGGGAATCCCCCATCATTTTAGGGTGTCTTTAGATCAAGTATCTTCTTTTCTTTGATTACTTTTACATTGGTATCTATCTATCAATCTATCTATCAATCTATTATCTATCTATCTATCAATCTGTCTATCAATCTATTATCTATCTATCTATCTATCACCTTTGGAATTATGTGTGCTTTTGTCAAGTTGTCTCCAGATGTGGATTTCTCTCTCTGCCTTTTCCTGTGGTGTATGTATGTATAAATATTCATTATTTTGTGCATGTATGAGTAGATACCACATATTTTTATATGCAACACATAGATTAAAATGCATACATATGACACTCCAGCAAATAGGCACAGATTAGTGCAGTCCTTATCCTTCATCAGAAAAGCTTCTGTGTGCCATGGATGGAGGTTAATACTGAAACTTAAAACTGCTTTAAATGCAGAGAATTACTGATTATGGAGTGCTCGGTCCTAACTGGGACGTCTATAGCATACCCTCTTCCCGATGAAAAGCTCGGGGATATCAGGAAAGAGTGGATGGAGAGATTCTACGGGTCAGAGGTTGAATAGGACTGCTACGAAATTTTCTGGAAGAACAAGGCTTTGTTTTGCCTGCATAAGACCTTCAATAAAGCAAGCTAGTCAACATTCAAGCATGGATTGGGAGGGTGTGTGCTTCATGAGATTTCATGGAATATTTCTTATAGAATAGGAGTTGGGGAACAAAGGCATTCTAAAGAAAAGATAATGAAAGAATCTTGAGAAGCATAGGATAAAGAGGCCTTTCTTTCAGGGGAGAAGACAGGTAATATAGATGGGGAAGCCAGTTCTTTCTTTGAATAGCACTCACAAGAGTGCCAGACATACCACGGCCAACAGAATAGTTGGCACCCATGTTTACTAAGGAGAAATTCCATTTGTGCTAACCCTCATATTTCAGCAGCGGCAGCAACAGCAGCAGCAACAACAACAGCAACAGCAACAACAACAAAAGATCTGAGTTTAAATAAATAAATGAATCCTGAAAAGATATCCCTGGGTCCATAAAGGCCAGGGAAAGCTGGTAACAGAAGTTGGGCAGTGACTGGAGAAACTGGCAGAGGTTGAAGGGTTAATCTACAGAGTCCAGTGGGAAAGAACATTATTATAAACCCTTGGGAGGAAGACCTTAATGAATGACAAACCAGACTTGATTCTGAAAAGTTTTCATCCACAAACATGCCAGAAGAGGCAATACAAAAATAAAGAAACAAGAGGATAAATTCAGGGATAAGAGAGATGGCTCAGTGGTTAAGATCATTGGCTACTCTTCTAGAGGACCCAAGTTTGATTCCCAGAACGTACATGCTAATTCGAAACCATCTGTAACTCCAGTTGAAAAGAGGATAAATCCAATTGAAATAGCCCAGAGATGAAGGAAACTGGAGAGGTTTGCAAAAGGGTCAGAGCTGACAAATATTAAGAAGTTTCAAGAAACAATGGTAGACAGGACTTGATGCTAACAGAGGTGAGAATATGGAAGTTGTCCAAGATGACTCCTTGGTTCTGAGTTAAGTAATTGAATGGGTGGGCACTGGTGTAATTCACTGGGAAAGGGAATAGTGTGTGTAAGGAGGAAGCATGGGGCTAGACCATATATTCTCTTTGGCTCTTGTGATGTCCAGGTAGATATGCCAAACAGTCTAATATACGAGACAGGAGTTCTGATCAGATTCAGCCATTGAGAAATAAATTTGTAACTTACGTCCAAAGCCATAGCATGAGGAATATTGCTTAAGGAGAAATTGTATACTGGGAGAAGGGGACATATAACTGAGGCTCCAGAAGTATAGAACCCAGTGTCTAAATGGGGAGAGATGAACCTTAGAGACAAAATGATCAGGGAGAGGAGAAGAAACCTAAATCTTCTTTAAGGTTGGTTCTATTGTGTGTGGGTATTTCAAGTAGAAAGCTGACATTGGTATCACATTTCTGTTAGATTGTATGAGACGAGGAAGGGAAGATGCCCTTTGAACTTAGTGATGCGGAGGCCAATGGGGACCAGATGGGAGGTATTAATTTGAGAAATAATCTAGATGAGAGTCAGTTGAAAGAGACAATGGAATAAGACCCCATTATGGTTTTCTTTCCTCTTCTTTCTTATTTTTGACAGGCTCTTTCTGTGCAGCTCAAGCTAGCCTCAAACTCATGGCTTTCCTACTGTCTGGGATTTATCTCATAGTTTCCTTACAAAGTTATTAGGATTGCGGGTTTAGGAGGTAGAATAGCTTTCTTATATCATTGTATCCAGGGTATATACACAGTCAGTATGAGTTTTGATCTCCTATGCAGTGGTAGTCGTCAGGTGTCTTCGCTGTAAAGTAACCCCTGCCCAACCTTTGACATAGTACTCTTCAGGAAGAAGCTGGTACATGCAAGTCATACTAGGGAGTGGGGACTTTTGCTCCATGTCCTCGAAGAAGATGAATCTAATTAAATTACAGGGAATCATCTAGAATTATTTTTCTCCATTAATTTCTTCAAGCATCTCTTTGTATCACTTTGGATGCACAGATGTTTATTGCGTACACTAGCTCTAATCCAATGCCACTTTTCAGCTTTCTTGCTCAGGTAATTTCAGATTTAGCTGTGAGGATGGTTTGACACATTTCCATTATGCTTCATTTTTCCTTGAGCAATTATTTTCTTTTAGTGCTACATGATATTCTAGATTCAACTTGCATATTTCTAAGCTATATTTTCCTCCCACATTTTCATAAATCTAACACTTTGTTTTAGAAAGATACTCCATCCCAGCACACTTTGAACTAGTTACCAAAAATATGGCATTTATTCAAATTCCTAAGTTGCTCACCTCACATCTGGTAACTAATAAATACCAGCACAATAAAACAATGATGATAGCATGTTCATGGCCACAATCCAAAGATGAGCCAAGATGGATCCCACTCATCACCCAAGATGACAGACAGTGCAGGGTACCAGGGACATCCCACAGTGCAGGGTGCCAAGGGCATCCATTCTCAAAAGCAGATCCCGGTGCATCTGTCTGCAAATGTTGAGGAGACATATCCACAGACCCTTCTGCTGATAACCTAAAATGCAGGGTAAGTCTTATGATTCACTGTGTCACGTGTTTATCACCAGCAAAGGAGGTAAGAGGGAAAGAAGACAGGAGTGCTTAGCCAAGAACTGAGCATAGCTTGC
This sequence comes from Chionomys nivalis, assembly GCF_950005125.1. Lineage (NCBI taxonomy): Eukaryota > Metazoa > Chordata > Mammalia > Rodentia > Cricetidae > Chionomys > Chionomys nivalis. The sequence continues at coordinate 85,470,897 of NC_080089.1, forward strand.
ATTTGAAGGCTGTTCCCAAGCTAACTGGTGTTTCAGTTTTCAAGGTGGGTTACTTGGTTACCTTCTGGTCAACTGGACACGAACTAGAGTTACCTGGGAAGAGGGAGCCTCAACAGAGGAATTGCCCTAATCAGATCAGCCTATGGACCCAGTGATTGGGATGGCCCAGCTCACTGTGGGTGATGTCACCCAGCAGGCTGCCCTGGATTTCATAAGAAAGTAAAATCAAGGGAGCCAAGGGGAAGGAGTCAGCAAGCAGCACTCATTCAGTCTCTGCTTCAGGTCTTGCCTTAGGCTCCTGCCCCTACTTCCTGCCCTGCCTTTGCTCAGTGACTACTGTATTGCTTTTGACCACATTTTATTACAGTGACAGAGAAGCAGACTAGGACAGTGATGACAAACCGTAGAGCTCGCCCACTGTGCAGAGCTACTCAGTCCATGCTCTGCTGACTGGAAATGGACACATCTGTGTCCTGCTTCTCAGGGGACAGCAGTGCAGTTGGCTCTAGGGTTGGTGCTGTGAGCAGGGAGAAATTTGACTGGCTATAACAATTTTGTTTATAAGGAAGGTATATCTAGCATTTAATGTGAAGTGACTCCGGGTTGGTAATATACTCATTTGATGGAGAGGACAAATATAAAAAAGAAAAAAGCCGGGCGGTGGTGGCGCACGCCTTTAATCCCAGCATTTGGGAGGCAGAGGCAGGTGGATCTCTGTGAGTTTGAGACCAACCTGGTCTACAAGAGCTAGTTCCAGGACAGGCTCCAAAACCACAGAGAAACCCTGTCTCGAAAAACCAAAAAAAAAAAAAAAAAAAAAAAAAGACAAATATAGGCAATCCTTGCTGGAAAAGCTACCTTCAAACAAATCCAAGAAAGTGAAGCAAAACAAAAGAGAATAATAAAACTCGAGATGAAGATCCAAGCAATTGAAAATTATAGCTCAGCAAAATTTCTAAGAGATACAAGAAAATAAGCTGCCATGAAGTATCTCCACAAATTATCAGAAAAACTGACTTGTGTGAACGCCAGGCATGTATGTGGTGTCCATACACAGATGCAGGAAAAAACATACACTGAAAACAATAAATAAATAAATAAATCTTAAAATACAAATTAAAAAAATGCAACAAAAAACCAGGCATAATGGTGCAGGCCCGTAGAGGCAGCATTCTGGGAGCCGGGGCAGAAGGACTGAGAGACTGAGTAGAGAGACACCGTCTCAAAACAAGCACACTCGAAAAACTGCAACAGCCTGGCAGTCTCTCAAATCTGCAGTGGGGCTTTCTCTTCCCTTTGCTCCTAGCCCAAGCTGAGCCTTCTATGTCCAGCAGCTTTGGATGCTAGCTTCTAGCCCTCCTGCTCTCCCCAGCTGCCCTTCTGGGCCTTCCCTCCTCCTGCTGCTGTTTCTAGCTCAGGTTCTTTGACCTGAGATTGTCTCTTGGGGGCCTAGGGTATCCTCATATTTAAACTTCCTGGACTCCCCTCTGTGAAGGAGTGTAACTTGGAAGTGTAAGAAAAAAATGAATCCTGTCCTCCCCAAGCTGGTTTTGGTCATGATACTGCATCACAGCAACAGAAACCCGACCGAAACTAGACATCTTAATAAATTTTTACCACTTGTGCCACAAAAGGCTGGAAAGTTTTTTTTTTTTCAGCCAAGACACCAGTCAGAGTCTCAGATTCACGGCTGCTTCTCTTTGGAGAGTGTAAGGAACAAGAGAAATCAGGTGATAACGAACAGAAGCCATTTCTCCAGAGCCTGCTATGGTGACGAGCTATCCAATGACATGTGCGTTTTTATAGAGACTTAGATGCAGGCAGAGAAGGAAACACTTGCAATGGGGAAAGAAAAAGCTCTAAGTAAGCCCTGGTTGGCAGTGGTTTTGTGTGGAGAAGCTGTAGGGACAGGCTGGCTTGAGCCTGGACGTTCTAGATGATTGATAGTAATGCATAGTTGGCTTGCACTAGCAGGTTCTAAGATGCAAATGGGGCCCAAATAGGGAAGCTAATCCTAGTTGTTTGCAGCCAATAGTTTGCTGCTTGCCTTCTGGATTGTTCCTCATGTTGAGGGTTGACTTCTTATAAGCCTGACTTATGGTAGACAGCCTGGCTTCCGGAAACATATCAAGATGAGAGGCTGAGTATGTTGGGCAGGCTGATGTAGGCTGGGTGATGGAATTCTACTTTCTAATGTAGTATTTGAGCATTGCCAGTTTGTACATTTAGTCTCTCAGAAGTAGCAAAAGGCTCAGAGGGCAGAAGACATGCCTTTTCTCTGAGGCCATCTTAGACGTCCATAGAAGGCACAGATTTGGTCAAAGGCAAAGAATGGTTTGTTATAGACTCCTTTTGCCCACTAACCTTGAAATTTCCTGCTGTGGATTCCCCCACTAGGTCATCAAGAAAAGCAATGTGCAATTCACAAAGAACCACAAACAGGGTTTAAATTAAACACGAGTGGAGCAAACAGATTTCCCAGAGAAACAGTGTTCTGCATGGAAACACAGACATGTTCATTTGTAGTACCTGGTGATTGAATGAAAGAAGGTGCCATGTACCATAAATATATAAATGTACCCATTGAAAAGAGGCAGAGCCGGGCGGTGGTAGTGCATGCCTTTAATTCCAGCACTTGGGAGGCAGAGGCAGGCAGATCTCTGTGAGTTCGAAGCCAGCCTGGACTACAGAGCTAGTTCCAGAACAAGATCCAGAGAAACTGTCTCCAAAAACCAAAAACAACAACAATAACAACAAATGAAGAGAGGCAGAAAGAGACAGAGACTTGGCTCATTAGAGCTGTTATGGTTTGGCTGTAAAAGGTACCCCTCCACCACCACCAGTAGCTCATGAACTGGCTACAGTGGCCCTCAGCTGATGGTGCTATGAAAAGTTTAGGAGGTTGGTCCTCGCTGGAGAAAGCATGTCAAAAGGGGTGTGCCCTTTGGGGCTTGATCTTGCTCTGGGCCCCTTTCTGGCTCCCTCTTTCTGCTTCCCTGGCTATTCTGAGTTGCATGGCCTCTGCCACATGCTACTGATGCTCTGACATTCAGCCTCACTACAGGTCCAGAAATCTGAAACCAAGTGGCCATGGGGTGAAACTTCTGAAGCCATGAACTGAAATGAATCTTTTCTTTCTGTAAGTTATTCATGTCCGATATTTAGTTACAACCATGGACAGTGACCAACACAAGAACAGTGTATCTTCCAGAGCCACTTTGCGGAATACCTCAGCTGATTTTGCCTTTGAAGCAGATGGCATCGGCTCAGATGCAACTTGACAGCTCTTCCAGGGTTGGTCTAGAGAAGCTGCTTAGACTTCTGGTTGATTTGTGCATCTCATCATTCCATTGATGGGCAGGCTTCAGCAGAGTGTGCCCTGCTTAATAGTCATTGTGACTGACTTGGTAGTCTGACCTCAGTCTCAGTGGGTTGACGTCAGGGAAAATGAAAGGTATTTTAGGAGACCAGCCAAAGTATGGATACAGCTTTTATGAAAAATGGAAGCCCAAATGCCCCGATCCCCACTCCAATTTTCCTGCTTTGCCTGGTGTTAATTGCTTCCTGGCCTTAGCCCTTAGAATGGACCTTTAAATCTCATATCCTGCTCACTTGGAAGCCTGGTATTTTAACCCTTTCTACCGTACGGAAGTAGACATGATTTCATCTGCTTTTTTGTGCTTTCTTAAAGACAACTCAATTAACCTCTGAGCAGTAGGCTTGATAATTCTGACTTTGTATCCAGCCATTTCTTTGGATTTCTTCCTCTGCCGGTCTGTTGGTGGTGAGATCAAGACATGAGCACGATGATTCATTTGTTTCCTAAATCAAATCAAGCTATGGGAACTCATACGAGAGTCTTCTAGGACTCCCTGTCAAAGGGAGCCGGTTGGAAAGGAGGGACTGTCACACTGTCCCTTGCAGACTCGCCTTGCATAGAACCCCCATGTCTTGTGCATCTCCATAGAAAAATGTCCCAGCGGCCTGGAAAGAGAACAGCAAGGAAGCAGATTGGTCTGAGGGCCTTTGGACCACCCTTCTACAAGACTGTCTGCTCCCCCAGAGCCTTTTGAAAGGGCTCTGCAGCCCCTCCGTGCATTTAATGAGGCCTGTGGGCAAACACATGATTCTGTGGAACCGGGAGGCAGAGCTGAAATGCCCGATGACAGCTGGCTCACTTGTGAGAGCCCTTGCGAATGAACTTTGCTAATGGCTCCAGCAGATGGACAGAGGGAAGAAAACTGAATGCTAGAATGTGCGAGAGGCCAAAGGTCAAGGTGAATGAGCCTGGTGGTTTCCTGAGGTCTGAGGGTGTTTTGTGTGGCAGCTGACATGGAGGGTTGTTTTTAATATGACACATTTTTCTAAACTTTAAGTAGGTTCATTTAACCAAGGGGGAAGGGCAGGCACTGGAAAAAAAAAGTCCTGACTGTTCATTTAATTCTTAGTTAAAAATGAATTTTAACTTGGAAGATCTTCCAGTATTTATTTCTAAGATACAGACATTGAAATACAGTTTAAAGGATAGTTTATTTAACAAATATTTTTTTTTATAAAACATGTTCTTTTAAAGATTTTTAATATCAGTACAGCATGTATGCCATGCCCCATGCTCTTTAAAAATAAAATAAATGTGTTTATTTTTGCTGCTGGGACAGGAAAATTCTAAAGCAGTTGAATATGTACTGTATAAAGAATAACTATTATTGGGTTCTTTCTAGAAATTTCTACCTTCCAGATACTTGTTGAGATTTAGGTTTCTTTACCTAACCCAATGCTATTTTTCTAATTTTTCAACTCTTCTATTTTTCTATTTTAATCAAGTTTTTTTTTAAAAACCAAGGATTTAATGAACTTTCAGCTTGATAATCAAGTTCTTTAAAGAAGGCCATAAATTTGAAAGGAAAGAAAGGCAGTTTTTGTTTCAGGAAAGAGATTATTTGGAAAACTGAGCTATATGTACCATTCATGGGAAGAAACAAAGTAAGGTTTTGTTGTAAAAGGTACATTCATTGTTTCTCCCTTCAGGGAATGCAACGGTTTAGCAAAAAGAGGTGGAGAAGGTGCCCCGCACTTCCCTGGGTGCCATGCCTTTCTTATAGGGGACACCATGATCTTGGGGTCAATTATCTATCTACTCAAAAGTAAAATTTAAATGCTATGAAACCCTCGGCCTAAGAATGTGTAAAATATTAACTTAGCAACTAGATGTATTGTTTATCATCTTGATTTCAAAACATTTTCTGACTGAAATTCATCCAGGAGTCATTAAAAAAAATGACCACTATTGGCCATTAAAATGCTACCTCAAGCCACAACTCACAGCCCGCTCCTTCGGAGTTGCTCCACACACGTGGGCGCAGTTTGTGTTGCCCATTCAGAAATAACCCCGCCCATTCTCTGTAGTTTAGAAATGAGCGCACCGATATCTTTGAGGTCAAACGCTTTCACAGCACGACATAGAGCTCTTCTGAAAATGATGAAACGATCTTTATTTTCTTTCTCTTTAATTACTTGTCTCATCTTTTAGTTTCTTATTTCCTATAAAGTTGTGGGCTTCTGAAATGATAGTTTACCCAAGAAGAGGTTCTTTACATGACAGGACCTGTCTCCTAAGAAATGAGGAAAACAATATCGTACCCTCAGAGAGGAAGATAAATTCATGTCTATTTCTTTGTCACGACTGTCTCAGTATTCTATGGAATATTTTTTCTTGAAAATTGCATTTTATAACCAGGCCAGGTGATGGCGCATGCTTCTAATCCCAGCACTCAGGAGGCAGAGACTGGTGGATTTCTGAGTTTGGGTCCAGCCTGATCTACAGACTTTAAACTTCAACGTTGTTTGAGGTAAAAAAAAAAAAAAATCCACAGTGTACTCTTGGATATTCCATATCCCAAGGGATGCTTAGAAAAGGAATGATTCAGGGTAGTTCTAGGTACTACTTCCTTCCACCCCGTCCTGTCTGGGTCCACTCTGAGCACAAGTGTTGACATGGTCTCCCTTTAGGGCAAAGGGAATTGGGCAAAGTGGGAAAGTTCAAATTCAGAGATACCCAGAGGCATCTGCTGCATGACATTTGAAGATAAATTATATGATAGGTATCTCGATTCACATTTATCACTAGTAAAATTTCTGTCGTTTTTCTAGTGAGCTTTTGAGTCGTCCTTGGATCCACCTGGGAGGGGAACCTCGTGTTTCGCTGCTTCTTGCTCTGTGCGACAGACCGAGGCTCATAACTTTTTCCCTCTTACTGTGCTTGTGGGAAGGGTCTGTCTCTCAGAGAGGAACTTTCAGAGAACTACCCCAATATTCTCATTACTCTACTGAGAAAAAGTATTTCCTTTCAAAAAAGAGTTAAAATAAGACTGGGAGTTATCATTTCTGACAGAAACGCCAATTTTGTGAAAAAAGAATGTCGGTTTTACCAGATGCTTCTGGTCTTGGCTGACTAATCCAATTGCTCTCTCAACAGCTGCAAGTCCTTTGTGGGACCCCCGTGAGCACTGTCTATCAGTTGGAGCCCAATTGATGCCTGCTGCAGCCACTAAACTCTAGGCAAATAAAATAGCAGGGGTGGATTATGAACAAGACCAGTAAAAATAACCTTCTCTCCGCCTGTACGTTAGAATGTCACAACTGTGCCTGAAAATGCTCTTAGAAACTGAGCCTGTGAACTGGAGGAAAGTTTGTTTTTATTTGTGTACCCAAGGATACTGTTGAAAAGAGATGGGGGCTCATTTACTGAAGGTTTACAGATACAGCCTGGATTATGAAAAATTAGATTAAATGTACTTACATCAATCCTAATATGCCCTGTGGACATAGAAGGCCAGTTTACAGATGAAGACACCAAGTTATCCCAAATCACGCATCCAGTTAGTAGACTAGATCATATCTAGGTTAGATGGATTTCAAGTGTGCGCTTACACAGAATCTACTCTACTCTTCTACTTGACATAAGACCCAAGGGACATACCCAGCATGCTCACCCACCCATACCACAATCTGATGTGGGAGTGACTTTTTTTTTTATCTATCTGTTGCTTTCATTGGTTAATTAATAAAAAAAAAACTGCTTGGCCTAATAGGGCAAAAATTAGGTAGGTGGAGTAGACAAAACAAAATTCTGAAAAAAAAAAAAAAACCCAAGTCAGCAAGTCGCCATGATTCTCCCACTCCAAACAGACACAAGTTAAGATCTTTCCTGGTAAGCCAGTTCGTGGTTCTACACAAAATATTAAAAATGGGTTAGATCAATATGTAAGAGCTAGCCAAAAGAGGTTAAAACAAATGGGCCAAACAATGTTTAAAAAAATACAGTTTCCGTATAATTATTTCGGAAAAAGCTAGCCAGGTGGCGGGATGCAGCCCGCCGCTCCACACAACAATAATTCCTCCTTTTTTGAATATTTCAAGTGCCCCTAAATGACAAATCCAAATAAATCCTGTCATGATTTATGGGGTCTCAGAAGTTAGGTACTTTCAGCCCTTCCAGAAGACCAGGGTTTGGTTTCCAGCACCCACCTGTTGTCTCGTAACTTCCCATTAACTCCAATTCTAGAGGAGCCAGTGTTCCTCTTCTGACTTCTACAGGCTCCTACATGCACTTGGTACATATAAACCCACATAAAGTCAAACGATCAGAACTTTAGAAGTATTCAAGAAGGAAGTTGCAGACCCTCAAACAGAAGAGTCGGACAAACTTTGCTCCTTTTATGAAGCTATACTGACACTGGCTTGCTGAGGAGTTGGTAAGTCTCAGTCATTGGTTATATTGGTTAACTAAACCAAAATATTGAATCTTAAAATCAGCAGAAATTACTGCATTATGGATGCTGTGCCTCAATAATGACTAAGGGTTAAATGCAGCCTCCTGTTTCACTGGGTCAGAGCTTGACTAGGACTTCATTTTAGAACTAATCCAACAACAAACATGATGGTTGAAAGCAAGGGCCATGGAGCTCGATTTTAAGGCTGGAACCCTGGCTATGTCATCATTACTTGTGATATTGTGAAGTGAGCCACAAGTATATTTTACTCCCTGCGCCCCAGTTTCTTAAACATTAACAAAACAATGCAGGTGGCATTGTGATGGTAGGTAGGACCACAGTGTTAAATCATAGGTGCCAAGTGCTTAGCAGTGTGACAGTTAGACAGAATTCAAGTGTTAGCAATTATTAAGCATCACAACATAAAATTTCTCAGTCTGGGTTCCTTTATTTATGACCACTGAAAATTTTGTCCCCAATTATTTTTTCCGAGTTCAGTTACACGGTGTTCAAGCTGGATAACTATTCCTTCACAAATTTTAAATATAATCTCAAGAAGGGATGCTTGCGTCTTTTTTTTTTCTTTCAGTCAAGATCACATTAAGCTTCTGACACAACAACTGAATGAGTGTAGCATCTTCATCATGATTGATTTCAAGGGGGATTAACTCTTGATTTACACGTGTAAGCTACACAATGCTGAATCAAAAGGCAATTCTGTTACTTTGTAGCCGTGTCCTGCAGGAAGAATTGACTTTGATTTATCTTATTCGCGTCCCAGTTCTCTGTGATCCCATAAATATTCTGAGAACTCTCCAAGATGTTACATGGTGCTTCACAATCAAACAGGAAATGCAAAATGGAGTTCATTCCTTCTGTAATTGCCAGGAGAACCCTAAGAGCCAAGTCTGGTCCTTGTGTTTGACACCCGCTGAAGGAACAGATGATTTTTGACCAATTTGGTCTTCTCTTTTACTTGACATAGACCTACGGGCCATACCCAGCATTCTCCTGGTGCCTTACGCTCAGCCGCATTTACAGTGTTGCGGAACTCACTTCAGTTCTCTCTCAATTCAATTCTATATGCTTCATTTAGTTTACTACACCAATAAAAGAGTCAGACAGCAACAAGATGGTGGTCTTTCATAGGAGAGGTAGGTATTATTTTTCATGTTTCTATCTTCGTCGAATTAATGGTATTTGTAGAAGTTTGATTTGTTTAGTTTGGTTGTCTCTTTGTTTGAGATAAGGCCTAAGTATGTAGCCTGGGCTGGCCTGACAATCACTATGTAGGTCAGAAAGGGCTCAAACTCCAAGCAGTCCTCCTGCCTCAGCCTCTTGATGATCAGGATTATAGGTTATAGTACCCTTCCTGGATTGTATTATTTTCTTAATATATGGTATTATTATGTTAGTAATACTAACAGGTAACATTTCATAACATCTCATGCCCAAGTTTGCAACCCCTCACAATGTTTAACGGCAAAAATATATAGCTGGCTTAAAATGTCGCTTTTCTGAAATTGATTATTCTCTGGTCAATTTGTATATAAATTGTGTCTGCGAAATGCAAACTGGAGGAAACAGCACAACAAGTTGTCATTGTGTTAGTCCCTCAGTTATGTTTTCAAAACTGGAAAAGAAGAAGCATTCTTCTTTTTCGCATTCTCTGGTTTCTCACCTCCCTTACCTTCACCTCCTCTTCTTCTCCTTTTACCATAACTTCCATTCTATCCTTGTCTTTAACAAGATGTACTTGCCTCTTTTCTGATTAGGGGATTTAGTCATCCTAGCATTCCCACACTGCTAAGATCAGAAAGTTAGCTATCTCCACATAAATGTGCAATACGCTTCTTGAATTAAATTTCAGCTATTTCCAGTATAGTGTTCCTCACTGACGCTCGCAGAGAGTTCTAACTCATCAGGGTATTGATTGGGTAGTTAATGGGCTCCATCAGTTCTTATCATATACATATTTTCTTGCCAACTTCAAACAATTGAAAACACAATGCCCAAAAAAGAGGAACAAATTTTGCTAGTGGGTCCTCAGACCAGGAGATGGAAAAGACACCATTCAGGTCTGGATGGAAAAGTCTCCTTGCACATGCCATGTGTATGCCTGAGTGTAAGTGTGTGCGAGAGGAAGGGTGGGGAGCACAAGGAGTGTGCGCAGACACGCCCTTCGCTGAGAAAAGCATTTCTATGGATGGGGCTTTTAGAAGGCTGTGCGTTCTTAGGAACACTAGTTTATTTGCTAGAGAAAACCTTCAGCAAGTAAAAAGGTCACTCTCCTGTAGCTGAGAGAGAAAAAGAATACTGGGAGCTGAAGAAGTGGCTCTGAGGTTAAAATCATTTACTGCTCTTGTAGAGGGCCCAGGTTTGGTTCTCAGCACCACCATTGGGTGACTCATAACTACTAGTAATCCCAGTTCCAGAGGATCCAACACCTTTTCTGGCCTCTGAAATACTGTAATAACCTTGCTTTTGTTGGGAAGATACGGATTTTGAGAGTCCGCAAAGGGTGCCAGCATTCTTCGTTCCCCACTTGCTTCATTTTGTTTACAGACATAATCAGGACCACAGAAGAACCCTGATAGCATGGACTTGGCATTTTACTTTACATGAGTATTGTGACGACATGGTTGCGACATGACCTCTTAGCTAGTTTAGAAAGGCTATGCAAATGTTTTCTCACAGAGCAGTAAAATCAGTTGTTAAATTAGGTAGCTATTTTGTTTTTAGCATGAGGGACACTGAGACTGCCCCCAGAGGGGTATGTACCTCTTTAAAATGGTCTGTGATCTGTGCATGTTTCCCCTCAAAGTCATACCACTGGAAGAAGGATTTTATTCTGTTTCTCTTGAAGTGAGGAAGCTGTAAAAATGTGCCCCCACCATTGGATATATAATGTCTTCCCATTAAAACTTTATTTTCTTGCCAATACTTTTACCCAGAGCTCAATCTTTGAATGTGACAGAGACTTCAAACTCAACCACAGAGAGTGGTTTTCATGTTCTTAGTTAACATGACACCTGAATTTCTAGACCTAAGGAGTTGCCAGGAAAGGACTTTCCTCCCTCTGTTGGCTGTAGGAAGTTCTCTGGTGGATCTGACCATCAAGATCCACCACTAATCTTTAATAATTGTCTGAAGGAGTCGCTTTGTGTTTAAAACCTAAAACTGTAAAACTCTTGATATCTCAAGGTTTTTGACTTCAGGTTTGATGTTTTATTTTAATACTAGAAGGATTAAAAATGTTAAGAGTGAGTGAGTGCCTGCGTGTGTGGCATTGCATCTTCTCCCATCCTTGAAACGAAGGGAATGTCAACCATGTTCTTGTTTTGTGCCACAAGAGGTTGCCAAGCATGTATAACCTTAGACACTCCTCCAGCCGAACCTTCAAAGCCCAGCCCCAGCCAGCAGGTTTCCCCAGACTATTTTCATTTCCAAAGCATTCACATCCAATAAACGGCACAAAACATAGTGTGAGAAAAAAAAAGGGGGGGATAGGAAATGGCTCTGTTGCACGGTTATTACATCCTATTGCCTGTGGGCTGCTTCTTATGAGTTCTAACTATGTAAATATGACGTACAGGACATCAGAATTTAATCTTAAAGCTTCTATGTAGGAGATAGAGTGTGACTTTATTGTTGGAGCTAAAATCAACTGGGTGTTGACAGGTTTAAAAAGTCACTGAGTAAAGCCTTAAAAAGAAAAAGCTCAGACTGATAAGCTGTTCTTTGATTGACAACTTCAGGCCTGACTGCCACTATTGAAAACAGTTGGGTGAAAGTTCTGTGAGAGGGAAAAAAAAGTGTTATTTCATAAGAAGCTATAGTGGGAAATACAGCAAGATTTACAAGCTGATGGGGGCACAGAACCCGAAGAAAAACAGGTGTGAGGTTTAGAAAAATCTGGGAACTGGGAGAAAGATACTGTCTATGAATGATTTAATTAATATTATTGAAGGACTTTATCCAAAAGAATGCTGACTTAGGTAGAAAAACATAACATTTCTTTCCACCAGCTTTGGGTTTCAACAAATCATTTGTCAATAGCATGTGGTAGAAAAAGCCAGTAGAAAAGGGAAGGATAAAGGATTACCGTGGGAAATGGATGTAGGAGGAATACGGTCCTTTATCATCTTCTCAGTATAGCAGAACCTGTTCTGGTATTATAAAACACACTATGAAAAGAATAAAACAAGCGTATTCTAAAGTAGCCACCAGTGGCTGATGGAAATGCCAGGATATGTGTACAGACTGTATCTTATCAGCTACCCATAAGGAAGGATTTAATTCCTATTCTGCCAATTATCCCACTATGTGCACCATAAACTTTTACGGTTTGTTATGGAATGTCATTTGACCAGATCTCTCTTCCAATATTGCATCCTTAGATTCAGATGGGAAACATATTCAAAAGTGGCATAGTGTTAAATAAATTCAGTCCCCTGGGACTAAATGAAATGCCTGATGTCCCCCTCCGGAAGAACAATTATGAAAGTTGTGTTCATTTCCTGATATGAGCAAGGAAAACCCTCATCTGAAACTGGAAACCTACACATTGGGTCTCTGGTCATTTCCTCATTTAAGTCATTGATGCCATATATTAAGGCCACCACTGATCACGTCTGAGGAGAACTTGCTTTTTAAACTTCCTTAATGATTTTTACAGGGGCCTCGTGCTGTAATTGCAAGCCAGCCAGGACCAGCCCACAGAGTCTGCAGGATCATCTGTCACTTTTAATACACTGATTAAAATGTATGGAAACATATTTCATTTTTCTTAATCATAAAAATTGAGCAACATTTTGCATTTTAATCCATTGAGCATGTGAAGAGAACTATAATATTTTTTTTTTGGTTTTTCGAGACAGGGTTTCTCTAACTATAATATTTCTATGAAATAATAAACTCCACATTTGTGTGGCTGCAAGATCAGCGAATTCAAGGATGTCTTCACTGTTATCTTTTTTAGAAAAAGAAAACAATTGCTGGGGACTGTAATTGTCCTCTTCCAAAAGTAAAATGTCTGAGCTACAGGTCAGAATATTAAACCAAGTAAGTTTTGCTTACAGGGAAACTCACTGCTGCTATAGCTATGAGTTTCAGGAAATTGTGAGGACAAACTTAGAGGACAATATTCTGGGCTTTGAATTTCTTTATTTTGCATGTATGGGTGTTTTGTATGCATCTTTGTCTGTGCAGACCCTGAATATAGTTCCAGAAAAGACCAGAAAAGGGCACTGGACTGGAGTTCCAGATGATTGTGAGTCTCCAATGTGGACTTTAGAAATGGAACCTGAGTCTTTTGGTGCTCTAGGAAGGCTGCTTGTTTGTTCTGGCTGCTCAGACCTGAAATAACCACACAAAAACTGTATTAATTAAATCAATGTTTGGCCTATTATTCCTAACTTCTTATCAGCTAGCTCTTACATATTAATTTAAACCATTTATATTAATCTGTGTATCACCATGAGGCTGTGGCTTATCAGGTGTAGTTCTGGCATCTGTCTCTGGCAGGAATATATGGCTTCTTCTTGACTACACCTTCTTCCTTCCAGCATTTAGTTTAGTTTTCCCCACATAGCTAAGTTCTGCCTTGCTAGAGGTTCAAAGCTGTTTCTTTATTAATCTATGGTAATCACAGCATACAGAGGGGAATCTCACATCACCTCCCCTTTTCTGTTTAAATAAAAAGAAAGGTTTTAACAAAACAGGTATCAAGCAAGAATTACAAAATTTTGATCTACTATATCTTTTATCATAACTAAGAAAAACTATAATTATAACAATCTTATTCTTCAACTCCATCAAAGACTCCAGAAGGACATAATATTACCTAAGTAAACAGGAAGTGCATTGTAAGCAACTTCCAAAATTTTAAAATTGACAGAGACATCTCACTACCTGGACAGTCACCCAAAGTTCTTCTGTAATGTTTGGGTATCCATCATCAGCCTACAGGCCCGTTGTATCTGGCAGACTTTTCCAGGAAGCAGGAAATTTGAAGATATTCTCTTCCTTATAATGGCAAAGTCTGGCAGACTCTTTCATGTAGCAGGAACCCCAAAGGATCATCTTTCCTTTAGGCAAGTTCAGCAGTCATTTCTCTGTGGGTCCTGCATGTTCAATTCTTACTTACAGCATACCATCAAGCAGTCCAGACAAAAGCAGTTTTTTTGTCCAATTGTCTAACCAACTCCATAAGGAGCCTCTTTGGTGCCCATTATCCTCTTGAAGTAGATTGGTGCTGCCAAAAGTGGATGTGTCTCATTGTCATGAAAAGTCCTAAGTTCTTAAGACATTTTAAATGCCATATTCTGTTAGTCTTTGAAATATTTAAAGAATACCCATCTAACTGAAATATATCTCTATATATCTAGAAAACCTAACATGACTACTAGCTTGACTATTACAGATGATTATCTATTAACCCATATTTCTTTTTTATACATTACATTTTTAAATGAGCTGTGCAAACACAATACCTTAATCAAGAGCATAAATATATATATATATATACATATATATATAACAAAATTGACCTTAAATTTGTATCAATAAACCAAGATCCATACCAATAAAAAGTATTCATAGCTATATCATATCCCCCTTTAAATGTAAACAAGCATTTATAAATAATATTTGGGAATTTGGGCATAGTTCTCTCCAAACTGCTTCCTGGTTTTTGTTGAGCAAGGTATTTTCTTTTGGGGGGTTTCAGGGAGACCTTTTGGGTATTCTTAGTCCATCAAACCACATTAGTCTGGAAGAAATCCATAGGTTCTCATCTTCTGTGGGAACAAAGAAGAGCCTCTTTTCTTTTTTTTTTAAAATTTATTTATTTATTAAAGATTTCTGCCTTCTCCCCGCCACCACCTCCCATTTCCCTCCCCCTCCCCCATCAAGTCCCCCTCTCTTGTCATCCCTAAGAGTAATCCGGGTTCCCTACCCTGTGGGAAGTCCAAGGACCATCCACCTCCGTCCAGGTCTAATAAGGTGAGCATCCAAACTGCCTAGGCTCCCACAAAGCCAGTACGTGCAGTAGGATCAAAAACCCATTGCCATTGTTCTTGAGTTCTCAGTAGTCCTCATTGTCCGTTATGTTCAGCGAGTCTGGTTTTATCCCATGCTTTTTCAGACCCAGGCCAGTGGCCTTGGTGAGTTCCTGATAGAACATCCCCATTGTCTCAGTGTGTGGATGCACCCCTCGCGGTCCTGAGTTCCTTGCTCATGCTCTCTCTCCTTCTGCTCTTGATTTGGACCTTGAGATTTCAGTCCGGTGCTCCAATGTGGGTCTCTGTCTCTGTCTCCTTTCATCGCCTGATGAAGGTTAATATTCAGGAGGATGCCTATATGTTTTTCTTTGGGTTCACCTTCTTATTTAGCTTCTCTAGGATCACGTATAATAGGCTCAATGTCCTTTATTTATGGCTAGAAACCAAATATGAGTGAGGACATCCCATGTTCCTCTTTTTGGGTCTGGCTCACCTCACTCAGGATAGTGTTTTCTATTTCCGTCCATTTGACTGCAAAATTCAGGAAGTCATTGTTTTTTACTGCTGAGTAGTACCCTAATATGTATATATTCCATACTTTCTTCATCCATTAGGGAAAGGGGAGTGGGGGGAGGGGCAATATTTGGGAGGAGGGGGAGGGAAATGGGGAACGGGGACAGGTGGAAATTTTAATTAAAAAAGAATAAAAATAATTTAAAAAAAAGATACCATCTTACACCTGTCAGAATGGCTAAAATAAAAAACACCAATGATAGCCTTTGCTGGAGAGGTTATGGAGAAAGGGGTACACTCATCCACTGCTGGTGGGAATGCAAACTTGTGCAACCACTTTGGAAAACAGTGTAGTGGTTTCTCTGGAATTTCGGGATCAACCTACCCCTGGACCCAGCAATACCACTCTTGGGAATATACCCAAGAAATGCCCTATCATACAACAAAAGTATATGCTCAACTATGTTCATAACAGCATTGTTTATAATAGCCAGAACCTGGAAACAACCTAGATGCCCTTCAATGGAATAATGGATGAACCTCTTTTCCAAAGCAACATATCCTTAGACCCAAATTTTGAAATTTTGAAGACAAGATACCTTTGAAGTATATATAATACATATATTACTTAGCTCCTTTATATTCAAAAGATTCAAAGAAAACATAATAATATACATAATCCAGACTTTTTGTATATATTCCATCTTTATGTGGCTTATTTGTTTTTACTCTATTACTTTTAATATTTATTTTGTTATCGTTACTCCTTTAATCTATTACTGTCTGTACTCTGTCTCTTTAATGACTTTGTTTTGTTTTTTAAACCATTTGTTTCTTTTTATAACTCTTTATATTCTTTTTCTTCTCTCTCCCAAGCCTATGTATATTTATCCAACACTGTGACCCATTTAGAGGTCTTTTCCCTCTAGTTTTGTCTTTATTTCATATCTGTAATCCTTGATCAGAACCCTCCCGTGTGTGTATGTGTGTGTGTGTGTGTGTATGTGTGTGTATACACATTAAGCAGGCATGGCTAGGGCCAATAAGACCCTGCCTACTTGCTCCACCCAGTCCAGCATGGTGGAGGCATGTTCAATGCCTCTGCAAGATGTGCACACTGCACCACTTCCAAGTATGCAGCAGGTCTATGTTGAGCCATTAAGCAGTTGCAGCATGTTGCACACAAAACCCTTTAAATGCTTTACAGCTGGACCTTGTCAAAGTTTGTACTGACAGCATGGCCCAGGAAGCTTCCATTTCAAAACTACATGGCATTTTTTTTTCTGCTACCACTTAATCAGGAAGACCTCTCTTAAAGGAGCTGCAACACCCTGCCAGCAAAATGCTGGCTACCAAAAAGCAGTGCTTAACTCTGTTTTCTTGTGTCTAAAATTATTTTTTAAGCTTTCTCAGGTTTTACACAGATTTGGTCGATCACGTTGGTATGCCAATTTGTTGTAGGAGGCTGCTTGTTCATTTCCCAGCTGCCCAGACTCCTGAAAAAAAAAATCACACTGAAACCATATTATTTGCATTACTGTTTGGCCAATAGCTTAAGCATACAACAGTCAAAAGACTAAGAATTTAAGAATATCTTAATTTAACCTATTTCTGTTAATCTGTGTATCACCACGTGACTGTGGCTTACCAGATAAAATTCTGGCGTCTGTCTCTGGTGGGGCTACATGGCTTCTCTCTGACTCCACCTTCCTTCTCCCAGCATTCAGTTTAGTTTTCCTCCCCACCTAGCTCTGTTCTTCCTGCCTTACTGTAGGCTCAAAGTAGTTTTTTTATTAACCAATGGTATTCACAGAATACAGAGGGGAATCCCACACCACTCTGGAAAAACAGCCAGGATTCATAACCACTGTACCACCTCTCCAGTCCCTATCCTGAGATTTTAATGAAACTATCTTTCATTCAGAATCCCTAGGTAAATATTATAGAATATAAATACTAGGAAGGTATAATTCAGATGTGGTAACCTAATGTTTGTAGGTCCAAGACTTTTACAGAATTAGCAGCTAGTCTTATTCAGTGCAGGGATTTGCAGTCCCATCATCACTGTGGGTGCCTATAACTGGAAAAAGCTTAGACAGCCATGGAAAGAGTCATCGCAAACTTGTATGCCTAAAAACTCTTTACCATTGCGAAACTATTTCTGACTATCAAGATAGACTATGTGTAGAGTTCAGAGTTGCTTGACCTCTGGTAAGACCAAGCATTTATAGATTCCAGGAAGGATATCTACTAGTTACAAAATGGAGCATTAATACAGGCTTATGGAATGCAACTGGATTCCAAACCTGCCCTATACTTCTAAGAAGTGGGGTCATCACAGAAGCAAAAGAACAAAAGTGGAAGGGAAAGTGGGAGGCACCCATTCTCTCTCAGAAGTCTAGGTACCACTCTTTGACAGGGAGCACACCATTCAGTCTCTGTTATGACACTCCAGTGTTTTGTGTGAAATTCTTGACAACTTTTCATAAGTTGTTCTCAACTCGTCTCTAAGATATTCCTGAAATTTTACTTATTTATCTGCGGAGAGAAAAGGCCCTTTCTCAGCAGAACACTCACGGAATGCCATTTCAGCCTCACTGGGATTTGCTTTCAGGAGATTAAATCCATTGTTATCTTGACTCAGTGTGCTCACAGCCTCCTCACCCCTACACATTATAAGTCAACTTGATCTCTAGGGCAAGAGAGTGTATTCGAGGGAGAGACTGGACCTTCGTAACTGCCTCCTCACTTGCCATAGACTTGAGAAGAAAAGCTGAGTAGGCCAGGAGTGGGGTGTGAAAAACGAACAGATCTCTAGTAATGCCTCATGCTTTACACCAAGTATTCACCTCACACACACCACACCAAACACCACAGCCCTGCCTTAACTGTGCTCATCTTCCTTTCATGGGCAAAGAAATGGGTGAAAACTGTGTAGGTGCTAAGAGCTTGAACTAACACCAGGTGATACTTCTTCCACTCCTTCAGTCATGAGTCCCCTGTAGAATTCTTCGGATGCTCCAAAGACTCTCTGGAGCAAGAGATGTGTGCAGTGGGAATGTGGTGTTGTAATATGAGTGGCGGCAGGGCTGCATCCCCGGCACCCGGCCGCCCGCATGGCTAGCTTATGCCCTGAAATAATTACACGGAAACTGTATTCTTTTAATCACTGCCTGGCCCATTAGTTCCAGCCTCTTATTGGCTAGCTCTTACATATTGATCTAACCCATTTCTAATATTCTGTGTAGCACCAAGAGCTGGCTTACCAGGAAAGATCTTAACCTGCGTCTGTCTGGAGTGGGAGAATCATGGCGACTCCTGACTCGGTTTCTTTCTCCCAGCATTCTCTTCTGTTAACTCCACCCACCTAAGGGTTGCCTATCAAATGGGCCTAGGCAGTTTCTTTATTATTTAACCAATGACCTTCCTCCATCAATGTGGCAAGCAGTGAGAGAAACCCGGATTCCAGTGAGGATTGTGGATTCTCGGTGGGCCGGAACAGCCTGACAAGGTTTGCAGATCTGACTGTCAAGGTCATAGCTTGTGTTATGGTGGGACAGGCAGCTCCTTGGGTTAAAAACCTACGGTCAGGGTTCATTTGCACGTACTTCTCTGTATGCTATCCATTGAAGGGTGCTTCTTGTTTTCCAGCAACAGTTGCTGCTCTGGCTGAAGTATGGGTTTTAGAAAGGAATACTAGCAGGTGATAAAGTAAAGGAGACGCAGGTGCAAACAGCCAAAGGCAGCTATGTCAATCCTGGTGACGGGTGTCAGAGCCAGGTGACCTTTGCACACATGGTTACTTGCTGGAAAGTCACCAGGACTTGCAAGTTCTTGAACTTGTGGAAAGGGGGACAGTGCCATAGGTGAGAGCGTGGAATGGGATTAGACAGTCTCAGGAACAGATGACCTGCTTTAAGAATACAGTGTTTTATGAAGCCGAAATGTTCGATGCATGGGTGAGCGTGGCAAGAGAGCCTTTATCATCCGAGGAAACCAAAGGCATGATGAAGTACCTATGATCAGTTTCTTTCAACCTTGTCTGCTGTGATGAAGCCAGAGCCCCAGTCTTCTGGGTGTCTGTAAAGAAAGATGAACTGGCAAGAAACAGACTCATAACATGTGTTGTGGAAGCACATGTTGAACTGTGTAAAAAATTTCACATGAGTGTCTCATTTAACTCTTATGCAACTTGATACATTGCACATATATTATTTTCTCTTTTGAATTTATGTGGACGTTTGGGTTGTGAGAAGCCATAGCTGGCCAGAGAAAAAGCCATTGTTCAGGTCCTTAGATCCTGGACTTAGACTCCAGAGCTGATGGACATCTATACATGACACCGCTCCTCACTAAGCTGTTGCATAGGAAGATCCATTTGTCTACCTCATTGTGCGCTGCTGTAGCTGCCAGACACAACCAAATTCTAAACATTTAGAGTTTCGTGTATAACAAAAATATCTTTAAATCATTATGAACAAACAATTGACCAAAAGTTTCACACTGGGCCAGGTTGTTTCATTTAAAGATGTAGCCACCAATTAGATGTTTAAATGCAAAGCCTGTGATACTTAAATGCAAGTACACAATCAAAAACATATATTATCACTCTCACTTCAAGGCAGAACCGTTACTGTTTAGACTTTAAGGTTACCCAGAACATTAGTTTTCCAGATGGATAGCTAAATCTATAGTCAAGGTCCTGGGCATTAGTCCTGGAACAGCCACTGAAATAAAAAATTGTGTGTGTGTGTGTGTGTGTGTGTGTATGTGCGTGCACACGTGCGTGCATGTGTGTGCTCGTGTTCCTGTAAGTTCACATGAGTGGTGGCGATGGGGGTGTCACATAACTGAGGTAAACACTAGAGGCTGATGCAGGTGGGAAGCAGAATGAAACACCAAATCAAAGGCAAGGCATCAATTGTTCACTGAGCCATGTAAATCATAGAGGCACCAGATAGTATGGCTGTGGCTTTAACTGTAAAAACAAAATGGAAAGGAACCATTTAGAAAATAATAGGGAAAATTGATTGCTGGTAGAGGGAAGAAGAAAAAGATGATGATTTTACATAGAAAGGCAGTCATGGATTTTAATGTTCAATGAAACTATGAACATAGGGTTATTTTCCCAATCCACCTGAAAGAGTCTTGTAAGATTCACCAACTAGGTTTTCCTCACTTATCCAGTTGTGTATTCTTTCATACATAACTCACCAAGGCTGTTCCATAGTTATTTATGTAGTTCTTCCTGAAAGGCATGAAAGAAATCAGCCTTATGCCACAGGGAAGACTACTACATTTCCATGTGTGGAGCCTTAATGTTTATTCTTTCAGTATAGACTGTGTTTAAGAAAACACATTTTCCTTTTGTTTGATTGAAACATTGTCACACCCTCACCCCCTTCCAAAGTTACAGTCAGATCAAAATGGCATTTTATTTGCCCATCTGGAGATCACCAAATGCACAAGTTTGCCGGTGTGGAGGCCATCTGTTGCGAATGGGGACACACATGGAAACTTAATCTTTGAGTTTCGTTTTCCACTTTCTCTTTAGCTTGTCTTTAGAAGGCCATTCACACCAGTTTTGGAGGTGCAATCTGCAAGGCCAGGACAGGTTGCTGCCTTTTAATGTCCCCGACACGAGCACTTGCTGGACACTGAGCACCTTTCTGCTAAGGTCTGAAGGGAAGCAGTCTCAGCACTTCCTTCCCACATAGTAGGAGCTCAGGACAAAGGGAGACAGTCAGAAGGGCAACTGCTCTTTCCCCTGAAGGTCTCTATGGTCTCCCTATGCAATTCTTAAGGATCCAAACAGAACAAAGACTTTCTGATTCAATGCTTTATTGCCATTTTATGCATCTATCTTCTCATTTTTCTATTTTGAGTTGGAGAAAATCTTTTGGGTAAAAAGCATTTCAAAAACTATATTACTTTAGCAAACAAAGAACTGATCACCTAATCACAAAGAACTGAAATTAGAGACGTGTTGCTTTTGTCTGTTAGCCTATCTATATACAGGTACGACTTGATGTCCATGGCACAGCCAGCGTGTTCAGTGGACTAGCTTGATGCTGAGACCCAGTGCACGGCTGTGAGTAAAGAGATGGAAAGGGAAGGATTAAAGGCTCTCAGGGAGGTGATGCTTATGGCATGGACTCTACAAAAGACAGTCTACCATATATGCACAGGATGTGCTATCCCTAGAATGGTTGCAACAGAAATATGCATGCTAAAACAAAAGAGAATTGTCACTAAACAGATTCTGTCTCATCTGTATTAACAGTCATGCATATAGTAATCAAAAGTATAAAAACCTAAGGGAAGATAGTTACATAGTGCTTTCCTCTGAACCAAAACTGTCCCTCCATGAGGAGGAAGGAAGCTCATAGAAATCAAAAAGAAAACACAAGTCACATGTTTGGGAAAACTGCTCAGGGAGGAGACTGACCAGTAGAACTGTAGTGAGACTTTCTGCCCATGGAGTTGTCTGAAAGCTGTGCAGAAAGCACCAGGCTTGCAGCTCTTGTGAGTTGTTACTCATGTTGAGATGGGATTTGTGGTGATGCCCCTGCTCTTGAATTACCCGTGTTCCTATAAGCAACCCCTAACTTGGACTCCTGTTAGTAACCCCAGTAAAAACTCACTGTTTCACCAAGTTGGACATGATTGCAATGGTTACTTTATTCCGTCATGGATTCCCTTTCTGGAGTTAATAAATGTGTGTGTGTGTGTGGTGTGTGTGTGTGTGTGTGTGTGTGTGATATGGTGGTGTGTGTGCATGGTATGTGTGTGTGGTGTGGTGTGTGTGTGTGTAATATGGTGGTGTGTGTGCATGGTGTGTGTGTGTGCACGTGCATGTGTGTGAGGTGTGTGTGTGGTATGTATGTGTGCAGCATATGTGTGTGCACGCGTGTGTGTGTGTATGGTGTGTGTGGTGTGTGTGTGTGTGTGTATGGTGTGTGTGGTGTGTTGTCTCCACAGGGAAATGTCATCATGCAGTAGTTAACTAGACAGATAGATGGATTTCCTTGTCTGAATTATTTATCATTTCTGACAAATTCTAATTAATTTTTTGGGCAATGTCCATGATTACGCCATCTACAGAGGATTTAATAAAAGTGTTTTGGAGAAACTTATGACACAAAAAATACTGTGTATATTTATTGTTCATAATGCAGCAGGGCAGATGGGAACAGCATTTTATTGGTGTAAATGGAGCTGCTGGTTACTCCCGTGGAGCAAAGAAAATGAGCAAAGCAAAGCAAACCACCACCAACAAAACCTCATTTCTGAGTTATTTTTATCTTAGTCTTGAAGCTAAATCGGACGTTGAATGTTCTTACACAACTTTTGTTAAATCCTCTCTAAACTATAATCAAAGGACCCCAAGGTATCTTCTCTTTTGGTTCCTTAGCTGAGTTTGGGATTTACAAATCAAAACCTTTAGACCTCAGGTGAGTGATAGAATGATGGATGTTGTAGTGGAACCTCTGACAGACAGGACTGGGTAGGATCTGAAGGATAACGAGTAGCCAAACAGGCACAGAAGCCAGGAAAGAGACCCCACCAAGCCGGCATGTATGGAGGTCAAAGGCAATGAGGGGGGCATTCCAGGGGCTCTAATAGGAACAATAGAAGGATATTGATGAGACCGGCCAAGATGAGAGAGCAGGACCATAGATGACGCGATACCAAGTCACGAGGTAGTTCCATGTTTAGTGTTTTGAGGACGGTTGTATTATTTTCTATAACAGAACTGAACCAGTTCACATGCCCACCATCAGGGAATCTTCACCAACATGGATCTTTGTCTTTTTTTAAAAAATAAGCTTCCTAACAAATGTGAGGAAATATCTTATTGTAGTTCCAACATGCGTCTTCACAGGCCTGTTGCATTTTTTCCTTTACCCACCTTCCTCTCTCCCTCCCTCCCTCCCTCCCTCCCTCCCTCCCTCCCTCCCTCCCTCCCTTCTTCCCTCCCTCCCCTCCCTTCCTTCCTTCCTTCCTTCCTTCCTTCCTTCCTTCCTTCCTTCCTTCCTTCCTTCCTTCCTTCCTTCCTTCCTTCTTCCCTCCCTCCCCTCCCTTCCTTCCTTCCTTCCTTCCTTCCTTCCTTCCTTCCTTCCTTCCTTCCTTCCTCCCTCCTTTCCCCTCTCTCTTCCCTCCCTCCCTCCTTCCCCTTCCATCCTCCTTAACCCTTCTTTCTTTCTTTCTTTCTTTCTTTCTTTCTTTCTTTCTTTCTTTCTTTCTTTCTTTCTTTCTTTCTTTCTTTCTTTCCTTTTTCCAAGTCAGGGTTTCCCTAGCTGTCCTGGAACTAGCTTTGTAGTCCAGGCTGGCCTCAAACTCACAGAGATCTGTTTATTTCTGCCTCTTGAGTGCTAGAATTACAGGCGTGTGCTACCACGAGGCAGCATGAAGTTTTCCAGCGAGGTGAGGCTAGGCTCTCTGAAATGAACAGAATGTATTTGGTATACTCTGAGAAGCATACTTGGCAGATTGGACCAAAGATTTCCCCCAAATTCTTTTTGGCAGGTCTCTTTCCTAGCCTGCCAGGCTACCACGTTCCTGGAGCCCTCTAGTCAGCCTTCCTTAGGGATAGAGACCTGAGCACAGTTAGGATACAGAAATTCCCCAGTGTCTCTAGCTTTTCAATTTATTGTCAACCTGGTTGTGTTATTTGTTTGGTTTTGGTTTTTAATCTTATTTTTTGAAACAAGTTCTCACTTTGTATTGCTGGCCTCAAACTCACAGACACCTGCCTGCCTCTGCCGCTCTAGTCCTGGGATTAAAGGTGTGTGCTCCCTTGCCCGAGGTCAGTGTGATTTTCTAAGATGCTGTGTCATTCCAAAATGTTTCCATTTCTTTCATCTCTAATGAATGGAGGGTTATGCTTGATTAAATCTAAAGTCTCTTTACATGTTGACATTTAATAATTACATGCCATGTTGGAATGTGAAGAACTTACTTTAACTACTCCTGCAGCCTCCCGATAGCCCTTGTACATGGATGTTACATGCAGTGCAGCTGCTCTGTGCCATGGCTACAGTTCACTGGAGCCCTTAGCCCACAGACCTTTCAGGTGATAAACTCTTGCTTTCCTTAACAACCCAGATGACTACATCAGTAGGGGTTTTAGCCATGGTGACAGGAATATTCAGGTGTCATAAATCCTGAAAATGGGGGTAGGAATTTCTCAATAGAGGCAGATGCTTTTTTAAAAAATAGATTGGTTTTTATTCAAGTTCACAAACTGAAGTAAAACAATAAAACACAAATGGGCAATTGTACACTGCTATATTCAGAACAGAGCAAGCTCAGGGAAGCACGGTCTTTCTGGTTCTTCCCTTAGTCTCTGCTTCCTAGAACAGCTTAGCATGCCATCAGCACACAGTCAGTGTTGAGTGAGTATAAGACATTCCATTACCAGCAGGGCAGGAATATATTAATAGGTACCCACTTTCTACCCTAGGTAAGGAAGAGTCCCAGCTGGGCTTTAATGTAGCATTTCTCAAGGTGGCAGCATGCAAGAGCTAAAGAGTGAATATGCGTAGTGAGGGACAAGGTGGCATGCAAGAGACAGAGTGAGCATGGACAGTGAGGGACTGTCCTCATCAATTTCCCAAAGACCATTCCTAACCTTTATTTGATTCTAGGAATTATTGTCATGTAGGATAGCATGCTGGCTGAGGGAAACACACCCCTTCTATGGGAATTGCCAGAAACAAGAGTCCAAAGGAAAGGAATTGAAATCTGTGTTTTTCTTCTTTTGAGTGTCTAGCTGTCTAGAAAAGCCTAAAGCATTGACTTTGAGAGTTATTTCTGCCCAGGTGCAGGCTTGTTTTATTTTTTTTTCATCCCTCTTAAATTCCACAAAGGGACTCATAATGTACAGTGGAATGAACAGAGATATAAGGTGAATTTACGCATCTGGAGGGCCTCTAATGAGTGGAGTAAAGGAGACAGTCACCTGGCAACCCCAAACAAGTGCAAGTTAATCCATTTTTATTCGGTGGCAGGAGGGTGGTCCAAGTCTTCACTCTACTGCTATAGACTGAATGCCAACCATGCTTTAGTTGAGTCTGGTGATTGTGTCGAATTTTAATTTTTCCTTCATGTCAATTATCCTGCAGGAACAAAACTACAGCAAGGCGACTCTGCTGTGGTCCTGTGTTTGGAGCATCCTTACATCACTGAGGTTGGGGAGGCAGCCCAGCAGAATCTAAAGGCCAGGTTCAAGGCCTATGATGATCAAGGTCAGGGTTGCAATGGGCAGAATGAAGGCTGGACTGACTTCATGCTCACACCTTTGTGACTCCCTGAATTGTTCCTGTTCACACATGTGGTACTCACATGGCAGCCTGATTATGATCTGAAGATAATGTATACCCAGGTGTTAGGAGAATGCTGGGCTTTAATTCAATAGAAATTCCTTTACAATTCATCTGTATTTTTTGTCGCAATATGATTTTGTTACAGCGGAGAAAAACGACAGCTCTGCTTGAGTTCTAAACCAGAAACAGAAATTAAAAGCCGTGCTGACACCTCTGTCCTGATTACATTATTTTGAGAATGGAGGCTGCTAATACCTTTATGTTAAGGCATTTTAAGTGTTTAAAGTATTGAACGCTGGCAATGACTGTGAACTCTGGGGTACTGCCATATCATGTTGGGTATTGCCTGCTTTATGCCCTGAGTTCTCATCACAGTTGTGAATCCTTAGTCACCGAAACACAGTAAGTTATCCAATGATAAGCTCAAAATTCCTGCCTGGGTTTAAATCTGGTGACTCTATGGATGTAGTTAAAATTGAGACTAGGGAGCAATTTTCCTCAGAGGCAGCACAATTAAGAACATGCACATGTGTTCTGATAGAGTCCTATTTGTTCAAATGTTTTCTTTTTGGTGTTAAAACAAATTCCATTGGTGTTTTCTATTTATTGGCATTAGCCTAGAGGTGCTTAACTCCTGACTGGGCTCTTCATTCCTAAATCAAGACTCTGATTTGGGCCTTTTTTATTTAAAAAAAAAAATCACCTAACAGGATTTGCCTCTACTACTGCCTTCCAAAGCTCTGGGGTTAGAGTCTTGAACTAGGACAAGAGTGCACCGCAATCCAGCCTTCGAATGCTGACCTGAATATAGTTCTCATGGCTAGAGTTGTTTTCCCATTAGAATAATGAAGCATTTAACGTAATTTCTCTAATTCTTCTATTGTTATCACGGTTTAAAAACAAGGGAGCTTGTTTCCAGATGTCTGGCTCAGCTGTACCCGGGAACACATGGGGCTATTTTGTAGTGGCTGATGGAGTGTGGTGGAGAAAAATAAAAACCAGATGGATACAGATTAACTCTCTCTTCCTGGTCCAGCTTTCTCTATGGATCCTTGGTCATGGAGTTTTTCTCTCTCAGTTTTATATCTCTAAAGCTTATATTCATAAGCTGGGAAATGAATCAGAGGAAACCATTGAGTTGGTCCAATCAGCTTATAAGGTCATATTCTTCTGTGTCTGTCTGATTTGGGGGCAGTAGTGGTTGTTAGTTACCATGTAAATGGCATAGGGATATTTCACCAGAAATCTAAATAGCAGACTCTGACCAGCTGCCCAACTGCTCGGCAATTACAGAGAAAGCTGGTACTCAAAGATCCTCCAAGGCAAATTTATACTACCTCCTAATTCTGATTTGAATTCCATATTTCCAGGTAGTCTCCCTTTAGAATGAGCTAAAGTGGTCTATAGAAGAGTCCAATGGTGTGTGTGTGTGTATGCTTATGCATGTGTGTGTGTAAAATCTAATGATACAGCCAGTGGATATTTTGGTCATTTTCTTTGGTCCTTATTCTGAACCTGAATAATTATGAATATTCTTACTCTCATTATAAGAAAATAGAAGAAAAAAGTTTCTGTGGTAGTGTTTTCAGGCAGTCTTTCCTATGACTTCACTGGCCCAGCCCCTTCTCTGAGGAAGAGACATTTCTCCTTTTATAAAGGAACTGAACCTAAGCTTGCATTCTACCATCAGCCTGGTAGTTAAGGTTAGGTCAGATGGAGATTTCTGCCAAGTGTGTCATTCCTGTGATATGTTCAAAAGAAGAGGAACCGTGAGAGAAGAAAGTGAAGCAAGAACATTGTTTTGCAATGACTTCAGCATGGTTCCAGGATGGAAGCCACAGGATAGAAAGTGCACCATAGAGTTGTCTCCAGTAAGGTAGAGGGTTCATCTGGTCCCTTATTTTTCAGCTATCAATCGTCACTGATTGTTTCTCGAGAGGAGCAGGGAGTATGTGATGGTCAAATGTAGCTCCCTGGAGAAGGGGATGTTGTGTACTGTTTCAGCCAATAATCACAGGAGCAAGCAGTGGGCTTTGGCTAAGCACTAAGAGCTCCCCCACTGCACCCAGAATTAGAATGTGTTCTGCAGTTGGAGCCAAAGATTCTTGCAGAGAATCTCAGGTAACACAGACCTCTACCAATTGCTTTGGTAGCTGTCATTAGTTTTCTTTTTTCTTATTTCCCTAGTTTTTTTTTTTCTGAGACAAGGTCTTGTACTATAGACTAGACTAGGCTGGAACTTACTTTGTAGACAAGAGACTGACTGTAAACCATAACAATCTTCCTGTGCCTGTCGTCCAAGTGTCAAGTTAGTTTTTAATGTAGAGAACACTGACATCTCTGAGACTTGTGTTCTTACATTTAGCTACATCATCTCTTGTCAGTTGGTACATTTTATAAGATGTCTTCAATTCTTTCCAGTGTGAAGTCAACAACAATTTTCTAAAAAGAAGTGCCAGGCTTGAGTATATTACATCAGGGTCTTTATTTCATGGATTTTTAATGTACTAGCTCAATAATATTTGTAAAATTGCAACACTCACAAAATTTTTACAAAATTCATAAATTTTGTAAAATGACATAATTCTGTGCTTCTGGTTAAAAATTAGACTGTGTAGTCCCCAACTTAAATAACCTCTTTTGGTTATACAATTAATTTTCCCCAAAGAGATTTTTTTAAAAAAAAACTAAATATATACTCTTGACTTTGGTTCCCTATGCTGTCGTTCACAGAACTCTTGTTCCCGTTTCCTACTAGTGCTGACTGTGGAGTCCAAGTTTGATATTATTGTTCATAGTTATTTTATTGAGAGGAAAGTTTCCAATATCATCTTTATAATTAGGGGATGCTAATTACTAATACTAATTACTCTGTCTTCCTCCTTCTCTTTTTACTGTTCAATAAGCAATGAGCCAAGTTGATAAAAGAAAAATGCTTCTACCATGGTTGCCTTAAGCAGTGTCATCATGTAAGTGGTCAGGTTCTTTTGAATATCTTAATTAAAAATGCTTTTTCTCCTTGTGAATAAGTGATAAGTAGATTTCTACTTGGAGAAGGCTATGGGTCTTGTTCCTTACTACAGATACTGAGTATCTGCTTTGGATTTCATTTGTTTGATCAGAGCCCTAAGGGTATGGCATAAAGAAGACAGAGCTTGCTAAGCTGAAGTTATTAACCTGTTAAGTCGCTAAGTTATTATGGTAACTACCTGTAAATTAACAGAATTAATGAATACATGTAAGGGGCAGAATGGAACCAGACTGAGTCTCATCCTCTACAGATAGAAAGCGAATTAAAGATGTTGCTTTGCTTCTTACCTGGAACTTACTGTCTTAAAAATTGGTATATTGTCATTGTCCATGGATCTAAGTTACATGAAAACATACAGGTACATAATGTACTTGGGTGTTTGGCCTGTGTGCCCTCTTGCCCCCTTCTCTTCACTTTCTCTTCCCATTAATCACCTTTGTTGCTGTCAACAGTTTTGCTTCTACATGGCCAAGGACAAGCATGGTGCCTGAACTTCTCCACCATTCCCACACCTTCAGTGTATCTTCACAGTGAAGCAGGACCAGGTCTTCCTGGTTTGTCAGAGCAACTCACTCCCTTGTAAAATTGAGAGTGTAGCAACCCCTTAGCTAGTGTGTCCAGCAGCAGAAGCTCATGGACTTCCTATAGGGTAATGGCTGCTTCTCTTTTGGCATAATCTGTGGAACAAGAAAAGTTGAAAAAGTTCCCTTTGGTTCCCCACCCCCTGCAGTATGTGTGTGTGTGTGTGTGTGTGTGTGTGTGTGTGTGTGATTCATTAGTAGTAATCTGGATGATTGCAGCAGGCTGTGTCCAAGCTAAATTTTGGGGGGATTCGAAATGAGTAACTTTATTCAATATATAGCAAGAAAACGTTAAAAATAAACATAATATCTTATTAAGTGTTTCATAAGACACTCGGGTGAATGAAGGCAGGAGTCGCCATGTTAGTCTACAAGGGCTCCTAACAGACACCACAGACTGGTGGCTGTATGTGTTCACTGCCTTATTCTGGAAATGCAAGTTCAGAATCAAGGTGTTGCTGAGCCTATTTTATCCTGAGGCTTTGGTCCTGGGCTTGTAGGTGGTAGCTTCTTCCTGAGTCCTTATATGGCTGCCCCTCTGTACACATCTGATCTTGATTCACTCTTACAGGAGTGCCTATCCTGTAGGTTAACCGATTGACCCCCTGTGAATATCTGATTTTATAGAAGTGTCCATCATGTAGGTGTATGTGGCTGCCCCTTTATAAACATCTGATCTCGATCTACTCTTTCTTTTTCTTTTTTTTAGAGTTAAGACAATTTACTATTATAAAGAACAGTTAAGGTAAGTTGATCTGAAACTGAAGCCTTTAACTATTAACTAAGAAGCCCTATTCTTTTTTAATTTTTTTTGAGTTATATATTTATCTCTGATCCCCTCCCTTTTTCTCCCCTCTCCTTCTATCCTCTCCCATGGTCCCCATGCTCCCAATTTACTCAGGAGATTTTGTCTTTTTCTACTTCCAATGTATATTAAATCTATGTATGTCTCTCTTAGGGTCCTCTTTGTTGTCTAGGTTATCTGGAACTGTGAATGGTAGGCTGACTTTTCTTTGCTTTATGTCTAAAAGCCACTTTTGAGTGAGTACATATGATATTTGTCTTTCTGGGTCCTGAGTTTTTTCTTTTACATATGAAGCTGAGTATTGTTCTTTCGAGGTGTGTAAAGAATTTTGCTGGGCATTAATTGAATCTGTAGTAAGATTGCCATTTTTACTATGTTAATTTTACCTACCAAGAGCATTGGAGATATTTCCATTTTCTGGTATCTTCTTCAGTTTAAATCTTCAAATATTTAAAGATCTTGTCATACAGGTCTTCCACTTGTTTGATTAGAGTTACTCCAAGATATGTTATGTTATTTGTGGTTATTGTGAAGGGTGAGGTTCTTGATTTTTTTTTCTCAGCCCACTTATCATCTGTGTACAGGAGGGCTACTGATTTTTTGAGTTATTGTATCCTGCTACATTGCTGAAGGTTGTAGAAGTTCCTTGGTAGAATTTTGGGGCTCACTTATGTAAACTGTAATATCATCAGCAAATAGTTAGAGTTTGACTTACTCTTTTCTGATTTGTATCCCCTTGAACTCCTTTTGTTGTCTTATTGCTCTAGCTAGAACCTCAAGTACTATATTGAATATCTATGGAGAGAGTGCACACCCTTGTCTTGTTCCTGATTTCAGTAGGATCGCTGTGAGTTTCTCTCCATTTAGTTTGATGCTGGCTATTGGCTTGCTATATATTGCCTTTATTATGTTTAGGTATATTCCTTGTACCCCTGCTCTCTCCAAGACCTTTATCATGGAGGGATGTTGTATTTTGTCAAAGGCTTTTTCAGTATCTAATGAGATGATCATGTGGATTTTTTTTTAGTTTATTTATATGGTGGATTACATTGACAGATTTTCATATGTTGAACCATCCCTACATCTCTGGGATGAAGCTGACTTGATCACGGTGGATGAATTTTCTGAAGTGTTCTTGAATTCAGTTTGCCAGTATTTTATTGAGTATTTTTGCATCTATGTTCATGAGGGAGATTGGTCTGTAATTCTCTTTCTCAGTAATGTCTTTCTGTGGTTTGGGTATCAGGGTAATGGTAAGTTCATAAAAAGTTTGGCAATGTTCTTTCTGTTTCTATTTTTGGAACAATTTGAGGAGTATTGGTATTAAGTTCTTCTTTGAAAATCTTGTAGAATTCTATGCTGAAACCATCTGGCACTGGGTTTTTTTGGGGGGTGGGGGACTTTTGATGACTGTTTATATTTCTTTAGAGGTTAGAGGTCACTTTTTATTCCTGGAGGTTGCTTGGCACTCCAGGTGTTGCTCTGCGATCCCAGAGTTCATTTGGGCTTGCTTCTACGAAAGTTGTTTGCTTGGGGCTGCTCCTGTTGAGTTGCTGCCTTGGGCCTGCTTTGGCAGAGGTTGTTGGCTCAGGCCTGCTCCGGTGGAAGTCGCTGATTCAGGCCTGCTCCCTCAGAGGTCCCTGACATGCACCCAGTTCAGCAGAGGTCTCTGGCTCAGGCCTGCTTCCTGGGTGGTAATTCCCTTGTACCTGTTCCTGTGGAGGTCGCTTCCTTGGGCCTGCTCTGGCAGAGGTTGCTGGCTTAGGCCTGTTCCCTCAGATGTCCCTGGCTTCCTCAAATACTTTTTTATAGCATGATCACAAACAACAACCAAAAGCCCAAAACAAACAAACAACAAATAAACACCCTAAAATGTCATTGAAAGAATTAAATAAAGTTTGCAAGTTATGTGGGATTCCCCTCTGTATGCTGTGATTACCATGATTAATAAAGAAACTGATTTGGACCTACAGCAGGGCAGAACTTAGCTAGGCAGGGAAAACTAAACTGAATGCTGGGGGAAAGGAGGTGGAGTCGGAGAGAGCCATGGAGCGCCAGAGAAGAAAGATGCAAGGCACCAGTAGGAATCTTGCTGGTAGGCTATGAGCCTCATGGTAAAATATAAAATAATAGAAATGGGTTAAATTAATATGTAAGAGTTAGCCAATAAGAAGCTAATGGTAATGAACAAGCAGTGCTTTAATTAGTACAGCTTCTGTGTGGTTATTTTGGGTCTGAGCTGCCGGGCAGCCAGGAAACAAGCAATCTTTTACAACATGCAAGAAATAGAAAGACCCCCTAAGTGAATATAACTCCAGACTTAAAAGTAGTTTTCAACTGGGCTATGTTAGCAATAGAATATTTACTGAATAGAAACCTGTAATCATTTTGGTAAATTTGGAGTTATTAATTCATGAATGAGAATATTCAAGTCATTGAAATGTTTTGAGAAAAAGATATCCCCTTAAGCCATATAAACCTAAAATAATTATCAAATTATTGCTAGATATCTTTTGCTGATTATTATCTTTGATTTTTTAATTTAATTTTTTAGCAACATGTTAAAACATCCCCCAAAGCCTGGACCTTAAAAATGGGACCCAATGAAGAAAGCCCTTTCTAACAAGTCCACACTGACATGTGCCTAACAAGACACACTTCCTTTTGCTGTTTGGAATGCTATTATTTAAAGACACTTGATGAAGAGCTTTTTAAAAGATCATTAAGGATATCACATGCCAAGTTTTCAAATCAATCAATTCTAGGTTCGGATCCATAAGGGAAAGTAATTGTTTTCTTTTCATGTATTTTGATTAGATTGAAATCATCCTGAGTCCCATGAAACTGTAACTAATACTATATTACTTTCAGATACACATCTTTAGAAGTAATTCAAGGAAATTTTTGAGTCTGTGTGTCTATATAATATTGGTTGACTCCAACAACCTTTGGCTCTGAGATCCAGACCTTTACATAGTATTTAAAATTCATCTTTAAAATATACCACCCAGTGTGTAGAAATGAGAGCTAAGTGGAGATTTAGCCATCAAGAAAGCAGAGTCTCTGGGAGTCAAAGTCTGTCTGAAACTTTATAAAACTATAGCAAAACATTCACCTCTGCATAAGAATGCTGTGGAGGACTTTTGTTCATATTGTCATTTATTTCCCAGGATTCTCTAATGAACTTGTATTAGTTTTATAGGCCCAAATGTATATTCTCAGCATTTCTTATGTGTGTCTTTAGAATATGGAACACGGGAAGAAATAAGGGTCCCCTCCCCAACACAAAACCCTAACAAGCAAGTAAATCAGACAAACCACAAACTTAGGACTTTTCTTGTCACCCAGAGAGCTGAGCTCATGGCCGCTTTTGGAGAGAGTAGGAGATGTATGCTGTCACTCTGGGACAGACATAGGTCAATATAGTAAGAAAACAAGCCGCTGAGGTTTTAAGAGAGCAAAGTCAAAATGTGGGGTAGACTTCATAGAATCCTTTGGGAGAGAGTTAAGAGGGGAGTTTTCAAACTATTCCCTCTGAATGTGGTTGACAGTTGGGGCAGACTGAGGGCCACTGACAGTGACACTGGGATTTGTCTCTTCTGCATGCACTGGCTTTTTGGGATCCTATTCTCTTTGGATGTATACCTTGCTCAACCTAGATGTAGTAGGGAGGGCCTTGGACTTTCCACAGGGTGGGGTGCGTTGCCCTCCCTTAGGATTGGAGTAGGGTGGGGTGGAAGGGTGTGTGGAGGAAGTTGGAGGGAAGGGGGAGGAAGGGAGAGAGTAGTAATTTGAATTGGTATTTTTTTTAAAGTAATGAAATAAAATAAAATAATAATAAATATGGGAGATTTTCCCTTGTGGGTTCTTCACGACAGGGCTCACCAGGCACCCTCAGAAAAAGGGTGCCAAGAGTCCTGAGGTACCCATCATGCATGGCACTGGCCTGGAGTAGGTGTATCAGCACCCCCAGGAAAGCAAAATCATCACCCATATACTTCTCTGTGAGAAATAAAGCCTTAACGTGTGTGTTAGATGTCACTGTCAATCTCTGGGACCTACTAAAAAACCCATTACAGTTAGAAGCATGCAAGCAGAATGACAAACAAAATAGAACAAATTAAAAATCCCAACTAGGGTAAGGGTTAGGACCACACAGCGCCTTTAAAAGGCCCAAACACTGTGTGAGGTTAGGAAGGAATTCCAGTTTTGAAAATTAAGATAACTTCACAGGGATTATTGGAGATTTTGAGAGAGAGACAATCCTGGATTTGGGGCAGGGACTCCTATGATGAGGCTTTTAAGACCAAACACACTGGGAGGTCAGACTGAGGGAGTTTGAGGAAGCAGGATTTAGGAGTAGTTTAGTATAGGTTAGTAGTAATTATAATGACAATAGGGGTGGCAGAACCTTTAATATGTGGAGACAATAGAAGCAAATGAAGCCATTGGAGACAGAACTCTGAAGCAGATATTGGGACCTGGGACCTTTGTGACTTTATTTGCTTCTTGGCCATTCTTTATGAATAAGAATTGCACACATTTGCCTCAACACATTACATCAGCAAAGTCCCAAAGCAACAAACTTGGTGTGAGAGTCCTTTTTTATATGTGTTGCTTTTATTAATAAATAAAATTAATCTTTATTAATGAATAAAGATGCCGCTTTGGCCTGTGGTAGGGTAGAATGTAGCTAGGCGGAGAAGACTGAACTGAATGCTGGGAGGAAGAAGGCAGAGTCAGAGAGATGCCATGGAACCTCCAGAGAGGAAAGACATGAGCTGCCAGCTTAGAACCTTGCTGGTAGGCCATGATCCTTATGGTAAAATATAAAATAATAGAAATGAGTTAAATGAAGATGCTGGCCAATAAGAAGCTAGAGCTAATAGGCCAAGCAGTGATTTAATTAATACAATTTCTGTGTGATTATTTCGGGAGTCTGGGCAGCCGGGAAATGAACAAGCAGCCTCCCCCAACACAAAGTGACCATGGACTGAAACCTTTGAAATTGTGGGCCAATGAACAACCCTTCCTTTGTAAGATGTTTATTTAAGGTATTTTGTCAAAGTAATAGGTCGCACACTGACACAGGTAGGAGCGAACAAGTCTAGGGCTGGTCTTCAGACACTGCTGTCAGAGTCTGCTGTGTTTTGCTACATCTTTCCTGGCCGCATAATTGATAGCCATTTATCAAAATAAAGAAAAACAAGGCACAGTACAATAAAGAAGGATAGAAAGATGAATGTGTGCTTGGATAATTAAAGTAAAATTAAGTTTTAGGTCAAATAAAAATGAGAGTAAGACCAAACTAAAAGAAATGTGCATAAAGTAGAAAATTTTAAAAATAATAAACATTCTTAATGAAGCCAACAGTAAACATTAAAGACATAACATTTAATTTGAAATGAAAGATAAAAGGATTAATCTGGTAACATAAATTTTAAAAAGCGTGGAACCAGTGAAAAATAAAGTATAAGGGTGTCAGGGACAGGCTGGAGAGATGGCTCAGTAGACAGAGTGGTTGCCACGCAAGCATGAGGAACTGGAGTTCATAGTCCCGGAAGCCACATAAATGTCGAGTGGGCATAGAGGCCCACTAGTAATTCCATTATTAAGAGGCTAGGACAAACTGGCTGTCTACATTGTCTATACTGGCAAGATCAGGGTTCAAGTGAGAGACTCTTCCCAAATGAAGAAGACTCCTGACATCAACCTTGGACCACTACATACATGCAAACGCACAAACATGCACATGAAAAACCAGGGATCATGTTTTCAAAATGATGTTAAAATAATAATAAGAAAATTATTATTTCCAGTCTTCTACTTCTCCTAGGTGAGTCTGTTTCTTTTTTTTCTAGAGCTTTCAGGTGGGCTATTAAGTCTCCAATGTGTGCTTTCTCCGTTTTAAGTGGGCACTTAATGCTATGAACTTTCCTCTTAGCACTGCTTTCATAGTGTCCCATAGGTTTGAGTATGTTGAGTCTTCGTTTTCATTGAATTCAAGAAAGACTTTAATTTCCTTCTTTATTTCTTCCTTGATCCAGGTGTGGTTCAGTAGCTGACTGTCCAGTTTCCATGAGTTCATAGGTTTTCTGGGGATAGCATTGTTGTTGAATTCTAACTTTAATCCACGGTGATCTGATAAGACACAGGTGGTTACCAATATTTTTTTGTAACTGTGTAAGTTTGCTTTGTTACTGAGTATGTGGTCTATTTTCGAGAAGGTTCCATGAGCTGCAGAGAAGAAGGTATATTCTTTCCTATTTGGGTGGAATGTTCTATAGATGTCTGTTAAGAAGGCTGATGAGAAGCCACGGACAATGACACTAGGTTTCTATCCTAATACATGAACTGGCTTTGTGGGAGCTTAGCCTGTTTGGACGCTCACCTTCCTGGACCTAGATAGAAGTGGGAGGACCTTGGTCTTCCCGCAGGGCAGGGAATTTGGACTGCTCTTCAGTATCGAGAGGGAGGGGGAATGGTGTGGGGGGAGGAGAAGAGGAGTGGGGATAGGGGGAGGGGAATGGGAGGAGGGGGCAATATGTGGGAGGAGGGGGAGGGAAATGGAAAACGGGGAGCAGGTGGAAATTTTAATTAAAAAAGAATAAAAATAAATAAATAATAATAATAAAAAAGAAAGAAAATTATTACCAAAGACATAGATAAAAGTATTAACGTAATATTTGCTTAGAAGCATAGAACAAGTTTGATCAAGAAAAGAACTTAAGACACATTGTACAATAACAGGCAATGCAGAGGCTCTGCAATGCAGGCAGTGGGGAAGCCAGGCCAGCCATGCAATGTTCTTTTACATTCTTAAACAATTCATATCAGTATTTTGCATTTTAGCCATAGCCCTTTCGTGGAATATTATCCTTCCCCTCTTCCACGATCTCCTGTCTTTGTCTTCCCTTAATCAATCAATAAATCAAATTTGTCTCTCTTTGAGGGATTTCTTTTGGCTTATTGTTGCAGGGGATACAGTTCATCATGGCAGGGAAGGCATGATGGTGGGAGCAGAAAGCTGGCCAGTCATGCTGCGTTCATACTTCGGGAGCAAAGAGTGAACAGAAAGTGGGGCTGGGTTATAGAGACTCAAGACCTGTTCCCAGTGACCCACTTCCTCCAGTGAGGCTTTGACTTTTAAATGTTCAACTCCCTTTCCAAACAGTACACCTGGCTAGGTGTCAGGGGTTTAAAAAGATGAGTCTGTGAGAGACATTTCACATTCAAACCACAACACAGACTGAGCCATCCCTCTAGGCCCTGTTTTTGTTTTGTTTTGATTTATGTTGTGCAAAGTTAAGTCTTACCGTAGCCTAACACTTGACCTAGAACTTTCTGTGCAACCCAGGCCAGCCTTCAACTGGTGGCAATCCTCCTGCCTCAGACTCCCAGTTTCTGTGATATCAGCTATAAGCCACCATACCTAGGCCCATTCTCTTCATCATGCTTCATTCACTTTTTATGTTGTACTTGAAATAAGCTTCATGTTGCTACTTCCTCCCCACTTTAAATAGTGTGCTCTCACAACAGCTAAATGTGCAAACCCCAGATATAATATTCCAGATGCTAGTCACCAAATTTCTTTAAACATGCTAATCATTAGCCCTCAGTATGATGCATGATCTGCATATACTCCTTACAGGTGGGCCACCATTTGGACAGGCTTTGACATCAACTGCCTTTGAATTACAACTTCATTGTTTACTCTCTTAGTGTTCCTCATTTTATAAATGGTGATAAAAATGAATACTTAATTCATTACATTGTTTTTGGGGCAAATGAAGTGATACATATACAATGTCTGGCAAGTCCTTGGGCCAAAGTGAACCTTCAGTAGATAAGAGCTGTTATAGGTAGTTTGGAATTACTTTAGTAATTATAGTGGCTGAAGGTTTACACCTCTGAGAATATACAGTATTCACAAATGTTTCTTTTGTATTTTAATGTACAAATGATATAAAACAGGAGCCTTCACCACGCTTGCAGATTAGCACCACTAACGGAGCTATCATGATGTAATCCTGGAAAACCACTTGGGTTTGTCGAAATGAATAATCAAGGTGCTTTATTGTGTGGTTCTGTTGAGTTTTCAGTTAGTGGAACGCTGGCAGAGACCTCAGAATATTTTCTTGGTGTCTCCAGGCTTCCACTCAATACTACCTGGTTTTCTGGAGCTTATTTGAGTTAATTCTGTGCGGGAACCACTGACCTGAGAGAATTCGGGGAAACAGTCTCAGATAGTAGTGTTTGAATGGGTGTTCTACCTGGCTTCTGATCTTTGTTGAAAGATAGGACTGCCATTGGCATCTTAAAGATTTTTGATAGCTGGTTCAGTTATTTGGTTAAATTTGTAGAGCTCAATAAAAAATCATTAAAAAATTTTGATTTTAGCGGAGTAATATTCTAGAAGACCTGTTGATGTGTGTGTGTGTGTGTGTGATTGGTTGGGTGGTTTATTGATTTGTTCTTATAAGCCTAGAATACACATTCTTCAGGTACAGTTCTGGTACTTATCTGTTGTTTTTAATCTAATTCACTATCATTCTATTTTATTTTTAAAGACTTGGGAACCAGATGCTGGGGTGAAAACCTGCTAGTTCAAAGAGGCAGAGAAAACATCAGGCTGGTTCATCCTCCACTGTCATCCCAGAATGACAGCTTTCTCTTACACCATCTGAAACAAAATCTCCTCCAACTGGATGCCCTCCTCTCTACTTCCTGTCTATTCCCCCTCTCTCTGTCCTCCTGACTTTCTCCTACTCTCTATGGCTTTTCCTGTCAACTGATTTCTTGCTCCATCTCTCAACCTATTGTTGATTTTATTTAATCATGTTTACAATATTCAAGCAGAAAGCTCGTGGATTAAGGATGTATGCATGGGATGAGCCACACCACAACTAAAAGCAGGTTCCTCCCATAAGCAATGAAATCTCAGGGTTCACATTGTGAATATCCTACAACACTTCAATGTGAGTTACTTTGACCTTTGACACTGGACTCCATTGTTGTATAGAGAGCAAGTTCCTCCGCAGCCCCAGGATTCTGTGCAGGCAGTGAGAGTGTGTTCTTAGGGAAGTCAGGCACCACTGGAATGTGACTTTGTCATATGGAGTCCCCGATTCTTTTTCTAATTCTGCTCGAGGAACTTAAATTTTTATGGTTTCTCATTTCTTGTTTTTATCTATTTTTTCTTTTTTTTTTTTTTTTTTTTTTGGTTTTTCGAGACAAGGTTTCTCTGTGGTTTTGGAGCCTGTCCTGGAACTAGCTCTTGTAGACCAGGCTGGTCTCGAACTCACAGAGATCCGCCTGCCTCTGCCTCCCGAGTGCTGGGATTAAAGGCGTGCGCCACCACCGCCCGGCTATTTTTTTGTTTTTATATAACAACTGCAGTTTCTCTTCCCTCCTCTCCTCTCAGTGCCCCTCCCTCATTCCATCCACTCCTTTCCCCCTATTTCTCTTCAGAAACTGACAGGTCTCGCA
The DNA here is from genome assembly GCF_950005125.1 of Chionomys nivalis. NCBI lineage: Eukaryota > Metazoa > Chordata > Mammalia > Rodentia > Cricetidae > Chionomys > Chionomys nivalis. The sequence goes on from NC_080089.1 coordinate 85,510,420, forward strand.
TGGTCTCATCCAGCCATGACATATCAAGTTGCAGTGAGACTAAGCACCTCCTCTCCTATTATGGCTGGATGAGGCAATCTGATAGGAGAAAAGGGTCCCCCAAACAGGCAACAGAAATGGACCCTGTCCCCAATATTAGGAATCCCATAAGAGAAGACCAAGTTACACCAACTGTAACATATATGTAGAGGGCCTAGTTCAGTCCCATGTAGGCTCCCTGGTTATCAGTTCAGTCTCTTTGAGCCCCTTTGAGTCCAGGTTAGTTGAGTCTGTGAGTTTTCTTGTTGTGTCCTTGACCCCACTGACTCCTACAAACCTTCATCCCCCTCTTCCACAGGATTTCCTGAGAATGCCCCAATAGTTGGTGGGTCTCTGCATCAGTTTTACTCAGTTTCTGGGTGAAGACTCTCTGATGACAGTTGGGTTAGGTACTATTCTATGAGTATAGCAGAATACCAATAGGAATTATCCTCCTCTTCCTCCTCCTCCTCCTTCTCCTCTTCCTCCTCCTCCTCCTTCTCTGCCTTCTCCCATCTACTCCTTCTTCTTCTCCAGTTTGTGTTTGTTTTTAACCCAGGTGTCTGAGCTGTCCTGCCTCTGGGTTCTGACCCTCAGCGGTGAGGTTCCTTTCGTGGTACAGTTCTCAAGCTGGACCTGTTTCTTTGCCACCTGTATTACCCCAGTACATTTGTAGGCAGATATGTTGTAGGTCAAAGGTTTTATACCTGGATTTGCATCTCATTCCCTCTGCTGGAAGTCTTGTCTGATTGCAGGAGATGGCCAGCACAGGCTCTGTATCCCACACTGCTAGAAATCTTAGGTAGGGTCACCCTCATAGATTTCTGGAAGTTTCCATTGCACTAGGTTTCTAGCTCACCCCAGAGATGCCCCAAGATTCCATTTGTCTCCCCCAGTACTCTCTCCCTCCATCCTTCCCCAACCTGTTCCCTTCTATTCCTATCTGTTAGGTGAACTTAAAAATGTTGATTGTATTTCTCAGTAAAAATATGCTCCATAAAAAACATGCAAAGCACTTAGCTAATTCTAGAAGTGCCTCTAAGCTCAGAGAGAAGGTGGATGTATTTCAGAATCAGTAGATTCAGAGAATTACTATTTTTGTCTTTTAGTAATACAAATGCAATTCCCATTTCACGAAGGAGGGAACGTGTTTTAGAGAGATGAAGCACCTTGTCCAATGTCACATAGCTGGGAATGGGCAGAATCAGGACATCAGCCCTTGCAGGACTGACTCCATGCCAGCTTTTCTAAACACTACACTCTTGGCTAGTTATGCATTTTTATTTGTTTTCCAGGCACATTTTTCTGGTAAACTATGGTGCTCAGTTCATTTTAGGTTAGCCTTCCTTGACGAGGAGCAATGATATACACAACCAAATACGCACTACACATTATACAAATACACATGACTTTTGAGAGAATTCTTAACACCACCACTAATGTTACTGCCCGAGTCCTGGAAATGTTAGAATGGCCTAATTATTGGCAGTGGTCTTGCAGAGAGGATTTGAGAAAAAAAATATCCCTGTGCCTTGTCAAAAAACACATTGGCAGGGCAGGAACAGGAAAAGCTTGCCATTAAAGTTTCAATTTGCAAGGTCAGAAAAAAAATCTCTACTGCTGTGGAATTCATAAAGCAACAGAGCAGTTGTGTTACGATATTAACAAGATGTAGGAGCAACAAAATAAGCTAAATCAAAGATGACCAAGTCTATGTACTAGTGGCAAGCAGGAGAGCACAAACTAGAGAGTTTCTGAAGACAGGCACTTGGAAATGAGAGCCACACAGTTCTTTTCCTGAATGTTAATGCTGGAAACTACTAATAAGACAGGGAAAAATTTAATATACATATACACCCTATTTCCAAAATTCATAAAATTAATTATGAGATTGGCTATAGAGACAAAGTTTGACTAAATAGTAGTATAATTAATTAAAACCAACCAACCAAACACCACTACCAATAACAACTACAAATGAATCTAAGGTCTCTTCCATGTTTGGACAGGATATAGGGATAATACGGATGTCTCATCTATTCCAATTCAGTGAATTGGAAGCCTAGAGAGATTTTGGATTCAGCCTGAGACTTAAAGAATGGACAGACAGTCAGAGGGACTGAGAGACCCCTCTGACTGGAAAGATTTGAAAATATAGGTATGAATATTGGGACTCAAGCTACTGAGAAAGATGGGCCAGTCCATGAAACTCTTTAACTGTGAATCTAGGAGATGAGATGAAATTTTGATACAAAATAAGCAAACAAAATAATAATTAAGAATAAAGTCTGTCAAGTTACTCACAGTAGCTAATGCGTGTCATGTGTCCCTGTACATGGTATCCACTTTACATGATCCCCTTGTTATCACAGTGAACCACACGGATGTCCTTTCATCACGTCAGCCTCACATAGGAGGGGACTTGGACAAAGTGGGGCTCCCTAAAGTGAGCATAGTCTGGGGACTACTCACAACCCATTGTTACAGCTGGCTGGCTCCACCATGAAGGCTGCTGTGAGGTCTATGCATAACCCGTATGAGCTGACTCAGGGCACAATCTGGAACTAGCTTCTTAAGGTGAGGAAAGGTTCCCGTTCTGGTTCTGGGACAGGTTTATGGGTAGGAGGACAGGCTAGGGGAACTCAAGGGATCAGCAACCCTGCTGCCAGTGAAGATTAGTATGCCTAGCCTATGTCGGACCCACAATTTACCTGTTCCTTCAGCTAAAACAACAAACTAAAAAACCCCAAACAAACAAAAACTAAGAACACACCCTTCGATTTATACAGACTGGTTTAGCTAAAGTAAATTTTACTTGAGTTAGGTTTGGGGTCAGAGGGCATACGCAGTGTTTCTTAAATTTCCAGTCACATATTAGCAACAGATACGATTAAACACTGTTCAAGGTTTCAAACAATGTTAACAATTTATTTCCAGCATGTTTGTTCTGAGGGTTATCATAACACTCCTGTGAAATCCAGATAGGTCTGATTAACTGTTAGAGATGAATAATTTAGTGAAGAGAGATCAGGGATGTATACACACCTATTTCCTGAGGTATAGTGCAAGATAATTCAAGCATTGTGTGTTTATTTCTGTCACCTGTCCTTCAAGGTCATTATAAAAGTGTGCTCTTGCTAAACCTCCACCTGAAGGTGGATACTTTCCTCTTTCTTAGACTAATCCTGACCTGCTGACATCTGATGTTGTTTCCCTGCTATAATGTCCTGAAATGTACTCAGTCAACTATTTAAATACTTAATTACAAATATCGGACATGATCAGGTCACCTAAGTAATAAGACATGGAAAAATCTAATCAGCATGTGCAGCCTATTTCCAAGCGTCAAATGGCCATTCTATATGACCTTTGTTACAATCCCTGCCATTATATCACCAGCACGTCTTTACAACACCTTAAAAAGCCTGCCTGTTTCCAAGAGTGGTATTCTAAATATGTTTCTTTATCCCACCCTCATTATAACAGGAAGAGGTCAATGGTCTAAAGGGTAGTTTCATATTATAAGAGGGATAAAAACTAAAATCAATAAATCTCTAGATCATAAATGTTGCTACAGTCTGGCAAGGTTGAGAAAATTATGAGCCAAGCTTCGTGATGTCTGGGTATTGTAGCTTGTAAATTTCTACCTACATATGTTACGTGGCTGTGCACAATGTGTCTGCTGGACCCTTTGTAGAATTCACTCACAAATGTGGTGAAATTTTGTTTGGTATTAGTTATAAGGTTAGTGGTTGAACATTACTGGAGTATATCATCATATAAAACGATAATGCATTCTTATTTTACTGATGAAAACATGTCTAATGTTATAAAGTCACATTTTCCCTTTGACTTCGTGACTTTAATCAGGAAACTCAAATAGAAAGTCATTTGTTTGCATTGCTCAGTAAATTAGGAATATGGGACACATTGGAAAAGCTTCTGTTGTGCTTACATGTTTAGACTGAAGAGCGCTAATTCTACTGCTTCCACCAAAACAAGAGAGATCATCAGGAATGTAATAAATACCCCATGGAAGACAACAGGCAATAAATTATTACACAGTCCAGCATGATCTTTTTGTTAGTGATACTTAGAATTAAATACATGGATGCTAAAAAGAGATTGTGCATGGCCAAGATAAAAAACACTGATGACAACTTATGCTAGAGAGGATGTGGGGTAAATGGAACACTCCTCCATTGCTGATGAGAGTGCAAACTGGTACAGCCACTTTGCATATCAGTATGGCGATTTTTCAGAAAATTAGGAAATAACCTTTCTCAAGACCCAGAAATACCACTTTTGGGTATATATCCAAAGGATGCTCAATTGTACCACAAGGACATGTGCTCAACTATGTTCATAGCAGCATTGTTTGTCATAGCCAGAATCTGGAAACAACCCAAGGGCTCCTCAACCAAAGAATGGATAAGGAAAATGTAGTATATTTACACCATGGAGTACTACACAACAGAAAAAAATAATGACATCTTGAAATTTGTGGGAAATGTATTGATCTTAAAAACATCATATTGCGTGAGATAACCCAGACCCAGAAAGATAAGTATCATGTGTACTCACTCATAAATTGCTTTTAGACATAATGCAAAGAAAAGTCAGCCTACAATTCACAATCCCAGAGAACCTAGAGAACAATGAGAACCCTAAGAGAGACACACATGGATCTAATCTACATGGGAAGTAGAAAAAGACAAGATCTCCTGAGTAAATTAGGAGCATGAGGACTATGGGAGAAAGTAGAAGGGGACGGAGAGAAAGGGAGGGGAGCAGAGAAAATGTATAACTCAATAAAATCAATAAAAATTAAAAAAATAAAAGAGATTGTGCATGTTTAATTAATTCCTCCCTTGTTCATATCAAAGCTGTGTGTCATAGTCAAGATTTCTAACCTCTTTGGTTAGGAATTATCTATTTATTCATCATTATAATTATAATGATTATAGTATTTATATTATTATTATAAGTTCTTTACTTATTGATCATTCTTATTGCTTTCAATTGGAGACAAGAAAAGATCCTACTAAGAAAGCTATTGTGAAGATTAAATATTTTTGAGAAAAGGATAGCTTAGATAATGAACACAATCTAATACTATTTTCCATTTCTAGAAACCTTCAGTGACTAAAAATCACACACACAAAAAAATAAGTGCCAAGGGTATGGTCTGAATTTTAAGGAGGTAAAGACAATGTTAGAGGGGATCTCACCAGTATGCAAACTCACTGTCAGTGCATGAAGAGTATGCACTAGGTGTCTTTCTGTGTGCGAATCAACATTAGTAAACCAAACAGATGAATAGAGGAATATGCATTCAACATATCAGGTAATAAGTTCTATATAAAAATATTCAGCAGATTAAGGAATGAAGAATGATGCTGAAGATTTGTCAACTTAGGTAAGGAGAAAAATTACAGGAACAGAATTGCTATTAAAAACAGACAAACTTCTGCATTTGTTAGATACCTCTTTATCGAGCCTCCTGCCATTTTAACGACAACAATAACACTGTGAGATGTGGCACTGAAAAACAGGAAAAAAAATAATGGAAAGTGAGACCAAGGGCTAAATTACACACACACACACACACACACACACACACACACACATTCTCCTACACTCAGTGTTTTTTTATACTAGAGTTGGGAAAGGAAGAAAGAGGAACACAAACGTTTATGGCCCGGTGTGGAAGTGCAGTAAATGAATACTACTATTCAGGGTTCAGATGGCTGGTCAACTCACTATTTGGAATTTGGCTGGATGATCAATTTACCTTTCAGAATTCATTTAAAAATGAGAAATTTCAGTCTCCACCCAATTGCTCTTGACAGGCAGCTTTGAGAGAACCCCATTCCACTTACTGAGGCTCATGATGAGGGAGTCTTCTGGTTTCACCTTGCTATCAACAGATTAGATACGGCAACTAAGGATTACAGTCTAACCCCATAGCATTAAAAGTGCTACGCACTTTTAGTGAAAGTTAAAGAAAAACAACAGAAAGCAAAACCAGGTCCTCCTGAAGCAAAGCTATACAAGAGCTTCAGGGTACATCAACTGATATTCAAATGACTAAGTCTACATTAAAAAAAATGTTAAATGTAGTAAAATTCTCTGCTTCAATAAGTCACTGCAATGACTAGCGAAGGAAGAAATGCTTCATCTAGGCTTAAAATAGCTCCCCCCAAATTTCAAATATACGAGGCTCTGGGCATGAAGGCAATGATCCCAAGGGCCATTGCAAACACCTGTGATTTAGAGGGTCTCTTTGCAAACATTGTCCTTCAACTCTTACCAAGTTTTGATGTATTTACTGATTTCTACAAATAGTATCTGAACTGCCCCTGCATGGGGTTCACCCTCTGTCTCTAGACCCCCGAGCCATGCATTTCTAAGTGTGAGCCACTCACCTGTCTTCTAATACCAGGTATATATACATTTAGTCAATAAGTTTCTTTTTCCATCTACAACATTAAAGCTCACCTGCTCTGGCCTCTGGCAGACCATGCAGTCAAAGCTTTCTAATTGACAGACCTCTAGGGGATAACCTGAATATTGCTGTTCTTGATGTATCAGTTTTGAAGGTGAGAGGTGTGGGGTCTCAGAAGGGCACAATGCAGCCAGAATTAGGTAGCCTTCCTTGGACTTGTTGGCATTGTCTACTAATGATGAGCCCCAGAATTTATAGAAAGCAACACGACCATTCTTTTGAGGCCACCAATGTGATACTTTTGAAGACATACATACCTATGACTTTTTTTTTTTTTTTGAGACAGGGTTTCTCTATAGCTTTGAAGGCTGTCCTGAAACTAGCTCTTGTAGACCAGGCTGGCCTTGAACTCACAGAGTTCACTCACCTGCCTCTGCCTCCCGAGTGCTGAGGTTAAAGGTATGCACCACCACTGCCCAGCTTAACATACATACCTATGACTCTTATAACTATAAAAAAAAGTCCTCTATGATCATATAAGAATCCAAAAAAATTAGAAGATTCACAGTAATTTCCAGCATAATTATTTTGATGGACTTTTACTGATATGGTATGATAGCAGTCTTTCCCTCTTCCACAAATACATGAGAATACTACTTCCTATGTGGTCATCTGCATGTCCAATAGGTTACCATTTCCCCGGTATGTGGCAGAAAGTACAAAACCGTTCTGTGAAATCTTAAACTTGAGTCAGTCACTAAGACAGCATGAACAGCAGGAGTAACAAGGCCACCGCACAGCTAGTCTATGGGAGCATGTGTTACTAGAGTGTACCTAGTCCGTGTGAACATTGGGCAGCATGTTACAAAGGAACCTGGTATTAGAAGACAGGTGAGTGGCTCACACATAGAAATGCATGGCTCGGGGGTCTAGAGACAGAGGGTGAACCCCATGCAGGGGCAGTTCAGATACTATTTGTAGAAATCAGTAAATAGATCAAAACTTGGTAAGAGTTAAAGGACAAGCAGAAGTTAGAGGTCAAAGCTATTGGGCCCGCCTTTGTTTTCCAAGCAGCCTAATTCCCCATTTCCCCGGCCGGCCGTCAGATACATTTCTGGGCACTGGTTCTTCCACCCTCTGCTTTTCCTTTTGGGGGAGGAAATTTTGTACTATGACACAGTGTTGGCAAATGTGAGTGGGCAGATAATATCACATGGGGGCTTTTCAGAAGATTATCCATTTTCATAAATTGTTCTCAAATTGCTCTCTCCATTTTAAGGAGTAAAGAGCCTCCTGAGAGTGTATTTGATCATCAAAACATTTTTTTCCATGATGCTTTGTGTTTAGAATGAATAAAAGCAGACGGGAAGTTGATTAAGGCTGACAGTTCACCGTGAACTTCAGTGTACTGCAAACTGAGCTGGCAAAATTTTTCCTTACCAGGAGGGAGGTGGGACAGTAGAATTAACCTATCATGTCACTTCTCCGAGGCGATTCTCACAGGAGGGGCTTTGTCAGAACGTGTTTGTTATGATCTCCGTGCCCTTTGATGAGTTTCCTTCTTAGCTTTGGGTTTCAGGGACACACTCAAGATATAGTTTTACTCTATGACATCTGCCGGGGGTGGGGGGGAGGGCGCCTCAAAACCACAAAGCAAAGCACGTTTAATGATTTAAAGTTCACAGCCTTATCAACAGCAGCAACTGCTCACCATCAGAGTCCACAGGCCGTCACCACATGCTATGGACGTGGTTGTGAGCTGATGATTACTGCAGTTGCTGGGTACCATCCCCAAAGATCTGTTTGCAGAGCACTAATTGATGAATTCTCCCTGGACCAGTGTGAAGAAACGCTAGAGCTCTGTAGCTGGTCGGTTTTTACGGGCAGGCGGGTTAAATGGCTGCTAACTTTCTCCACTCACCACCCTTGTTGTGCCATCTTTCAACTCTCACCATGGCCTCTGCTTCGTGTGCTTCCTGACGCTAAGGCCATTCAATGTCAAAAGGAAAAAGGAGAAAGAAAAAGGGGGGGCCCACATGTAACATCACCTTGTGGATGCAGCATTTCTGAAATGCTGTTGGCTCCATGAGATATTCTGTGCGTTGGTTTGTGGTGAGCCCAGAATAAAGCATCTTGTTTCCCCATTAGAGATCCTATAAGCCTTTACCATGTTCCAGGCTGTTGGTATCTACAGTGTGCATCTCTGTTTGGACAATGTATTTTGCAGGTATTTGGGATTTCAGGAAAAGCAGGAGGAGATGAATGTTTGAAATGCAAAGGACTTGCAAGGAAAACACTGAATTAAGGCCATCAGTCCCCCCAAATGCACGAGTCACAGAGGTCTCTGTGTTTTCCTTCCAATCACAGCAAGTGTGTTTATGCATGGATGATGTGCAGGGGTTATAATAAAGTCCCACCTCTACAAAGTACAAAAGTCAGGAAAAGGAAAAGCTGCCCTCTGAGGGTTAACTATAAAACCAAGCATATTGAAAGAACTAAAGGATATTCACTAAAGAAAAAGGACTTTAAGAAAGATTGACTCTCTTCTAAACCATAGTCAGAATGAGCCTGGGAGTCCACTACAGGTATTTATATGCAAAATCAGGCAACCAGTGATCAGCAAAGACTGCTCGCTTTGGAGACTGTAGAAGGGAAGGGTTGCGGTGGGATACATTCAGGGAAGAGAGGAGATGCTGCTGAATCAGGGTGTGACTCAGCCTTGACTAAATGTACCTGTGTTAAATCATGGGGCCTCTAGCTCCCAGACATTTCAGTTAAATCAAACTCTACTTCCTCAATTTTCATATCTCAAGATCTAATGATGCCCGGCCTCCCTCCCTAATGCTGCCAGGGGACAACACTTCATCACCAATGCTGCTGCCAAGCTCAGAGTCCTCTGTGGAAACCCTTTGGGCATGCCTTATGCAGGTAACCTTCTGTTTATAGAGATCTGTTCATTCCTTTATGTTCCTGAAAAGAGCCAGAAGGGACACTCTAGTGTAGTAGGAGCTGCGGGCTGCGTTCCTGCCACCCAGCTCCCGGCCACCTGGCTAGCTTATGCCCCGAAATAATTACATGGGAACTGTATTCTTTTAAACACTGCTTGGCCCATTAGTTCTAGCCTCTTAATGGCTAATTCTCACATCTTGCCTTAACCCATATTTAGTAATCTGTGTAGCACCAGTCTTACTGGGAAAGATTCAGCATGTCTGACCTGGTGGCTTGCTTCATCACGTCTGCCCTGGAGAGCAGTGGCCTTGCATCTTACCTCACTTCCTCTTCCTCCCAGCATTCTGTTCTGTTTACTCCACCCACCTATGTTCTAACCTATGAGGCCAAGCAGTTTCTTTATTAATTAACCAATGACCTTCCTCCATCACTCTAGGACTGCCAACCATGAGGACCAGTCTGGACCAGGGTGACTTCCAGAGGCCCAAGTTCTGTGCTATCCCAGCATGCCTTTCCTTTTTCATTCTAAAGAGCTTCATTAAATGTTCTCCTTGAAAAAATATTTTTGTTTTAGTTCATGAGGGTTTCACCTGCTTCCATACAAGACTACAGTTCATACTAAACTCTGAGAAAAATGACATTTTCAGTGTCTTTCAGGGAAGCAAAACAAAACAAACAAATAACAACAAAAACTCATGTAGAATAAAACCTGTTTTAAACAGAAGGAAAAGAAACCCGAGGAGAATAAATGACTTACGTGGGGTCTTTACATTACTAATTAGTGTGGTGGTTTAAATAAAAATAGTTCCCAAAGGCTCAAAGGGGGTGCCACTCCTTGAGAGGGATTAAGAGGTGAGACCTTGTTGGGGTAAAGTGTGTCATTGGGGGGTGGGCTTCGGGGTTTTAAATGCTCAAGCCAGACACACTGCTCCTCTCTTCCTGCTGCCTGCAGATCCAGATGTAGAACTCTCAGCTCCTCTCCAGTCCCATTTAAATACCTTTCTGTAGAAGAGTCATGGATTCCCTTCACAACTGAAGAGTACTGACTAACACACTTAGTCGTCAGGATCCAAAGCACACTGCAGCTGTCCCCTGGTAAGCCAGGCTCTCGTGGTTTCCAAGCTGTTAATGCTGGCAAAGGACTTTGCTGTAAGCATGCCACACCCTACTAATAAATGCCAAACTCAGCAATAGAAAACCAAACTTCAAATAGGTAAGAAAGATCTATCAGCAGGGCATTAAAGGTTGAACGCATACTGTAGTATTAGGAGCGGCGGGCTGCGTTCCTGGCGCCCGGCCGCCCGCACAGCTAGCTTTACCCAAAATAATTACATGAAAACTGTATTCTTTTAAACACTGCCTGGCCCATTAGTTCCAGCCTCTTATTGGCTAGCTCTTACATATTGTTCTAACCCATTTCTAATATTCTGTGTAGCATCACGAGCTGGCTTACCAGGAAAGACCTGCCTCTGTCTGGAGTGGGAGAATCATGGCGACTTCTGCTGCTGAGTCAGGAAAAATTTCTTTGCAGAAAGCCACCCACAAACAGCAAAAAGCTGTGTTAAACTCTACCCCCCCCCCTTTTTTTAAAGCCCTCTCAGGTTTTTAAGTGGATTTAGCCCATCATGTTGGAGTGCCACTCTGTAATAGCATACCTCTTTGGTTCAGTCATGTTGAACAATTATCAATCAATAGAGAATTTCCTTGGGAAAAAAAAATCAGTTATTTCATCAGTAAATCTTCCTAACGAATGATTCCAAGGAACGAATGCAAAACACATTTAAGTCATTTCTAAAAGTTCATTTTAAAGATTATTGTTATGGTTATTAAGCTGGTGGTAGCTCATCTAAAGCTTTCCTACACAAAGGCATACATACTGCAACATATCTGGACTGTGGATCATACCTGGACGTGGTCAGTGGTAAGAGAAGGCAGTCTGCATTAGGCCATGCCAGTGTTGGCCATCAGGACCACCAGAGCCCAGGCACTGTCAGCTGGAATACCAAACTGATGCTGAGGCCAACTTGGTCTTCCTGGTAAACTTTTAAGAGTGGGGTGAAAACAAATGAGCGATGTTGTGTGTGGGCAGCCTTGTTAGTGGAGTGCGATGAATGTAGCTATTAAACATTCAGGTAAAAAAAAAATGATTTACTACTTTCAGTGCCACAGGGAGCAACTTTCTCTGTGTCCTTACCCAGTCTATGACACACAGCAAACTTGGCTGCTGAATAATTCCGTGTAATTGTTCCCCGGAGGACCGAAACGTAGAGGAAGGAGGTCTTTTTGTGTAAAAGTGCCCATTTAAGACAATACAATGGAAAATAAATACATCGGTGGGTGGATGCTTACCTGCAATTATCTTTAGTTGAAATTTCCAAATGTTGAACGTAATGAAAATTCCCTGGATAGAAAAATGTCCCTGGATAGCTTCAGTAGCTACTCGTTACTTTGTAAATGGTCTTGCCAGGCAGCCGGAGCAAAAGGAAACTTCTTTTATGAAAATATTACCTGCCATGCACAGGGGTAGGTTAGCCTCTCTACTGCTGGCAGTAATTCCTCCAAAGGGCCTTGTGATTTGGTTTTCAGGGAGGGGGTTTTACTTCCTCACCTGTCTAAGCCCTTTGTAGGTGTGTGTTAGATTAGGTGGGACCCTCTATGTCAATCTCCCAAACTGGGATTAATTGGCGAGCGAGACAGTTCCAGGTGGACAATTAGGATTTTCTTTCTCAGGAGAGGTGTTAAATATTTCACACCACACACTACACATATATCATGCTTTACAACCCCTCATTAGCCCACACAATAAGCCAGGGGACCGCTCCAAGCTCTCACCCTCATGTGATAGTTAAGGGGAGCTAAATATGAAAAATGTTACCCTTGGCTTCACTCCGGGCTACAGGTAGAAGCAGACTTGGGGAGCAAATTCTAAAACAATGAAGTAACCAGTCAAAAGCTCACAGGGATCGGACACTGTAGCGCTTTCTTCTAGCCCCTTCGAAAGAGCCACGGGAGTCTCACGCCGCCATCAGTCTGACGCCGCCGTCAGTGCATAGAGTAGGTCCTGTGATGTTTCCAGGGCAGCCCTCGTTTCCTGCTGTCTCTGGCCTGGTTCCCACATTGGATGCCAATGTTAACCTTACTGTTGGGGAGTTTGGGGACTCCCTTCCTGCCCTACCCTCCGTGCTCTCTTTCTGACATGTTGTTCCATCGTGTGTCATTATCCTTCTTCTGAATTATCTCAACCCCAAATCGGCTTTCTCCGCATCTTAGAATTCATGTGTAGGTTGAGTGGACCGACTCTCACATCTGCAGCTCTCTTTTGCACACGCTTTATTTAGATTAGTTTCTCTCACCTGGTTACCATTAACATCTTAAAAACTAGACGAACACTTCAAATAACCACCCCCCCCCAAAAAAAGAAAAGACCAGAGAAGTGTATGCAGAAACAATGCCTGTATTTTGTGTGACTGCGCAGTGGAATAGTTTAAATTACCGTAATGAAGATAGAAAATCATGGATGCATTGGGGCTGTAGAGATGGCTCAGTGGGGAAGAATACTGGCTGCTCTTGCAGAGGACCTGGTTCAGTTCCTAGCACCTACATGGCAGTTGTATGACCCTAGTTCTAGGAGATCTAATGCCCCCTTCCGGTCTCTTTAGGCATTGCATGCAATGGGGCACATGCATACATGCAGGCAACCACTCATACACATAAAACAAAAATAAACAGACTTTTAAGAACTAAGGAAAATACAAAAAGTAGTGTTATTAAACTGTGAAAGGGACAGATGTAAATGCAGACAGCTGTTGTTGTTGTGATCTATCACTCACATACCTATAAAGACATGGAATATATGAAATGACGGTGTGGGTGACCCCAGTGCTGAGATTATTGGACCTTCTCACAGAAAACGTTTCTGTTCGGTTATCATACCCATTTTGAAAAGAATTTTCAACTTCGATCCAGCCTCTAAATTGTTTCTCCTTTCTAATGTATTTGTGTTTGCAACTGCATGACTTTCTCAAACTTTAGGCTGTTATCTTTAAATTCTATCTGTGGGGAAAAATAATGAGCAATATATAAGATGAATTGCTATTAGGGAAAAAAATTTAAATCTTCAATAGTCTTTCAAACCAGTTTTCATTATTTTAATAATTCAGACTTTAAATGCATTTGCCAAATTTAAAAGTGGTTTAAATCACAAAGAAAATTTGTGTCTCTTATTTTTCTGTCTCCAACGTGGAGACTGCACTCTCCATCGGGTGTCTGGAGAAGGGGGTGGGGGTGGGGATGAGGGTGGTCATTCAAAGTAGCAAGAGGCTGTATTAGTCTCGATTTTTTATGCTTCCTCTTCTCTGTCTCTTTCATCGCGCGTTTTTTTTTTTTTTTTTCTTTTTTTGGAACTGTTTGAAACAAGCATCCTACTTCCTTAGACAAAACTGATGCACTGTTTTGCTTCAGGGGCTAACGGAACAAGATGCTACAGGACTAATTCACCTGGTTGTCTTTTCCGGTTGTATTGTGTTTCTTTCTTGTCAGTCTTTTCTGAGCCTCCAGTTTGGACTCTGAAAGCATGCAGTGCTGGTAAGGCCCAGGTTTGGCCCAGAGTTTCCAGAAGGTCGCAGCAGCCTGTGGCTATTTTGCACCTTCCCTTAACATCCTCTGTAGTGTGGAGCGGTGGTGCTGCGTCCCGCCACCCGGCCAGCTTTACCCGAAATAATTACACGGAAACTGTATTCTTTTGAACACTGCCTGGCCCATTAGTTCTAGCCTCTTATTGGCTAGCTCTTACATATTGATCTAACCCATTTCTAATATTCTGTGTAGCACCACGAGCTGGCTTACCAGGAAAGATCTTAACCTGCATCTGTCTGGAGTGGGAGAATCATGGCGACTCACTGACTCCGCTTCTTTCTCCCAGCATTCTGTTCTGTCTACTCCGCCTACCTAATTTTCTGTCCTATTAAAGGCCAAGCAGTTTCTTTATTAATTAACCAGTGAAAGCAACAGATAGACAAGTGACCTTAACCAATAGACAGATGACCCTTCTCCATCAATCCTCCAGTTGCTTGTCTCCTTAAGTCAGATGGAGGCTGGGGATTCAGGTTTTAAAGAGTTAAGTCCGATGCAGGGCACTGGAGCACCCAGCTGCAATTCTGTGAACTGAAGCTAGTAGGAAGAAAGAAAAAAAAAAACCAAACAGGTTTTAGCCCTGGATCCTGGCTTGCTGTTAACTCTGAGACAGCAGGAGTGGTTGGTACCCTATGGCCAGAGCTTCCTTGCCAGCTAACCCTGCCCTGAGAACCGAACGGTTCAGTATCGCTCACAGGTTATTAAAGATTCTGCTTGCTTTACAACGGTCTGTTAACAGCTCTAATGTCTTTAACATGTGCAGCCTATTGACTTTTAAGTAACATTTTATTGAAGTAACTGCCGTGCTTATTAGCCCGTAAGATTTACGCTTCATTTTCAGTCCTGGATCTGAAGGAAGGAGCGGGCTTCCCTGAAATGTTCAGCATCTCTTAGAAGATAAGAGATGCTGAACGCTGACAGGGGCGGGGGCATATGCAGTGCAGTAAAGAGGGTTATGAAGAAAGATGAAGCAGATCTCCTAGAATTTGAGGCGAGCTGAGAGGTCACAGGGGAACAGTCACGTCTTCACCAATGGGGCTGAAATTTGGAAGGAAAAAAAAATACTTGCAGATGCAACCAGCAAGAATGGCTTAGGCGGTGACTGTGTGGCTTTGGCTTTTAGAGTGTTGTGTCTGATGAGTCATTTCAAAAGCACTAAATTTCGTACTCATGAGCAGACAGCCATCAGGACCAGTTCCTGGACATGGTGCTCTGCTACTCGGGCATTTTTTGGGGAAAAAAAAAATCAGAATTGCCCGTGTGTGTCATCGCTGCTGTTAGTTCCTGGAAACAAGAAGAACAATGGCACTCTGAGTGCACATTGCTGTGCGCATGGAGCCCACGAGCAAACGCCTTCACGAAAGCAGTGACAGCAGTGGTTGGTGTTGACGGCCCTGAGAGCCAGATTTGTCATACAATCAACTATAGGTGATAAAAGAAATATTTAGGTTACCTGAAGTGAGATGTGTATTAACTGTATCAGAAATATGTAAATGGCTGGATGTCATAAACAGTCTCATTTTTCTCTGAACTAAACACTTAACCTACAGATACGAGTTTATTTAATAGCAGAGACGCTGTCTACATAACTGCATATTTGTAGGCACAGTGTGAAGAAGGAGGATGTGAGACCCTGCAACCAACATCTCTACCAAAGAGTGGACAGCGTAGAAACAATTTCTAAGAGAAGGTGTGGGTAGGGCATTTACAGCTCTCTGACTTTCAATGAGTCCAGAGACTCATGGAAAACTGAGTGTCTCATTTCAGTTCTCAAGCTGTGACTCAGAACCCAGCTAAAAAACCTGACCACAGGGCATGTTTTTCTCATCACTGTCCCCAACTAGAGATAAAGCACTCTTGGATAAAGCACATTTTTTAATGGAGAAAAAAAAAATAAAGGGAAGAAAGAAAGAAAGAAAGAAAGAAAGAAAGAAAGAAAGAAAGAAAGAAAAGAAAAGAAGGCCGAGGACTGATAGTGAACCATGGCTGGCCCTGCGATGGTACTATTTCCTTTGCGTTGGAGACTGTATCTGTCTCTTCCTTTTTGACAAACCCCATTGCCCATGCTGATGCCGTTGTTCAAGAACTGTCTATCACAGCCCCAGGCTCAAATTACCAGCTTTTCAGGCCAACAGAGCATTGGAGAGATGTATGAATATATTCACAACAGAAGGAAAGTGCCAACAGAAACACATCCCGAACTGGTTCCCAAACAGGACGACAGAAAAAGTGGAAGAGACCACACACAAGTCAACCACATGGCACGGGAGCCCCCTCAAAGCCAGTTGTTTTGTTTTCCCTGACCTATCAGGAGGCCAGGAGGGCTTCACTTGGGGAGTGGGCTGCTCCTGCCACTTAATTAAAATTTGCACTGAGTTCAGCAGCTCAGAGGCTCTGCAGCTTAGAAGTGTGTCTCTGCCAAGTAGTTCTGTCTCCAAGGGACGTTTCCTTTAAAAAAAAAAAAAACAGGGGGTGGTGGTGGCATTCGTACAGTGTGCCTACTTTCTGAAATCACGCACCAGTTTATACATCATGTGTGCATTTAGCCCTCAAATTGTTTGAATTTTTAATTTTAGACCAGCTTTTTTTTTTCTAAATTGTGCAAATATTATTTAAGATAACAAAACTGCACAGCAAAACTCAGATAGCCTCTCTATTGCAAAAGCCTGGAAAGTCAATACAGATTTAATAAAATTAGTCGCTAGTCTGCTGCTTTCTGGAAATAGAATCTTTTCAAAAGAGATTGTTAAACCACTGAGGCTGACATCAACTGAATTTTTTTCTTATATATTCAAATTATATTCTCTGTAAAGCCTTGATACTAACCAGAGCAAGCAAGGCAAAATGCTCCTTAAAATGTAAAATAGAGTCCTGAATCTAGCTGGCTCGCCTGCAATCTAAGTATCCAAGTGTTACAGTTAAAAAAAAAAAAGCTAGCTAAGTATTGGAACACATCTGTGGCATCCTGTTTAACTGACTAATTTGAGATCTGTGCCATGTGCAAACAATTGATAAAAGGTTGAAAATGGTTGGCAGTTATAAATTTCCAACGTTTTAGAACCTCTATCGGAATTTTTTTTTCAACCTTTGTTAATGTTTTAAACCCAACACCTTTAATAAAATCAAGGTGACAGACCACGAAAACATTTACTTCAGAATTACAGGCAAATCTGATACTTGTGTTGAAAGATGCCCCGAGGCACGGGTGCAAGCTTTCCTCAGGAGGATGGCAGGGATGTGCAGAACCTCCAGGGAACCCGTGGGCGCTGGGAGGGCTGCGGTACTTTGATATTCAAACCAACCCAAAAGAGAGGTGCTTCAGAACAAAGGGGTGCAGACTGCGGGAAGGAGACTTATCCACAGGCGAGTTTATTTTCTTATTAATTAGATTTGCTTTCTCATTCTAAGTCAAACGTGGCTCCGTAAAGCAGTGCCTGTGCAATGGAATTATTTAGCACCCACGTTCGCAACTCTCCTTTCATCCACCACAGAGTCAGACCCTGAAAGCCATCAGGCAATTTCACAGCTAACTGAAGCACTGATTTTCAGTAATGTCACCCTTTTAGGCCTCCAAATAGTGTATTTAAAACAAACAACAAAAAGCAGATTTGCAGCTCCCTGGATGGGAATGAAGGAATGGCGAAACTTACATCATTTCTAGGACCTGACAAATTCCTGTTTAGTGATTACCTTGTTATCTCAGAACAGCATAGTTCTGCTCCACGTCCGTGATCCCGTTCTCCCAGACTTTTACCAGCTAAATTTAGACTTTAGAAAGTTCAGAGCATTATTGTAAATGTTTTTTCTTTGTAAGCAGTGGTTATTTCAGAATGCATTTTTTTTTTAAATTTATTTCTTGCCATGTTGCTTTCTAGAAAAGTTTTTATAGGTAATAAGGGTTTAAAAAATATTTCTCTTCAGGGATTTGAGAATACAAAATATTTGGACATTTCTCAAAGCATGGTTATTTGAGAGAGGAGAATTGAGGTTTGATGTTTCGAACGTTGAAGTGATTGTTCAGAGAAAAACGCACTCCGAGAAACAAGTTCAAAGACTCTGTACTGAGTTAGTCTAAAAAGGGATGGAGATATTTGTTATTGCAGTACCAGAAATACTTTTTTTTTCAATTATGGCAAAATTTAGTAAAATTGCATAATAAAGGCTGATGTTGAAAGATAAATGAATGATATGCCAATAGGAACATCATTGAAAAGAAGATATGAAAGTGGAAGTTGGGCTCGTAGGGAAGGGGGATGGATTAACAGGGCTGTGGGGAGGATTTGGTAGAGCAATGGGGCGAATACGATCGAAATATGTTGTGTTTATATATGAAAATGTTATAATGGAGTCTACTATGCACAATTAATATACGCTATAGAGACATTTTAAAACACACAAAAAAACAAAATGTTTGGCAATAATTTTTATTTTTAGATTTTAAATGACCAATCAAAATACAATGGCTGGTTCCTCTTTCATAGTCTGTATAGATGCATACACAGTCTCGTAAAGAAATGTACACCTCTGTAGTTCTGTGGACTTCCTTCTCGCCCCTTCTGCTCATATTTTGGTAGCATTTCCTGTCATTCCAATGGGAAACTGACTCTCCGTTATTCAGACATTACATGTGCAATTTAAAGTTTCAGTGTAAGGCAGTAGCATATTAGAACAATCCCATCGCAGAAGATAATGTCACTAGTAATACTACGTGTTATTATTGTCAACTAAAGTCTCGGAGAATCTGGGAAACTGCAAGCAAATACTTAGCTCTCTATGAAATCGCATGTTGTCTGTTCATGTTGCTATTTACAGTTATGATTAGCGCTTTAGTTGCACAGACATTATTCTTCATGCTATAATTTACATATCATCTTAAAATCCATTTGTGCGTATGTGTGTCCGTGTGAGACCTTGTTGTTCACTGTGTGTGACAGGAAAAATCATTAGATTTATTTTAAAGTTCCTTGAATCTGTTGGTTTTGAATTTACCACAGGGAAATTCAGAGCCTTAGATAACTCATAATAAATTTCTTGCAAGCCACCAGAACCTTGACAGTTCCTTTGCAAATATGTTTATTTGCACTGTTAGATTTCGTAAGGCAATTGCAAGAATCTCTCTGGAGACAGAGCTTATAAAGGCTTAGTAGCTGTGTGTTATTTCAACAGGCAGATCTCAATTTAAAAGAGACATTGGATGACTGGAGAGATGGCTCAGCTGCTAAAGTGCTTGCTGGGTAAGCACGAGGCTCAGTTTCCAGAACCCAAGTCTAAAAACTGGGCATGGTGGTGTACGCTAATAATTCCAGTGCTAATGAAAAACTATGATTTGGAAGTGTAATTCAAATAAACCCGACCCCCAACTTGCATTTCAGTTCTGGTGTTGATTGCAGCAATAGTAACCCTAACTAAGACAGATACTTTACTAATTTAAGCACCATGGTGTCTTTTGCAAGATGGCTCGGCATATTGCCTAGAGGAATCCATGTTTTCTGGGCTGATCATTACCTTGGCAACATCTTCTTTCAGTTATTTTCTCCCTATACTGGTTTCCACACTGACCTTCCACATATGTTATTGGGTTTTCTTTAACAATAAATAAAACACTAGAAAGAAATCTGGGGAGGAAACCTGGTGTTGGGCAACCTGCCTTGGGAAGCCAGCATCTGTCACCACCATCCTGCGGGGATGCCCTGTATGGCCAGTCTCTGCTGGCATGCCGACTCACATTCAAAGCACTTAGTATTTTCCCCCATATGGCTGTTAAAGAGTTGTCGATACAGGTCTTCAAGAGTTCCCATTGGCGATCTCTCTGTTGTCATAGCTTCACTTTCTTCTGTAGACCAGGATCTTAGAAACCATGCTGCGGCTTTATTAAAGCCACAAATACATAGCAGGTACAGCAGAGCAGATCAGGGCACAGGTCTCTGGATTACTAGCTCCCAAACACAGCCTTAGGTCTAAGGAGTTACTCTAGCCCATAAGAATTAGCTCATTTTTGAGCTGTGTTTTGGAGTAGCAGAATGGTGGGTCTTCTGTCTTGAAATACCCCTACTCCTGCTCTACAGAAGCCTACCCTCAGGATGGAGCCTAGATCCACCGAAGGCCCTGGTTCTTACTTCCATCCACACATATACAGTCACTTACAGCTTAACAGTTGCATAGGGTAAAATGGAATAGGGAAAACTTTAAGGCTTCCTTGGGGAGGGGCTGTGTATCCTAGGAAACAAAAACCTTGGCTAGGAGAGAGAAGTGGATGTCCATGGCCACTCTGAGATTTCCACCCTCAGGAAGATGAACTTCTCTCTCTAAAGGTCAGCAGATAAAGATGTGAAATCTTTCGGTTTCTATTCATATAGATGGCAAAATTATATTTTAAAAAGGAAACGAATATCGTAGGGGTCAAGGTGGGAAGGGAGGCATAACGAAGGGGCAGTGGGAACTTCAGAAGTGTAGCTGGGTTGGAATTCTTAGTGTGTTTATTGTTCTTTACACAATAAATGTTTTATAAAAGCTTCATATTCCCTACATTCTGTACTTTGTGAAAATAAAGCAATGTTAAGCTAGACTATGAAGACTAATATGTTGTGTTTTATA
This sequence comes from Chionomys nivalis, assembly GCF_950005125.1. Taxonomy (NCBI): domain Eukaryota; kingdom Metazoa; phylum Chordata; class Mammalia; order Rodentia; family Cricetidae; genus Chionomys; species Chionomys nivalis. Next base: position 85,531,061 of record NC_080089.1, read on the forward strand.
CTGTATATTGTATTTGCTATATTCTAAAATTTGTGAAAATATAGCAATGTTAATCTGGAATATGAAGTATTAAAAGGATGCCCATTTGTTTAATGCTGTCTTTTATTTTGTAAGCTTGTTCATTTGTGTGTGTGTGCGTGTGTGTGCGTGTGTGTGTGTGTGTGTGTGGTCGATTGCTGAGCCATCGAGAAACTTGTAACATATTTATGTGAACAAGTTTCATCGTCCATCTTTAAAACTTGGAGACATTCCTTCTCTGCTGGAAGAGGACGGACAGAGGCTCGGCTCACGGACATGCCGTGCTATCATTGCTATCCTGAAAAGGAGAAGCCCCAAAGAGAGAGGACACCAGCAATCCTGTAGACAGAGGTCACTGGAGGAGGCTTGGGTGGGAGGAGGAGAGCTGTTTCACAGTTGCTCTGTGCACATTTCCAAGCGCTTTCCCCGGAAAGATTCGCACTGTTTGAACTTTCTTCACAGAATTTTCTCTCCTTTCCTTAATCAGAGCTGCTGGTTTCCACCCCAATTACACCCGGAAAGGCCATCTGTTAAGCCAAACTTCCTGTTAAGTCGGCTGGAAGATTCTTGCCAGCAAGGGAGAGGATGTGTGGGTCCAGAAACGCTGGCCCAGACTGAATCCTCTTGCTCCAGCTCCTTTCCTGAAGAGCTTGGGTCTGGGCAGATTACATCTGCTCACGACTCTCCCCTGTGGGGTGTGTGTATGCATGAGTGTGGTGGAGAATTTCCTAATATTGAAATGGTAACAATATATTTTGTTAATCAAACAGCCTTAGAGTTAATGTTATGAACGTACCTCCATTCTGCAACGGTGGATATAGAAGTGACAAGTATGTTTCCAAATAACGTTGGAAGGACCACTGGAAAGGTAAAAATGGCCTTTTTATTCTGTGTAAGAGGGGTCAGTTTTTTGGGGAGGAGAGAAATATACTGCTATAAAAACAGAAACAACAAAACCAAAAACAAAAAGCAAGAGTCTGTCTCTATTCCAGGAAGGATCTTAATTGCCATTTCACGGTGCATTTCTATCTGTGTTTGTTCCGATTTCTAATCCCATCCTGTTGTGTTTCTTATTTTTCTAATCGTAACGGCTCACACATGCGAATTCCGATTTGACATCTCAGAAACGTTAATTGTATTTATTTTTGCTTATTGCTTTTGGCAGTTATTCAAGCTCATGGTTCCTTGCCAAGTAATGCTATAGAAAACAATATGAATCTTGGTGGTGGCTACCGAAGCCGATAATTTCACTAGTATTTTAGAGCCCTGGCATGGCTCACAAGGCACAAGACTTTCTTTGTTGTAGTGGGATTCATTTACTCAAATATCCACACATCTTTTGCTCTATCTGGGGGACCAAATTGGGGGGGGGGGAGTTCTTTATGTCGGAGTGAAAAGAATTCAAACGGGTTTCTGAAGTCAGCAACTGCTCAACCATGGAGAGGTGTAATGCTTTTAACGGGCCTGGAAAAAAAAAAGCTCTAAAATACTGGAGAACCAAGGTGTGCTTCACGAGGTCTGCCATGGGGTGGCGCTCCAAGGCCCGGATTCGCCCGCCCCGCTCCAGCTCCAGAGAAACCAATCTTCTCAGGT